>NC_142593.1:20590813-21204980 GCF_965207765.1 Zootoca vivipara | reverse complement strand
GGTCTGACGTAGTCGAAACAAAAAACAAAAAATAAATTCCTTCCAGGAGCACCTTAGAGACCAAGTTTGTCATAGGTATGAGCTTTCGTGTGTATATGAAGAAGTGTGCATGCACACAAAAGCTCATACCTATGACAAACTTAGTTGGTCTCTAAGGTGCTACTGGAAGGATTTTTTTTTATTTTTTGCATAAAAGGGAATGTTGGAGGAGGAGGAGGAGGAGGAGGAGGAGGAGGAGGAGGAGGAGGAGGATCTAAGACAGGGGTCAGCAAACTTTTTCAGCAGGGGGCCGGTCCACTGTCCCTCAGACCCTGTGGAGGGCCGGACTATATTTTTTGGGGGGGGGGGTGAATGAATTCCTATGCCCCACAAATAACCCAGAGATGCATTTTAAATAAAAGGACACATTCTACTCACGTAAAAACATGTTGATTCCCGGACCATCTGCAGGCTGGATTTATAAGGCGATTGGGCCGCATCCGGCCCCCGGGCCTTAGTTTGGGAACCCCTGATCTAAGACATTGATGAGTGGAAGAAACAGGTGTTGGAAGAGGGACAAGGGCAAGACAAGCAAGGGAGGAAAAAACCTGTACTGGTTAGAGCCAGAAACAGGGCCGTCTCAAGCACGTTGGGCGCCCGGGCGCCGTGGTGCGGAGATCCGTGTAGCATGGTTTCCGCACGGCACCCCCCTACCGGGCCAGCGCCGTGGCGCCCGGCACCACCCAGACTACCCCTAGAGCCGGCCCTGGCCACAAAGGTAAGAGATTAAGTCTGGGGGTAACCCCCAGTGGCAAGCCAGAATAGCATGGGCAGGTGAATGGAATCACTACACTATAGACATTTAGGGGTATAGGTAGGAAAGTCCTACATCTTGGAAATAAAAACAGAAAAGGGGTCTTGTGATGAGAAAGGAATTTCCAGGTCCTTAAGGGAAAGGGTCCCATCCGGCCTTCTCTGAGGCTAAGGGAGTTTGCAGGATCCTAGGGACCAAAAGATTCCGACACTTTTCTATACCACACACACACACACACGTGTGTTTCTTCACCTTGTAAGTTGGATTGTCAGAGAGGTTTCTAGCCGAGTTTCTATGTCAAGCCAGTTTTCCACATGGGTAGGTTTCATTTTTTTATTTTTAATGAGGAACATTCCGTCATATTAAGCCCCACCGGAAACAGTACAGTCCTGACACCAGTTTACAAGTTCAGATTAAATTCTAAACACAGTAGGAGCAGCACTTTGAACACACAAGTGTTTACATCTTACTCAGAAGTATGTTTTGTATTGGTTCATTTTAAGTCTGCTTTCAGCAAAAGCAGAGCAGCAGCCATAATGACTTCGAAAATGCCACCTCTTGATAAATGTGAGCCATAAGTACCGTGGCTTCCGCAGAATGAGCAGTAACTTTCCCCATCAGCAAGGGAGTGCAAGTTTTGAGATTAGTTATGCATTAAACAATCAATTTAGGGACACTAATTGGAAAAAGGAAGACCTTGAAATAGAAGTCAATTTTTAAAAAGAAACTTGATTAGACTAGCTTTTCTACCACATTTGTCATTCATTTTATCAAAGTTAGTAGGTAGACCATACAAAAAAAGAAAGATCGGCAAAGGAGGCCTTCTTGGAAAGCTTTCAGTATAAAAGTGTACAGATGGGAACACAGAGTTTGAATCTATAATATTACACAACTGCATTTGTATTCGTATGAAAGAACATACAAACTTTAGCCTATCAGGTTACAAAATACAGCACTGAATTGGAACAAGTGTTCAAACTATGGCTCATTGGAAGATGAGCCTTTTTCCAGGATACTCTTTTGTGATGGTAAACACTTTTTGTTCCTGAATCCAGATCACAGGCTCACCCTATTCATACACAAATACACCCTTAAGACAGGCAAGCAAAAGACAACAGAGAGGCTTTCCCATTTGAGGTCAATTTGGGAGAGTCAAAATGGTTCGGGAAAGTCAAAATGGCTTCAGGATTGCTCTCCTGTACTATTTCAGACACGTGGTTTATATACTTATGTATGTGTTTGCCTTGTACATTTATGAATGTTTATTTTATATTTGGGACCTTAGAATTCTTATAACAATTAGGACTGTGCATTTGATTTTGGATGAAGTAGGTTCAAGTCAAAGTGACCTGCGCTCAACATATTTGGACCTGAAATGACCTGGGTCCAAAGCAGGCAAGTCCCTAAAGCTTCAGAACAGCTTCTGAGCCTTAGAAAACTCGTGCTGTTTCTCTGGCCCATTTGACACAGTTGTGAAACTGTGAGTCTGTGACAGACAGTTCTAAATTTCCATCTGGGAATGACTTTATCAGAGTTCTCCTTTTATTTGTACCAACTGAGGTTGTTGTTGTTGTTTTTAAGAGATGCAGAAGGGATGCAAATGGAACACACCAGAAATTGAGTTATTTTCTCTGCTCCTTGCAGAGTTTTTAGAGGTGGCTGGTGTGATTGCATGAATCATAGAATCATAGAGTTGGAAGAGACCACAAGGGCCATCCAGTCCAACTGCCAAGCATGACTTAAGTTTCTTTCAGTTCCTTCCTTATTCCAGACCAACTTTGTCCTAAAATCCAACCCCTTTCATCCTACTTCTTTTCTCTGCTTTTCCTATTGTATATTTGTTTCTGTCTTGACTCTATAGTCTGTGGTAAAGTTTCTTCCCTTCCGTCACACTGCCTGAAATATACTCGGAGTCAAGAGTGAATTTCATGCTCTTTATTCAGCTCATAGTCATCAAGGAGGAGAAGAGAAGACGAATGGCTCTTTTCCCAAAACCATCTGCTTATATACATTATTTACACAATGGGCCTTGCGTGATTGGCTACTTCAGGGCTACACCTGTGGGCCAATTATATTGTGGATTGACTTTTGCCTGCAGCCTGATTGGCTGCTCCTACAGGCCAATCAGGTAGCAGATTCACTTCTGCCAGCCGCCTGATTGGCTGCTCCAGCAGGCCAATCAGGTTGCGGATTCACTTCCACCTGGAGTTGGATTGGGTAGCTCCCGCTGATTCTGAATCCTATTGTTCTAGGATTCAGCTCAGTACATAACACCCCTCCCCTCTAAGTTCCAGTCCTGCCCGGGAAGTTGCATTCGTAGTCCCCAAGGTCTGCTGGCCGCCTCCGTGTGCGTTGTGGCCTGGGGTGTTCCTTGGTCAGGGGTTCTGGTTCTGGCTCGTGTTCCGAGGCTGCTGGCTGTGCCGGGGCTGTCTGGTCTGGCGCCACTGAACCACTAGGTTGTAGCTCTGGTTCCGGTGTCCTTCCAGCCTCGGGGCGCCCCTCTGTGCCTACTGCTTCTGCTTCCTCTGCCCACCCCTCTCGCTCTACAGGCCTCACTGCCCTGCTGTCCCCTTGGGACCCCTCTGTCCCGCTCTCCTCCCGGGTTCCTCCTGGGAATCGTCGCCGTATCTGGTCGCAGTGGCGGCGCCAACATTGCCCCCCTTCCGTTAGTACCTCGTACGACACGGGACCGGTCACCTTGGTGACTGTGGCGGGTACCCATGCTGGGCCTGCCCCAAAATTCTTTGCATACACTGGGTCCTGGGCCACAAATGTCCGGGGGTTCCTGCCTTTCCCCACCACTACCTCATCCTGAGCTCTGTCGGGGTGAAGTCGGTCCAGTCTAGTTGCAAGGCGCCGGCCCATTAGTAATTCAGCTGGGCTCCGGCCCGTCGTTGTGCTTGGGGTGCTGTGCTGTGCTAGAAGAAATGCGGCAAGGCGGTATTCCCAGTCCCCTTGTGTCATGCGGCGGAGGCTGTCCTTGGTGGTCCGCACCATGCGCTCCGCTTGGCCATTGGTGGCAGGGTGGAATGGTGCTGAGCGGATGTGGCGGATGGCGTTCTGCGCTGTGAAGGTCTGGAACTCCTCTGACGTGAATGCGGTTCCATTGTCCGAGACGAGGGTGTCAGGGAGCCCGTGGGTCGCAAACAGCTTACGTAGTACCCGGATGGCTGCCGCCGTAGAAGTGGATGGTACCAGTGCGACCTCCAGCCATTTGGTGTAGGAATCCACCACTATGAAGAATGTTTTTCCCTGGAAGGGGCCAGCGAAGTCCACGTGCAAGCGTGACCATGGATGTCGGGCGGACTCCCAGGGCTGGACTGGGGCCCTTGGGGGATCCGGGCGGGATTCTTGGCAGGTCTGGCAGTGTTGGACCCAGGCCTCTATCTCTCTGTCAATCCCCGGCCACCACACATAACTCCTGGCAAGGGCCTTCATCCTCACTACCCCTGGGTGTGTCTCGTGTAGGGCTGTGAGGACCCTTTTGCGGAGGGGCTGGGGAACAACAACCCTGCTTCCCCATAACAGGCACCCCTTGTGGGCCGACAGTTCATGTTTGCGGTTTGTGTAGCCAGCGAATTCTGGCCCGGGGCTGCTGCTGGGCCATCCTCGCCACACCCAGTCCAGGACCCGGGAGATGACCCTATCTTTTGTGGAATGGTGCGCAACTTCTTGTGCCTGAATGGGTCGGTCGGGAAGCAGCTCCAGGGTCATAACCTCTTGCGCAGGCGCTGAGTCGGGGCCTGTTTCTGGTAGTGGTAGCCTGCTGAGGGCATCTGCGTGGCCCATCGCCTTCCCAGGGCGGTGGATTAGTGCATACTGGTAGCCGGCAAGGAAAATTGACCACCTGAGGACACGTGGAGACAACACTTGGGGGGTCTGCTTCTCAGGGGCAAACAGGCCAAGCAACGGCTTGTGGTCAGTCACTATGGTAAAGGGCCGCCCGTACAAGAAATCATGGAATTTTTTTACGCCCTTCACGATTGCCAGACCCTCCTTGTCAATCTGTGAGTAGTTTCGTTCGGCTGCAGCAAGCGTCTGGGAGAAGTATGCCACCGGCACCTCTCTTCCATCCGGGAGTTGGTGTCCCAGGACAGCGCCGATGCCATAGGGAGAGGCGTTGCATGCCAGCACCACTGGCAGCCTCTCGTTGAAGTGTGCTAAGACCGAGTTCGAGACGAGCAAGTCCTTGACTGCCTGGAATGCGGCCCTTTGTCGCTGGCCCCACACCCAAGGGGCCCTTTTATCTAGGAGTCTGTGTAGGGGCTCCGCTACCGCTGCCTTATGGGGAAGGAAGGCATGGTAAAAGTTCAATAGTCCCAAGAATGACTGAAGTTCGGGCTTGCTCTTGGGCGCTGGGGCCTCACAAATGGCCCGTACCTTGTCACCGGTTGGATGGACCCCTTCTGCGTCCACCTTAAATCCCAGAAAGTCCACCTGCGGCACTCCCAGTAAACACTTTTCCCGCTTCACCTTGAGGCCCGCCGTCTGGAAACGGTGCAGGACGGAGCGGAGGCGGTCCTCAAATTCCTCTGGTGTGGGCCCGGCGATCAGTACATCATCGAAGAAGGGGGTGACACCAGGAATCCCTTTAAGGAGAGAGTCCATTAGATTCTGGAATATGCCTGGTGCCACGCTAACGCCAAATTGCAGCCGCTTTACTCTGAATGCCCCTCTGTGCGTCACAATCGTCTGAGCCTCTGCTGTGGCTTCGTCCACAGGCAACTGTTGATACGCTTGGGCCAAGTCCAGTTTGCCAAAGATTTTTGACCCAGCCAGGGTGGCGAGGACATGGCTGACCATTGGCACTGGGTATGCATGGGCCGTGAGAGCCTTGTTTATGGTGCATTTGTAGTCTGCACAGATGCGGACCGAACCGTTAGGCTTGACGGGTGTGACAATTGGAGTTTCCCAGGGGGCGTTGGGCACCGGCTCCAGCACTCCTTGCTCCACGAGCCGGTCCAATTCCTCGTCTATGCGGGGTTTCAGGGCAAACGGGACCTGGCGGACCTTGTGCCTGATGGGTCGTACAGCGGGGTCTAGCTGTAGGGCAATGGGGGGTCCTGTATATCGTCCCAATGCCCCATCGAAAACCCCTGGAAACTCTTTGCATATGGCGTCCACGTCCACTTGTAAGCTAGTGCGGTTCACCCCGGTAACGGCTAGCCCCAGAGGTCCAAACCATGCCAGTCCCAGTAAGCTAACGTAGGGGCCCTTAACTACCAGCAAGTCCAATTGTTGCTTTCGCCCTCGATATTGCACCCTGAAGGTCCCCACCCCCATAGTAGGGACCTTACGTTTCTGGAAGTCCCGGAGGGTGAATGGGGCCGGCCTTAGTTTGGGACCCCCATTAGGGCACAGTTCCCTTAATGTTCGGGCCGAGATTATGGATAGAGTTGAACCCGTGTCCAGCTCCATGCGGCATGGGGCTCCCTCTATCTGTACCTCTATATAAATTTTCTCTGTGCTGGGATGGGGCAACTGGAATACCTGGTAGTCCGTGATCTCCGTCGAGTTGCCTTGGTGCATGGTGCCGTGTGACCTGGGGCTCCTGGGTCGGTCATCTGATGCTTGTCGACGGGTGAGTCGAGCCCGACACACCCGGGCGATGTGTCCCAATTTTCTGCACTGCCTGCACTCTGCGTTGCGGAAACGACAGGTCCTCCTCTGGTGGTTCTCCCCGCAGCTTGCACAGTTCCCTCCTTCTCGTCGAGGCTGCTGTGGTGTGTGTGCTGCTTGAGTGCGCCGCTGTACTCGGTGTACTTCCTCCCTGTCAGATTCGGATTCGTCGGTGAGGTCTTCGTGGTAGACCCTCGGTTGGGATGGCGGGGCCGGTCGTGCCTCTTGCGTTGACCTCTCGGCGGCTTCGGTTGCCAGGGCTTCCTCCAGAGCAATCTGGAACGTGAGGTCTTTTTTGGCGTAGAGGCGTCGTTGCAACATCTCGTCCCTCAGGCCACCAACGAGGCGGTCACGAAGCATGTTCTCCAACTCTGAGAAGTTGCATAGCCGGGCGGCTTGGCGGAGGGAGGTCACAAACCCAGTTATGGTTTCCCCCGGGGCTTGCCGCTTTGCGTAGAAGGCATTTCGGCAAGCTACCACCGAGGGCTGTGGTGAGAAGTGCTCCTTCAGCCGTTCCATTATTGTTTTGTAAGAGACGGTAGCGACATCTCTAGGTGCAAGGAGAGCCCGGGCGATTTCGAACGTCTCCTCTCCACAGACGCTGAAGAATGTCGCCCTCTTCATGGCATCGTTGGTGACTTCTTTCGCTTGCAGGAGGAAGTTGAACGTGGTGGCGGTCAGCTCAGCAGCATCCCACCTTCGTCGCCAGTGAAATATACTCGGAGTCAAGAGTGAATTTCATGCTCTTTATTCAGCTCATAGTCATCAAGGAGGAGAAGAGAAGACGAATGGCTCTTTTCCCAAAACCATCTGCTTATATACATTATTTACACAATGGGCCTTGCGTGATTGGCTACTTCAGGGCTACACCTGTGGGCCAATTATATTGTGGATTGACTTTTGCCTGCAGCCTGATTGGCTGCTCCTACAGGCCAATCAGGTAGCAGATTCACTTCTGCCAGCCGCCTGATTGGCTGCTCCAGCAGGCCAATCAGGTTGCTGATTCACTTCCACCTGGAGTTGGATTGGGTAGCTCCCGCTGATTCTGAATCCTATTGTTCTAGGATTCAGCTCAGTACATAACACTGCCCTAGTAGCATTTCCTGTTGTCCTAAACAGGCTTGCAATGTCCTCTATGTCAGCGTTTCTCAACCGCTGTTCCTCTGTTTCTGGGCAGGCCTAGAAACTACACAGGGTCTGAGGCACCCAGACCAGGCCCTGCAGCAAAGAAAGGGAAGTGGACATTTTCACAGGACTTGTGCAGCCCAGCAGGTCTCCAATGGAGAGGCCCGGAAAAGACCAGAGACGCTGGCTGGTGTGCCGCGACGTGCGGCGACGAGAAAGGCAATTTGCATTGTCACGTGCCTGGCGGCCGCCAATACACATCACTGACCCACAGGAAAGGAAGCCGGCCGGGTCACGACGCGGGGCGAGCGCAGCTCTCAACAGCCACCACCACGGGAGGGTGGTTTTAGACAAACTTAAAGAAGCTGGCTGGATGAGCTCAACCTGAAACTTGCTGAGCAAAGGATTGTGCTGGCAGAGAAATCAGCGGCTTGTGAAGCCTTATTACAGGAGATTGCAACCAACACAGCAATTGGCAAGTGTTTCTTACAGTCATAATTATATAGTCAATATAGGGCGGCACAGAGTTAATTTTTTTAACTTTTTTAATGGTGGTGTGCCTCGTGATTTTTTTTCATGGAACAAGTGTGCCTTGGCCCAAAAAAGGTTGAGAAACACTGCTCTATGTGGTCACAGCAGCTGATCAATGGCAGATAACAGAAGAACCATGAGCTGCATCAGTTCCATTGATGTCACTACAGCTCTTGCAAGCGTAGAGTAAGGCAGCTGTCTAAACATCCAAGAACAACAAAAGCTTCTGTGACATCACAACAGATCGGCCAATTGCAGCAAGAGAAGTGAGGTTAGGAAGAAAGTTTGACCATGCTTATGGCCGATAAAACCAACAGGCTATTCACTATTAATGTATAAAACAGAGGAATGAAAAGGGGAAGTGAGACAGGGTGAATATCTCAAGAGTACACTTCATACAATGACACTATTCTGCAAGGCCCAGTGATTTATTTTAAACTTGCTTGCGAAAATGTCTGCTTAAATGCTCCTGTTAACTCATCTGAATGGTTGTTAATCGGAAAAACTTTGAAAAACAATATTTCTCTGTATAGCTCATACGCATCCTCACCCATTAGATGCTCAATTAGCTGAAACAAAGCTTAAATCATATGCCAGAGGCTTAATTTAATTTGCCCAGCCTAAGCAGCTAACCAAAGCAGTTAAGCCTGCATTTTAAAGAAATTACTATGGGGTAGTCAAGCAAAAAAAACTATTAAGCACTAGAAGGCTATAGGGAAGTTAAAATTGAGCTTCTTATAAGTTCTAGAGCAACAGGCACTTGATGTGAGAATATTTGTGCACTGGGCGTAATCTTCTAGGAACTTCTGCAAAACTCCTATCAAATTAAACTTCTGTAAGTGCATAGACCGCATAGTAGCGATTTACTTTAAATAATGTAAATATATTCAACATCCCCCCATCCATGTGCCCTTAAGATACTATCATAAAGGAATATTTTTATAGCACAATATTCACATAGATAAAGCAGATGAGCTCATCAGCAAAAGTCAGCATCTTAATGGTGGCTTTGGTCCAAGACTCTTCCAGTCCTACGGACAACCCTATTGCATTAATAATTTACATTAAAGCGTCAGTTTCCTGCTTCCATCTGTTGGTTACACTGAACTTTCAATATCCAGTATTTAATATATCATTTAATCATAGCTTCTTGGACAGATTCTTCCTTGCAGGAATTCTCTCCCTACATTGCATTCAGCGCTAGAGTAGTTCATCTAATCTAAAACAAAAGCAGGAAACCTTTTTAAAAAAATAAAGGTCTGTAATCTCAGGAAGGGTCATCTGCAATTGGTGGGAAGGGCTGAAACTGGGCTAGTTCAGAGCCCACCCCACTGCCACCCCTTTTCTCTATCCCTCCTTCTCTGCACAGTGGGCTGCCAGGGGAGGGGCAGATTATTTTTGCCAGAGGTCTGAAGCCATCACTTGCAGATGGATTTCCTCCTCCCACCTCCCAGTGTTCCCTTTCAGCTCATCCCATATTTCTCCTTTCCCTCCAGGCTTCCTCCTCTTGGTTGCATTCAGACTGCTCATCTCTGGTTTAAACCATAGCCATTATGAGGACATTGACAGGAATAGAGAGAGATACAAACAACATGGGTTGTTTGATGCCCGGTGTTATAGATTTGGGAGGGGACACCCCCTAAACCCTAGAAATTAATAAATTGCAGAATTTGATTAATTGGGATATGGATGAAAGTACAAGCTGCAGAAATGTGTCAGACAAGGAATCCCTGGGCTGCCTTATGCAAACCAGCTTGGCTGGCCTAGTGAAAAGCAAATCTGTCAACATGACAAAAAGGTGTTGATGGGCCATCTGAGATGAATCCTTTGGCCTGGGGAGACAGATGTTGCCAAGGAGATACATTGTGTGTTTGAAGTGACAAGAAAAGAGAGTTCTGAGCAAGGTGTTCTGGGAAGAAGAATGGAGAAGAAAGTTGGGATCCATCTTGTGCAGGCTGGCTGAAGGCTGCCTGGGATAAATGATGATGATGATGATGATGAAGGAGGAGGAGGAGGACGAGGAGAAGAGTAGTTTGGATTTGATATCCCTCTTTATCACTACCCTAAGGAGTCTCAAAGCGGCTAACAATCTCCTTTCCCTCCCTCCCCCACAACAAGCACTCTGTGAGGTGAGTGAGGCTGAGAGACTTCAAAGAAGTGTAACTAGCCCAAGGTCACCCAGCAGCTGCATGTGAAGAAGCGGGAAATCAAACCCGGTTTGCCAGATTACGAGTCCATCGCTCCTAACCACTACACCACACTGGCTGTTTATTATTATTATTATTATTATTATTATTATTATTATTATTATTATTATTTTATTATTTATACCCTGCCCATCTGGCTGGGTTTCCCCAGCCACTCTGGGCGGCTTCCAGCAGAATATTAAAATACAATGATTCATCAAATATTAAAAGCTTCCCTAAACAGGGATGCCTTCAGGTGTCTTCTAAAAGTCTGATAGTTGTTTATTTCTTTGACGTTAAAGGAAGGTGTTCCACAGGGCGGGTGCCACTACTGAGAAGGCCCTCTGCCTGGTTCCCTGAAACCTCACTTCTCACAGTGAGGGAACCGGCAGAAGGCCTTCAGAGCTGGACCTCAGTGTCTGGGCAGAACAATGGGAGTGGAGACGCTTCTTCAGGTATACAGCACCAACACTTTGAACTGTGCTCGGAAACGTACTGGGAGCCAATGTAGGTCTTTCAGGACCGGTGTTATGTAGTCTCGACGGCCGCTCCCTGTCACCAGTCTAGCTGCCGCATTCTGGATTAGTTGTAGTTTCCGGGTCACCTTCAAAGGTAGCCCCATGTAGAGCGCATTGCAGTAGTCCAAGCAGGAGATAACCAGAGCAGCTGTACTGCTGCGGGGGACAAGCCCCTCTTGAAATGACCATGCTGTAATACCTGGACTCCCCCCATGCAGACTGAAGGTGTAAATAGGTGAATAAACCATATTTCTTAAAGCTATGACAGTCTCCGCTGTGTCTCAATTCTCCAATTGCCCTGAGTGAGGGCATGGAACCCCCAGGAATCTTGTAGAGAGTGGGGGTGGCACCCAACCTTCGTGTCACCACCCTACTCTTTCCTATTAATGTTTGATAGCCACATTGCTCCCTGAAAAGACTCATGAAAATGTATAATTCTACAATTGACTTTCTACCTCCTGCAGCTGCAGAGAGGCAAATGTGAAATATTTTTTCTAGTCAGGCATTGCAAGAGTAATTCTTTTGTGTCAAAAAACAAACACACACTTACATGCACACAAAAGCAGGTTGCCTTCAAAGTCTCCAAGAGCTATTCTGAGAAATCATTCTTTGCTAACACTCAAATTACCCTGTGGGGAAAAGGCACAGAATGTTTAGCTAGTTCCATTATTGTCAATGAAGTCATACCGGAGGCTGGGGAAGAGCCCAGGGGGGGACACTACACAATGAAATGTGTAAATACAGCAGCAGTCATTGAAAAGCTGTGATTACAAACCAGAAAACATGCTACACACAGCAGAACAGATCACTGCGAGCACAAAACGGCATGTACAAACTAGCCTTGTCAGTCATATCTGGGCCTTTGCTGGTGTTGATACCCCGTCTTAATCATTGCATAAGTTAAGGCAATGATTTCAGGGTGCCTCTGTGTTCTTTAAACCAGTCCTGTGATTTTAATAAACAGATTGCCATGTACTCCACCCCCAACACACCAGGTCCTTAGTAATAAATTAGAGGATGATGATGATACATTAACAGTCACCAGAGATATCAGATTTGTGTAAAACAGAAAAATACCAAATAACTTAAATAGATGTATTTAATGAAGTGGGAAAGTGGCAGTTACTAGGGAAAGATCTTGTCTCAAAGACATAAATCATTGTCATCATTAAAGACTGTTGTGAAGCCTTTCACAAAGGCTTCTGACTATGCAAGAGTCAGTGTGGTCAATGATCACGGGTGGTGGGAGTTGTAACCCAACATCAGGAAGGGGACAGGTTCCCTATCTCTGTTTTTAGGGATGATGATCATGAGATAATGCCTTCCTTGTTGCAATATACATTCAAAGCAAATTGTGGAGTGTGACTTGGAATTCAAGTACAATTCGTTTAATTCGTTCCAGAGGTCCGTTCTTAACCTGAAATCGTTCTTAACCTGAGGTACCACTTTAGCTAATGGGGCCTCCCGCTGCCACCGCGCCACTGCTGCACGATTTCTGTTCTCATCCTGAGGTAAAGTTCTTAACCTGAGGTACTACTTCTGGGTTAGCGGAGTCTGTAACCCGAAGTGTTTGTAACCTGAGGAACCACTGTTCTCTGATCTTTGTGGGCAACCTCTGGCAGCCTTTCAAGAAGTGGCTTGAAATGGAGAGGATGAGAGAGCAAGTACTGTGGAGTCTACCAGATACGCAGTACTTGCTTCCTTCCTCCTCCCCCCAAGGTGGCCCCCAGCCAGAAGGGCCAATGATCAGGGATGTCAGGTGAGTCAGGCCCCATTTCCATGTGCATCAAACATCGTGGTTCCAACTGTACAACTGTATGTGAATAAAGCAGCGAGGTGACCATCACATAGGGTAGATCTTTAATACCCAATTGTTTCATTCAGATATTGGTGTACCATGGGGTAGCGTCAGGGACTGGCAAGGACAGAGGGCTAGGGGATTGACTTAGGAGAGGGGACCAAAACAAAATGAATAAATCCTTCCAGTAGTACCTTAGAGACCAACTAAGTTTGTCATAGGTATAAGCTTTCGTGTGCATGCACACTTCTTCAAGTATCTGAAGATATCTGGCGTGTGCATGCACACGAAAGCTCATACCTATGACAAACTTAGTTGGTCTCTAAGGTGCTACTGGAAGGATTTATTCATTTTGTTTTGACTGTGTCAGACCAACACGGTTACCTACCTGTAATGAGAGGGGACCAGTCATTTATGGGGTTTGGCACCACCTGCATGGCAGGAGTCATGGCAGGGAGGAGGAAGAAGAAGGGTCAGAGCCATCTGAGATGGAGGGAAGTACTTAGGATGTATCAGTGGCAGAGGAATAGGTGAGGGATTGGCCAGTTGACTCCCCACCATCCCCTCCCACCCTGTCTCCTAGCTTGAAGAGGGAAGAGCAGTGATGGCGTCTGTGTAGGAGAAGCCCTCAGGTTGACTGTGTGCACCTCATGAGATGAGGGTACGTAAGCTGGCGGGGGGAAGCATGGTTTCCTTGTTGCTGCAACTCCTCTGCAGGGCACAGATCTGGGTACAGCTGCCTAGAGGCTAGAAGTTGTGTGCGTGTATCTGGAGCACCATGGGAGTTGCTGCAAGTACATACTTTTGTCAATAAATAAACTATCATATGTGTACCCATGGATTTTTGTTGGGAGGGGGGCAGGACTGTCTTGATTGGTCAGTTGGTTATTTCTATTGTTTTACAGGCAGTGACTCCCACATCAACATAAGATAGGGAAATAATTAGTGCTGAGCAACAATGGGAAGGGGGATTTTATTTTATTTTTTGGCAAATATTTCCAACTCTGTAAAATATGCCTCCATTTCTTCTGAATTTTGTAGCCTTTTTGTAAAGGGTTGTGCAAATCGGAAAGGAAGAGAGAAATGGGTTCCTGGCGGCAAGGCAATCAGATCAATGATCCTTCACTCCAATCCAGTCACACGTACCAGACTGGCTGCAGCAGAATATAGGTGAGTTTGCACATCACACTGAAAGCAGTGGAATTTATTGCTGTCCACAATGCCTAATGCACATCCCATTGAAAGTAATTCAGCATATTAATTAACGTTCAGATTTGGTTGTGGGTCAGATATGTTTTTTGTACCGATATATCACATTATTTTATATTGGATGTATAGTATGATGACAATGTAAATACATTGAAGCATTATTTTCAGTGGGGTCTTCATTCCCATCAGATACAGTGCACTATGTTCAATCAGATGCCATTCTGCATTCATGTTCTGCCCAAAATCATGTATAAATACATGTGTGGCTGGGACAAAAGTCATGCCATGCAGCATGGATGGACAATAAACCCACACAGCTTGAAAAGAGAGTGTGTGTTGGTCAGTTGGCCTGGCAACGGGGATGCATTCCCTTTAAAAGCCAAAAAGACAGCAGCACAGGTCGACAGGGTTTCCAAAAACAGGTGCAAAATCTATATACTCCTTCTCCCTTCCTTGTACAGAGTGAGGAGGGTTGCCCAAAAGGTTCCTTTGCTATCAGTGACAACACCACATAACCATATCTGATTGGGAATATAGTACTGTAATGTCCTTTACATAATCCCAAATTGGCCGAGGAAATATTTGAAGGAGCCTTTCAAATTTGTGTGGTTTTGTTTTGTTTTGTTTATAAAAGGTGCCAAAGCATCAGATTAAAGGACTAAAGGGTACAGCAGACATGAAAAAATACATAAAAGAGTAGAAGGCAGGGGTTGTGGGGGTTTAATGCCTCCACCCTTCCTCTTTTTTTGTCTTGAACTTCAAGCGACAAGATAATTCAGTGCAGTGATAAGTAGAATAGGAATGAGTGACGTGTAAGTAGCTGCACAGAGTTCTGGCTTCAAAGGGACTAGTTCAGTCATCTCAGGTTTGTGCTTTGTAGTTATGAGAACAGGAAACTATTTTGCAGGGCAGTCTCGAGCAGGTCGCGCGCCCTGGCACTGAGGGGCGGAAATCGCTCTGGCGCCCCCGCCCTCGCAGGGCGCAGCATGGCTTTCACGCGGCTTTGCCGTGCAGCGCCCTGCCTACCGGCCCAGCGCCCTGACGCCCTGCACCACCGGGACTCTACCTAGAGCCGACCCTCCTCTTTTGCCAGCAATTCTGAGGAGCCACCACGACATGCTCCATTGTTAATATAGTCCAAGTAATGACTGCGAATTAAACATCTTCAGAACAAATTTAGCTTTAGATACAACTTCTACGTTAAGAAACTTCATTAGCCATTAATGTAGCTTCCAAGCATCTAAAGTCCTCATTTTGGCATATAAGTATGCATGTGACTCCTTACTGCATGGTAACATTTACCCAGTTAAAAATAGCTCCTTCCTAGCAAATGAAGTGCTCTTTGTCAATATTGCTGGATGAACTCTTAACTCGGTGAATTGATGCAGGAAAAATATGACAGCTTTGATCTGATTTGCAAGAGATGTGTTGTTTATGTGCTCTTTGGCAGTTCAGTTGGCATTTGGCCTTTAGGAAACCTGGAATTCCTGCAGATGGGAGAGTTTGGGAAATCCAGAGCAAGCAGGGATTTTCATTAACCCCTTTGCCTTGATTCCCAACTGAAAATTCAAAAATTAGCTGAATGACAGTATTATTTGTGACTATTCAAGAATGGTGCTCAATAACTCATATTTCAACATACATATTTCCCTTTTCGCATTTGGAGGCGACTCAATTTTCATCCAACCAGTGCTTTTTGGGGGCGGTACTTTGGTTAAATGGATATAATTTAGTTTTGCTTGGTAAATAACTACATAAAAATATTGACTATTTTACATTTTTTAAATCTAATAGTTTTAAACTTGTCTTATTAATTTTTTGTGAAAAATGTGTGTAAAAATGAAAGTAGACTGGTTCTATTGGAGCACATCAAACTGGCTTGCCAGATCTCCCTGAGCATAACAGGAAAGTCAAAAAGTGGAACCAGCAAGAAGATGAGAGAGGAAGGCTTGCTGGATATAAGCAGAGAAGTAAGCAGGATGCTTCAGTACAGGGGTCAGCAAACTTTTTCACTGTCCCTCAGACCTTATGGGGTGCCGGACTATATATTTTTTAAAAATATGAACGAAATTCTATGCCCCACAAATAAAAGGACACATTCTAATCACGTAAAAACACCAGGCAGGCCCCACAAATAACCCAGAGATGCATTTTAAATAAAAGGGCACATTCTACTCATTTAAAAACACCAGGCAGGCCCCACAAATAACCCAGAGATGCATTTTAAATAAAAGCACACATTCTACTCATGTAAAAACACCAGGCAGGCCCCACAAATAACCCAGAGATGCATTTTAAATAAAAGGACACATTCTACTCATGTAAAAACATGCTGATTCCCAGACCGTCCGCGGGCCGGATTTAGAAGGCGATTGGGCCGCATCTGGCCCCCCGGGCCTTAGTTTGGTAACCCCTGCTTCAGTATGAAGATGGAAATGATGGAAGTTATGAACTGACATTAGGAAAACCAAGTATGCCTTCCACTTCTAATAAAAAAGACAGAGTACAACGCATTAGAAATATATAATGTTGCTCTGCAGACCATCAGATATGGTGTTGGCCTGAAGGCCACAGCTGCCATCATCACTGCCGCTGGCTTGATCACTGAATGCTGAATGCTGGCTTGATCACTGAAAAAGACGAGAGGTGAGAATGGGACCCGATGAGCCCCCTGCCTGAGCCCAACAACAACAACGGAGTGCCCCAGCCACTCTGGGCAGCTTCCAGTATATACAAAAACAAAATAAAACATTAAGCATTAAAAAGCTTCCCTATGCAGGGCTACCTTTAGAGGTCTTCTAAAGGTTTTAATGTTACTTGTCTCCTTGACATCTGGTGGGAGGGCGTTCCACAGGGAGGGCACCACTGCCTAGAAGGCCCTCTGCCTGGTTCCCTGTAGCTTCACTTCTCACAGTGACGGTACCGCCAGAAGAACCTTGGAGATGGATTTCAGTGTCTGGGCTGAACGATTGGGGTGGAGACGCTCCTTCAGGTCTACAAGGCCAAGGCCGTTTAGGGCTTTCAAGGCCAGCACCAACACTTTGAATTGTGCTCAGAAACATAAATACGGAGTCGGTCCTGACTATGCTGCTGCAGCTCCTGACTGCAAACTGGTTGCGTGAAAAGGAAAGGGTGCCATTTTGAAGAGGTATATTAAAGGGGTACCAGCTTGTGTAGCTAAAGCAGTAAAGGTGGCCCTTAGAATGCAACATTACCATGACATTAAGCAGATCACTTCAACCTTAGACAGTTTGAAAGCAAACCCTTTTGAAGTTATGGCTAAAGAACATAAATGGGACAGAGAAACATTGGTTCAAGTTACTTCCTTTCAGCTTGACACTGAAGGTCAGGAAAAGGACAGATGCTTGAAAGCAAGTTAAGAACAAATGTTTCTCCCTTTCACTCCATTTAATACATATTCTGAATCTTCACAGTGCATTTTGAAGAGAGAGAGAGAGAGAGAAAGAACAAAATCAGACCTATAGATGCAAATTGCCCCTTCTCTCTTGAGAGAGCTTTGAAAAGCAGCATATGAAACTCTGTTCTGATTTAATATTTCACAGGACTATAATCTCTGTGGTATTCTGCATATTCCCAGTGTCTATATCCTTCCTCCTAAGAGTGAATATTAACACTAGCCTGGGCTCCAAGGACATGCAGCTTCTTTTGCTGGATCTGAACTTTCGGTAATGATGGATATAAATGTAGGACACAGTGTTATCTAGTTAGTTAATTAACAGTGCAATCCTATTCACGTCTACTCAGAAGCAGGTCCCACTAGGATCAATGGAGCTTATTCCTAGGTAAATGTGTATAGGATATCAGCTTAAATATTTAAAACTAAAACCTGCAATGGCATAGAATGTGTGAGGCTGAAACAGTCTTCCGGAAAACTCTGTCATTCAAGCTTGCAGCGGGCTACTTGCATGATGTGCGTTTATATCCTGCTTACATCCTGTTCCCTAAACACCAGATGGTAAAAGTAGCTTAACAGGACCTGTCCTTGACAACCATTGCAATATTATCAGTTCAGGAGTAAGAACAAAAAAGTCACTGTGACTATTATGCATGATGCTCAGGGCAGGAGAGAACTTGCAATGATACAGATATAAAACAATGGCTTCCATAAGTATGTACTTATCTGGAATATACAGGCAACTCCCTCTTTCTGTGTGAGGTGGGGTTGTGGTCCTTGCCCCTGCTGCGCCCTGTTCCGCTTCATTTAGGGGGCACTTCCAGGCCTGTGGCAACTAGCATGTGCGTGGTTGCACGTCAATCAGACACGTGTAAAATGGTCGCTGCCTGCAAAACAAATAAATAAAATGCAAAAATGTCTTGCATACTCCATTACAACAAAGACCTATCTCAAGCCAGACAGGTGATCTGATTCAGCACTCCGCATATCTAAAAAGGACTGAGAATTTTAATCTCAGGGTCAAGGGTTTGAGCCCCACCCACACTGGGCAAAAGATTCCTGCAGTGCAGAGGGTTGGACTGGGTGACCACCAATTCTACGATTCTGTTATTGTTTCAAGTGAAATGTTAGCTCTTAATATCCAGCCAAGTCCCAAAGAAGAGGTTAAGAAGGTTAAAAGGAGAACACTGAAGACAATGATCTGTCTCCAGTCACTGGAGACTTTCTGGCAGCCAAGATTGAGGAGCAAAAATGCAGGGCTTTCTGCCAACTCTTTAGGCAGAACACGAAGTTGGAGTGGCTTTATCAGAGAAATTAGTCCATGATTAGAGCTTTAAACGAGAATCTGGAATTTTGACTCATTTAAAGCTACCAGAATAAAATGCCGCAAGCCTCTAAGAAAGCCTACTTATCCTCCTCTTAAGTGTGGGATTGGAGCTTTTGAGCACCAACTGCGTTTGGAGACCCAGCGCCGCTAACAGCCAATTGAGGCTTGTTACAGAAATAGCAGTTTTGCTTAATGGTTGAGTAGGAACCTGAACTTTTGCATCAACATCCCGATTGCTCCTTTCAAGTTTGAGTTATTCTTTAAAGTCGAGGCAGTTTGAATTGGAGGGGGAAAAGGGAGAATAAATAATTTGTTATCACAGGACCACAAATAAGAGTTAACAGCTATTTCATCTCTATTTAAATTCTGGGTGACTCTGACCTACTTCTTTGGTTGTGTATTTTAATTGGATTATTAATTGATTAAATGGGAAAAAAACCCACAATAAATATCTAAGAACTTTCCGTGGATCCTTAGAATGGATTAGTAGCCCACTCAACCCAATACACATCAGCCAGATCTGGACACTTCAAAGGAAGGGAATCCATCGTCAACCACTTAGAAAATATTCCAGCCAATTTCTACAGCTTCTAGGCTCTGTCATTCTAACACGCTCTTTGAATGGATAATTCATGAACTGACTGCAAATTCCTGGACACTTGGAACCGATTTGTAGTTTAAAGAGCTAAGCTTCCTTTGACATTTAGCTTGCTTAAATATAATTTCGAAATTGTGCCTGTCTTTCAGTTTCACAGGGTGTCTCTTTTCTTCTTTCCTGTCTGAACCTGTGATTTGTCCAAGCCTAGTCGGGCTTCCTTCACACATCTTCTTTTTCTTGGTTTCTCTGCAGAGGCACACTAGACAAACCTTTTTGTCATGGGATTCTATTCTCTTTCGCACCTGTCACTGTGGGCCAATTTAAATGTTACAGCTTTATGCAGAGCATGTTGAAAGGTGCTTCTATATAGTTGTGCAGAGCCCTTTACTCTGTTTGCTGACCAAAGCATGTGCAATGTCTCCATGCCAGAGCTGTACACCTGGGCAGCAAGTGGTATTGGTCATAGCTGCCAAGTCTCCCGTATTCTCCGGGAAACCCCCGTTTTTCCAGCTGTTCTTAGCTGAAAAAAACTGATTTTTTTGTTTCCCCCTGGTTTATTCTGGCGCGGCAGCCATTTTGGAACTGGGCGGAGCATGCTCAGAAGCGACTTTTGATGCTGCTCTGCCCAGTTCCAAAATGGCTACAGTGCGACTCCTGGCGCGGCGGCCATTTTGGAACTGGGCAAAGCAGCATCAAAAGTCAATTCTGAGCATGCTCCGCCCAGTTCCAAAATGGCGGCAGCGCTACTTCCGGTCTGCTACTTCCGCCCGGTCCCTTATTTCTCGGACAGCAACTTGGCAGGTATGGTATTGGTATAGAGACATACCCAGTGCCGGTAGTCTCTATAAAGTTGTTACAGTAAGTGCCATACTTTTAACCAGAGCTTTTCTTTTACAAAATGACGCTGGCCCTACATACCCTTGAGTACCCCCAGAAAAAAAGCACTGGACATACCACATGCCAGGGTGTGTGTGTGTGCAAGATTCCCTTATTTTTTCATTATTAACACCTAATCGATTTCATAATTCCTTAAATTCACAAAACAAATTTCCACCGGAAGACTGAATTGTTTTTCTGCTGCTTGCAACGTCCAACACAGGCAGGACACAATTCAGCATTTTTAGTAATAAAATTATGCTTTATGTGAATAGAGAAAGGGTTTTCTCCCTTTCTCATAATACTCAGGGATGTTTAATAAACACCAGGAAAGACAAAAGTCAGTACTTCTTCACAGATACACTCGAACATTTCTCCAATGAAAATAGGGGCGTCCTAAGGAAAAGTGGGACATTTCAGGATCAAATCAGAAACTGGGACAGCTTCTGTAAATCCAGGACTGTCCTTGGAAAATAGGGACGCTTGGAGAGTCTATATTAATCCTGCTGCTACGGTTTATATTGTAGTTGTAACTCTGCAATTTTACCTCTCCTTATATATTTAAAGTGGGTTGATTATTGTTGTTTAAACCATTTGTAACCCACTCTGAGACCTGCGGGTGATGGGGGAGGCTAAAAAGAATGCCTAAAATAAATATATACTGTAAATGACCCATAGGTTAATAGATGTAATTGGTATACTTACACTGAATTAATATTGCAGTGCTTTAAATTATTGATTTTGCCATCTCTTGAAGAAAAAGCTGAAACATTGTGGTAGACCTAGACTTTAAAGTTATTTTTTAATACGCAGTGGACAAAGTTGCTAATAGGTTGGGGTGCTGTTGCTGTTCCATAATTCTTCCTTCCTCAGGAGCCAAGCAGGATTTAGTGCAGGCAGTCTTTTGAGGGACAAGCTTTTAGGCACAGAAGTGGGCATGCATATAAAATTAAATAGTTGTTTCTGCTCCATTGTTAACGAAAGAAAAATGATCCATGGACTCTACTGGGGTAACCGAGTTCGGAATATATTTATCTTGTGATTTAGAAGCTCTGAGAATTGTCAACAAATCATTCAACAACCATTAATGAGCTTTCATTCATACCTTGTGAATTTATTAACTGCCCTGCTACATACACTTCTATGTTGAATATGCGAGACAAATTCTAGAACTTCGGCGGCACCCCCCCCCCAATTAAACAAAAATGATTCTTATCAAGTGCAAGAGAAAGTATAATTAGAAACAGGAAGCTTCCTTTGTATTTAGAAACACCGTTTTAAAACTGCATAGGTGTCAGGAACTGGCAGAGTGTTCTGTCTGGCGGCTGACCCAAGAGAGGCGGCCAGCGATTCTGGGGATTTGGTGCCACCTGCGAGGCAAAAGTCAGGGAGGGAGGGAAAGGGGAGGAAGAGGCAGGGGAGGGGAGCAAGACGTGTCAGAAGTAGAAGGAGAGGCTGTTCAGGGGAGGGGTGGGCTGGCTGAATCCCTTCTGTCCCCTGCCCCACTGTCTTCTAGAACCAGGAGGTGTTTGAAGAGGGAAGCACAGCAGGAACTTCCATGCAGCCAAAGTTGTGTGCACATACTTGCTCAGTTGAGGGCACAGAAGCTCAGCGGACAAGGTGTGGTTCCACTGTTCCTTCAACTGCTCCACTGGGCATGAACCTGAGAAAGTTAATGCCAGCTAATAATAATAATAATAATAATAATAATAATAATAATAATAAATAATTTTATTGTTTTATACCCCGTCCAACTGGCTGGGTGGCTTCCAGCAAAATATAAAAATATAATAAAATGTCTCTTCTGGTCTGGGTTTTCTTCAGATGTTTTCTAAAAGTTGTGTACCGTAATTCTTTATCTTCCTGACATCTGATGGGAGGGTGTTCCACAAAGAGGGCGCTACTGCTACATAGTCACTAGAAGTGTGTGTGTGTGTGTGTGTGTGTGTGTGTGTGTGTGTGTGTGTGTTTGATGCACCTTATGAACTGCTACCGGTAAGTGCATGCTTTTGTCAATAAAGAAATATCTATCGGCCCTTTGTCCTCCTTGGTGTTTCTGACACATCTTGCTTCCCTCCCCTGCCTCTTCCTCCCCTTCCTCCTGTCTTGGCTTTTGGCTTGCAGGTGGCACCAAACCCCCAAATACCCCCAATAGGCAGCTTAGTTGTTACCTCTTTTTATGCCAAGTATATTTGTATATCAGCAAACTTCCTTTTGTCTTTACAACTAATTTAGAGACCCTTTTTGAATGGTACATGAAAGAGAATACAGACTTGGTGAGTTGTCCCCGAACAGTGGAACTGATCATGCTTTTACTGGCAACGTTTCAGAACCTTTTGCACTTGCTAACTTGCACAAGAGAAGGCAAATGTATGTTGTGTTTGAGTTTGCTAGAGCTCTTTATTATCAGGCAGATTTCTATTTTTCCTATGTACAACACAAAATAAAATTGTAGAATGGACCAGGCAATCCCACCCAGGTACATTACCCTATGTTCAAAGCTTCTCATATGCCTACCCATCTATTTCCCTCTTAACTTTCAAAGACGGGAAACTTCCTTTGGTTGTAATGTACATGGTTCTGGAGGGAGAGAAGGGAACAGACTTCTCATTTTTTAGCATAAGCAACCAGCTATTTCCTTTGTCATTTGGGGATGC
This sequence comes from Zootoca vivipara, assembly GCF_965207765.1. Classification (NCBI taxonomy): domain Eukaryota; kingdom Metazoa; phylum Chordata; class Lepidosauria; order Squamata; family Lacertidae; genus Zootoca; species Zootoca vivipara. The sequence goes on along the minus strand of NC_142593.1, from coordinate 21,182,328 downwards.
CAAAGAGGTCACAATAGTTGTACTGGAGGGACGGACACTGCAGTTTGATGTACAAGAAATAATTCCCAATCCTTGCGAGTCCTCTTGAAAAAACAACAACCCTACAGCATAAATGTGAATGACAGCTAGGCAATCCTCCATAGAACTGTTGTTATTCAATCACAAGCACTTCCAACCCACTCCGGGTGTTGTGGGTGGGAGATGAATGATAAAGCTACAGTTTGGAAAGACTAGAAACTCTGAAACTGTTCCTTTCCAAACAAGCACATATCCCTTGGAAATAAAAATATGCCATTGGGCAATTGATTCGCAAGTCCCCCCCCCTTTTCTTTTTTAATGAGTTAGAATTGCATCAAAATGTACCTTCTGTTCTGCTAATTGTGCCCATGTTTCCATGTTTGTGTGTGTGTGTTTTACTGCTGCAGTTGCAGTCGTATCCCATTCATCATTTGCCATGGAGCATCATAATCAATTGACTGTGCAGTAAACATGCTATAAATATAACAAGGTATTTCACTGTCTTAATAATTAGTGCAGGGCTGTCGGTAGGCTAGCTCTGACAAGAGACTTAGATGTTATGTCTTCAGCTTCTAAAAAGAAACTGTTGACCATCAAAAGACTTGCCCTCCTCATTCTGCCCCCATTGCTAGGAGAAATAGTTTGCGCAAAGAAGAAGAAAAAGGCATCAGCCCTTCATGATCAAAGAAACCATTCTGATAGGTGTCAAATAAGGGAGGACAAAGTTTATGAGGCCTCCGCAAATTGGGGAAGAGCAAATTAATAAGGAAGATGTGGATGATATAAAGCTTCTTCAGTCTCAAGAGTATCAAGAAAGGTCAACAATTCCCCCCTCTACAATTTCAGAGTCTAGGTGCCTTTATGCATATTCATTTATGCTGTTCTTCCTGCTTCAATCTATCATTGCTTGCAGTGCTTTTCCTGGTGAACAGCTGGTGCATTTCAGGAGACAAAATGTCTAGAAGGAACAGTACAATATGGCTAATTCTCCAGACAGAGTCTGCTTGGTGAATAACATGGTTGGGAGGGGGATCACTGCCGTGAGTAAAATCCAGGTGTCATTATGGATGCCTCATAGGAATGTTTAGATATTTTCCTCCAACAGTGTGTCTTCCCCAAAACTCAAGACTGATTTGCTGTGTGTCATACACCCCTACTTCCCCATGAGAGCTAGCCAAGATCCAAAACAGGGCAAAACCTCCTTTTTGGAGTAGAACACCGCCAGTCTCAGCAGATACCGTACATACAGAGGAGGCAACAGACCCAAACATCCCAAAGGTGCCATCTGGTGAGATGTCCCATAATTTACAGCAGGGTTTCCCAACCTAGGTCTTCAGCTGTTTTTGAAATACATTTCCCATCATCCCTGACCACTGGTCCTGCTAGCTAGGGACGATAGGAGTTGTAGGCCAGAAACAGCTGGAGACCCAAGTTTGGGAAACCAGAGTTACCGGTAAACCAATTGCTTCAGGTTCTTCATTATGAGCCCTACCGGTAGCTTCAGTCTCCAGCACTGAGCTGGAGAAAACTCCTACCTGAAACCCTGAACAGCCAATCAGTGTTGACAGCACCAGATTAGATGAAACAGTGGTATAAGTCAATCTCCTGTGTCGCTAGAAACTGAAACCCAGACCAGAAGAGACTGTAAGCATCTGGGAGAACGAGGCCTTCCATCTCTGAGCCATGCCTAGGAGAAGAACCATGAACCAAGAGGTTCTGTGGGCCATCGGTTCTCCAGAAAGGGATGGCACAACAAGCCCAGCTCTGAAACCCTTTGCTTGCTGCCTAGCTGTTGCTGTGGCAACTCTGCATTGTGTTCAGTTCCTAGCTCTGTGGGGTAGTTTGGACTCTTTAGCTGGACAGCTTCCCCAGCATTGCCACAGACCTGCTCCTTGCCCTTCCGGACAGTTTTCTGGCACTGCCAACAATAACATTCAAGCCACACAGCAATGGTGTGAATAAGACAATATGTTGCACAGTGGGGAGGTCACTGTTTAAGGAACTAACTGTTGCTGCAGCATGATTTTCTGAACTTTTGCCCATGCATGCAGTGCAACATCGTATAATTAACTTTTGGGGTTAGACAAAGAAGGATGTGATTATACTTGCTTATTACTTTGTTTATTAAGGGCAGCTGCCTCAACTTTTCGGGAGCTTTTCTTGGCTGCCAGCTGACATAACCCAGTCCTTTTTGCCACCAGATTCTACTGGAAAGCAGGCATGGGTGACCAACCCCCTGCTCAGAGGCCTAATGCAGCTCCCCTGCCCCAAGGAAATTATTTTGGCTCCCTGGGCACCCCACTAATTTTTGCAGCAGCGGCAAAAGCAAATAATAATAGTAAAGTAGATAAAGTGATGGGGTTGGTGGAGAGATTTTAAACCTCCCCACCCAGCCCAGTGCCCAAAGTGAAGCTATAAATGGGACCCTCCCCAGTCACCATTTGATGAGTGCAGTAGGCATAACTCCTCCCTCTCAGATGGTTTGCATAGATCAGCTGATGGAGGACTATGTGCATTTATGCATTTGTGCCCAGAGTGTGTGCCTGTGGGCTAGGCATGTAGCTTGTGGAGGCTGGCCAAGGGCAAATGTGGCTGCCGAGCAAAAAGAAGGTGGCCATCCCTGGTGTAAATAGACAGACTGCAGGATTTGATACAGAGAGAAGGAACAAAGATTCCTGCCTACAATCTGATTTCGCCCGGCTTCCTTAATTTGCATAGGGGAGGTTAAAGAGGCAAAAGTCTTGAGATGGGCTGATATGCTGGATATAATAAGAATTCCAAGCAGGTTAAAAAGGGAGCTGTTGCTATGTTATGGCAGCCCACTTGCTGGCCCCTGCGGTCTATTCTAATTCTATAATACTGCATTTTTAATCAATTAATTGATTGCTTAATTGAGTTAAGCAGGATCATTAATAAACCAAAACTCTATAATCAGTTGACAGCCCCACTTTATTGTGCATACATTAGTTATTAGCCCAAGTCTTATAAATGGCTTATACATTGTCTCCTTATGCTGATAGAGGAGGAAAAGGAAGGAAGATTCTGCCTATGGAAACGGCAACGGAGTCCAAGATACACACACACACACACACACAGAGAGAGAGAGAGAGAGAGAGAGAGAGAGAGAGAGAGAGAGAGAGAGAGAGAGAGAGAGTTATTGCAGATCTCTTTTGCAATACCTCCCTGGGATTTTGCTTCTATGGTGGGTTACAACCATTTGGGTTGTAAAAGGAGCTCATCCTCCCTCTCTCCCTTTGGGGGTTGGTGCCAACTGCAGAGGATCTACTCAACCTATAAAATACCGTCTTGTGTTTGTGTAAAGGCTAGTTGGCGCAGATGTTAAGTGTTCTGCATTAGCCTGGATCTTAAGAACTTATGGAAGTTCAAGGAATAAATATTTTCACGTCCCTTCCTTCCACCCAAAGCCACCTGTGACCCTGGATGGGCTCCTATTCTAGAACAATCCAGAACTACTATGTTGGTGGGGAAGGGGCAATAAGGGCTTTGCAGAGGGAGGGAAAATGGGACCTAAGATGTTACCTTGTGCAAGTCCATGGAAGAAAAGTTCCCACATCCCATTCTTCTTACATCAACTAAGGTAAATGGTGTCTCTGTGTGTTCTGGCACAGTGTCCCATTGCGCCAGAAGTGGTTTAGTCATGCTGGCCACATGACCCAGAAAGCTGTCTGCGGACAAACACTGGCTCCCTTGGCCTGAAAAGCGAGATGAGTGCCGCACCCCATAGTTGCCTTTGACTGGCCTTAACTGTCCAGGGGTCCTTACGCCAGCTCACTAAGATTCAGTGCAGCCCATATTGTTCAGGAGGACACTCCCTCCTTTGAACCCTGGAGAGAGACTTTTCAGGGGTCACAAATGACTGTTGGGGGGAATGATAGGAAACTTTATTTCCATTCACTTTATTTGCAGTGCAATCCTCTGGGTTAGCTTATTTTAGGATCAGAGCTAGCCACCCCAACCTGGTGCCCTCAGATGTTACTGACTATATTTCTCTTCACCTCTGGCTGTTGGACATGCTGGCTGAAGATGATGGGGACTGTAGTGAAGGGACCACATTAGCTGCCCTTGCTTTAAACAAACAAACAAACAAACAAACCTGGCTTCAGAAAGCCCCAAACATTTTGCTGCCTGAAGAAAAGGACAAGATGTCACACCTCCCAGTTCCACATGCAGAAGCTGACTGGACAGGCATCTGAATCTGACCTCAACACTGCTGATGAGATAGCATCCTTCACCGCTCTGGAGGCTGAGGCAGCAGGTCGCATTATGAGGCCCAGGAGATGCCATGTGGCAACAGACGGAAACAGCTGCAGGCTGCGGAGGAATAGCCAGGGGCTGCCTGCTGTTTGCACCTGAACACCTGCCATCTGAGGCAGTTGCCTCATTCTGCCTAATGGTGGGACTGGCTCTGTTTGACTTGCACAACACAGAGTTGTCCGTTTCACATTGTGTTTGAAAAGCAGCAATGCAATTCAAAAGACCTCATCACCTATTGTTTTGACCTGGTGCCATGCCCCTTTTCTTCTGCAAGATACTCACCTGACCAATTTTTGTGAGAGGATCAGTTGTATCCAGTGTTTTCTTTCTTGAAAAAAAGATATTGTGTACCCTTTATTACCCCCCCCCCCGAAAAAACACTGTGCTGTTCTTCCCCTTTATGAAATAAATGCTAGAATGAGTATGGCCCGTTAAATTTTTATATATCTTACAGCCTCTGCTACTTTTGCATGCGGAAGAGCATTTCTCATGCAAGAGCAATAAATATTGGTGCAAAACAAAGGGCGCAAGGAGGAGCTACTAAATTCAACGCAAGGCTTTCCCTTAAGTTCAGCACCAGGCAAAAAGATAAGAGGGGCTTTATTATTAATCTTAGGGCAGTCTGATGAATCATCAGAAAAAAGCACTCCAGGGCCTCAGCTCTATGATTCAAAGGAAGGAGTGGGTTACGTTTTATTGCCAGCCATAATGATTTGTTTCTGCTGTCTGAAGAGGATGTGAATATGATATAGTTGAGCCTTGGTAGTTCTGTGGTCAACAGATCAACATAACATAGCAGAGAGACATTACCATTTACTGGTCTAGCTTTGCCTCCTCAGAACTGGAGGCGAAATAGCAGACAGTATTGCACAGAAGACTTTTTCAGATTTTGGTATTCCAGCATTAGGATTCCCCCACCCGCCTCTGAACCTAGCCAAGTTCAGGATATGATCTGATAGGTGATCACATTGCTGAAGCCGAGAGTGCCTGAGTCTGGTGGCTTTCTGGATAGGTAACCACAGACACATCACTGCCTTGGTTTTCATGGTGGAAGAAAGGTAAAGGGACCCCTGACCATTAGGTCCAGTCGCGGACAACTCTGGGGTTGCGGCACTCATCTCGCTTTATTGGCCGAGTGAGCTGGTGTACAGCTTCCAGGTCATGTGGTCAGCATGACTAAGCCGCTTCTGGCAAACCAGAGCAGTGCACGGAAATGCCATTTACCTTCCCGCCGGAGCGGTACCTATTTATCTACTTGCACTTCATGCTTTCGAACTACTAGGTTGGCAGGAGCAGGGACCTAACAACGGGAGCTCACCCCGTTGCGGGGATTCGAACTGCCGACCTTCTGATCAGCAAGCCCTAGGCTCTGTGGTTTAACCCACAGCGCCACCCACGTCTGGAAGAAAGGTAGTTCTGCATATAAATGTAAGGAAATAAATGAAGAATGGGTGATCTGATTATGCATACTGACCCACAACATGTGTGCAAGTGAATTGGGGGAGAGTTGGCTCAACTGGGAGAATTCACCCAATTCATCAGTAGTAGTAGTAGTAATAGTAGTAGTAGTAGTAGTAGTATTTGTACCCTGCCCATATGACTGGGTTGCCCCAGCTGCTCTAGGCAGCTTCTAGCATATACAGAAACATAATAAAACATCAAAAATTAAAAACTTCCCCATACAGGGCTGCCTTCAGGTGTCTTCTAAAGATTGTATAGTTACTTATCTCCTTGATGGGAGGGCATTCCACAGGGTGGGCGCCACCACTGAGAAGGCCCTTCGCAGCTCCTATTTTTCTCTAACACTAATTAATTTATATAAACAGTTTCAAAGCCCTTCAAAAAACAAAGCATATGGGAGACACACCCCAAAAGGTTAATTAAATCTCCCCATTTACTGGCACCCCTTTTTATCTCATCAGTAATAAAATGCCGGCAATAATTTGTGACCTTGCACCAGGAATGTGGGGAACCTGTGGCTCTTCATGTGCAGCTGGATGTCAGCTCCCATCAGATCAGGGATAACTGGAGCTGTTGTTCAACAACATCTGGAGGGCCACAGGCTCCCTGTCATCTTGTGAGGGTGAATGAGATAAAGATGGTGAACAAGATGCACTCTCCCAACAAAAACTGTCTCTTTTTAGACTCCCAAACCATGCAATCAATACATGCATCCGCATGGATTGTGGGATCATGCCTGCTAGCTGCCACTCACTGTAACCCTAGTGATGTTACATGCACACACACTCACCCTCAAAAGTGTGAGCTTTTTGCGGGGCTTCTCTCACACATGCAGGAGCTTATTAATATGCATGCCCCTAAACCTACAGCCACTGGTGAGCAACCGGGCGGCCGGCACGGAGGAAATGGCAAGAAGGCTGTCACCAGAAGGTACAATCCTGGCCCCTTGGCCACATTTTCACTCAAATGTGTTGGGCGAGGGGCAGAGTCAAAGAAAGCTAAAGTCAAGAGCAAACTGCAGGCGACACTTTTCTCCATTAGAATTGTGTTGGGTTCACAGAATCATATTTTATTCACTTGTTAATATTATTTTATTGCATTTACATCCCGTCCTTTTTCTCCAGCAAGCTCCAGGTGTGGCATATGTGGTTCTCCCATTCCTCATTTAATCCTCACAACAAACCTGTGAGGTAAAATTAAGCTGAGGGGCAGTGACTGGCCCAAGGTCACCTCCATCGTCAAACATTTTCTTCTTGTGGATGTAGCTTGACCCTGAACCGCAGTGCCTTTGAGCACGTTTGCCTTTTGAATTCTGTCCAGAATATTCCTGCTCAAAAATCGGACAGTTCTTAAACCAATCACAAGGTTGTGACACATCTGCTTTCCCTCTTCTGTGAGGCAACTGCAAAGCTGAACTTGTGGAGGGGGAAACCCCCCACAACCCAAGTCTGAGGCCACCTTCTTCAAGAAAGAAAGGCAGGGAAACAGACACCAACTTTTCTCCGTTTCCTATTCCCAAAGTGCAGACGCAGCTGATAATAACCATTTGTTCCTGTGTAGGTTTGAAACCAGTCCAACTTCAGTGTGCATTCCTGTGGTGTGTGTGTGTGTGTGTGTAGCCAGGCTGCACTCGCAGCTAAATCTCCCTGCACCAAAGTGGATACTTTCCAAATGTCACACAGGCCTCTCAGGTCTAAATCTACTGCAGACTCACTCCATTTAAAGAGATTGGTTTTTGGATCTTACTTGAAAGTTGTGGGTACTTAATCATGACGCGCATATGAATGAGCTGAATGAATTCATTACTGAAAAGCTAAATTAAGTTCTGCAGCTGTTCTGCCCTGAGACTTTGTTCCGAGTATGGCCAGAGCAGCTGAGAGAGAGAAAGAGGGAAAGAAAGAGAGAGAGAGAGTCTCTTTTGAGAGACTGCATTTTAGGAGGCAGTCTAAGGTAGGAAGTAGCATTAAAAATGCTTGATGGGAAGAGAATTGAACATGACATGCCTGCTTATAGGGCCCGAGTTCTGTGGAGCTGCTGAGCAGCAGGTAAATTGTAATAGAAATATGAGGCATTGCATCCCAGCTGCCTGACCTTGAGCGTGCTAATTTCTGCCTTTAGCGCAGCTGTGGCAGTCACAGCAAGCATTCACATCCAGCATGTCAAAGGAGCTTTACAAATTGCAAATCAAATGCAGGATGTTAGTAACAATAACGGAAACCCAAGGGGAGCAGGTGTGCGGGCAGGTGTGCGCATGAGCTCACAAGCGAAAGCGGAATTCCCTATTGCTCACTTTCAACTGCTCTCTCCTGGTCATATTTTGATTATCTTCTCTATAGGACCTTTTTCTCCTCTTCCTTCATGTGGAATTGTATGCCAGAAAGCAGATAAGCAGCGGCCACTTTACAAGCAAGTGGAGTTTGCCGGGGGGGGGGGGAGAGTTTTCTCAGCAACTGCTTTATTTCAGTCGACTGGGAGTAGCTGCAAATGTGACCTAGATGCAGAGGGAACAGGAAGTAGAGGGGAAGGGCCCTAGCGCATTGGCAGAGCATCTTGCCTTGCCTGCAGAAGGTCCCAGGTTCATTCCTTGGTGTCTCCCAGTAAAGCTGGAAGAGACCACTGTCTGGAACATTAGAGAGCTGCTGCCCGTCAGAGTAGATATTATTGAGCTAGATGGACCAATGGCCTCACCCAGTAACAGTTCCCATTCTCACCTGGCGCCAATGGAAGCTTCTCCCCCAGACTAAACAGCAGCTTTCAGAAATGGGGGGGGGGATTAAACTGGGGCTCTGTCCTCCTATGAAGCTGCCAGTTCAAGCTTTTAAAAATCGATAAGCAGGCATAGGGTTGCCAGACTCAGTAGAGGACAGGACTTATGTGCCTTTAATTGCCCTGCTCTCTTTTGAGTCTGGAAACCCTAAAGAGAAACCAGCAGACCCTTTGTTTAATTTCCAAGCAAAGGGTCTGATGGTTTCTCTTTAAGGTTTCCAGACTCAAAAGAGAGCAGGGCAATTAAAGGCACATAAGTCCTGTCCTATCACCGCTCACTTAAAATATGCACTTAAAATAACATGCAATTTGTTCCTTAAGAGGACCATTGTATAAATGACATGGAATCAGAACCAAGGTGCGGCTCTCAATGGAGGATGCCTTCCCCTATACATTTTCTTATGCATGTGCTTTGTGGGTTCGTTTCACAAACCACAATAAGCAAAAGTAATTCATTTTGTGATAAATGTGACTTTAAGTGCAGCAGTAGAGATAATTGATGATTCTGGACTGTGTTTGTGTACGGGTAATGGCATATTCCCCAATGTGCTGTTCATTCATGTGAAGCAATCTTGACTGAGGAGGCATACTTGTACTCTAAGAAACACACAGCTAGTGTCTTTAAAAATATCAGCTATCTACACATCACAGCTGCCACTGTGACCAAGGAATGCAGAGAGGGCATCAAACAACACCCTTGTAAAAATAAATGAAGCAGACCCACCTCTGGCAGAGCAAGTATCAGGATGTGACATATAGTTTAATCTGAAATTAAACTGGAACGCCGTGCGATCATTTCAGATGCATTGCCTCTCTAGTTTTTAGCCTAAAAAAAATTATAAATGCTCCAGAGTGTATGATTTTGAAAGCACTGTGACAAAAGTGACACTTGAGAAGCAAACAATATTTTAAAACCACCCAACAGAAGCAATGCTTTGCATACAATATTTTTAGGTATCTATACTCAAAGCCCTCCCCACACCTTTTTGAGTCGTGCTCCGTGGTTGATTTGAAATCAGTTATAAAACAGAGCATTTGAGTTGCAAGAGCTCTAAGCCTATAACTCGAACTTTAAGCTTGGATTGTGCACAGGATATCTTAGAACAAAAAACTGATGAGTTCCCAGGATATTTTAAATTGGTCATAGCTTATGGGGTTTGGCTGTTTCAGGAAAACATCACAAGTCATAAGGACCTAATGAGGCATTAGGAGAGGCCTTTTGGTTTTCCTGCAGTACTTAATACTCTTTAATTTGTTTAAACCCAGTTGCTGTTCATCAAAATAGTTTTTCAATCAAATACATATTATAAATATATACTAAAAAAAAAAGCAACAAGGAAATTGATAGGATGTTTCCCTGGATACTGCTGGCATAACGTTTGGCCTTCATGGCTGATTAGACCTAGTTGGGGGGGGGGGGAGAGATGACTGGGTGGGTTCAGGGTATGGTGCAGACCACCTTGAAGGAAATGATAGCTCAGCCCTGAAAAGCCCATCGCGGACCCTTTGGGGGCAAGGTATAGTCATACCTCGGGTTGCGAATGTGATCCATGCGGGAGGCACGTTTGCAATCTGCAGCATTTGCAACCTGCAGCGCCGTGTCTGCGCATGCGCGTGATGCGATTCGGCACTTCAGCGCATGCGCATGACGTCATTTTGTGCTTCTGCGCATGTGTGGGTGCCAAAACCTGGAAGTAACCCGTTCTGGTACTTCCGGGTTTGGTGCAGAGCGCAACCTGAAAACACGTAACCCGCAGTATTCGCAACCCGAGGTATGACTGTACTTGACAGGATCATACCAGTGCATCTGCAGGCGTTCCTGGAAGAAACTGGTTATAGACCCATTCCAATCTGGGTTCAGACACAGGTTTTGGCTGAATCTGCCTTAACCCTGATGGATGGCCTCTATCAGGGGAGGGATGAGAATAAGGGGACCCTGTTGCTCTTATTAGGTCTCTCAAGGGCTACCATAATATCCTCCTGAACCATCTTATAGGAGATGGATATCAGGACACAATGGTTCATGTGTTATCTCCAGGGATAGTTCCAGAAGATAGCATTGGATGAGTGCTTCTTGGCCCCTAGTCTCTTGAGCTGCAAGGTGCTGTAAGCTCTAAATTGTCTCCCATGCTATTTAACATCTACATGATGCCCATCAGCCCCAGCCTGCACAGCCAATTTTATTTATTCATTACATTTATATCCCACCTTTCCTCCAAGATACTCAAGGTGATGTACATACTGTAGTTCTCTTCTTTCCCATTTCATTCTCACAATCCTGTGAGATTGGGTAGGTTAAGAGATAGCAACTGGCCCAAGGCCACCCAGTGAGCTTCATGGCTGAGTGGGGATTTAAATCCTGATCTCCTAGGTCAGGCATCCCCAAACTTCGGCCCTCCAGATGTTTTGGACTACAATTCCCATCATCCCTGACCACTGGTCCTGTTAGCTAGGGATCATGGGAGTTGTAGGCCAAAACATCTGGAGGGCCGCAGTTTGGGGATGCCTGTCCTAGGTCCTAGTCCAACACCCTAAGCACTACACCATACTGGTTCCCAGTGGATCTGGAAGCTCATAGGTTCTCCACCCCGATTTATTCCAACATCCTGTTTTCAGCAATGGTGCCAAATGGGTGGCCTTGGCCCAGTATCTGGAATCTCATAGGTTCTCCATCTCTGAGGTCCAGCTCCAAGGGTCCTCTGGTGGTTCCCTCACTGTGAGAAGTGAGGTTACAGGGAACCAGGCAAAGGGCCTTCTTGGTAGTGGCACCTGCCCTGTGGAACGCCCTCCCATCAGATGCCAAGGAAATAAACAACTATCTGCCTTTTAGAAGACATCTGAAGGCAGCCCTGTTCAGGGAAGTTTTTAATGTTTGATGTTTTATTGTATTTTTAATATTTTGTTGGAAGCTGCCCAGAGTGGCTGGGGAAACCTAACCAGATGAGCGGGGTATAAATAACAAGTTGTTGTTGTTGTTGTTGTTGTTGTTGTTGTTGTTAGTGCCCTCCTCCAGTTTTTAATCCCAAATACGTGGTGTGTAGAGGTATCGTGTCTCTAGCTATCCTAGTCATCCATATACCAATCTCCATGACTTCTCTAAGCTTTTGTAGTGTGACAAAGTCAAAGTTTATTGCATTAGCCATATAGCCATAGCACATATAAAAGATCAAACAGGCAACTGTCGCACAACAACATAGAATACAACAAATACAACAATAACATTAAATATAAAATCCAGCTGAGTGCGACTGGTAAGGTAAAAGACAAAGCAAGGCGTGTCGACTGTGAATACAACAGGGATTTACATAGGACTAGGGCTTTTGTAAAAACTGTCCATCTAAGCAAGTGGCCATCACTATATCCTGTGGCAGTGAATTCCACATATACAAAGTAGCCCACAACTTCCATCATCCCTGACCTGTTGGCCATGTTGACTGTGGCCGATGGGAATTGTGGTCCTGGAGAACGTAATGTTGGCTACCTGGCACGTCTCGGATAACATGCGTATGTGCTTTGAATAGGATAGTCAAGAGAACACACTATTTCTAGGAAAAAATAATTAGAAGGGAATTTGCCCCAAGGCTCTGAACATCAAGACAAAGGCATCCACTGGTGCTAATGCACAGAACTGCACATCCCTTATCTGAGGGCAGGAGATTAAAAAGCATCAGACTTCCTGAAACTTGTAACCCAAGGTGTTGATCAAGGCTTGCGGATGCGTTTTCATCTGTTTTAATTTGTCACTGTTGCTCCAAAGGGGTTATACGCACCTATTTCATTTAAACTCTGTTTCTCTCTCTATTTTAGTAAACTTTTGAAATCATTACAAAAACTTGCAAGGTCTCTCTTATTTTAACACCCTCATGCCTGGAAGGTCATATTACTTAAGGGGGCTTCATGGAGACCCCAGGAAAGTTATTTAGGATAACTGATAACGGGCAGCCTTGATTTATTTTTATTTTTAACAACGCTTCCTTTTTATGGTGGCAAAAAAATTGTTTAAGGGGGAAAGGTGGGCTGAGAAGTGGGGTGCAATTTGGTTGTGGCCAGATCTCTCAAACGGAGATCTGGGATTTGGCCTTCACAGAAACCATCTTCATTTATCCAGTATGTGAACCATCATTATTATAAACTGCTGCCGTTTCACACAACTCTGTGACCCAAGAGTGGTAAGAAATACAGTTTTCAGAACACCATTAGTATTTTTCAGATGACATATCCAATAAATATGTAGAAGGGGGAAAGGATTGTGCCTGGTGACCCTGTCCTGATCTCTGTGTGGGCAGCTGAATCTGTGAACAGAATTCTCCCTAAGAGTTTGATAATTTGGTGAGCTTTCAGGTGAATTTGTTTCCTTCTGGAATAAGGCCATATCTGAAGCTACAAAGAAGGGCAAAAGAAGGGCTGGGGGAGACTGCATTTGTTTTCCCCCCCCGCATGGATTTTTAAAATGAAAACAGACCTCTTCCCTCAGACAATTCCCATTAAGACTGTTATATCAAAATGAAATAGGTACAGCTTGAATAACTGAGATTTTCAACACACAACACCCTTCAGATGCCCCTTTCATCTTCTCGCTTTGAAAAAGAGAAGTTGACAGCCTTTTCAGAAATCTGTGTTACATATGCACCTGAGAGACATTTTAATTGACTTCAGTCATTCACAGGCAAGGGAGAGAAGAATTAATTAGGGTTCCTGCCTTTTTGGCAGTTCAAGTATGGCTCTTTTAAAGGGGCAGCACAGTTAATTCCTCTTCCCAAGCAAAGCGATTATTTGATCAAATGTTTAAGGTCACCTTCTTTGTTATTGTTTATTTGCAGCACAGCATTGTCTGGAGGCCCCATGACTTGGAGGAGCACAGAGTGCCATTATTTGGCTGAGTAGCTAAAATATGGAGCATTGGAGGGTGATTTTGCATTTGGATGAGAAATCACTGGCAGAGCCCATATATTCTTCCATGTATTTATTACAGAGAGTCTACGAGGTTATAAGACAGTACCCATTATTCAACGTAGCTAGATTAATTAGGGGTGAAACCAAGGAGCTTTCCCCCAATTTGTGAACAATGTGTAAATATAGTCCATTTGATTGATGAACATTTCTTCTAATTTTTATTTTGCTCATTGAGATATCCTTGGCTCATCAGCCCATCTAAAGTTCTATTTCAGCTACACTTGCTACTGTCAGACGCTTTATACACCTCAACCAAATACTCAATAAGAACAAGGTGGCCTCGGAAGTTTTACCTCCTGAGGCAAAGGACAATTCCATGTGCAGGAACTGACGAGACCAGCAGTTGAATCTGGGTGCTCCCTTCTCCAAGGCTATAGGAGGGCAGGTTGTGCAGCAAACACAGTTCTGAACTCCTTGCCACCCCCTGTCCTGTGCTTCCCCAACTTATGCTGTCTGAGGACAGCCCACCCCACCAAATCTGAATCTAAGGGCACATTCACACCATATATTTTAATCACTATTATTGTACTTTAACATTCATCATTTGCTTCCAAGTATCCCGAAATAGTAAGTTGTTAAGGGTGCTGAGAGTGTTTTGTTGTTGTTGTTGTTTAGTCATTTAGTCGTGTCCGACTCTTTGTGACCCCATGGACCAGAGCATGCCAGGCACTCCTGTCTTCCACTGCCTCCCGCAGTTTGGTCAAACTCATGTTCGTAGCTTCGAGAACACTGTCCAATCATTTCGTCTTCTGTCGTCACCTTCTCCTAGTGCCCTCCATTTTCCCCAACATCAGGGTCTTTTCCAGGGAGTCTTCTCTTCTCATGAGGTGGCCAAAGTATTGGAGCCTCAGCTTCAGGATCTGTCCTTCCAGTGAGCACTCAGGGCTGATTTCCTTAAGAATGGATAGGTTTGATCTTCTTGCAGTCCATGGGACTCTCAAGAGTCTCCTCCAGCACCATAATTCAAAAGCATCAATTCTTCAGCAATCAGCCTTCTTTATGGTCCAGCTCTCACTTCCATACATCACTACTGGGAAAACCATAGCTTTAACTATACGGACCTTTGATGGCAAGGTGATTTCTCTGCTTTTTAAGATGCTGTCTAGGTTTTTCATCACTTTTCTCCCAAGAAGCAGAAGAATCTTTTAATTTCATGACTGCTGTCACCCTCTGCAGTGATCATAGAGCCCAAGAAAGTAAAATCTCTCACTGCCTCCATTTCTTCCCTTTCTATTCACCAAGAGGTGATAGGACCAGTGGCCATGATCTTAGTTTTTTTGATGTTGAGCTTCAGACCATATTTTGCTCTCTCCTCTTTCACCCTCATTAAGAGGTTTTTTAAATTCCTCCTCACTTTCTGCCATCAAAGTTGTGTCACCTGCATATCTGAGGTTGTTGATATTTCTTCCGGGAATCTTAATTCCAGTTTGGGATTCATCCAGTCCAGCCTTTGGGGACCCCAATTCCCTGCACAGAGCTACAGTCAGAGCTTTTTTTGTGTCAGAACTCGCTGGGACTCAGTTTCGGCACCTCTCAGGTGGGCGCCATTTCTATTATAAGAGAACAAAGAAGGTGTTCACGGTGAGTTCCAGCACCTCTTTTTCTGGAAATAAATAGCTCTGGGTACAGTTCAAAGAGTAGTTTAATAATCAAGCCTTCTTCCTATGGAATTCTGGTAACTGTGGCTCTCTTATGGGAATGGTGGTCTCCTAATAATTCTTAATAACTTCAAGAAACTTCAATTCCCAGGATTCTTTGATGGAAGCCCATGGAGTGGTACAAAAGCACTTTAAATGTATGGCATGAGTGTGACCAAACTTCTTTTTCACATTTGAAAAGGATCCAAGAAGGTTGAAATGAATCAAAAGAGCATGAGAATTCTGAGATAATAAACTCAAATTGAAACACCATGATCTGAGGTCTCTCCATTTTAAAACAAACTTGATCAATATTTTGCTAAGAATTACAAAGGTGAGGTGCTCCTTAATTTTAATTCTTGTATTTCTTATGTACGCTGATTTCAAATGATCTCCCTTCTGGCTTCTGCTTTTTTAATACTGTATCAGCTATGGAAATTACACACCTCAGACTTGAAGGTGTTTGTGTTATCACTTGGGGCAACATTTTTCTGGTTTGCCCATATACCTGTTTCCCCCATGGCTGGCTTAACACTATATTCACGCATGTAAGAAAAAGAACCTAGAAGAGCAGTTTTGCAACATTCTCACTTTTAGAATAGGCCATGGAGGCTAATATTGCAAGTCTCTGGCCTGCTATTCAAATTAGCAGACATCAGCGCTGGGATCATGTTGCTGCAGGTGTCAAAAGAGCTGAATTTGCAAGCATAGCACCTCCTAAAGATGACATCAGCTCTTCAGACTAACAAAAAATGTGCTTCGTTGTGACTGTTTCCAAAGATATCTCTGTAACCTTGACGGCCTGCAGTCCCACTGCCTCATGGCACTTACCTGCTAAGTATGGGCCATAAAAAGCTTTGTCAATACTTAACTTCAGAGACTGGTAAAGTTAGCATACTCCCTCCAAGAATCAGGCAGTTGCTGGAGCTGAAAAAAATGATGGTTAGGCTGAAGAAGATGCCAATTTTAATGCTCAATAAAAACATACTGTATGCTCACTGTAAAATTATAGTATTTCTAAAGGACAGTTTTGTTTTGTTTTTTAAAAAAGGCTACGGACGCTGATTTATATTTAACACGTCCAATTAGCTTTGTTTCCTAATTAGCTGCTTAGTTTACAGGTATCTTATAATTTTATTCTTTCAATTCACTTTTTACAAATGTTCAAATAAAATTATGAAGATCTTTTTTTTATAACAAAACAAAACAAATTGGGATACTGGATTGCTATTGGCTATAAAGTACCCACCCTTTCCCAATTCTGTTGGGAGGTTAGATTTAGTCCAGAGGCCTGATTCAAGAACACATCCCCCCCCCCCAGCATCTAGAACCCCATGAGGAATCCTATTACTGGGGGGCAGGGGAAGACCTTTAAACCATGACTTCTTGGCTCTGCAGTCAGGCTCCTCCACAATTTATTGTTCTCAATATTGGCTGCCCCAAATATTTTATGAAGGGGGATGAAGGGGCCTGGGCCCCTTAGAGTTGGCGCCTATGGTTGGCTTCCTCTTTGTGTGTCCCCTGGAACCACATCCTGTTTCTTTTGTGTCTTCCATCCAGTTTGAGTACCCCTGCACATTGCATGGTCCATCTCTCTCCACATCAGTGCCTGCAACTCCTCCTTTAAAAAAAAATTTCTTTGATTTTACAAATGTAAATTAATTGCAATACCAAATACATAGCCATAAAATGAGATTTCTCTGAATCTTGAGACTTCCCCCCAGTCCCTCCATGGATCCTATTGTCAACATTTCCAACTGCATATTATTTCATATTCAATGTTTTGTATCTATCCATATTGTCCATAGTATTTGTATACTACAAGTGATATTAAAACCCAGCTAATGTTTTAAACTGCTTACAGTGGTCTCCTAAATAAATTATAAACGTTCCCCATTCTTTCTTGAATTTCTTGTCTTCTTGGTCTCTGAGTTTTCCAATCAGTTTTGCCATTTAAGCATATTCTAACAGCTTAGTCTGCCATTCCTCTCTATTTAGGGCATAACTGCCAAGTCTCCCGTATTCCCCGGAAAACCCCCATTTTTCCAGCCGTTTCCCACTGGCAGCCCGGATTTAAAAAACCCCGTAAATCCCCTAGATTCTTATCGGCCCGGGGAGGCTCCTTCTGCGCATGTCTGGAGTCTCTGGACATGCACAGAAGCGATTTCCGGCGCTGCGGCCATTTTGGAAATGGGCAGAGCATGCGTAGAAGAGACTTCTGGTGCTGCTCTGCCCAGTTCCAAAATGGCCGCAGTGCGACTTCCGGTGCCGCGCCGCTGCCGATCCCGGAATTTTCAATCTGGAAGTTGGCACCTATGGTTTAGGGACTCTTTCTTCTTTCCATCTCTGGGCTGGTGCCTGCACCTCCTTCATCCCTCTCTCTTAGGCTTCAGTCCACTTCCTTTCCATTCTGGTTCTGTTTCATTCTCCCCATCTCAAATCTGCCTCATTTGCCACCTGCATCCATCATGCTATGTCTTTTTTCACTCCCACATCATGAATTCCCCAACTGCTCATTCTGTGTGTCCTGTTGTTGCAAGCCAAAAAATGGCTTATCTTCTGAGTTAGGCCAATAAGACTCAGAGACAAGAGGAGTTAGGAGTCCATAATGTTTATTTTAAAGCCATAAGGTTACAGTTGAATCTTTTCCCAAAACTGCAACCCCGCCCAACGTGGGGCAGAGGAATTTATAACATTTCAGACAAAGGGTTTTGATTTAACTAATCACATAAATCATTACATCATTGTATATTTAATATTCATCATTACCTCATTTCATATTTAATACGCATGCGCAATAAGCATTGCTAACTAAACTTTGATTCTCAGCGTGATCTGTTACATATTGTTAGTTTACATGCATGGGAACCTGTGTTACGTGTGGATGTAACAATTTATGTTCTAGTTTATGAATTGCTTCTTTGTGATTGACGTATTAGCTGACCTTCTATCCCAGTAGGAACGGCTTCTTGCTGAATCATCAATTTCCTTATAGCAGCAAGTTCCCATAATTCACTAATATAAGCATATTCCATGCAGTCTCTCTCCTGTGTTTTGTTTCTTTTTCTCCACAGGTGGGTCCTTGGGCATACCCCTTTGATGGCCTCTGCACCAGCACACCAGTACACATCTGGCTGAGACTGTGGAATGATGAGAGTGGCCAACCGATGGCTCTGAATGTAATTCAATGGCCAGGCTCTGTTAGGCAACCTAGCTCTGTCTGAGCTTCTCCTTATTGCCCTGTTCGCAGACCCCTATTGCCCTGTTTGCAGATATTCCCTAGAC
The DNA here is from genome assembly GCF_965207765.1 of Zootoca vivipara. Taxonomy (NCBI): domain Eukaryota; kingdom Metazoa; phylum Chordata; class Lepidosauria; order Squamata; family Lacertidae; genus Zootoca; species Zootoca vivipara. Next base: position 21,163,933 of record NC_142593.1, on the reverse strand, counting down.
CCTCCCATTTTCTCCTGCGGGTCAACAGTGGGCTGGTGGTTGTTGGGCCCCTGCTACAATGTTGTTCTTTGCCACAGTTATCGGTGGCTGCCATTTTGTGTGTTTCTGCATGGAACAACTGAAACAGCTTCCTTTGTTGTTGTTTTTCCCAGGGAGTGGGGCAGGAGGAGGAACCCATAGCTGCCAAGTTCCGGCCTGAGAAATAAGGGACTGGACTGGAAGTAGCAGACCGGAAGTAGCGCTGCCGCCATTTTGGAACTGGGCAAAGCAGCATCAAAAGTCGCTTCTGAGCATGCTCCGCCCAGTTCCAAAATGGCCGCCACGGCAGAATAAACCGGGGAAAAACAAAAAAATCCATTTTTTCGGCTGGGAACAGCTGGAAAAATGGGGGTTTCCCAGGGCATACGGGAGACTTGGCAGCTATGGAGGAACCACCAAAAAGGTTTTGTGACAAAACCTGGCTACGGCAGGCCGTGATATAATAGGGGGCAGAAATAACAATACTAAACTTTATGACCTGGTGCCTATGATTGCACTTTAACAGAAAAAAATATGGATGGGTTGTTGACTTGTACATTTTTGCCCAAGTAAAGAAGGTACGTTGCTAAAATACAGGTGGAAGAGCTGCAGTTAGATTCTTCTCTTCTCTCTTATAGGTAAAGAAATGTGCGTAGACCAGCTATACTAAGAAGTTAAGTTGAGAAGCCGATGGTGAATTGCCAACTTTATGGCAGAAAAGTTGAAAAAAGAACCCACAATAGTGAAATAAGAGTGTATAAAAGCAATAAATTAGAGTCGTTTTATGTCTGCAAAGAACACTTTTGTGGCTCCCCCAATACAAAATAGTGCCTACTAAATCATAGCAATATTCAGTATAAAATGAAATTGATATTAGAACAACTTTATCACCTGATAGATCAAATGTGCACATGTCATAGTTAATATAACATTTACTGAAACAAATATACCGGGAAATGAACTGAATTAATTGCCAAATGAGCCCACTTGCTAGTGAAAGACAAATCTCCTATTCCATATATTCACCGAAATTTAGCAAGGGAGTATTCTTTGCAAAACTGGATGTGAGAGAACAGCTGTTCTGCTTTGATATGAACAAAGAACTGAGATCCTTAATAATAACACTTTAGTACTATTAGGGTTGCCCTATTTCAAACAGTGAAAATCTGGGCAGAAAAGTTTTTGAGCTTTTTTTAGTTTTGCGCAAAGTTTTTGAGCTATTTTTATGGTAGAATGGCAAAAACAGCACTCCCACCATGGGCTCTCATATGTCCTAATTTTCCTGGACATTTACCCATTTCCTGAAGGGTGTTTTTGGGGTGGGGGGTGGGTAGGGAGGGGAAGATGACCTTAAAGCAAATTACCTTGGAGCATTGTTATGTTCTATTTTACTGTCAACCAAGAAAATTGCTGTTATTGATATCGGTGTATCCTAACTCATCCTATCCTTCTACCACTTCTGCCATGAGGAACTGGAAAGTAACATCGATGTAGAAAGTACTTTCCATTTGAAATCAGAAAGATTTGTCACAACATTTCACTGTTGATTGTGTAGCTTCTGTATTGATTGTTTCAGTTAAGTGTCAATTGTATTTGTATTTTATTACTGTAATTTTAATACGTTAACCACCCAGAAGATATCATTAAGCAGTCTGCATACAAATACTATAAAAATTAATTTCACATAAAAAAATGGGGACACATTTATAATACCTCAATTCTCATCCCAAGGAGACGTTCCCCATCGCAGGCACACAATTTCACATAAACAGAAGCTCTACTGCTTGATGTTGTGCTTCATTTTCTCTGCAATTACCCCTCTTCCTCTTTCATTGAATTAAAAAACCAAGAGGCTCTTTGTTCTTTTGGATAAAGAATACCTAAATGTTATTTAACATATTGACAACAGTGCAAGGTTATACATTTTTCAACTGCAGTATGTGTGAAATGGCAGAATGTGCATTGCATGGTGCAGTGGTGTTCGTGGGCCTGAATATATGCGCAGAAGAGATAAATGCTCAAAAATTGACTGTCTAGACTAGAGACTCTGGGGTGGGAACTGAACGATGACAATACTAGCATCTTACACTAACAAAAAAATTAACAAGGCATTCAGATTATTGGAAAGGGACTAATCCAATAGACTGGGGTAGCCAACAGGGTCACCTCCAGATGTTCTTGGGACTACAATGTCGAACAGTTCCAGTTGATGTAGCCAGTAGTCAGGAATGATGGGAGTCATAGTTCAATAGCTGTGGGCATCGCATTGGCTACTTCTACAGCAGAATAGTGTATGGGAAAGGGGGCAGCTGCAGACGCCGTACCCAACCTACGTGTGTTCCATTATTTCTACATCTGAAATGATGCTACATGCATATATTTGTATGAGCATAGGCACCTCTCTCTGAAGTCTTCAGGGTTTGTCCAAACAGCATACCCTCAAACACAGTGGCAAACTGTGCCGCTTGGCTGCCTGGGGCAGCACATACGCAGTCCATCCTGGCATGTGCGTCGTGACATCACAACATGGCCTGACGCATGCGTCTTGACATCATGACGCATGCGGCAGGACGGACTGTGCATGTCTGCACATGCACAGTCCGTCCGCGGCAGGACGCAGGTGGCGACGGGGGTGCGCTCAGCTGGGGGAGGCGAGGGGCGGGCCAGGGGCCGGCGGTGCTGCCCCCCCGCGCTGCCCCCGCGCTGCCCCGCCAGACTGGAGCTAGGGGCGGCCCGCCCCCTATGCTCCTCCCTTGCTATGCACCTGTTCGAACAGTTCTCTGATGAAAATAGGAACGCCCTGTTAATAATAATAATAATAATAATAATAATAATAATAATAATAATGCTGTCATTTATACACCGTCCATCTGACTGGGTTTGCCCAGACACTCTAGGAGGCTTCCAACATATATATGAACATAATAAAACTATGCATCAGATGTCTTCTAAAGCTTGGATAGTTACTTATCTCCTTGTATCAGGGTCAGATGGCGCTGTGGTCTAAACCACTGAGCCTCTTGGGCTGGCCAATCAGAAGGTTGGCGGTTTGAATCCCTGCAACAGGGTGAGTTCCCATTGCTCTGTCCCAGCTTCTGCCAACCTAGGAGTTCAAAAGCATGCCAGTGCAAGCGAGATGAGCGTCATAACCCCATCGTAGTCTTTGACTGGACTTAACCGTCCAGGGGTCCTTTACCTTTATTTTTTACCGTATAACTCCATACCATCCAACATTCTCTGATGAAAAGACGGATGTCCTAAGGAAAAGGGGGATGTTCCAAGATCAAATCGGAAACCAGGACAGCTTCTGTAAATCCACGACTGTCCCTGGAAAATAGGCACACTTGGAGAGTCTGAAACAGGTCTTAATAGCTTGCAAAAAATTGGTCATTATATCAGTCTGATTCAGCAAGCATTTCCTTGCTTGCACCCCCTCTCAAACTCCCCTCCTCTACACACATGCACACACACACACACACGAGAGAGAGAGAAAGAGAGAGAGAGAGGGAGAGAGAGAGGGAGAGAGAGAGACTAAATTTCATTTCATTTCAAGAGTCATATGCTTGTTTTTAGCTTACGAACTTGCTTGGACTTGAAATAAATAATTTAGCATCTGGATCTTACAGGTGCTGAATTGTACGCTCAAACGCATTCCTCCAAATGAAATTGTTCAGAAAATATACAGAAACCTAACCATGTTATTTTTGTATTGTTTATGCTGTGGAGCATATGGGCTGTGATCCTTGTGTATTCATAATATATATGAGCATAAAAAATGCATGAGGAAGAAATTTGGGCCTGCATGCCATCCTCGGTGATTGATCTCAAACCTACTTTCACGCTTTCTCACTATATTGCCCTTTATTACTGTTTGCTTCAAAATTGCTTAGTGTTGCAGCTTAAAATCCAATTACAGGGAACCTTTTCTTGCAGCCTTTTTGTTTAAAAAGTTCTGCCTCATTTCTTGGCTCAGTATTTCTGTCTTAATTCTACAATTATGGTTTGCCAGAGCCCTTTTATCAACATTAGCACGTCAGAATACTTTTTCTTTTTCTTTAAAAATGCTTTTTTTATTAAATCATATAAATGGTGCTTTAGATCTAAAAGATTCCCTAGCCGGGGCTTCCGGGTTCAGCGCCAACGCCGTCCGGTGGGGTTTGCTTCGAGCTCCGAGGCAGCCCGCCTTTGCGAGGGGGGGGGAAGCAGCGGGAGCGACGCTGCGCCCCATAGAACCCAGGGTCGAGCGTCCCTGGGGCAAATGCTCAGCAGAGTCCCGATTTCCGACTCCCCAGCTCGCCGGCAGGCTCTAATAAGAGCCCCGGTGCAGGAAGGGTTGAAGTCGTGGGGGCCATATTGAGCGCCATCGTTATCCTCGTGGAGGGAAGCTCCGAACCGGAGGCGGAGAGCGCTGGATTTTTCCTAAAGAAAGATTGAAAAGATCGGGAACCGTGAGTAAAAGGATTTAAAATTATAATTGGACTTTAAATTTGGAACGGGGGTGAGATCGAAAAAACGGAAGCTGATCCCCCCCCACTGATGAAAGAGGAAGCAGTAAGAGGAGAAGCACCCGATGCCGGGGAAAGGAGGTTCGTAATTTGAACAATTCCAAGGATTGATAGAAAACTCTCCCCCTGAGGCAGGGCAAAGGGGGAGAACTGTATTAAAACTGGAAAATCCCTGCAAATAGAGGTCATTAAAGAGAGAAGAGCCGCTTCCTCTCCCGAAAGCGGCAACCCGGACAGAACAGCAAGCAGACTGAGAGGATATAAAGGAAATGGTGGAATTGGCTTATAGACACTTCTAGGTGAATAAAGGCTGAACTGAGGAAAGTAGAGATTGGACTGTTTAAACAGGAGATTGGTTGCAGCCTAGTGAAATAATTATAAAAACTAATGTAACAACATTTGGAATGGATACATCGCATCCAGTTTGCAGCATTCAGAACAGTTGTAACTTGCAACCACTTCCTGTTTTTCAAGCTCTGCTCTGCCCTTGAAAACTTGGGAAAATGTTAACAACAGATTATGCACCTGGCTTCCAGAGGAAAGTTATGGAACTCTTATGGGAAATAAAGATCGGAATGGACAAAACTCGACAGCAGATGGAAATAATGAATCAAGATGCACAGAAACAGAATATGAGTGAAAGAACTTTGATAGAGGACAATAGGACAGATGAATTTAACTACGGCATAATTGAAGAAGAAGAGGATGATTTGGATATACAAGAGGAGAAAGACCAAATTTTGACTTGGAACACCCCCCCTTTGGAGGGTGAGATACAAGAGCTGTCTGAGGGACAGAGAATTCTTAAAAAAAATGGGATCACCCCCCTCTTTGAGGGGGAAGAGCAAGAGCTGCTTGAGTGGCAGAAAGCACACAAGAAACGCAATGGGCAAGCAAGATGGGATCATCGGGGGGAGGACAGAGACATTTGGGTGTCAAAATATGTTAAAAAGGGGGAGGGATGAAGGAGGAAGGAATATATTCTGTATTAGGATGGATAAGAAGGTTTGAAAACTGGATTGCTGACTCTGGACATTGCTGGAATTGAAGGGAATAGCCGTGAACGAGGGAGGAGGAGGAAAAATTGAGAATAAAGGTTAAATTAAAGATTGGGAAAGTAAAAAGGAATTAAAATATAAGGAAGTCCTTGGAAGGAAATTGAGGCAAGGGAGGGAAATTGTTTTAAGTTAGTTAAAATTAGGATGTAATAGTAATTGGACACATTAGAAAATTAGTTTGGGCAAGAAGATTTGGGATGGTTGGGTGTCTCCCCCCTCTTGTTGGTCTCCCTCGGGCTGGGAGCTTCTGGTGGCAGGGGGGGCTTCAGGGCTGGGGGGGCAGAGGGAGGGGAGGGACTCAATTGGATAAAGAATCATCCCCTTGCCTCCTTTTGCCCTCCGGGACTCTTCGTGGCAGGGGGAGTCCTGGAGGATGGGGGAGGGAGGGCGTGAGAAATGGGAGTAAAAGAGAAGTTAATAAAGATTTTGGATGGTATATGAATATATGATTGGAAGGTTGGAAATAGAATGAGGATAATGATAAGAAAACTGTTAAATGAGATTTAAAATGAAAATCAGATAGGGGGGAGATTGGGGAAGCCTACATATAAACAATGTTTATGGAAAATGGTTAGTAATTTTTATTATTATTTTTTTTCCTGTACTTTTTCTTCTTCTTTTTTTCTTTTTCTAGTTTTTGTTTTTCATTTTTTTTTTTTGAGGGGGGATTAAGTGTGGATAGATGATGGGATGGATACTCACTTTCATCTCTCCTGCCAACCTGGAGTCTCTTGGTGGCAGAGGGGGGCTCCGGGAGTGGGAGGGAGGGGTGGGTAGAAATTCAATCACAAATTGAACCACTGTCGACTGCCCGCTTTTCGGGGGATCCTCTTGTGGGAGGGGAGGGCCCGTGGAGGGGGGACAGAAGTAGGTGGAAAATTGGTTATGTATTTTTATGTATGTTCTCTTTATTATGCAAAATCAATAAAATATTAAAAAAAAAAAAAGATTCCCTAGCCGGTTCTCAGAATATTAACCATTAGATCACAGCGTTACGGCTTTCGTGGCTTCAGCTCTGTCAGCTTGCACCATCATAAAACGATAGATAGGTTCTCCCAGATTTCAGTTCATTTAGCATGTGCATTACATATTTTGATGTAGAAAGAATTCCCTCGCTTACACCACGTTTATTTTTCTCGGGGGAACACTGAGAAACTCAGTATTCCTGAAAAACAAGGTTTCGATTTGTTGCAGCCAGTGTGATGGAACATCATTGCTGCTTCCCTACATAGATAGTGCTGAGCAGGGCTGAATTAGCCATTAAGCAGAATAAGCATGTGCTTAGGGCATCAATGGGACGCGGGTGGTGCTGTGGTCTAAACCACTGAACCTCTTGGGCTTGCTGATCGGAAGGTTGGTGGTTCGAATCCCTGTGACGGGGTGAGCTCCCATTGTTTGGGCCCAGCTCCTGCCAACCTAGCAGTTCGAAAGCACGCCCCAAAGTGCAAGTAGATAAATAGGTACTGCTCTGGCGGGAAGGTAAACGGCATTTCTGTGCGCTGCTCTGGTTTTGCCAGAAGTGGCTCTGTCATGCTGGCCACATGACCCAGAAAGACCCACATGACCTTGCCTGTAAAGCAAGATGAGCGCTGCAACCCCAGAGTCGTCTGCGACTAGACTTAACTGTCAGGGGTCCGTTACCTTTACCTTTAGGGCATCAAGGGAAGGGGGGGGCACCACAGAAATTTTCCATTGCCAGATTTTTAACATTAGTGGTCACAAATTGCTCAGCGGAGCATTCATTTTCTCAGTTGAAGTATATTTAAAAATCCCAACAGAACAACTATGCAACAGGGCAGGCTGGATGCCTTATCTCTACTAAGTATAGAATAATAATAATAATAATAATAATAATAATAATAATAATAATATATTATTTATACCCTGCCCATCTGGCTGGTTTTCCCCAGCCATTCTGGGCAGCTGCCAACAAAAGATTAAAAATACATTAAAACACCAGTCATTAAAAACTTCCCTAAACAGGGCTGTCTTCTAAAAGTGAGATAGTTGTTTATTTCCTTTACATCTGATGGGAAGGCATTCCACAGGGCGGGCACCACTACTGAGAAGGCCCTCTGCCTGTTTCTCTGTAACTTTGCTTCTCGCATCGAGGGAACCGCCAGAAGATCCTCGGAGCTGGAACTCAGTGGTAGAGGTGGAGACGCTCCTTCAGGTATACTGGGTCAAGGCTGTTTAGGGCTTTAAAGGTCAGCACCAACACTTTGAATTGTGCTCAGAAACGTACTTGGAAAAGAATCAGATGTGTAACTAAAATATTAGTTTTGACGATCTGATCAAAGACTTTTCAATTAGAAAAAGTAGGAGAATTTCCCCCCGAAATATAAATAAAATGGAAGTATAGCAAAAGAAACATTGTTTTCCATCTTACTGTAGTTTTTGTTCCATTAAAAAACAACACAACTTGTTCCCATGAATTCGGTTCATGGAACAAAAACTAAGATCCAAACCTATGTTTATATGTTTACAATTTGTTTTGCTTTTAAAAAAAGAAAAGAAATGCATTACATATAATAAAGGCATATTGTAATATTACACTTCCATTTCTCTTTTGTAAAATAATATTTTAATTAAAAGGCAATTTCATTTATGCAGCAGTGCGTCTAGGAGTAGGTGCAAATTGGCCCCCTATAAGGGGCATTTGTGGCACTGTATTTTGTGCACTTTTTGAAAATGTCTCCTACGTGGTGCCTCTCAGGAGGGTGGCTCTGTGGCTCTGCCCCCACCACACTAGCCACAAATGTTTGGATTACTTCCAGAGAAATAGTTTTCACTGTGCCTGCTGCCTTTTCTCAACGGATGGGTTGAAAAATAAGTTACCAACGTATGTTAGTAAACTCAATTTCCGAACGTTTGCACCTTTCCATTTAGGGGCTATACAACAAATTTTAAAGGTGGCGGGGCAGGGAGAAGGTTGGTTTTACCCAGGCATTAGATAAAAATAGTCTAGGTTTCTCAAAGCTTATTAAACTTTAATATTTCAATTTACGAACAGACTTCCAGAAAATTTGTACTAATGTATAAACTAATGTACGAACTCTCCCTGGAGGGAAAAAAGATACTCTGTCTACATGAGGTCATTTTAAAGCACAAATGTGCACTTAATATTCTGAAGGTTTATTTGGAGATTTAATCATCTGAGCCAGGAAAATGACCCTCTTGACTCCATATCCACCTACTCACAAATAGTTTGATTGTTTTTGTGGGGCAGGGGGCGTGTTAATTGAATCCTAGAGTGAATGGCTACAGATTTCAGAAGAAATGTAGGTTCTGCTTCTGCCTTTCATGTTGGGTATTTCCTTGGCATAAAGAGATTACTCTTGTCTCAAAATGTGGGCAGTTGATGGGTGCTTCCTTCTTAGCTTCTGAGTTTTAGCTCCTTCCCACCTGGAACAGCTCAGTGCCCAGCACTGCTATAACATGAGGCCCCTCCCTTCTGGCGCAAAGAGATAATATGTTGTTGTTGTTTAGTCGTTTAGTCGTGTCCGACTCTTCGTGACCCCATGGACCATAGCACACCAGGCACTCCTGTCTTGCACTGCCTCCCACAGTTTGGTCAAACTCATGTTCGTAGCTTCGAGAACACTGTCCAACCATCTCGTCCTCTGTCATCCCCTTCTCCTAGTGCCCTCAATCTTTCCCAACATCAGGGTCTTTTCCAAGGATTCTTCTCTTCTCATGAGGTGGCCAAAGTATTGGAGCCTCAGCTTCACGATCTGTCCTTCCAGTGAGCACTCAGGGCTGATTTTCCTTAAGAATGGATAGGTTTGATCTTCTTGCAGTCCATGGGACTCTCAAGAGTCTCCTCCAGCACCATAATATATAACAATAACAATAACAATAACAATAACAATAACAATAACAATAACAATAACAACAACAACAACAATATATTTATACCCTGCCCATCTGGCTGGGTTTCCCTAGCCACTCTGGATGGCTTCCACCAGAATATTAAAAACACGGTAAAACATCAAACATTAAAAACTTCCCTAAGTTGTTGGGACAACACTGTCTCCATGGAAAGTGTGGCCAGGATTCTAAGCCCAGCAATGCTGGTCTTGCCACTCACCTTTCGCGGGCGCAGCTATCTGACAGATCCTGCCAGCAGGAGCAACACATCCTTTTTCTTTTTGTGGTCTGAGGCATAATAAGAATGTGCTGCACCATTGTAGTGCCGCATCACTAAAAGCCTCCCTTACCTGGGTTGCATGGCAGCACCCGTGAAGCGACGGTGCATTCTGGCAAGATCTCACGAGAACGTGTGTGCTCCATGCAATCTCATGAGGTTTCGGCGATGTCTTGTGAGGCGGAGGTGGCAGGGCAGGCGGCACCTCCTCCTGGGTTTCCGTCGCCCGAGGCAGCTGCCTCTGGAAGCATATGCTTGTCTCAAAGTTTAAGCCCTGCATAGCTAAGCGCAACCATGCATTACAATGCAACTGGAGATGGCTCATTAAATCAGTTATGGCGCCTTTGGTTGCTCTGTTACTTGGAAAACTGATAATCCTTACTCACTTCCATGGGCGTACCCAGCGAGGGGCAGGGGCGGCAGCTGCCCCCCTAGAAGCAAACAACAACAACAACAACAACAACAACAACAACAACAACAACAACTGTATTTTACGGACCATAACCTGCACTATTCCCCTCCAAAAACTGAAGGGGAAAAGTCGCTGCGGGTTATGGAAATTGGGCTGTTTCTGCCCCCTCCGCAGCTGCAGCCAGCGACAGGAACGTGGGAGGGGGGAGGAGCAGCCTGCGCTGGGGGGGGGGCAGACGGGAGCTCCATCCTTCCTTCCATCCTTTCCTTCCTTCCCTCCTCTTTCTTTCTTCCTTCCTTTTTCTCCCTCCCTCCCTCCCTCCCTCCCTCCCTCCCTCCCTCCCTCCCTCCCTCTCTTTCTTTCCTTCCTTCCTTCCTTCCTTCCTTCCTTCCTTCCTTCCTTCCTTCCTTCCTTCCTTCCTTCCTTCCTTCCTTCCTTCCTTCCTTCTCTCTCTTCCCTCCCTCCCTCCCTCTTTCCTTTTCTTGCCCCCCCGCCGCAGTTTTGATCCTGGGTACTCCCCTGCTCACTTTCGTGAAAGGTGCACTAAACCAATCAGAGGTAAAAGAGACTTTTATTAGTTATGGTCACTAATAAAGGTAAAGGGACCCCTGACCATTAGGTCCAGTCGTGACCGACTCTGGGGTTGCGCGCTCATCTCGCATTATTGGCCGAGGGAGCCAGCGTATAGCTTCCAGGTCATGTGGCCAGCATGACAAAGCCGCTTCTGGCAAACCGGAGCAGCACATGGAAACGCCATTTACCTTCCCGCTGTAGCGGTTCCTATTTATCTACTTGCATTTTGACGTGCTTTCGAACTGCTAGGTTGGCAGGAGCTGGGACCAAGCAACAGGAGCTCACCCTGTCACAGGGATTCGAACCGCCGACCTTCTGATCAGCAAGCCCTAGGCTCAGTAGTTTAACCACAGCGCCACCTGGGTCCCTCCACGGTCACTAATAAAGTGCTGTTAATATGAATATTCAAAACTTTAAAGTACACTTTATGCTTGAAGCACTCATAAATCCTAACTGCTGGTAATGGATTATAGGACACAGAATACTCCCCTTTTGAGTCCTGATGAAGTTCTTACACCAGTCTATTCGTTTAACTCTACTGCTGTTAGCAAAGAATAACTTTTGCAGCACTTACCCAGAGCAAAAAGTAATCAAGCAGACACACAAAATACAACGGCAGTTAATCATTCCATTTAAGTGAAAAATGCACCAAATCCCAGAAATAAACTACAGTACACACAAATTACCCCATATTTTATACAACTATCATAAAAAGGTAAAAAGGTAAAGGGCCCCTTAAGTCCAGTCACAGACGACTCTGGGGTTGCAGTGCTCATTTTGCTTTACAGGTCAAGGGAGCCAGCATTTGACCACAGTTCTTCCGGGTCATGTGACCAGCATGACTAAGCCATTTCTGGCGCAATGGAACACTGAAACCAGAGCAGCGCACGGAAATGCCGTTTACCTTCCGTCCGGAGTGGTACCTATTTATCTACTTTCACTTTTTGGTGTGCTTTCGAACTGCTAGGTTGGCAGGAGCTGGGACCGAGCAATGGGAAATACATCCACAATTTCCAACACCAAGATGAATGTTCAGACTTGTCAGTAGGGGGGAAAGCGGTAACTATTTATCTACTTGCACAGGTGTCCTTTCGAACTGCTAGGTTGGCAGGAGCTGGGACAGAGCAGAGAGAGCTCACCCCATCATGCGCGTTTGAACCACAGACCTCCTGATCAGCAAGCCCAAGAGGCTCAGCTGGTTTAGACCACAGCGCCATCCACATTCATCCCTGCCTGGTTGCCTCTGGCCTCTGGCTCCTTGGACCCTTGCCTTGCTGACGCCTTGATCCTCGACCCTTGCCTTGACGATGCCTTACTCCTTGGACCCTCGCCTTGCCGACGCCTGGATCCTCGACCCTTGGACTTTGCCCTGCTGACTTCTTGCTCCTCGACCCTTGGACCTTTGCCTTGCTGACGCCTTGCTCCTTGACTCCCAGACCTTCGCCTCTGCCTTGCTCCTTGACCCTGCGACTGCGGGCTACTGGACCCTCAGCCCTGCACCTGTTCCTGCTTCTACACCTCCATCTTGCCTCTGGTCCTGACGTCCCCAGCCAGGGCTTCAACCGCCCACTGACCGGACCGTGACAGACACCAGCCAGTCGCTACAGCCTAGAACTTGCCTATGTTGCTACAGCAGTCTATTAGACACTGCAGGGATATGATTCTAGAAAACCCATGCCATTCGGATTCGAAGTGTTGTATCCTACAGCAACTGAATGCCAGCTTCTGGAAAGGAACTTACTAAGGAAGCAAAAGTTACTCAGATTTAGTTATCAAGAATGGTTTTTAAAGCTAAGCAAAAAAATCCATCTGCATACTTGAACAGGTGACTACTCTCACCATCACCTCTATGGTCGTAAGACCTCTTATGAAGTTAATATATCAAGAATATCTCAAGTCGTGCTATCGAGTTTAGTTCTGGGTGTAATTGCTTTTATAAATGTTAGCAGCTGTACTGTATCAGTCTTTTAATTTACCAGGTGATATATCTATTCAAGCGTGCTCTGTACCTGACATTGACTTGATACTGATATGATTTAAAAGGCGATAACTTTGATTCAGTAACTAGGGCATATACAGTAATTCAGAAAAGGGTGACTGATTTGATATATGGTGCTCACACTTTAAAAGTTCATCCTGTTTTGAAACCTTCTGCATCTTTAGAGCAAGTACCTAAATTAAAAGAGGGGGCAGGGAACCGCACAGAGCAGATGGGAGATGCCACACTCATCAGAAATACCAACAAAGCTGAGATGACCCCCCCCCAAAAAATACATGAAATGTCTGACATGATGAATATTCAGCTCTTAGTTGTATAAGAGGTGGAGAGCATAACATTTAATATGGCATCATGTTTTACGGGGACAGGATCTAGTTTATAATGTGAATTTTAAGTTGGTGGCACAAGGATTGTGTAGTAAAATTGCATACATAATTCATATATTGAAGTGTCTTTCTAAGCTGAAAAGTGACTGTAAAAATGTCACCCTAGGACTTCATGTTTGTGTTGCGGTAATGTCTAAACTGAAATTATATCTCTCTTCCCCCTACTGACAAGCCTGAAGATTCATCTTGGTGTGGATGGATTTCTTACCCATTATCACTAGCAATATACACATCTTACAGGGCGAATTATATTCACAGCAGCTCATTGTCCACCAGGACTATGCTCAATGACATTCATGCAGACCCAATGACACCTGTGGCCTTTTCTGGGGTGGGCATTTCAAAAGAAGAAGCACATAATGGAATCAGATCCATTGTTCCATTCTGTATAGAAGCTGGAATTTAAAAGTGCTGTTTTTAGGAAGCAGTAATTAACCTGTATTCTGGGGTGAAATCTATTGAGCGAGAAGGCATCGTTTATGTTTAGCCATTCTCAGAGTTTTGACATTATGCAGAGAAAGTTACAGAAAGGGAAAATGAAATTTATTCCCCACCTCACCCCCGGCCATCTATGTCTTTTCCCATTCCTCTGCCCATCCTGCCAGGCCACTTCCTTGTAATCTAAAGAATCAGGAAGATGGCCAACATCTGGATTTTTATCTTAATGGTAATTTGAGATATCATGCTGATGCTCTGTGTGATGTGGATTATCTCAAGCACCGTAATTTGACGGAGCTAAGATAATGACCGCTCCCCACATCAAATGGGGGGGCCCTTTTGTGTGGTTGCGCACAGCCCCCTGGATCTCAGTGCAGCTCCTGGTAGTTTGGGCTGGCTTCATCCTCCCCAGGCTGGATAACTGGAGGTCTCCGCCTACCTCAGCCAATCGCCCAATCCTGCCTGGGGAGGCGTTGCCAGGGGATCGGCCAGGTAAGGGAAGGGACCACCCTGCCCACACAACCGAAGGTGAATCTTACCTGCGAAGCGGCAGTCAGCTCCAGAGCTTCTCCCACCCTCCACTCCCTCAGTTAAGTCTTCTTTTGCAGGTTAACCTCTTCAACAGGTAAGCAGGCACTGCTACGTCAGGGTCGCTGTTGAAGGGCCGGAAAGGAATTTCCCTGCATTGGCAGGTTTTGCCTTCCCCGTAGCAAAACATCACAACTTAGGCAGTTTCAGGCCTTGGGCAGAATCCTTTAGTCTATCTTCCTAAATTGGGAGGGGGCATGAAGCGGTGACCCACGCCCCCCTTGCGGCGGTGATCCCAGGGTTCCCCGTTAAAGGGGTCTTGAGGGGAGGCATTGGCCATACGCCGAGAGGTTGTCATTGCTCTCCCCTGCGACGGCGGTGAAATGGGGGGGTGGGTGGGCTCTCTGCTTGAACATATGTTCTCCAGAGCCAGCCCAATCCCCACACATTCTGGATAACCCTGATGTCTCCCAGATCCCCGGCTGGGGACTGGGAAGGATAAACGCCCAATGCCTGAGCTAAGGTCTCCCTACATCTGAAACTTAATAAAGTTGTTGCCAATTTTAATCCCATGACACATTGTCTTGAGTCATTATTCCGCTTGGGGGTCGCTTGGGCTTGGGGGAATGCAGGGAAATTCATAGGACTGCTTCTCTCTCCAAGGTGATTCCTACTATTCCCATAATCAGATCTTGTAAAAAAGTGAATTGTTTAAAGGATGCAACATGTGTTCCATCAGAAGACCACAGCTAGTAAATCCAATTTTCAAAGATTCATACAGTGACTCAGAAGCCTAATAGTTGTTGGACATTTAGCTTCATCTAATTATTTGTAGATCAGATAAGTGAAAAATGCCGTCTCATGGCGAATCCACTTTAGGAAGAATAACAATCCTGTTTTGGATCATTGTCCACCTCGTTTGGATTCCTCTGGCAGCCCCTTGTAATGGTCTAAATTTGTTACTTCGCTTCAGATTATATCACTTGATATAATCATACTACTGACCAGAATATTTGCGTATTACGAAACTTTTTCTCATTCTGTTGAATGACAGAAAAATGCATCGCACCCTAGGATCTAATTTTATGTCTATATTTTTTGTGCGTTTCCTTGATTTTCTTAGCCTTGCAGGGATTTCTTCCATGATCAAGTTCTCTAAGTTAAGTTAGAGTTAAAAAAATAAAAATCAATGTACCTTTTGTAAAAAAAGAAGAAGAAGAAAAGCTTCGATCCACTGAAGACCAAAGACACATTTTCTCTCTCTCTCTCTCTGCCAAAGAAATACAGTACAAATAGCAGCAATTTAAACCTTTGTAACACCTTGCTAAAGTGTTTCATTATGGACTGGATTGACAGTCTCTAGACATCAAACAGCATTTCAGCTAACTTGCGGCCTCCTCCCCAAGTTTCTGTAGTAGTATGAAGGAGAGAAATCTCTCTCTCTCTCTCTCTCTCTCTCTCTCTCTCTCTCTCTCTCTCTCTCTCTCTCTCTGTGTGTGTGTGTGTGTGTGTGTGTGTGTGTGTGTGTGTGTGTGTGTGAGAGAGAGAGAGAGAGAGAGAGAGAGAGAGAGAGATGGCTATTAAGAATTTGTCTATAAAAATGCCAGCAAGCCACAGAGAGGGCTTGGCTCTTAACAATTTTACCCCTGAAAAAGTAAAAGCATTGCCTCTGCATTCTACCATGGAGCCCATTTCTTTAATGATGGATAGAGGCTGAAGGTGGGAAAATAAAGTTCTCTCAGAAATAGGCTACTGTCACTTTATGGGAAGGCAGGTATTTTCATACAGATAATTATAATTAATTGTAGTTGCTACTGTTGCATGCTGGTTTCAACTAAAAAGAGGGAGACCCCCTTATATCAGTGATGGTGAACCTATGACACGCATGTCAGACGTGACACGCAGAGCCCTCCCTGCTGGTACGCACCCCATCGGCCCATTCGCGCTGTTGTTGTTGTTGTTGTTGTTGTTGTTTTCCACCCATTTGTTCCCCTGCTCCTCCTCACGCTACAGCTTGTCTTCGGAACGGATCCCGTTCACATCCAGAGGTACCACTGTACCTATTTGCCTACTTGTGCTGGTATGCTTTCAAACTACTAGGTTGGCAGAAGCTGGCACAGAGCAACAGGAGCTCACCCCGTCACACAGATTTGAACTGCCGATCTTATGATCGGCAAACCCAAGAGACTTGGTGGCTTAGACCACAGCACCACCCATGTGTCGATCACTCAGGGAACACTCAGTGTGCAACAGTGTGTGGATTAACATCAACTAGCCAAGATAGGGACAGGTTAGCAACCAGGAAGAGTGGCATGATTTTCTTTGAGGTAGCATGTGCTCTGCTTGACTATGTGGTTCTGAGGGAGTTTACCTCTGTATATTCCGAATGAATATTCCTCTGCTATGTACAATAAGGTTGAACAAAGGACAAAGCACTGCTTTTAGAAACACCGCCCCCCCCCGACATAAATTCTGCCTTTGAAATCCCAGTAATGTCCAGGAAAATCTGAACGTATGGCAGCCCTAAAGTACTAGGCCTGACATAAGAAAGGCAAACCCTCTCTATTCCTTTTTCTTTTAATTATGCACTGTTTTAAGTTTTGCTGTAAAGTGTTACTATATCAATGTTATGCTAGATACTGGCATTAGTATGAAAACAGAGTTCACAGCATATGCTTTACATATTACATTTGTATGCATAGGGTTAAAAAAATTAACACAAAAATCTAATCTATCTATCTATCTATCTATCTATCTATCTATCTATCTATCTATCTAGTAGTGTTCATAAACTGCAAAATGAACCAGAGTTACCTAGCAATCTAAAACAGGAAAGATGTAAGCATTTGCAGGAGTTTGCAACAGAGGGCACAGCTTAAATAATAGATGCATACCAACGAAAGTGAGAGATATTTGAGAGGTTTGCTGGCAGGTGCACAGTATCCTTTTACTAGTCTAAAATCATCTAGATTGATCATCCAGACTAATGTATAGCATCTGTTGGGCTTTTGGAAATGGAATTAATCACTTTTGTAAAGACAATGAAATAGGCAAGGGCATTAATGTTATTTATTTCAAGCGCTTGCTCTCTTCAGACAGGCGAGGACACATTGTCCCTGACTCAAAGAATTTGTAAACTATTGTAACAAAGCAGACAAGGAAGAACAGAAGCGAGAAACTGTACAGACAGTCTGTAGAACTAGACAGTCTATGGAACTGCACCATAGAGTTCATGCTGAAGAATAATGGTTTGCAGAATTCGGGCTATTTGGTCTAGAAAATTAGCCAAAACT
The DNA here is from genome assembly GCF_965207765.1 of Zootoca vivipara. NCBI lineage: Eukaryota > Metazoa > Chordata > Lepidosauria > Squamata > Lacertidae > Zootoca > Zootoca vivipara. The sequence goes on along the minus strand of NC_142593.1, from coordinate 21,146,576 downwards.
TTAGAATCTCATCTTCCCTAAAAAGAAAACAACAACAACAACAACACCTGGTACTGAAAGAATTAAAGTAGGAAATATACAACAAACATACCCTTTAAAATGTCTCAAAAGATCCCATGAGATTTTAGTAAACAATGACCTACTGTATTCTGCCATATTCTGCCAGGTTTGATGGTCAGCTGGGAGGAAAGGGTCTTCACCTCTCAGCTGAGCAAGTTCTCTTGAATATTGAGATAGTACACAGTTTTATTTTCTATCAGCCTGTGCCTGTTGGGGAAGGGCCATCGCTCAGTGTTAGAGCATCACCCTTGTGTGAAGACGGCCCCAGGTGAGGTCCCCAATATTTCCTGGTAGGGCTTGCAGAGGCCCCTGTCTGAGAGCCACTGCTAGATGGACAAATGGTTTGACATGGTATAAGGTAGCATCCTATGAACCTGTGCCAAGTTGCCTGTGGAATATCTTCTTTGGCTTACCCTATACTCCACAACCAGTTGAGGGAAGCCTACTCCAAGATGTGCACTCAGCTGCAAAGTAGTCATATGTGGTGAGAAGGGGTGAAGGGTTTTCTCTTAAACTCTGGGCGAAAGCCAGCAGGAGCTGAGAATCCCCCAGTTCAGGATAAATAATTCCTAAGGGTTGAGTTTCAATAGGGAGAAGGATAGAACCACACAGTGAAAATGCAGAGGGACAAAACAGCAATCCCAAGATGTCAAAGTGCTATAGGAGGCATGTTCAACAGGTAGATCATGATCTATTGGTAGATCGTGATCTACTGGTAGATCGCAGGGTGTTCCTGGTAGATCTATGGCCCCTCAGTGATCTCCCCCCCCCAAAAAGGGAAAAAAATAACTGTGGCTTCCTTAAAAAAAGCTCAGCAACTTTGGTCCATCCTCCGACAATGGGTAGATCACTCCAGTTTTTTTATACTGTGAGTAGATCACAGTCTGTTGGGAGATGGACATCCCTGTGCTATAGGATACAACATATTAGAGACATACGAAGGGAGACTGAACTGATGAGTTAGAGTGCTTGGTTATAAGGGAGAGTATAGAATAGCCAAAAAGTCCATTTCCCACCCATCAGAAGAAGGACCTCTGTAGCTGAGTGAAGGTCCTCGGGAGTCGGGATACAGGACTCATAAGTGGGATGTGATTCAGGCTTTGAAGGTCAACACTGGCACTTCCAGCTGAGCCCAGAAGCAAACCATTCACTGGTATTCTACACTTTCCTTTTGTTTGCTTCTTTGACCTGCTTGTCATTATATTGCTGAGCAGCTCTGTAATAAATCTTCTGGGGTTCTCTTTGTTATTTGTTTGTGAATAAGCTGGAGAGAAAAGCAATTGACAATAAATAAGAGGCAGCTGTAAATGTTCAAATAATTAATGTTGAAAATATGCTGGTTGTCCTGCTTTGACAAGAGGGAATAGCTCTGTTATTCTAAAGACCACATTAATTTTGCCCGGGTATGTAAAGGGACACTATTCACCAATGTGTGCTCAACAGATAGTCAAATTGCCTCATTCATAGTAGCAGGAGACATATTCTCCCCGCCGGAGTTAGCAAACTTCGCATTGTTTGCCTATTCACTGTATTTCTTGGCTGCATTCCGGGCTGCATATCAATCACCAACACCTCCGCTTGCATTAAACATTCCGTGCTCTTTCTCCTGTGACAAGTGAATTATTGTCACGTTCGACAAGGTTTGTGCTTGTGTCATGTCAGCTGCGGTCAGGAAACTTTTTCTCCAATTCAGCAAGGACTGCACCCTTGTTTAGACAGCCCCCTTTACTTAACCCCCACTGCCCTATGTTCCAGCTGTTTTGCCAATAAAGTTGTGGTTTCTTAAATAAATAAGGTACCGAGTGAACAAACATCAGCAGCAAAACAACTTCTCCAGAGGATATGGAACTTGTTAGCGGTGGTGAAAAGTAATGGAAGGACGTCAAAACATTATGGAGCCCTGCCAAAACATTTCGCCCACATGCACCTTTTACTGTTAGGGAGCCGTGCAACATAAAAGCGATTCGAGCAAAACCCTTCTTCCACTCACATCACTCCTTGTTAGATTGTTCGGAAATTTAATATGAACATTTATATAGTACAGTCGTACCTCGGGTTACGACCACCTCGGTTTGCGAACAGTTCGGGTTACGAACTGCGCAAACCCGGAAGTGTTTTCGCCGCGCGCGCGCGTGCATAAGCCACGCGCGCGATCGCGCGATTTGCGCATGCGCAAAGCGCGAAAATCGCGAAAAACGCGCTTTGCGCATGCGCAAAATGGCGGCGCCCATCGCGCTCGGTTTGCGAACTATTCGGGTTACGAACTGTGATCCGGAACGGATCGCGTTCGTAACCCGAGGTATTACTGTATTAGCAGAATGCTAGAAGCTGTATAATACCAAAATGACAAGATCTCTGCCCCAGAAAGCATGCAGTAGACCAGGCATCCCCAAACTGTGGCCCTCCAGATGTTTTGGCCTACAACTCCCATGATCCCTAGCTAACAGGACCACTGGTCAGGGATGATGGGAGTTGTAGTCCAAAACATCTGGAGGGCCGAAGTTTGGGGATGCCTGCAGTAGACATTCAGAAGGCGAGAGAGAGAGAGAGATGAAGCAAGCTTTCCCCATCTACCAGGGAGATTCCTCCATTGCTTGCTCCCTTGGTAGTGGACAACAGAGCGAATCGTGCCTCTTCAAGCTTTTCTTCAAACATTCAAAAAGCATTCAAAAGCATTTGTTCCAAAACTCTCCCTTGAGGTGTTCAGAGCATTCAAATAAAACATTCAAAGGGCAAGCATGCAGAGAGGGTTTTTTCTCTCTCTCTAGGAATACCCTTCCTATTTCTAAGAATACCCTTCCTAGAGAAGTCAACTGTTGTCAACAGTTGCCTTGAGGGTAAGATCTTTTGAGCTCAAGGTTAAGATTGCCTTCTTGGTCCAGGCATTTTAAACAGATTGTGTTTGCCTTCTGTTTGCTTTTTGGTTTTTATCTGCTGCTACTGTTACTATTTTTAGTTGTTATTATTTTATTATGAGCTATGCTCACCATCTGCCCTGTTCACCATTGCCCATCTTGGTTTCTTAGAAATAGCCAAAGGAGTCTGATTTGGTGGGTCCAATGAGTGAATAATGCTTCATTAAATGAGTGAGAGGTACCAGGAGATCTAGAGTGACATGTCACCAATATGCAGGTGATACCCAGCTCTGTCTCTCTGTTCCATCTGAATCAGGAGAGGAGATTGAAGTTCTAGACTGCTGCTCAAAAGCATTGATGGGCTGGATGTGGGCCAATAAATCAAAGCTGAATTCTAATCAGACAGAAGTATTATATGTTCTTGAGCCTGAGAGGTGGAAAAGATGGCCTTTTACACTCCCCTAGAAGGAGCAGGTCTGTAGCTTAGGTGTACTCAGGAATCCAATATTGTTGCTTGAGGCTCAGGTGGTCTAAGTGGCCAGGAGTGCCGCCATTTTCTGTATGAAGTTGCATGTTGGGGACCAGGTTCTAGGTGCAAAACCTTCCACAGATCAGTTAGTTCTCAAATTAAGGGCTGGAGAGAAGAAGAAGAAGAAGAAGAAGAAGAAGAAGAAGAAGAAGAAGAAGAAGAAGAAGAAGAAGAAGAAGAAGAAGAAGAAGAGTTTGGATTTGATATCCCGCTTTATCACTACCCGAAGGAGTCTCAAAGCGGCTAACAATCTCCTTTCCCCTCCTCCCCCACAACAGACACCCTGTGAGGTGGGTGGGGCTGAGAGACTTCAGAGAAGTGTGACTAGCCCAAGGTCACCCAGCAGCTGCATGTGGAGGAGCAGAGACGCGAACCCGGTTCCCTAGATTACGAGTCTACCGCTCTTAACCACTACACCACAATGCACATGCATGAAAGAAGCTAAAACACAAGCTTGGAACAATTTCATCAAGATTCCAAAATGTGTGGAATATGTAAATGGATTTCTAAAACAAGCCTAGAAGGGTGAGGTCACTTACTCAGTTATTGCTCAGTTTCAAATGTTTAAACTCAGGAACATTCATATTGTAATGGGATGTTTATTGTCCACAACAAACAACCCATCTATATCCATCATGCTACTGCTCTCACCCCTGAGCAAAAAGAAATGTTGTTTGATCAAATGTTGATTGTGCGGACAAATACCTTTTGTATTTTAAAGAAGAAACAGTTTTTCTCCCTAGCTCCAGGCCTATAATGAGAGTTAAGGTTACACTTTGAAGGCCAAGGAAATGTTGGCACAGGCAATAAATATACAAAAATAGGCACTGCAACAGAGATTTATTGGTTGGAGCAATCATTAACAGAGTCCCTGCTATATGTCATCACAGCTCTTTGAAAACAATGGCCTTTTGTGGACTTCTAGCTGTCTTTTAAGGGACGCAGGTGGCGCTGTGGGTTAAACTACAGAGCTTAGGGCTTGCTGATCAGAAGGTTGGTGGTTTGAATCCCCGCGACAGGGTGAGCTCCCGTTGCTCAGTCCCTGCTCCTGCCAACCCAGCAGTTTGAAAGCATGAAGTGCAAATAGATCAATAGGTCTTACAGGAAGGTAAATGGCGTTTCCGTGCACTGCTCTGGTTCGCCAGAAGCGGCTTAGTCATGCTGGCCGCCAGCTGTACTCAGCCAGTAAAGTGAGCCAGCTCCCTCAGCCAGTAAAGTGAGATGAGTGCCGCAACCCCAGAGTCGTCTGTGACTGGACCTAATGGTCAGTCCCTTTACCTTTACCTACAGTAGCTGCTGTCATTTACTCTTTTCGCCTTCCAGCTTTCCCCCTTTAGCTTCCCCAAGTTGTAACAAGAGAATAAACATCATCTGATAAAAATGGTGTGCTTTAGATCGTTTGCTTGCAGGTAGGAAGTGGTTTGGCTGGGCATTCATTTGTTTGTTGATTTTGTGTGTGTGTGTGTGTGTGTGTGTGTGTGTGTGTGTTTTACAGAACCCAGTTATTCTAGCTGCTTAAAAAAGGTAAAGGGACCCCTGACCATTAGGTCCAGTCATGACTGACTCTGGGGTTGCGCACTCATCTCACATTATTGGCCGAGGGAGCCGGCGTATAGCTTCCAGGTCATGTGGCCAGCATGACAAAGCCGCTTCTGGCAAACCAGAGCAGCACATGGAGACGCCGTTTACCTTCCTGCTGTAGCGGTTCCTATTTATCTACTTGCATTTTGACGTGCTTTCGAACTGCTAGGTTAGCAGGAGCTGGGACCAAGCAACGGGAGCTCACCCCGTCACAGGGATTCGAACCGCCGACCTTCTGATCAGCAAGCCCTAGGCTCAGTGTTTTAACCACAGCACCACCTGGGTCCTGCATATTATTACATCACTAAATGGAGAAGGGTAGGGCTCTGCAAAAGATTCCTTCCACCCTCAGGTTTTATACTTTATACTGCATAGAGAAAATATGCCAAACTCATGCTGAGCTTCCTGCAATAATGTGTAACTAGTTGACCTCCTTGGTTCTTTCCCCTCTCTCATTTTAAAAAAATCAAGCTGTGCTCTGAAATGCCCATCCTAGACAAATGAAGCAAACGAAGTCTCAGAACTGTATCAAATGCTATCATAGCCAGATAATAGTCCATACCAGAGAGCAAGCTTGAATCCAGACCTATTTTTGCCATCCATCCTCATATAACTGGCTCTGTTCATCATCAATCCCAGAAGGAAACTGAAAAGTTCCCCCACCATTTCTGTCTCTCCTACTCGATTTTGTGCATGTGTGTTTTGTTTTGCTGAAAGCAGGAAAAACCTCCTTGGTTGCTAACATGCAATTTTCCATTTTCAGCGCTCGTTTTCTTTCTTTCTTTCTTTCTCTTCCACCCTAGGAACTATGCAATTTTTTCTTGCTGGCTATGTTTTTCAACCAGAAGGTCAATTCAGCCAGGAAAAAAATTAATCACTCTCTGTAATTAAAAGTGTATTTGTTTTATGGTGAAGGTAGCCAACATGTTGCCCTTCAGATGTTGTACTCTAGCTTCTATCAGCCTCAGCCAACATGACTAATAGTCAGGGATATGGGAGCTGTAGTCCAGCAATATACTGAAGGAACCACCTCAGCTATCCCTCTTTTACAATGATGACACCTGTCATTGTGCATGTTAAGGCTGCACTCAAGTACTGGATGTAGTTACCAAATGCATGTGGTGGGAGATTGAGAATCCAGGACTCTGGAATAGTACATGCCTGCAGTAATCATGATTTATTGTTGTTGTTGTTGTTTTAAATTAGTTTTTATTAAAGTTTTTTTGTGTTACAAAACAAACAGACAAAGAGGGAAAAATACACCTATTGTCTCCACTTTCAATTTGTAGACTTTTTCACAGTTCACAGTGGGAGACATTTTTGACATAGAGATTTATTATTGCTGTTATTGATATTATCTCTCTATATATAAATGTAAACTGTCCAGGTTGTGTGCGCTCAGCTCGCTCCGAAACCGCTTGACCGATTGAATTGAAATTTTGACACAATGTTGCAGTTCAATACAGGAGTGTTTGTATAAACTTAGATTATATAGATGTCACACCTGTCACAGGTAAAAACATGATTTTGTGTAAAAATTGCGCCCTCTATTGGATGTCAAAGGAACAGACGCCATATCCTTTTGTGTAACAATAGCATCTGTTGGGAGTCAAAGGAAAATATCCTATAGAAAATTCGGACGCCTCGGGGAACCTGGGGGAGGGGGAGGAATTGGAATATAAAGCAACAGACAACAGACAAAGAGTGGCCAAAATACATGACGAGGAAGCATGTATTTGTTTCCCTCCCCCCACAAGGTCAACAACCCTCAATGACGTTTCCACACTCCCCACCAACGACATACAGAAGCACACACACACACACACAACTCCCACGCTGGGATCCCTGACCCCCACCGCCACCGCCCCTCCTCCTGCACCTACCTCAACATCAAGGCCTCCTGCCAGCCTCTCCCCTGCGGGACTCCCTCCAGTTCCATACTTGCCGGATGGAGAGGGAGACTGGCAGGCAGGCTGGGAGGTAGGCTGGGCCTCGGCTCTCCTTACCTCCCAACACCCGCCGCCACTGCCTCCCCTCCTAAGGAAACAGCGGGAAAGATGAAGGCGGACATGCACAGGCTCAACCTCGGAGGCCCCGACAGAGAACCACTCTGACCGCTGCACACTCCCTTGCCGTCAAGGCCTCCTGCCCTGCCCTCTCCCCTACGACACTCCCGGCCTCCTCAGACACCTCCAGGTCTATATCCACCGGCCGGAGAGGGAGGACGGCAGACAGACTGGGACACAGGCTAGATCTCAACTCTCCTCACCTCCCACCACCCACCGACAGCACAACTGGCCCACCTCTCCCCTCCCCCACCAGGATCCACCAGGGGAACCACGCAGAACCTCCCCAAACTGTGGATTTGGTATGTGAAGGAGAAACAGAGAGGGGTTGGGCCGGAGGGTCACATATTCCCCCTGTCCTGGGAAACAGGGGCCCTGACTGAGCCACAGCAATGCATGGCCGGGTACAGCTAGTTATTAATGTATTTGTATGCATTCTGTTACCTGACACCACATCTACCAAAGTCCTAAAAAACTAAATGCAAATGATATAGAAGGCTGCAAAAACAGGACCAAAGCAGCATACAATTAATTAAAAAGACTAATACAGAATACAAACTTAATAATAATAGGCACTTGAGTATAACACTATTATCTCTATATTCTGTTCATGATCAAGGGATGCTTTGGATACAATGCTTTTGTTTGTTTGCTTGCTCCTAGAGGAGTAGCTGGCAAGGCAGGAAGCATGAATAGGAAGGAGAGGTGAGCCGGGAAGAAAGATCAGGTAAGTGAAGGACAGAGAAGCTACTGAAAAGCTCAAGGGTATCTCAGAATAAAGTGCGAGGATCTGCAGTCCTCTTGCAACCCTAGAAGATACCTGTTGTGTTTGAGACCCAATTGCATGTGATGCCGCTCTCATGACATCTGGAACTGCTGGATGCATGGGTAAGTTAGTTTCCAGCACGGGGAAAATGGTCAATCTTCCTGAGCATAGATGGATTTATGCTGCTCAAGCAAGTCCTATTCTTGGGTTAGCAATAACACATCAAAGAGCACTTGATGCTTATCTGTGTTGGAATATTTTCTGGTTTGAGGTTTTTAATTTGTCCATTGCCTCTACCCCTTTTCATGTGAAGTAAAGATCCTCCGCTGCAAGAACTCGCCTTGGCCTCAAATGTCGTTTTCGTAATACCGTTAACCATCATTCTCGTTTCTTTATCTGTTTTTCCTATCCTCTTTCTATTACTACATTTTCTTCCTCTTCAGGGCTTTACTCTCAGTTTACAAGTGGTCTTTCTATCTCTCCCCTTTCAGATTTTATATAGAAATTAATATTTGAGAAAAAATAATTTCTTAGACTAGTAGTTGATCTATATTTTAAAAATATGTTCACATAACTACAAAATTGAAAGCCTTGAATGCAACTATTATAGACACCAACCATGGGTGACAGTTCCTGGGGACTGAGCCCTTTGGGGGGGGGGCTGTATTTGGGGGGTAGGAGTTACCACCATGTCCAGAAAGCACAGAGGCAAAGTTTGGAGCTGTCCACAGTGTGGCTTCAGTGGCTGGCTCCTTCTCCTCTTGCTGCTGCTGTGGAAGGAAAGAAGGGTTAAAACAGCCACTCCCCACCACTGCCACCAAGAGAAGATAGAGGAGGAGCCACCAGCCATTGAAGCCATATGGCCACCAGGTTCGGCTCCGCCCCTGACTCCTCCCAATGTCTTGACATCACACACGTGACATTGCGACGCCACATACGCGACATTGGCTCTCCCCAATCGCCCTCACATGATGGTGCCTCTTTCACCAACAACTCATCTGTATTAATCTGCGAAACAATCCTAGTCATATTTACTCAGAAATAGGTCCCTTTGAGTTTAATGGGGTTTACTCCTAGGAAGTATATGTAGGATTGCAGTGGTTATTAGAGAAGATGTTCCACCAAAAAGTTCTAAATCCTACCTGTATGTGTCAGGCTCAGGGAATCTAATCCCCCTCCCCCACGGCTGGCAGCCAGAAATGGGAAAACAAGAAGTTCTTACCATTGTATTTTATTCGATATTCACAGAGAGAGACGTATGATGCTGCCTTTCGGATAATGGCGTCCCACCCCCTCCATCTCTCCTATTATATGTCATCCCTGTGCTGGCTGATCTGTGCTTTCTGCCTCTGAGCTCTCTGTTCCCCTACTCTCAATGCCTGCCGGGTCCTGGGAGAGAGGGGGGTCAGGAATGCTCTCTAAAGACACGGAGTCAGCTGTCTCTCCCCTGCTGCTTCTTCCTCCTGCTGCCCCAATATCCCCCAGCTTATCTCCTCTGAAGGTTCTGAACTATGACCTTCTGCAAACCACTGTTGTAAATCTATACTGTCCTCCATTTCTCAGGAAGGTTCAGGAGCAGGGGCGAGGGCTGTCTCCACCATTCCTCCTCAGTCCAGTCCCTGACATCATGGTAGGATTTGATCTAGACATTTTCAGAGAGAAAGACTATCTTTCTTCTTCTTCATTTCAGTTCCTTTAGGAGTCCTTTTATTTTGTGCTATGAGCTTAGGACAGGGCAGTTCGCTCCATGCCCTTCAGATGTTGGACTGAAACTCCCATCAGCACCAGCCAGCATGGCCAACGGACAGGGATGATGGGAGTTGTAGTTCGGCAAGCACCATGTTGCTTGCCCTTGGCTTAGGACAATGAGAGCCCCTGGTATTCCTTTTTCATATTATTCTAATACACATCCTTATCTGGTAGATGTGTATCATATAATGAGTATGGTTGAGCAGACTGCATACAGGGGCAAGGGCACCTGAGTTACACTTGATAAAAATGAAGATTGAGTGCATGTGTGTGCGTGTGTTCCCATTCCCAGTGCAGCTGGAACATTTTGTTTTATTCCCATTCTTATCCGTCCTTTTATTCCTTCCTTCCTTCTCTTATCACGCTGCTGTGCAAACATCTATTCGTCCCACTCAGTCACCTGCAGCCCAGTAAACACAGATAATCCAAACACTCTGTGCTTCCAAGAATGATAGAAACAGAAAAGACTTCTAAAGCATAAATCATTCCCAAATCAAATTGAAACGTTCCTGATCTATAAGTCTCTCTGTGTTGGGGCTGATTAGATAGGAAAGCATATTGATGTGTATGGCACAGCAACAGCTAAGGCATAGTGTGGCCCACACAACGGGCGCATGAGAATTTATCTGAGAGAGACAGTGTGGTGGATTGGTTGGAGAGCTAGATTAAGTCTTTCTACACGCGATACATTTAAAAGCCCATGCTTTATCCCAAATACTCTTGGGCACTGTTTATCCTTTGCAGAGCTACAATTCCTAGCACCCTTAACAAACTACAGTGCCCATGTTTGTTTGTTCGTTTTGGGGGGGGGGGATAATGTGCTATAGAGATATGGTGTGTATGTGCAGCCTCAGGCTAAGAGATCCCAGACTCAAAATTCCTGTTCAGCTATGAAATTTACCGGGTGAGTTTGGGGCAGCCAGTCTCCCCTAGTCAAACCTATTTCACGGAACAAAAAATAAAAAAAAATTCCTTCCAGTAGCACCTCAGAGTCCAACTAAGTTTGTCATTGGTATGAGCTTTCGTGTGCATGAACACTTCTTCAGATTCATGAAAGCTCATACCAATGACAAACTTAGTTGGACTCTGAGGTGCTACTGGAAGGAATTTTTTTAAAAAAAATTGTTTGATTTTTGTTTCGGTGATTAAGAGAAATTCTCCGCTGATGTGCTTTTTTTGTTTTTTAAGCAAGCATAGTCCTATAACTTTGCAGTTCTGTCTGCATCATCTTCTGCGGAAGTGCTTTTTGCCAGTGTTGGCCACAAATATTCCACGCCAAAGCTGGTGGTGGAGGGGGGAGGATGGATTGCAACCTTTGCAACCTTTTATTTGGGAGAGAGGCCTTCCTGTGCTTCCCCATTCCACTGCCTCCAAGGAAGCTGCACTGAGGTATAGCAGCGTTTTATCCCTGGCCATTGGCTAAAAGTAAAAAAGGGTAAAGGATCCCTGGACAGATAAGTCCAGTCAAAGGTGACTCTGGGGTTGTGGCGCTCATCTCGCTTTCAGGCCAAGGGAGCCAGCATTTGTCCACAGACAGCTTCCCGGGTCATGTGGCCAGCATGACTAAACCGCTTCTGGCGCAACCGAACACCATGACGGAATCCAGTGCTGCCTGTGTCTTATGGGAGTCACAGTGAAACAACATATGCAGGGCAACAGGTTGGGAAGGCTGTTTTAAGAAGATATCACTGCCCTTGTGACATCAGCATTCTTCTAATTCCCACCCTGGGATGTCACTCAGCTGCATATCTAGCAATTGATGCTGCTCATACTAATGAAGGATGCAAAGCCAGCCATGCTCAACAGGCCCTGGGGCAAAGGGTCAAGAATGATGTGGGGGCAAACAGAAATGAGCCACAACCAGCAATGGGTCAACCAGTTACCTACAGCCCATCTATTTTTTAAAAATATATATTTTTATTGATTCTATAACAAATACAAAAAGAAAAAAGATACAAAATATAAAAAGACAAAGAAAAAAAAGAAAAAAAAAGATAAAACATTTCTTTAACACTATCCAATATAATTCTTAATCTGTCGACTTCCTCCTTCCACGCTTCTAGTCATAACTAATATAGCACTCTCTACTTCTTAAATCTTTTCTTTTTCTAAAATACCCATCATAACTCTTAATCACACATTCCCAATATTGCAATAGATCATTATACTGTAAAAATCTTAATACTTATTTTACATTTAAACTTATTCTTATTATATCTAATTGCTTCTTCAACCTCTTTGTACTTCCACTTCCCTTATTGTCTATTTTTAATCTTATAGTTCTTTTCCAAGTAAATCTTAAATTTCTTCCAATCTGCTTCCACCGTCCCCTTCCCCTGGTCTCGGATTCTCCCAGTCAGTTCAGACAGTTCCATAAATTCTATCAGCTTCATCTGCCAGTTGTCCACCGTCGATAAATCTTCAGTTTTCCAATTCCTCGCTAATATAATTCTAGCTGCTGTTGTGGCATACAGAAAAAAGGTAACATCTTTCTTTGGCAATTCCTTCCCTGTAATTCCGAGTAAAAAGGCTTCTGGTTTCTTAGCAAACGTGTTTTTAAACACTTTCTTCAATTCATTATAAATCTTATCCCAGAAGCTCTTTACTCTTTACATCTATTTTTTTTAAATGACACATAGAATCATAGTGGAATCATAGGATTGTAAAGTTGGAAGGGACCACGAGGGTCATTTAGTCCAACCCCCTCTGCAACGCAGGAATCTTTTGCCCAATGTGGGGCTCGAACAGGAACTGCTCCCCCAACTCCTCAGGAACAGTTTCCAAATCAGAAGGACCCATCTGCCCCCCTCTTTCTGGCACCTCCAGAAAGAGGTGGTTCCTCTGGCAGGCTCTCAGTCACCTCCATTTTCTCCCACAGTAGGCTTCCAGGGGTCAATCAGAAGCAGCTCGGCTAGCCAGCCCTTCTCCTCCCGCACCTCTTTTTCCACAGCCAGCACTCAGGAAGAACAAAGATTGATTAGCAGTACCTCTTGCAAGCTCCTCAGGCAACTTAGTGAAGGTTTTGGGAAAAGTGCAAAGCAGAGACTATTTAGTGGGAGGGAGATCTGATACAAGGAGCGCAACACAGAGGCTCAAAATATAATATCTTCTTACACCTACTGAAAAGCTTTCTATAGCTGTTGTACAGCAAGTGTGTGCGTTTGCAGTGTGGGTGGTGGGTTCACGAACCTTTCTTGTTGCTTGATTTCTTATGCAGACACTGCTCTTTCCCGAGTCCCCCTTGAAGTTGAGCAGTGTCTGTTGACATTTCTGTTACGCTCCAGGTAGGCATCAAGGGAAGGCAAACGGCATCAAAAATCTAGATAAATCAGATTCTACTGCAATTCATATTTGCAAACAGAATGCTCATTAAATGTCAGGTGTAGCTTTCTAAGTAAAGCATAAACCTATATATGTGTATCGTCCAACATCTCATTTTGTGTTATTCTCTTGACAGTGCTCAGTAGATGGGAGCAGCTACCCAAAACAAAACAGGTTCAGATCTGTAACCATTCTGCATTTGCTAAATTTGCTGCAACTAAGAAAAACAAGCGTGTGGGCTATTTAACTAATTGGATTTACATTTATACCACCGAATCATCAAGCAACAGCTATTCAGAAGTATGTCCAGAAACAGAAAAAGGAATACATTTATGGTCACACAGATGTGTCTGAGCATCAGTTGCTCTCATTCTCATGAAATAGCACCAGAATTTAGAGTAGGGATAGTTATTATGCTGTGCAGAGTGGCTAGCCGGGCTAAGTAAATTCCCCACCCCACAGGGCTGCTGTGGATTGGCTCATTCAAAGGATGAGTTTGGCGGAAACCCATGAGCCTCTGCAGTGGCTGGAAGAGGCTGGGAAAACATACTAAAATGGTGCCCTGTGTCCGGACAAAAGAGGAGGACATACGTAGTCCGGACATACGTAGAAGCAACTTCTGGTGCCACTCTGCCCAATTTTCAGTGCCCAGGCATGGGCAGAGCGGCACCGGAAGTCGCTTCTACGCATGTCCCTACCCATGCCTGGGTACCGGAAATCGGGCAGCGCCAGGACCCAAAATGGAGCCTCCCTGGCAGGTAGGAAATCCAGGGGATTTCCGGGATTTTTTTCAATCCGGGCTGCCAGCGGGAAATGGCTTTCACGGGGGTTTCCCGTGAAAAACGGTAGACTTGGCAGTTATGATGCCCTCCAAATGTTGTTGGACTCTAGCTTCCATCAGCCCCAGCAAGTGTAGCCAATGGTCAGGAATGATGGAACTTGGAGTCCAGTAACTTCTGCCTATGTTCCCTTCCCCTTGTTTTTGTTTTGTTGTTTTGTTTTGTTAATGCTGTTCATGTCAGATCTTTCTCTGAGTATGTCTCCCCTTCATGGATCTGTGGCTTGTGCACTGGCTTTGTTTTAATTGATTTTTCTCAAGGAGATGTTGGCATTATGTTGAGTCGCTTCTGGTTTACCATATGTATTGATCTATATTTGGGGCCAGATCCTCTAAGTACAACCCTTCCCCCCGCCAAAAAAAAGCAGTTTCTGAAAACATATTTTCAGGTCCTGTGACTCCTTTGCATTGGGTCACTTTAGACACTTACAGTATCAGATGAGCCTCATGTTTTCCTATGAATTTTTAAAAAAGGTTGGAAAGACTTACTCTCTTCTGAATTGAGATGGACAGGTTTCTTCTATGTCCATATGCAGAAACACAAGAAGTTGCTTTATATTGAGTTGGACCATTGGTCCATCTAGCTCACTCTCCTCCAACCTGTGATCTCCAGATGTTTTTGGCTACAACTCCCATCAGTCCCAGCTAGCATAGGCAGTGGTCAGGGATGAAAGGAATTCCAGCATAAAATATCTGGAGGGCACCAGGTTGGAGAGAGAGAGAGAGAGAGAGAGAGAGAGAGAGAGAGAGAGAGAGAGAGAAGGAAACAGGACTCTACTGTTTTGCTTTTTGAGAAGACCATCAATTTTCCAGTGCCTGTAGCAGTGTGCACATAATTATTTGCAACAAACTGTTCCGGTTCCAACTTGCATGGTAGAACAGAACACCGTACTTTTGCTGCAATACAAGATCTATGTGCTTTGAAAGTATATATTGAACTGAGGCTGCAACTGAATCCTATAAACATTTACCTGGGCATAAATCCCACTGAACACCATGCTTGCTTTTGAGAAGATTGACAGCATTGCACTAGTAAAAGTTACAGGTAGGTAGCCATGTTGGTCTGACATAGTCGAAACAAAAAAATAAAAATAAATTCCTTCCAGTAGCACCTTAGAGACCAACTAAGTTTGTCATAGGTATGAGCTTTCGTGTGCATGCACACTTCTTCAGATACACTGAAACACTTTATTTATTTATTCAGTGTATCTGAAGAAGTGTGCATGCACACGAAAGCTCATACCTATGACAAACTTAGTTGGTCTCTAAGGTGCTACTGGAAGGAATTTATTTTTATTTTTTTGTTTCAACTAGTAAAAGTGTTTAAAACTCCAGGCAAATATTAGATATAAATTGCAGTTGTGTGTGTGTGTGTGTGTGTGTGTGTGTGTGTGTGTGTGTGTGTTAAAAAAGCAGCCTTGGGGAATGGTGGGGCAATGCTTATGTTTAACCATTTACCCTCCAGCCATTTCCCACTCAATCCCACACCCCTATTAATTACTGTTTGCACCACAAGGATAAAGTGGTTCCCCGCCCTCATGTGCAGAAAAGCTCTTCATCTATTAACATTTGCAGTATCTTGATATTTGCCTTTGGTTATATATATATATATATATATATATATATATATATATATATATATCCATGCGACCTTGCATTCCCATAACATAGTAGGGCATCAAATCTAGGTCACCCTAGTAACAATTCTCCCTTTTGAAGGATTTCTTTTTTATTGTTATATTTTTCTATTATATTTTTTCCCAAAACACATAAAGCATACTTTCAATGCATGTTACTTATTCCATTACCCTTTAGAACTGAGTGATCCTGCTAATAAAAAAATATAGATTTAAAACCCTTAGTAATCCTGTTTATTCAGTCTGCTATATCCCACTGATAAAATTATGTACTTCTGCCTGACAATACCAGAAGTTTCATCACTCTCATCTGAAGCTGTGGCACACATTTCACTCAGCGTCGGCTCCTTTTTGTGCTCCCCTCTTGAATTTAGCAACACGTGACAGGGTTCCTGAGAGCCAGGAAAAGCAGGGGCACACATCCAAACAGGAAGGCATTTTAGAAATCATTCTCTGAATCAATGTGCACAGTGTGTGTGTGTGTGTGTCTTTTATAACTTATATGTTTGTACAAAACTACAACAACACTCCACCACACTGTCAAAATGCTACCATTCTTATTTTTGTTATCTTTTCGGCTAAAGAGAAAAGGTGGGCAGACCTTTTCTCCCCTTCCAGCTGGCAAAGTTGGATGTTGTTCTGCATATTGCTGCCTGACCCATTCTTGTTTAACAAACCAGATTTTTGTTTAAAAAATGAAAAATGCTTTTATTAAAAGATTTTCCTGGGTAGCAAAAGTACATACAGCACCTCTCTTTTCAATACATAGAATCCTTTCCAGAGATCACTACATTCAATGTGAGGCACTACTGTTATAGGTGGCAAGAGGTTGGGAGAAAAGAAAGATGGGGAGAGAAAGCAGGTGAGAAAGAAATGAAGGGAGGATAGTAAACTTTCATTTTTTTACATAGTGTATGTGTGTGGTTTTTGTGTCAGCATCTTGTGGCTAGGTTCTTCAACTATTTATGTGTTTTCGTTGGCAGTGAGATCGGTGAGCTCAAGGAGCGGTTGGTAGACAACGGAAGGCCTGGCACGAGTGAACATGGACCACTGCTACCAAACCATAGGGGAAACAGCCGTACTAGAAAAGCTAACCAACACATTGAAATTAGCACGGGGACAAACAAAAGATGACGCCTTCACACTGGCGAGGCTCCCCTTTATCACATACACAGCCCAACAAGACAACATAACCTCCCCCCCCCCGACAGCATACGAATTAATATGGGCAACTCGACCCAACAACCCCCTTTCCCTCACAGATACAAACAAGTCAGAAATCTTATACTCATTTTCCGATTTTTTTGATGCCTACCATGCTTCCTCAGCTTCCACCAAGTTGGCAGTGCGAAATATTAAAGGGTCAGGTTCAAAACCAGCACATCATACTGTTGGGCAAATTTTAGGGCCCTGTGCACCCGGAGAGCTAATTATGGCTAATGCCAGTCGCCAACACCATTCTATACGTAGTTTTAGGCTGGCCCCATTCAACCTAGTGCTGCGAAGAGAAGTGTAAGTTGTGGCTACAACCACTGTCTTCCTTGCCCTAGAGCAGGGGTCAGCAAACTTTTTCAGCAGGGGGCCAGTCCACTGTTCCTCAGACCTTGTGGGGGGCCAGACTATATTTTTTTGGGGGGGAAATGAACGAATTCCTATGCCCCACAAATAACCCAGAGATGCATTTTAAATAAAAGGACACATTCTACTTGTGTAAAAACATGCTGATTCCCGGACTGTCCACAGGCCGGATTTAGGTGATTCTGTTATAAGCAAAAATCTGCCCTTATTCCCTTATGGGGTACACAAGAGCCCTTATTGGGTTCTCCATCGGTCGGAGAATATAACAGAGACCAACCAGAGAAGTTTGAGAAGCAAAGCCTTTATTTTTTCTGTTGCAACAGGGTCCTTCCCCTCACGCAGGAGGACAAGGAAGGAACCCAAAACAAAAGAGAACCTCCACTTTTATCAGTTTTCCCATCACCAAGAAACACCCCCCAATACATCATTCCTACATCACAACTATGTAATCAATACCTCACAAAAAGGAGGGTTCAAGGTAGAAATCTGAGCACTTTTGACACCTCTCCTAGTCCTCCGCTCATCCCTCCCAGGTGTGAATTCCTAAACACAAAGAGAAATTAACATTTTCGTAAGAGTTGATCACTGTATTTTGTTCGGAGGAGTCTTCCATTGTGAATGATATGGCTAGCAGTCTGTTGGGCCGCATCCGGTCCCCGGGCCTTAGTTTGGGGACCCTGCCCTAGAGTAACACTGAGCCCCACTACATAGTGGCAACAGAGTGCTTTCATTCATTTCAATTGCACAAACCAAAATTTCGGGTATTCATTGAAATCCCTCCTGCAACTTTGGTTGCATGTGTGAACCAGCCTGTAATTATCAGGGATGCACCCAAAGTACCATAGCTGACATGGAAATCAAAGGTGCAAATTTCCAGCCCCGTCTCGATATAACTGACACCTCGGTGCCCTCCTGATACTTCTGAATTCTTCATCTGGCATATTTAATCTTCTTCCCTACAGCTCCCATTTCCTCGAGTTTCTTCTCCAGCAATCATTCCACTGCCTGTCACCAAAAAAAGAGAAGGGAGCAGAGCTATTCTAGGATGACCCCATTAACCCTACTAGGATCTGCACTCATGAGCAGAATTTGATAAAACACACACATATTTTATGCATAGCAGATTGAATACTCGGCTGATGAAGTGAATCCGGACGCCTTGCTTTTGCTGAATATTTTCAAAGGTGCTGTGACACTGTTTTGCTTCAGGAATGCCAATTGTCTCTGCAAGCCGACAGAACTTTTCTGGGCAGAGAAGCTATTTTCCCTCTGCCCCGGGCCTCAGTTCCTGAAATGACATAAGAAGAATGGGATGCTTGGTTTGAGAATGCTACTTACCGCTGTGTGGTCTGTTTCATCGGGCCCCACTGCTTCTGGTCTCTGTGGGCTGCGACAGCAGAGCCAGCATTTTGCCATTGCGCCTTTGGAATTAAGATCCCTGTCCAGCCTTTGGGACAGCCTCGCATTTGCATCTACATAAATAGCTTTCCTTTCTTTAAATAGAGCCTCGTCATTCTGCAGACTGAACCCCCGGGGTATGTCTTGACTACGCCGGGGTTATGTACACAGTCGGTGTAATGAGACAAGGACTCGGGAGTAAAGATTGAGAGACGGGAGAGAGCTCCTGACTGGGGCTCCTGCTCCTGAGAGGCAATTGTATGCCAAGTCCATTTGCAGCCTGTCACTGCGCGCTGGCAAACAGAGATAGCTGAACACGGCGAAGCTTTTGAGACGCTGATGCTTTGACCAACCGCTCCATGTTGCACACTTTGTAACTATCGAGCTCATTTTCCAGATACCTTTTCAAATGCACGTCTTTTCTATTACTGAAGACAATCAAGCAAATTAACCTCCTGGGGCTTGTGAACAAGGCGAGCCAGATGTTGTTTCTTCTAACAAGATTATGTATTTAATTCGCACTGGAGGTTGTTTTTATCACATCATTGCTGGAGCAACCTACAAGAGGCAGCATGAATGTGGAGAAGAGAGGGTGTGTGTGTGTGTGTGTTTGTGTTCCTTCACTAGTATTCGTTCACTAATTAGTTCACTGGAAAAACCAGGACATCCCATTTTTGGGGGGGTGGGGGAAGAGATCTTGACCTGAAATCGCATGAGAACATGACAGCCATTTTTGGTGCCTTGCTCTTGCGCAATTTTGGGCCAAGATCTCACCCTGAAAAAAAGCACACACACCCAACTCTGCGATCTCACGTGGTGCACCAAAATATGCTTTTCCATGTCCACAATCTCACATTGTTTCCCAAAACATGGATTTTTGTATGCTGTTCCCAAGAAAAGCACCCTTTCTGGGTCCATATTCTCATGTGGGTCATGTGACTTGCATGGAGTGCAGACCCAGAAGATGGCATCCCAGATTTTGGCTGCATCGTGTTGGAGGCTGTCGAGTATCCTGCTACTTAATACAGAGAAAAACGAAAAGGTAACCCCCTCTCTACTGGGCTAGGAGATTGCTTAACACGGTTGATGCAGGCCAAAGCCCCAATGAAGAACACTGCATTATGCATATTCCTTCCAGATTTCATTTTCAGCTGCTGAATTCTAACTACCAGGAAATCAAGAACGGTGGTTGTCAGGAACCAGTGGGAATTTGCAACGCAGGCTTTTATGTTACTTCCGACCTCCACCTCTTCAGTATAACACCACTTTAGAGAAAAGTGTGGAAGAAAAATTATTTGAAGGGGAATCTTCTTCGAACGTTTAGGGTAAAGACCTGCTTGTAGAAGCAGGGAAGTGTTTCCATAGCTATCCAAATCAGCAAAATGCATGAGAAACAGGAGACACGAAATATGTGCACTGTTGCTAGGGTGGGGAGCGAGAGAAGTCTTGCATTAAAGGAGATCCTTCCCTGATGTTTTAAATATTTGACTTTTCCGATACCTTGCACTTCGTATCGCTAAGAGCTGCTGAAGTCTTCTCATAAGGCACCTGGCGAGATAATACGGGAAATGAAGGGCCGTGATAGGAGGGATAATGACAATGGGATGCTGCTGCTGAAGAGAGCAGGAAGCTTTTTGATTAAGATCAGCTGGTATCACACTGATGTGTTGTGCTTTAAAACAGAGCAGAGGGAAAGGAATGAGTCACTGATTAGGTGCTATTTTGATTGGGAAGGCAGAACAGGCAGTAATTTGGAGCAGACGCAGAAGAAGGATTGGGAGGGGATGGAAAGGAGACAGAAATCAGGACACCCGAAATGAAATTTGGTTTAAGATTTCCAAGTGTGACCCAATGCAAATACTTAACCATTGTGATGGTAAGACAGAGTAAACCAATGCGCACATAGCTGCCGAGTACCCCGTATTTCCCGAGAAACCTCCGTTTTTCCTTACCGTTTCCCGGCGGTCTCCCGTTTCAGCTCCTCTCCCGTTAATCTCCCTTCTTTTGGCTCCTGTCAGTGGCCATTTTTCTGGTGCTGCCTTGCCCATCTATGGGCACCAGAAAATGGCCGGCGCCGGAAGTCGCGCCTACGCATGTCCGGAAGTGCGTAGATGCAACTTCCAGTGCCGCTTTGCCCATCTATGGGCACCGGGACCGGACGTTGCGTCTACGCACTTCCGGACATGTGTAGATGCGACTTCCGGCGCTGGCGCCGGCCATTTTTGGTGCCCATAGATGGGCAAAGCAACACCGGAAGCTGCGTCTACGCAACTTCCGGTGTCGCGCGGCTGCCGATCCCGGATTTCTCCGCGAGAGACTTGGCAGGTATGAATGCACACCTCACCGAACATTCTCTCTTCTGACAGCAACCAGAACGATGCTACTGGAGAGTTCACAAGCATAGCACAATGAGGATCATCCGCTCCAGCAGCTAGCATCACATCACATACAATGCAAAGTTAGAAGAAGTACCCAACTGTAACTTATGAAAGAAACCACCTTTTCTTTTGATCATGTATAGCAGCAATGAGAAGCTAAATATTGGGGGCCAAATGTGCTTCCCCACCCCAAGGCCTCTCTGTTTGGGCCAGTGCCAGATTTACGTATAAGCTAAACAAGCTATAGCTTAGGGCCTCACTCTCTTGCCCCCCTCCAAAAAAAAAAAAAAATTAAAGGAAAAAAACCTGGATGTACATTTCCAAAATATAAGATTTTAAAAAACCCTACATCCAGCAATAATGTGTTGTGTTGTGTAGGCTCCTATGATATAAGTAATGGGCCCCTCCTGCTAGCCTGCTCCCTAAAATATCACTGGTTTTCCCATTTCTATATATAGGGTGCCTACATTCTGCATGGACTGGTTGCATGACAACATGTGTAAATGGCTTTAGAAACCTGTTAGGTCCTTAAATTACCATATAGCATATATTAAACACAAAAAACAGCAACAATTTGTTGGTGACAAAGGACAGCTGGACATATAAAGGGCCCCGTTACCTTCAGTAGCTTAGGGCCTCATCAAACCTAACTCCGGCCCTGGTCTGGGCCTTGGGATTCTTGTCAAGATGCACTTCTTGACTGGTTGGGCACTGAGGAGTGATGAGTGAGCAACGGGAGAAGTCATTGGCTTGGAAGATGGGATCAATGATCTGGGGGAGCCTGTCACAGCCAGAAGACAAGAGTCAGAGGCAGGAGAAGGTGCAGGATTGGAGAGTGAAGAACAGGAGGCAGGTTACACACAGGTGAAGTCTTCACCTGCTTGGGTGCAGCTCGGCTGGGGAACAGTTGGGCCAGGTTTGGCATTATACGCTCTTGTTTCATTGTCAATGTATCTAGCAAAGCCTTTATACAACCTTTTAATGATGGTCCATACATGCTAATCCTTAAGTCAGCGAAAAGCCACCCTAGAGGAGAGAGAGAATGCAAATCCAAGATTCATGGTTAGGCTTTGCAATGTTGTGTCCCTCAGGTATTCCTGACAGCGCTGATTGGGGCTGATGGAAGTTGTAGTCATCACGTTTGCTACTTTTGCTGTAGTGGGGAAACTCTGGCCTGCAGTAATTTTGGCCTACTGGGGAAACAATGTGGACCGTGAGGCCATTTAGCCAAGCCACATCCATCTGCCCATCAACTGACATTGCTGGTGATGTCAGCTGATGGGTGGGAGGACAGGATTTAACCCTGCATTTGCTGCATGATCTAATAAAGTTGGGTTATGGATCAGTCTACACATCAACAGCTTGTTCCCAGCAGGGAACAAGATCACACAGCCAAGGCAGCAGGATTTAATTCTTGGTCCCCAGGCGAGTAATCCACAGATGGATTAAAACCCTGTGTGTCTCTGGAAGCTGTTCACCCATGAGAGCTACTTCAAAGTGCCTTCGCAATGGCTTTTAGCCATGCATCCCCAATCTGCGGCCCTCCAGATGTTTTGGCCTACAACTCCCATGATCCCTAGCTAACAGGACCAGTGGTCAGGGATGATGGAAATTGTAGTCCAAAACTTCTGGAGGGCCGAAGTTTGGGGATGCCTGCTTTTAGCCATTTAAACGGGAGTGAGGGAGGTGTGCAAAAAACCTTTTGCAAATCTCCTCCTCCCCTATAAGTCCCCAGTGTAGCATGTCTGAGGTACAGTATCTGATTTGTCTGACCCATATTGTGATGGCCATTGGCTATAAACAATAAAATTGATTGATTGATTGATTTGTCTGACTCTAAAGATATCAGAATGTAAGTTAACCCTCTTGAAATCTCCCTATGGAAATTCTACCATATCTACCCCTGAATACTGCTTAAGGCAGAATCTGGAAGCAACATTATGTAGAATAAATACACACAGAGATACTGGTGACACATAACATGGAAGTAGCTGTTTTTATAACGCCTTGCTTGCCAGCTTCTTTTGAGCATCTGGCGAAGCACAGTTGGGGTGCTGGACAGTATAGATTCATCTGGGCTTCTCCTCCTGCAGATCTATTCTTATGTTCTCATTTCAAGCAAATTTATTCTCCGTTTAATTATTTCAATGCATGGAGTCAAAACCATTATTCAGAACAACCAAATGCTGATTGACCCACTACATACGAATGCCTATTATCTTGTTTACATCGCTGCTCTGCTGGAAGCTTGTAAATCGCTTTCTCCAAAATAACCTGACACTGATTTTATGCATGTTTCAACAATAGGAATTGAGCATAATCCCAAATTAGCAGAGGGTATCTTTAGAGCATCATTAGAAGGAAAAACATCTCCTCCTCGGACCGAATTTCATTGCAAAACCACGCAAATACAAAATGTGAGCCAATTTAGAACACTTGGGGGGGGGGAAGCTGCCCCTACCCCACTGACAAGCATTTGCAGATGATGCCTACGACTGCCAGCCCAATTAATATTTGAGCTGGGAGGGGGGTCCAACCATCACTAATGAAGAGTGTTGCTGCCATGTCTCTCCAGGTATGTTGCACTTTGACAGTGTAATTATGTTGAAGCTTCAGAAGGATCACTTCATGCCAATTATGCGTATTCTTTTTCAGTGCCACTCAAGTCTGTTTACCAGGCTCAGGTTAAGTACAGTAACCTTTAAGTCTCAAAAGTATTTTGTTTGCACACTCAGGTCTCTGGAAACACTTGTGCGAAGGAGGGGGGCCCATTGTGAGGCATCATCTTAGAGGGCCGAATGGCCCACTTCTGAGGGTGTCTTTTGGATTGCTTTTCTTACAAGTCCTATAAGGATGAGGTATATGTGTGGGAAATCTGTATTCAACCCTTTGCATAGTTACTGAGAAGCCAGATTGAAAGGGACGCGGGTGGTGCTCTGGGTTAAACCACAGAGCCTAGGGCTTGCTGATCAGAAGGCCGGCGGTTCGAATCCCCATGACGGGGTGAGCTCCCATTGCTCGGTCCCTGCTCCTGCCCACCTGGCAGTTTGAAAGCACGTCAAAGTGCAAGTAGATAAATAGGTACCGCTCTGGCTGGAAGGTAAACGGCGTTTCCGTGCACTGCTCTGGTTTGCCAGAAGCGGCTTAGTCATGCTGGCCACATGACCCAGAAGCTGTCTGCAGACAAAGGTCAGCTTCCTTGGCCAGTACAGCGAGATGAGCGCCGCAACCCCAGAGTCATCCGCGACTGGACCTAATGGTCAGGGGTCCCTTTACCTTTACCTTTTAAGCCACATTGAACTCAGAGCTATTTTAGCATAAATATATCTGCTCTTGCAGATTCAGCCTGAGCCATAATCCAGTAAAGTTAAAATTGTGGCTCAGACTACGCGCCAGTAGCTTTTTCATCTTTAAAAATTCAGGTCATGTAGGCGCACTGAATTAACAAGGACATTGCAAACTACTCATGTTCCATTATGGCTTGTCATAAAGTAATGGTGTATACATTGTGTATCTATCTCAGCAAAAGTGCCTTTGACATGTTTTTTCCCGTTGCAATGTTTTTGAAATTTTGTTTTCGTTGTGCAGGCTAACCTTGGTTACTCTTTATTTTTTACAGTATATGTCTTGACAGAAAGTATTTTGCATTACAGATCCAAACTAGCAATAGTTTTTAAGCCCATGCGAGTTTACTTGGTAATGAACGGCGGTGCTATCCGGAGTGCAAAGGTGGCTTTTCAAGGGGTAAAGGAAAGGGAGCAGAGAAAAGAAGAAACCATTAAGAACGTGTATAAAAGGAAAATGCCCTTTGGTCTAATTAGCCAACCCATCTACAATGCACCTGTTGGAATCTCCCCAGACAAACTTTTGCTGTACACTCTATTTAACTAGGTTACTTTTTCCTTCTCACTCCCTACATCACTGCACCATATGATAAGGAAAGGAAGGCAATTCACATTGTCTGACTACCAGCTACAATCTCTTGCACATGTTCCTAAGGAGTAAGTAAGGCCCATTGTAAGTAAATTCCAAGTAAATGTGCACAGAATTGCATCGTTAGGGGATAAAAGCCAGAACTCACCATAATATAAGTAACTGGGTGAATTGGCAAGGCAAGTATTTGTTCCAGCCCTGGCTAACATTCTATCTGATGTGCATGGGCTTCCTGGTATCATCAATGGTTCAAAATGTGTTCAGATTGTAAGTCAACCTATACAGTACTTGGATGCAGTAGTGGTTGTCAATGGGAGTGACATAAGGTTCTGCTAGTGCATTCAAACATCCCTGACCTTGCCACTGCCCTAGTTTAACCCCCGCTCCCCACCAAAACCTCAGTTGGATCAGTAGCTGGAAACATCTACTATGAACTCATGTTGTTGTTGTTGTTGTTGTTTAGTCGTTTAGTCGTGTCCGACTCTTCGTGACCCCATGGACCAGAGCACGCCAGGCACTCCTGTCTTGCACTGCCTCCCGCAGTTTGGTCAAACTCATGTTCGTAGCTTCGAGAACACTGTCCAACCATCTTGTCCTCTGTCGTCCCCTTCTCCTAGTGCCCTCAATCTTTCCCAACATCAGGGTCTTTTCCAAGGATTCTTCTCTTCTCATGAGGTGGCCAAAGTATTGGAGCCTCAGCTTCACGATCTGTCCTTCCAGGGAGCACTCAGGGCTGATTTCCTTAAGAATGGATAGGTTTGATCTTCTTGCAGTCCATGGGACTCTCAAGAGTCTCCTCCAGCACCATAATTCAAAAGCATCAATTCTTCGGCGATCAGCCTTCTTTATGGTCCAACTCTCACTTCCATACATCACTACTGGGAAAACCATAGCTTTAACTATACGGACCTTTGTCGGCAAGGTGATGTCTCTGCTTTTTAAGATGCTGTCTAGGTTTGTCATTGCTTTTCTCCCAAGAAGCAGGCGTCTTTTAATTTCGTGACTGCTGTCACCATCTGCAGTGATCAAGGAGCCCAAGAAAGTAAAATCTCTCACTGCCTCCATTTCTTCCCCTTCTATTTGCCAGGAGGTGATGGGACCAGTGGCCATGATCTTGGTTTTTTTGATGTTGAGCTTCAGACCATATTTTGCGCTCTCCTCTTTCACCCTCATTAAAAGGTTCTTTAATTCCTCCTCACTTTCTGCCATCAAGGTTGTGTCATCTGCATATCTGAGGTTGTTGATATTTCTTCCGGCAATCTTAATTCCGGCTTGGGATTCATCTAGTCCAGCCTTTCGCATGATGAATTCTGCATATAAGTTAAATAAGCAGGGAGACAATATACAACCTTGTCGTACTCCTTTCCCAATTTTGAACCAATCAGTTGTTCCATATCCAGTTCTAACTGTAGCTTCTTGTCCCACATAGAGATTTCTCAGGAGACAGATGAGGTGATCAGGCACTCCCATTTCTTTAAGAACTTGCCATAGTTTGCTGTGGTCGACACAGTCAAAGGCTTTTGCATAGTCAATGAAGCAGAAGTAGACGTTTTTCTGGAACTCTCTAGCTTTCTCCATAATCCAGCGCATGTTTGCTATTTGGTCTCTGGTTCCTCTGCCCTTTTGAAATCCAGCTTGCACTTCTGGGAGTTCTCGGTCCACATACTGCCTAAGCCTGCCTTGTAGAATTTTAAGCATAACCTTGCTAGCGTGTGAAATGAGCGCAATTGTGCGGTAGTTGCAGCATTCTTTGGCACTGCCCTTCTTTGGAATTGGGATGTAGACTGATCTTCTCCAATCCTCTGGCCATTGCTGAGTTTTCCAAACTTGCTGGCATATTGGGTGTAGCACCTTAACAGCATCATCTTTTAAAATTTTAAACAGTTCAGCTGGAATATCATCACTTCCACTGGCCTTGTTATTAGCAATGCTTTCTAAGGCCCATTTGACTTCACTCTCCAAGATGTCTGGCTCAAGGTCAGCAACCACACTACCTGAGGTGTACGAGACCTCCATATCTTTCTGGTATAATTCCTCTGTGTATTCTTGCCACCTCTTCTTGATGTCTTCTGCTTCTGTTAGGTCCTTACCACTTTTGTCCTTGATTATGGTAATCTTTGTACGAAATGTTCCTTTCATATCTCCAATTTTCTTGAACAGATCTCTGGTTTTCCCCATTCTATTGTTTTCCTCTATTTCTTTGCATTGCTCATTTAAGAAGACCCTCTTGTCTCTCCTTGCTGTTTTTTGGAAATCTGCATTCAGTTTCCTGTATCTTTCCCTATCTCCCTTGCATTTTGCTTGCCTCCTCTCCTCCGCTATTTGTAAGGCCTCGTTGGACAGCCATTTTGCTTTCTTGCATTTCCTTTTCCTTGGGATGGTTTTCATTGCTGCCTCCTGTATAATGTTACGAGCCTCCATCCATAGTTCTTCAGGCACTCTGTCCACCAAATCTAAATCCTTAAACCTGTTCCTCACTTCCACTGTGTATTCATAAGGGATTTGATTCAGATTGTATCTTACTGGCCCAGTGGTTTTTCCTACTTTCTTCAGTTTAAGCTGGAATTTTGCTATAAGAAGCTGATGATCTGAGTTACAGTCAGCTCCAGGTCTTGTTTTTGCTGACTGTATAGAGCTTCTCCATCTTTGGCTGCAGAGAATATAATCAATCTGATTTCGATGCTGTCCATTTGGTGATATCCATGTGTAGAGTCGTCTCTTGTGTTGTTGGAATAGAGTGTTTGTGATGACCAGCTTGTTCTCTTGACAGAACTCTATTAGCCTTTGCCCTGCTTCATTTTGAACTCCAAGGCCAAACTTGCCAGTTGTTCCTTTTATCTCTTGATTCCCTACTTTAGCATTCCAGTCCCCTGTAATGAGAAGAACATCCTTCTTTGGTGTCATTTCTAGAAGGTGTTGTAGGTCTTCATAGAATTGGTCAATTTCACTTTCTTCAGCACCGGTAGTTGGTGCATAAACTTGGATTACTGTGATGTTAAAAGGTCTGCCTTGGATTCGTATCGAGATCATTCTGTCATTTTTGAGATTGCATCCCATTACAGCTTTTGCCACTCTTTTGTTGACTATGAGGGCCACTCCATTTCTGCTACAGGATTCTTGCCCACAGTAGTAGATATGATAGTCATCCGAACTGAATTCGCCCATTCCCTTCCATTTTAGTTCACTGATGCCCAGGATGTCGATATTTATTCTTGTCATCTCATTTTTGACCACATCCAGCTTACCTCCACTCATGGTTCTTACATTCCAGGTTCCTATGCAATATTTTTCTTTACAGCATCGGACTTTCCTTTCGCTTCCAGGCATATCCGCAACTGAGCGTCCTTTCGGCTTTGGCCCAGCCGCTTCATCAGCTCTGAATCTACTTGTACTTGTCCTCCGCTCTTCCTCAGTAGCATGTTGGACGCCTTCCGACCTGAGGGGCTCATCTTCCAGCGTCATAACTTTTATATGCCTGTTGTCTTTGTCCATGGAGTTTTCTTGGCAGGGATACTGGAGTGGCTTGCCAGTTCCTTCTCCAGGTGGATCACGTTTAGTCAAAACTCTCCACTATGACCTGTCCATCTTGGGTGGCCCTGCATGGCATAGCTCATAGCTTCTCTGAGTTATTCAAGCCCCTTCGCCACGACAAGGCATTGATCCATGAAGGGGGCATTGATCCATGAAGGGGGCATTGATCCATGAAGGGGCATTTGATCCATGAACTCATGGAAGGAGACTATTTGTTGGGGGGGGACACCATCTACCAGGGTCATTAAGGGAGTGTTTAAGCTTCAGAGATTTGTGCTGCTGCAGCCAAAGCAGCATCGATAGCACGGAAAATGGTGCAAAGCCAAGCACAGCTGCCCCACTTGTGTTAAAAATTAGGAGTTGGTTCATTTTCCCAGTTCCATTCCACCGTTGTTTTGTGGGATGGTTTGGCTCAGCATCCTCCAGGTTCCTTCCAATTTTCCACGGAGAACTGATACAAGGGCAATTTGCTACAGCTTTCATTTTCATCCAGTCTCTCTCTCACACACACCCTGCCCTTTGACACTACATTACCATTACTGTACACTGCAGATGAAACAAAGCACGTACAAGCAGATGCACACGGCAGCAAATAGGAAGAGGACCACATGAATGTACACCAAGATTCCTTCCTTTACACATGTGAAAGTTAAGCCTGTCACAAACCACACATGGGCAGTGATCTCTTCAAAGCCCTGTTATCAAAATGGAAGCATGGTGGGTTCTTCAGGCGTTGGTGCCACTCTGCAACCAAGCCCAAGTAATTTGGGACCCCAAAATCTGGGAAGAATTTTGGACTTCAAGACTTCTGTAAGCATCTCTAATAGTACACCAGAGATGGCAATAAGAAATTTCCACCTTCTTACCATTTCTGTACCCAAGCCAAGGATCCATGGCTGTTCTGACAACATGTAGGTTCTGGAGCCACGATGTTTTCAAAAATCTTCCCACCCTTAGTAATGCTTTTTGCATAGCACAGCCTTGCTGTGTGGGACCAAGGGAAAACGCTGGCAGAGAAATTGAGGGAAAGAGTAAAGGGGAAATCACACTACAGGGATCTCCGTTAGCACACCATGGCGTAGAATGCCTTTTTGCTGGCTTATTGGATCCAAACTACATAGCAACTCTACAAAGATCTGGACAGCTTTTGAAGGTGGGACCTTTTCCAGCATCTCTCCCTAGCACTAAATTCTATGGGAGTGATTGTTATGGTTGGCAAGTTATGTTCAAATGAGAAGCAAGAGAGAAATCTCTGAGCAGTCCGTACTACCTCTTTTTGTTCTTCAGTGAGCCAAAGTGAGCCAGCCAGATGGCAGGTGCTGGGATGGGGAGAACGGCAGCATCTCTTCCATTCCTCCCCCCATGCTTGGCAGCAAAGTATGAAAAGCACAAGGCTCCCAGTTAGCAGCAGAAATGCTAAATCGTTCCATGCCAATTTTGTCATTAATCAGCTATTTCTTTAATGTCAAGGGGAAAGACATTATGGGCTTGGAAAAATATCTGTCGTATTAATATGAACTGTGGTGGGTGACCCTTGCTCCGTAAAGTGTGCCCCAAATTTAAAGGGTTCAGGAACTCAGACCAGACCAAATTTCATAAAAACCATACACAAGCTTTGCTAAAACAAAACTCTACAAAAGAGAAAAACTCCAAATAATTACACAGATTAAAATAGCTCAGAAGGTAAGGAAACAACAAACACTAACTTATCCAGCTAATTTTTTAAAAAAATATTTTTATTAATTTTCCAATTAAAACCAATTATATCACATTCAATATTTCAAATTATACACATATATATATCAATCAAACCGAATGTTATGCCAAATCATCTACTTATCCAGCTAATTAACACAAATGCTTACACTTAAATCTCAGTAGGCTGAGCCACAGAATAAGATGCTGTCAAAAGCCCAAATGGATGCTGACTTCATCTTGGCTGGTTGCCGAGAGCTCCCACCAATCCAGGTTTTATGGGAACTTAGACCATGGAGGTTCACCTCTTCCACGCAATTCCCTTGTGACACCGGCCTTGAAACCTTAACAGCGGGCAGCTGTATTTAAGCTCATTATTTCTGAGGTTCTAACCCATTCACATAAACCAGTCCGAAAGGGGGCAATATCACCACAGGTCCTGAGCATTATGACGCTAACTCAATGGCTCTTCCTTTCTCTCTCTTGGCAAGTGACTATTGCTTGGCTTAACCTGCATCTCAGGGTAATGTAGGATATGTTGTAAGCCGCCCAGAGTGGCTGGGGAAACAATTCCCATTATCATTATTACAATTCAAAGTGTTGGAGCTGACCTTTAAAGCCCTCAACGGCTTCGGCTCAGTATACCTGAAGGAGCATCTCCACCCCCATCGTTCAGCCCGGACACTGAGGTCCAGCACCGAGGGCCTTCTGGCGGTTCCCTCACTGCGAGAAGTGAGGTTACAGGGAACCAGGCAGGGGGCCTACTCGGTAGTGGCGCTCACCCTGTGGAATGCCCTCCCATCAGATGTCAAGGAAATAAACAACTACTGTATCTGACTTTTAGAAGACATCTGAAGGCAGCCCAGTTGAGGGAAGTTTTTAATGTTTGATGTTTTATCATGTTTTTAATATTCTGTTGGGAGCCGCCCTGAGTGGCTGGGGAAACCCAGCCAGATGGGTGGGGTACAATTATTTATTTATTTATTTATTTATTTATTATTATTATTATTATTATTATTATTATTATGTGTGAATGACGTTACTATGTTTTTCCCTTTTGCACAGACTCTTGACTTGGAATCAAACAAGTGATAAATTTTGTTGAGATTGTTTTCAGTTGTTGTTAGAGGGGCACTATCTTGCCCTTCACTGTAACAGGTAAACCAGAAGTGTGCATGCACACGAAAGCTCATACCAAAATATAAACTTAGTTGGTCTTTAAGGTGCTACTGAAGGAATTTTTTTATTTTGCCCTTCACTGTGGGCATCAAAATACCTTAGGCCAGCTCTGTTTTGTGCAACGTGCATAGATTTTGGCTACCTGCATCCCCATGAGTTTCAAATGTGCACGATTTGGCACATGGAGCTCACTGCTTTACTTGTTACAAAAGAAGGATGAAAAGAGGAAAATCTGTTTTGCTTCCTGTGATATTTTTTGAATGCTAAAGCCAGCCTATGTGATAGAATTCCCCCCTCCCCACCCCATACTGGGTTGAAATAGAGCAATACAAGCTCTATTTCAAGCACATTCAAGCACTTGCTTCAAGCACATTCTGGGTTTTAAGGAAGCTTTTCTTGGGATAAGAAAGAAAAATAGTTCTGTCTAAAATTTAGCCAAGGGTTCTCTTTGTATTTTTTTTCTTTTTAGCTTTGCACACAGCATAATTTTTCTAACGCTGTGTTTTAGCCATCACTCTTGGCTCTTTCGCTGAACGTTTTGTACTTTAATCTATAAAGACGTTTACATAAAAGAGCCACAAAGAGGACAAACGAGCTTTAAGAAGCAAAACATTTTTAAAAACACATTGTTACAGCTGCTAGATGACAATCCTTTGTTAGGCTGTGTGCTCATAGATTGCTTTGCTAATAGGGATGATTGGGGGATATTTCTTTAAGGGCAGCTAATGGTTAGAAAATGCTGCTCCTGAATAGACAATGCAAAGTACAATCAACTAGGAAGCAAATCTGACTGTGTTCAATGGGGATTGCTTCCAGGTAAGTGGGTATGGGATTGCAGCCAGATTTACCTATAAGGTGAGGTCTGAAACTAGTGTTCTTTAGTTAGCGACATGTAAGAAAAGAAAATCATTGGCATGGAAACAGGCAGAGGGCCTTCTTGGTAGCGGCGCCTGCCCCGTGGAATGCCTTCCCATCAGATGTCAAGGAAATAAACAACTACCTGACTTTTAGAAGACATCTGAAGGCAGCCCTGTTTAGGGAAGTTTTTAATGTTTGATGCTTTTAATGTATTGTGCTTTTAATTCTGTTGGGAGCTGCCCAGATGGCTGGGGAAACCTAACCAGATGGGCGGTGTATAAATATTATTATTATTATTATTATTATTATTATTATTATTATTTAATGTAAAGGTAAAGGTAAAGGGACCCCTGACCATTAGGTCCAGTCGTGACCGACTCTGGGGTTGCGCGCTCATCTCGCATTATTGGCCCAGGGAGCCGGCGTATAGCTTCCAGGTCATGTGGCCAGCATGACAAAGCCGCTTCCGGCGAACCAGAGCAGCACACAGAAACACCGTTTTCCTTCCTGCTGTAGCGGTTCCTATTTATCTACTTGCATTTTGACGTGCTTTCGAACTGCTAGGTTGGCAGGAGCTAGGACCGAGCAACGGGAGCTCACCCCGTCACAGGGATTCAAACCGCTGACCTTCTGATCAGCAAGCCCTAGGCTCAGTGGTTTAACCCACAGCGCCACCTGGGATTTAATGTAGAAGAGACAAAAGGTGTGTTTGCCATTTACTCCTGACCATGCCTATGCTGAGTGGGGAATAGGGAAGGAAGGGTCTGTCCATTCTAGTTTTTGCAGTTTCTCATTTTTCCAATCTTTTATTCAGTCCTCCACCTTTCTGCAATAATTTGTTAATTTTTAAAAGAAAAATGCTCATGAAAATTAGCCAGTATTAGTGCAGTGGTGGACCTACGTTTTGGGGGCTTTGAAGCTTGAACTGTTAAGGGGGTTCCTTCTCAACCAGCAACGAGATTTGGATAACCACCATTCTCCTCTTCAATGGAGTTGTTCCATGACAGATCAGCACATCTTTAGAACATCTGCGGGCTCTCCAAGTGTCCGTATTTTCCTGAGACAGTCCCAGATTTACAGGAGCCATCCCAGTTTGATCCCAGAAGGTCCTACTTTTCATTAGGATGTGTCTGTTTTCACTGAAGAAATGTTGGAGGGTATGGTAGGACATCACTATTTCCACTAGAAAAATGTTTGAGGGTATAGGATGTCCACGGGGCTTTTTTCAGTCAGTACTCACCGGAACTGAGTTTCGGCACTTCTCAGGTGAGCGCCATTGCCATTCTAAGAGAATGAAGGAGGTGTTCCTGGTGAGTTCCAGCACCTCTTTTTCTAGAAAAATAGCACTGGGCACCCCCATTTTCATCTGAGAAATGTTGGAGGGTATGCTGTGCTACTGACTCTCAGATTTAGGGGTTGTTGAAACACACACACCCATATATATAAATTACTCAATTTGAGTAGTGTGGCTCAAATCGAGTCTACTAGACCCAAAATTTTAAAGCAATGCGGACTAACATTGTTTTTGGGCCCCTCCAGGATTAGGGGCCCTGAAGCTTAAGCTTCATTAGTTTCACAGTACATCTACCCCTGACTTAGATTAGCTAAATGCTGGGCTCAGATTGAGCCAAACCCACTGGAAATAGTTTTTCAGTGTCTAAGCACAGCCCTGTAGCAATGTGAAATAAAGAAGAGAATGTCTTTGAACATGTGCTGAATGTAATGGCCTATCCAGTTTGCAATCCCAATAGCCTTTGCACACCAGGCATTTGTGGTCTCAGGACTGAAGGCATAATGGGAGGCTCAGCAGTTCAAAATTTAAAAATTAAGGGCCTCATTAGATGCATGATAATTTCTCCAGACAGTTCAGAAAAATGTGGTTGAACTCTAATCTCTGTTGTGAAATATACATGGATTTCACAAGCACCGAACCATCCGAATGTGACCTCAGTTTGGGCCTTATGATTTGGTAAGTCTTAAAATCACGAGAGAAAGAAAGAGAGAGAGAACCTTTGATCTCTGAAATGCAAAAATTGTAGAAGAAACTGTGTGTTTAATGAGCACTGTGCACCTCAAAGGAACTTCGGAAATCATATTCGCAGGGCATCATACATGAGGTGCTCTAGGCAAAGGCAAGCTATGTTATGCATTGTGAATGGTGTGGAACATAGATTGTGTGGTGTACAGACCTCCAGACCTTAGTACCCCTATTTTCCAGGGACAGTCCTGGATTTACAGAAGCCACCCCAGTTTCTGATGTGATCCCGGAATGTTCCACTTTTCCTTAGGATGTCCCTATTTTCATCTGAGAAATGTTGGAGGACATGAACTTCAACTGGACAAGAGTGTGAGCTTTTCCTAAGGCCCTCCAGAATTGCAGATGTAGTGATGGGGAAACCTGGGCATAAAAATTTGCAAATTTTCCTGCATGGCTTATCTAGTGTGTAAAGAACCCAGACAGCAGTTTGACAGGCAAATTGATTTTTTTGTGTTTTGTTTGCAATGGTCAAGAGTAGAGGTTGGCAATTCAGGTTTTTTCCCTACCCCCCTGAAGCTTTTGCTTGCACTTTTGTTGCAGATGCATGGGGAACCAGAAACCAAAGCAAAAGAAAACAGAAAAGTGGATTTTTTAAACCCCACCTTTACTCTCTTTTGCTTCTCTGATTTGCTTCCTAACTGTAGGAGGAGCTTCCTTCCTTTCCTCATTATTTTCTTAATGTGATTGGCTTAGCACATTGATGCCTTGGGTTTGGCTGAATCTATTTGGCATTCCATCAGAAGGTGTCTTGGTTATACAAAAAATTCTGCTGAAGCAGTGAGGGCCAAGCTACATCTTGCACAGGAGACTTGTGATTGGACCTGTTTTTTGTTTCAGCACAGCTGTGGTGGATGCACAAATGACTAGAGCAGTTGTGCTGGTAAAGAAAGTGCTAATTTCATTTCCCTTGGGCTACTTTCCCAGTCTAGATTAACCCTCCCTGCCCCCTAAAAAGCACAATATTGTTAGCCCCATGATGGAGAACAGAATATTTTTCTCCTGTTAGGCTAACAGCAACATGAAGCATGTAATTTACCGTACATCAGGAAAACAGCCTGTGCCCTTATCGAATTCATGGTTACATTAGAGTTAAAACAAATAGCAGAAGTTCCAAATGTGGGTATCCAATGTAATATATTGGACTCAATGGGTTTATTTCTGTGTAGATAACAGTAGAAGTTGGTGCATTAGGTCAAACCAGGGCATTGCCCTTCCAAGAAGAATGCCAAGCAAGAAATCACAAATTTGCAGCAGCAGCCACAACAACAACAACAACAACAACAACAACAACAACAACAACAACAACAACAACAACAACAACCCTTAAAGCCACAATCTTTCCTGTCTCCCATGCACTCATAATCCTTCTGTTTCAATTTAGGGAGACCTTTTTGTTATTCTCCCACTCTCTGGCCAATCAGCTCTCTGCACTACTCAGCCAATCACATTCCAAAGCTATTGCTATGGTCAGAAATTCTGTCCCATTCATCTCCAGGTAGAAGAACCAAATGGAAAAAAAGAAAAAAGCATTTTACTAGTGTTATCCCTAGTAGTTTCATGTGTTCCCACCCAGACCTCTTCCTGGAGACCAATCCAACCGATTGGGAATCAGAAATAGCATACAGCCACGGCACAACATAAATATGTGCTCTGAGCATTCTCAGAGCTGTTTCCTTGAAGGCCAAATCTCATCACAGGTCTTAACTCACTTCGATAACCAGAGGGAAATAGCAGAGAAATAGTGGGGATTGTTTTGTACTTTGGGGAGCTTTTGTGTTTTGTTTAGAATTTGCTTTGTGACCTTGCTAAAGAAAGAAACCATACAAGCAAGCAACAATGGGCAGTGCATAGGTCTTTTTCTATAATAAATATTTTTCACAAAGCATCGTTTTTGCTTTTATTTTTGTGAAGAAAGAGGTAGTGGTGGATGGCCTTATGCTGTGTTGCAACACCCTGTATTAACCATTTCTGCTCACTTATTAAAAGCTATAGCAGCTGCTGGGTGAAATGGGAAACACTGATCTGAGCCGCATGGAATTCCAGAGTATTTTAAAAGAGTATTTTCAGAAAAGGTATGTATCTGCTTCCAACAAGCTTGTCTCCTAGTTTTTAAGTTCAGAACATCTTGACTGCTAAAACACTCCTGCTATTGAATTCCTTTGCGGGGGAAGGAGAAAGAGGACGTACAGTACTATTTGAGTACAGTGGGACCTTGGTTCTCGAACGGCTTAGATGACGAACAAATCAGCGCCCAAATGCCGAAAACCCAGAAGTAAGTTGTCACATAAGTGTTCCAGTTTTGGGATGTTTTTCGGAAGCCGAACGTCCAATGCAGCTTCTGCTTGAGTGCAGGAAGCCTGCAGCCAATCAGAAGCCATGCCTTTGTTTTCGAACAGTTTGGGGATTCGAACAGACTCCTGGAATGGATTAAGTTTGAGAACCAAGGTACCACTGTAATGTCAGCAGTATGAGATATGGAGTGGGATAACTTAATCCATTTTGTACCTGATCATGGCTAGGTAGTTTATTCTTATTGCTTTGCCTTTTTTTTTTGGTCAACTTTCTAAAATGAAGTTTTGGATCTAAGCTTCTTTGATTCCTCATCCTTCCCCCCAAACCTGAAATATATTCCTCCCAAGCATAACAGAAGCTGATTGTCATTACTCACCATTTTGATAAACTCTGCATATGAGTGGAGATTATTACTTCGTATTTTCATACGAAGCCATATGTTGTAAATTTGCTCTTATATGCTCCAATACGCCCTGGTTCAAATGAAACAATTGTTTTTGTCTATTGGCGGGAACCCTTTGCTCTTTCAATTTGGAGAAAGATGTGTTTTGGATAATGAAAAGTTAAATTGATTTTTTTTTTTTGCAGGGAGGAAGACTGCATGCAACTAGAAGCAAGCGCTCCTCACATTTCAATGTGTTTTGAGGTGTTGGCAATCGCTGTGTAGGTGTAAATAGATCAAAAACATACATCACATGCTACGGCTTAATTACTAAATAAGAGCTATAGCGAAAACCCTGCCTGAAAATCATACTTTGGCCCTCTTGCATGGAAGCTTTCCCCTGCCCATAGATGTGTGGAGAATAATTGATGTTTTCCAGCAAGCAGACAATGGCACCGGTGGGACAATTGTTGTGGGTTGGGCAAAAAGCAAAAGTGAGCAGAGCAATGAATGCCAATTTTACCTTTTGTCAGAGATGCAGATGCGGCTACTCTAGAGTAACGACTCCTCACAGCATTGTCCTTTTAGGCTTTTATTAAGTGCTGGTTATTTACAGTGCTCAGAGCGATCTATATACATGTTGTCAGTCAGGTGTCAGTACCTCCGAATGGAGGTTGGCGCGTTTTCTTCCAGCAAAGAAGTTTGGGAAGACCTAATCTCCTCCCACGACGCTTCTTGCGTAATTCCGGGGTCGGCGGGATCGGCCTTCCCCCCTTGCTCCCCCCTTTCCTGTCCCACCTTGTGCATGGGCTCCGCTACCTTGCCAGAGCCTCGGTCACCACTTCCTGAGTCTCCGCTTGAGGCGGAACTCTCCCTGCTTTCCCCAGCGCTTGGCGATGAGCTGGTACTTAAGATGGGAGGGACCTCCCGGTATCCCCTGTCCCTCACACCTTTGCACAGTAGGCTTACTTCAATATACATTCTGACGTTCTTCCCTATCCTCTATCTGGGCAGAAGCCTTAGAAGACTTCAATGACACATGAGAGCCAGGCAAAAATAGTCACGGGAGATGCATAGCAGGGATTGGGAGATGGGATATTGGCTGAGAAGAGTCCCTATGATCAAAGAGAGAGCTCCATTGGACCCCCCATCCCTGTTCTCAGGTGCGCCACCTCAATGGGGATGATACCTCTACAGTCCCATTCCCCCCCCACACTCACACACCCCCATTCTTGAGGGAGCAGAAGAGACCTGATGGGGTGTTATTGAAATGTCTGACTCATTGCAAAGGAATGAAAGACAATTTAGACAGGTATGTTCTGCAATAACACGCCAGCTCCCCCCTCCCTAACTCGTGAAACCCTGTCAGCCTGAGAGCCAAGCTAGACATTTGCTAAATGCATAACATACAGCTACATACCAAGTTTTTTTTTCCTTTTTAAATTGTAGGCGTGTGTTCTGTGGTGTTTACAGAGAAGGTAGGCTGTATGGAGGGGGGAGTTTATCACTTTGTGCCCCCCAATGCAACCAGAATTTGAGGGCCTCATGCAAGGATGGGCTAATCTGTTCATTTTGGTTTCCCTCAGGTTCTCATTTTTTTCCTATTTTAAGTTCAGTTCTCCACATTCCCATGTCAAGTTATTTTTTCTAAAAACGTAAAATCCTCCTAAAATCCACCAGTATGTTGTTGTGAATTTCTCCTCATGTACGCACTTTTATTTATTCTCTCATTATTTATTTGGTCAGCTAGTAGACTGCTTGCTCTAAAATACCACAAGGCTCTTTACAGTAAGGAGTTAGACTCCTAAAACCTACAATAAAGTTTAATATACATATACAAATAATTGTAAGTAACAAGCAACTGAAAGCAAGCAAAATCTTCCGACCAAAAAAACCCTGAAGCTAAACATGCTGGCAGCAGAATTCAGTGATCAACTATCAGGGAATGCCTGGATATTTATTTTCACTAAGAATTAAAAAACGCACAGCAAATGATGCCTCCTGAATGACTGGAGGCAGGGAGGGGGGGACATTCTGAAGGATGCTATAGAGAAGACCCATTTCCATATGGAGTTAGATGGTAATCCACAGTCCAATAGAGCTTTCTCTGATGCATGAGTCTATACTAAATCCTGGAAATCGGGTCCTCCCTAACAAGAGGGCATGGTGGGACCTGGCAACCAGACCCGGTGTTGTAGGTGGGAACATTGGAGCGGCCACAACACCCTATTGGTGGTCCCTTGATCTTGGGAGCAATTGGGCTTGAGGGATGCAAGTCAAAGCGATCGAGGGACCTCTATTTAAGCCCATGCACATGTCCCTGAGCTTCCTCTTTTGGGCTCAGTGCATCGAAACACCCGCTCTCCTCTCCCTATATTTAGGGCTTGCGCTTGACCTTGCTATGCTATCGTGTGTCGCCTGTCGTTGGGACAGGGGCATGGCAGGAATTTTGCCCACTTGGCTGATTGGCTGGTGCCATTTGGGTTTCACCTGCCACTTAGCAAATCGTCACAACTTGTAAGGTTGCGGATAGGCTCTGGTTCAGGTGATAGGGGTGGCAGGATGTCTAGCCATCCCTATGTGTTGGGTATTCCTTTAAGAAGGATTCCACAGACTCATGGTTGGTCTTCCCTGTGAGGGGTTGTGCCCTGAGCCTGAGTCCAGGGCTCATCTGGGTGGACGCCAAGCAGGGCTCCTGCTTGCCACTGTCCCAGATGTTCACCCGAGGCTGACTTATTGTTGGTGCCCAGAGTCAGCACTACCTGCAGGGCTGCAGGGAGCTAGTCAAACCAGAGCCTATGCAACCACTCACTTGATTGTAATCAATAAAGTTGTGGCCTAAATTCTGCCAAAAACCAAACCAAAAATTTGATTCTTGTCTGAATTTATTTCTGGGGGTGGTTAAACGGTATCCACACACAATTGGAAGGGATCACAAGAGTCCTTTAATCCCCTGCAATGCGGGAATCCTTTTTCCCAATGTGGGGCTCGAACCTGTGACCCTGAGATTTAGAGTCTGATGATCTACAGGCTGAGCTATCTAGCATGGAAAGGCAATCTGCTGCATAACCTGGTTCCAGTTTGTTCAAGGCTTTCTACGTGATTGACAAGAACTTGACATGCCTTGGTAGCTGGCAGTACTCCATCTAACACCTGAGTTGCTACATTCTGCACAAGTTGCATATTGTGAACTATTCCCAGAGGGAACCCTTCATAAAGTGTGTTTCAGTTGTCCAGTTGTGAGGTTACCAATGCATGGGACACAGTAGCCGAACTAAGAATGCAGGTGATGAACACAGATGTTCCTTCAAATATATTGGAACTAGGCCACTCACAACCAGGGCCAGACTTAGGTTTGATGAGGCCCTAAGCTACTGAAGCTAATGGGGCCCTTTATATGTCCAGCTGTCCTTTGTCAACAACAAATTGTCACTGTTTTTTGTGTGTTGAATATATGCCATATGGTAATTTATGGACCTAATAGGTATCTAAAGCCATTTGCACATGTTGTCATGCAACCAGTCCATGCAGAATGTAGGCACACTATATATAGAAATGAGCAAAGCCAGTGGTATTTTAGGCATAGCTGTCAAGTTCTCCCTTTTTTTAAAGGGAAATTCCTTTATGCTGAATAGGCTTTCTCGCGAGAAAAGGGAGAACTTGACAGCTATGATTTTAGGGAGCAGGCTAGCATTACTTACATCATAGGAGCCAACACAGCGCAACGCAACGCAACGCAACGCAACACAACACAACACACTGTTACTGTATGTAAGTTTGTTTTTATTTGTTTTTTATCTTATATTTTGGAAATGTACATCCAGGGTTTTTTCCTTTAAATTTTTTTGGGGCCCCAAGAGAGTGGAGCCCTTAAGCTATAGCTTGTTTAGCTTATACGTAAATCCAGCACTACTCGTGACTTTAAAGGTGATGACGTTCAGCATCTCGATACAAGCCCAGAATCTGACAGGAAACCAGTGCAGATGAGTCAAGACTGCAGTAACATATTTTCTGTCCGTGTTCCAATAATCAGTCAGCTAGCAAAATTCAGTACCAGCTGCAGTTTTTGAACTGCCTTCAAAGCAAACCCCATTGCAGAGCACATTACAGCATTCTATCTGAGGGGGTTACAATATCATGGATGGAGGTAGCCATGGTAATGACTTGCATAAATTCAATCATAAAAATGTGCTCTCCTGTCATAATAAATGAGAGGTCATGTTTAAACAACTATAAGCTTCTGAGTATTAATTTATGGCAACGATCACTTGGCTTGAGTGTAGTCTTTTTTTGAAATGTCACTTCATATGCCCAAAAAAAGCACCTGAGAACTATTTTAAAGGAAATCATAGAATAAAATAACCAATAGTTCAAAACTTGAGGCAGTAGGTCCATTGCAAATTTGGAATGACCAAAAGGATCATGGGAGCAGCAAGTAACAGAGGGGCTGGGCTAAGGTGCTCCGGATAGGCTGAAAAAAGTTTGGCGCCACCATCCCAGACAACATAGACAGATGGGGCAGGCATTGAGAAAACCGAGCTTGAATTGGTTCTTGCTGGATTTCACAAGCATCCGTCTTGGGTGTAAATGTCTTGGGGTTTGTGAATTTGCAGGAGACATTTATTTCTCTCCTTTGCAAATATTTACACAGATAAATGCATTTATAGAAGAGAAATGATGCCAGCAGCTTAGCCTATGGATAAGGCTAATATATTTATGATGTCTTTCCACAAACTGCTCTGATTTCCAAGAAACTCTTCTGTCTATATAGCA
This sequence comes from Zootoca vivipara, assembly GCF_965207765.1. NCBI lineage: Eukaryota > Metazoa > Chordata > Lepidosauria > Squamata > Lacertidae > Zootoca > Zootoca vivipara. Next base: position 21,105,139 of record NC_142593.1, on the reverse strand, counting down.
GGCCATTGGTTCCTGGAAGCAGTCACTTGATCAACTTTAATTTCTCCTTCTAACAGAAGTGATAAGCAAGTGCCCCCCAGTTGTGGGAGGGGGGGTGAGCCAGGGCTGTGCGGGCAGAAGCACCAGATTAGTTCTGCTGGTGCATCTGTACACCTCTGGTGTCCTTGTACCCTCACCTCACCTCTCTTGGTAAGTGGCAGCAACGCCGCCCCTGGGAGGCTTTTCCTGTGGCTCTGTGCTCCAGCTCCTTTATACTGGGGTGGAGAACTGGATGTGACCAGTGGGCTGGACCCTTATCTCCAACACACACCAGGTTTGTAGAAGAAGAGAAGAAGAGTTTGGATTTGATATCCCACTTTATCACTACCCGAAGGAGTCTCAAAGCGGCTAACATTCTCCTTCCCCCTCTTCCCCCACAACAGACACCCTGTGAGGTGAGTGGGGCTGAGAGACTTCAGAGAAGTGTGACTAGCCCAGGGGTCGCCAAACTAAGGCCTGGGGGCTGGATGCGGCCCAATCACCTTCTAAATCCGGCCCGCAGACGGTCCGGGAATCAGCATGTTTTTACATGAGTAGAATGTGTCCTTTTATTTAAATGCATCTCTGGGTTATTTGTGGGGCATAGGAATTAGTTCATATTTTTTTCCAAAATATAGTCCGGCCCCCCACAAGGTCTGAATGACAGTGGACCGGCCCCCTGCTGAAAAAGTTTGCTGACCCCTGGACTAGCCCAAGGTCACCCAGCAGCTGCATGTGGAGGAGCGGAGACGCGAACCCGGTTCCCCAGATTTGACACGTGGGCAGGGCCACTCACTTCTAAATTTTAATGTGGTGTTGTGCTAATTGTTGGTTTTAATTATTACTTAATTATAACTGTGTTATTCTCTTTTGTACACTGCTTTGAGGTTATTGTCACAACTGAGCAGTATATACCGATGTCACAACATAAACTATGTGAAATAAGTAAGTTGGCTAAATCGCAGAACATCATAATGATATCAGGTGGCCTGTTTTTGCCCATGTAGTTTGAAATCAAGGCATAACGGTTTGCAAACCCCAATGGCCAGCTGATTATCGAGGCTTGCAAATCACTAGGCACACAACTTTCCATACGGATTTGCAACCCTTCCTCCTTTTGGCCCAGCCATGTCATATACAATATGACAAGAGGCAATGTGGTGTAGTTGTTAGGGACCAGCCTCTTGAGAGCCCAGGGTTCAAATCCCCACTCAGTCATGAAACTCGTTGGGTGACCTTGGGCCTGTCACTGTCTCTTTGCCTAACCTACCTCACAGAGTTGTTGTGAGGATAAAAACGGGAGAGGGGAAAACCTTTGAGTTCCTTTGAGAAAAGGTAGGATAGAAATTAATAGATAAATATCAGGTGTAGGGCAGGTGAGCATGGCTTGGCCAAAATGGCCTCACAGGTCAAATGGTGATGCTTGGAAGGCCCAAGTAGACCAGTGGAATTGGAAGTTTCTCACTGAGCTGTTTCATCCATTCTGTTGTACACTGAACAACTAAAAATCCGGAGGGATAATGCCCTTGCCATTTTCCTGGTGGTTTTTTCCCTGTCCGTCAGAGTCTTAAAAACAACTACAGATTCCACCCTGCCCCCTGCTCTCTGGAGACTTTTGAGCCATTTTTAAAGAAGTTACGGTACATTTTTAGTTCTTGGGAAGTCTGCCGTTTGTACAACATGTGCCGATTGCAGGAACAATGTTCAAATGAAACAGCTCCTGAAAGGATAGTTATGAGTCTGTGCAATTGACAAAACCTATGAACAATCTCTTCAAAATGTGCCACGGATGTCAGGCAGTAGCAAAAGCAAGCAAACAGAGCCATTATAAATGCTGGAAGAGCAGGGGGGACATTTGGGAATTTCCCAGAATAGACTGCAGTGGCTTTCTGCCCAATGGCTAATCCACATTAGTCACTACTGATGAATTATCTATATAGCCTTTATTAGTTTATTGGAATGCAAAACATTGCCAGCGCTTTGCTGCCTCTGCTGAGCTGCATGTGGGCCCTGGCATTTGCAACAAAGGCAAAGAATGCTGAGGGGGGGGGTCCCATTTCAAGGGGAGAGCTAGCAGCATTTGGTGAGATAGTTTTATTGTCATGTGCGAGAGCACAAAACATCTTCGTGGGCTAGGAGCCAGGAAAAAGGAGCTTGGAGATTGAGAAGGCAACCTGTGTAGATGGCTCTAAACCAACAAGGTATTTGCCTAAGATGACTGCAGCCTTATGGCATGAGAGATTTACGCCACAACTGCATCATCTGTATGCATGGCTATTTTTCTACAATAAGTGGTGCTAGAGCTCACCACTAACACTTCCCTTGTTCTCTTATAATGGCAATGGTGCCCACCTGACAGGTGCCGGAAGTCAGTTCCGGTGAGTTCCGGATGAAAAAAAAAAGCCCTTTCCATACAGCAGATATTTCAGTGTGCAGTGCCATCCTCCCATCCCCTGGTGTTCATATTTTTTATGCTATACACTTTAGAAAGCATCACAATGTGTCCAGCAGGCGACTGCAAGGAAATGAGACTGTTTCTAGCATGTTTGCTAAAAGGAGGAGAAAATATAATTCGAAGGAATACCTCTGGTATGGATGAAGCTACTGGATGAATCCTGTAATTCTGCCGGTCTCACCAGTGAGCAAACTTGTGGGCTTCAGCACAAAAATAGGATCAAATGTAGACCACAGAAAATCTCCCACACATATACAATCCACAAAACACAAACACAGCAAGTAAAGCAGTTGGGAAACCATCAAATCAGTAGTTTGAGGCACAGTTTGAGGCAGAGGTGCTTCTGAATACCAGTTGCTGGAAACCACAGGAGGAGAGAGTGTTTGGATCTTGCTTTGAGGTTTCCCATAGGCATCTGGTTGGCCACTGTGAGAACAGGATGCTGGACTAGGTGGGCCATTGAACTGATCCAGCAGACTCTCCTTATGTTCTTAAGTACTATTTTTCACTCCATACGATGCACCTTTTTCCTCCTAAAAAGTAAGAGGAAATGTCTGTGCGTCTTATGGAGCAAATGTGTGGTCCCTGGAGCCGAATTGTCCAGGGGTGTAAGGCAGATCGTGCTTTTTTTCTTTTCTTTTTTAGAAAGAGCTAAAGGCTAACAAGAGGGATAGAGAAAGGAACCCGCTCAGCAGCTGATTGCAAGAGATCATGGAGGGAGATAAGGGAGCTAGCTCCCTTCCCGCCCTGCCCAGGCCCCTTGCCCAGGCCTCAATTGTTGTCTGCAGAGGGAGGCTGCTTGTTTCCCCATTGACATGTGACTGGTTGAGGTTCCGGTTTCCGCCTGCAGGAATGGCGGACCTGTTTTCCATCTCTCTGACCTTCGTAAGGAATTTGGCGGTTGCTAGGGGAGTAAATGGCAACCCCCTACCCTCTCCGGGGGTTACGGAGAGGGGCCGCTGGCCCGCGATGCCCCCAGACCCACTCCGACTGTTTTTGGAGTGGGGGGAGCTTGGGCTGAGCACTTACGAGGGCCAGGACTCCCGGACGCTAATCTGCATGGCGGGGATTTCCATGGTTAAAGAAGATAATTAGGCTTAAATCTATGGACATACTTCAGAAGGAGGGGAAGAAGCGCTGTTTACTGCTGAGAAATTTATGTTGCTGAGGGAGAGGAGTCAAAGATTGTACTGCATCTGGAAGAAGGATTGATGGGGACGGAGCGATAAGGGAAGCGAGTTTTTATTTTTTTTTCCTTCATATTGTTGCCGCGTACCTTCCCGGACGCGATGTCCTGGCTTGTTTGGAGTGAAAGAGAAGCAAAAGACTGTGTGAGTTGAACTTTATAACTGTTGTTACTGAGCATATTTTTTTAAAGATGTGGAGTTGCCGATGAGAAAAGCCCCCCCCTAGTCAGACGGAAGGAGTTCTGGACGCGCTCGGAGGATTTATGAGCTGTGACGCACTTTAAATTGGAGCAGCGACCTGAAGCTAAGTTCAGCTATAGGGCAAGGAGATCCATTAATTTACCAAGAGTTTATGGTTTGATGTTTGGGTCTCCTGCCTGAAAAAGCTGTAAATTCTATAATGATCGTAAATTTTCATGGCTATGAGAGAAAACGAAAGTGATTTGAGCTTTTCAAGATGGCGCTGCTTCGGCTGCTTCGACGCAACAGGGAGCTCCATTAAGAAGATTTATGGGGAGGCTGGACTGATTAACTCACACAGGAGAAAGAACATCTGTGAAACTTTGTTTGATATTTATCTCAGCAACTGGGAAACAATCGGATGAAAGTGGAAAACATCTATGTGACTGTAAGGGGAAGATCTGGATTATTATGAACTTGGAGGACGATTTGAACTTTAGAAAAAAGACGGCAGTGGACAGTTGCGAGGAATTCCCAATTTCTTGAAGCATGGGAACCCAAATAAAAAATTCTTTAGATGATTTGGCATAACATTCGGTTTGATTGATATATATATGTGTATAATTTGAAATATTGAATGTGATATAATTGGTTTTAATTGGAAAATTAATAAAAATATTTTTTTTTTTTAAAAAAGACATGTGACTGGTTGATTAGATTATCTGTCTGGAAACTGTAGAAATGGGTCCCTTTCCTTTCCTAGAGAAGCTGCAGAACTGTGAGTTGAACCCCATAAAAACAGGATTTCCCCCCCTTTGCAAGGTAAGCTCAACCACTTTGAGGTGATCCTCAAAAATGGAGCTTTCCCCCTTTGCAAAAAAGCTGCACAACTCTGAGCTGACCCCCCCCCCCCATGGGGCTTTCCCCATTTGCAAAAAAGCTGCACAACTTGAGCTGATCCTCAAAAAATGGAGCTTTCCCCCTTTGCAAAAGAAGCTTCCTCAAATATTTAATGGGGGGGGGGCAAGGGCACCTAGGCCTCTAGGAGTTGGCTGCTACGCCAAATCAAGAAAGCAATTTTTTCCCCTTGTTTTCCTCCTCTAAAAACTAGGTGCCTCCTATGGTCAGGTGCGTCCTATGGAGTGAAAATACGGTAATCAACCAGCCAAGCATTTTAAAAAAACAACTCAGCCAGCCTATAGTATAACTCCACAAAGCCACATGAGTTGACGTAGAGAGCCAAAACTTAGTTTGCTCTTACATTTGCCATAACCAAACGGATGGGTGTATATATGTTCCAAGTTACTGTTTCTGCACTTGTTTTACTTAAATAAGGAAAGTTTTAATGAACTGTTCTTCAAAACAAAAACAAAATCTGATCGAAGGTGAGATTGGAATGTCCTTCAGAATCAGATCCTTATTTTATTAAAGGCCCAAGTGATTGTCATGCATGCTGCCCTGCCTTTAAGGAATGTCCAAGCTGGTTCCAAGTTACTAGATTTGCCTCAAAAAAACAAAAGTCATGTTCCCAGGGGGTGCCTTCATTTTCCCTGTTTGCATCTTTCCATTTCCATGGTGCCTGAACCCAAACAAAAAGCCTGGAGACAGGTGACAGAAAGAACAGTGAAGGACTATTTGCATAACTGAATTCTCATCTACTACAGACAGCTTTTCATATTTAGTTTGCAAATCATACTGATTTAAAACCTAAATACGTTCTGACATATCTTTATGGGAGGTTTTTTTGTGTGGTAACAGTCTTGATCTTTCCTCTTTGTGTGTTTGGTTTACAAAACTATTTTCACGAGTGCACCATGACAAAACGCCTTGCCCATTTGACTTGCCCAAAGTCTGCTTTTTGGGTTTATGACTTAGTCCAGTGGTTTTCAACCAGTGTGCCATGGCACCCTGGGGTGCCTTTAATGATGGTCAGGGGTGCCATGGGCAACACCGGCCTCTGTCCCTCTTCCCTTCCCTCCATCCTCTGATGTCCTCTTGTGTCTCTGCCTCCAAAAGCTTGCACAGCTGTTTATTGCAGCAGCCCTGGCTACCAGCTCCGCAGGCGAATGGTGCCTCTGGGGCCGGCCAGGGGGTGCTTCCCAGGCCCCTCTGGGGCAGTGGGAGGAGGCATCTCCCTTTGGGGCAGGGGGAGCAACTCAGAGACCAGGGGCGGCAGCAGTGGTCTGCCCAGAGGAATCCCAAGGAGAGGGGAGAGGAGACTGAGGGAACACTCCCCAAGGGAGGGTGTTCGAAAAAGAGTGAGAGGCTGCCAATGACATAACTGGGCTCCTGAGCCCCACAGGGGTTACTGCAGAAAGAATGTAATTAGTCAAGGGAGTAAAAAAAGGTAAAGGGACCCCTGACCATTAGGTCCAGTCGTGACCGACTCTGGGGTTGCGCGCTCATCTCGCATTATTGGCCGAGGGAGCCGGCGTATAGCTTCCAGGTCATGTGGCCAGCATGACAAAGCCGCTTCTGGCAAACCAGAGCAGCACATGGAAACACCGTTTACCTTCCCGCTGTAGCGGTTCCTATTTATCTACTTGCATTTTGACATGCTTTCGAACTGCTAGGTTGGCAGGAGCTGGGACCAAGCCACGGGAGCTCACCCCGTCACAGGGATTCAAACCGCCGACCTTCTGATCAGCAAGCCCTAGGCTCAGTGGTTTAACCACAGTGCCACCTGGTCCATAGTCATAGTCAAGGGAGCCATAGACTCAAAAAGCTTGAAAACCTCTGGTTTACTCAAGTGCAATCTTGTGACTGTTGTTTGTGCTTCCACAGATTAACATGTATCTCCTCTCTCTGGAAGTTGACTTTCTGAAGCTGTCTTATGGTGAGCACGAGATGCTATGGTGATGCTGTGGGAGGAAGAGATCCTCAGTTGCTTTAGTGTACACACGGAAGGTCTGTTGCATATGGAAAAGTTTTGCCTGAGGCTCCTTGGCTCCTGCCTTGTTTTTACGCAAGTATGTAAAAGTATTATGCCTACACTAACAGCCCAGCAATCTCAGATTTTGTTGGCAGATAAAGATAGCTAAGTGGACACAAGCAGTCAATGGGCAATTTACTCTCACTTTGATTCTGAATGTTAAGTAGGCTAGTCAATTTAAATACTATATTGCTAACCATGAGTGTTATTGCTTCCTGTTTCAGTTTTGAGAAATGTGCACAAAGACAGTGGATGGATATACATAATAAAAAGATACTGGAGGCCTATCTTACTAAACTACGGTATGTTTCTTCCAAAGAAAATAGTTTATTATAAAGTCCAGGATTATAGGTTAATTATATAAGGTGGGACCAGAAAGTTCGGTGAATGCTCACAGAAATTGGACAGCCAGAAATATTCAAATATACATACCTTACAGGCCTTCAAAGTAGCCCCCTCTGATACAATGCACCATTGACACCATTTGTAAAACTGTTGGAAACTTCTGGAGAAGTCCTCTTTTCATACTGCTTTCAGTTCCCATGTCACAACAGCTTGGACGTGTGAAATGTTGGAAAATCTGCACCCTTTCAGTGCAGATTTCAGTTTTGGAAAAAGAAAGAAATCCGGTGGGGCCAGATCGGGAGAATATGGAAGGTGGGACAACTCAGTAACCTCAGTAATGATTTCACGTAGAATGTGTAATTCTTCCGCCATCATTCAAATGGACAAACACCTATCCTGCATCAATAACTCACAAACTCTGTCGACATTTACTGCCGTTCTGCTTGCCGGCGGTCTGTCATCTTCGATGGTTTTGCACTCTTCACAGAAATGCTTAAACCACTCATACACTGTCTTTCGAGTTACAGCTTCATCTCCATACACAATCGTGAGCATTTTGTGGGTTTCCGATGCCAATTGTATGTGTATTTCTCATTGTCCAATTTCTGGGACCATTCCCCAAACTTCCCCGTCACAGCTTGTAAAATCTGGCTCTGTAGCATTTCCTTTACCACCCCACAGCATTGTCACAACCAGGTGGTTCTTACCATGGGGAAGCTTTTATTCGTGAAAAACCATGGCGTACTGGATACAAGTCACTGGCCTTAGTTACAGAACAACATTGGAATCCTTCTGTTTTATTCTGTCAAGTGTCAAGGGGAATCTTGCCACTCCCTTGCACCCCCAGGTTCTGCAAAAGGTGAAGATGGGCAGAAGGTTTCATCTCACAACTTAGCATGAGGGAGAAATATATCAGGAGCATCCATCAGATCAAGATGCATCCTAAATTCTGAGTCAAAGCAGGATAGCTTGAAGGGTTTGGGGCATGGGCCTAGGCATAGGCAGGAGAGGCAGCTGTCTTCCCAGATCAAGTAAAACAATAGAAATAGTTAATTAACTGACCAATCGCATCGCTCCTGCTCCCTCCTAACAAAAGTCCTGGCTACGCCCATGGCTTGGGGGCTTCTCAGTAGAGGAATGGAACCCATAGGAGGTGGCAATCCAGAGAAAGTTACATTTAATTCCTATTGAAATCCGTGGAACAAATCAGTCGTGACTAAGACGTAGCTTTCTCAAACAGCAGACGTGGTGGGAAACTTCTCTGGGGTAAACCACCTCAGGTAGGTATTTGTGTAATTGATTGCTCCTTCAAACAAAATTTCCCAATGCCATCAGCAAGACAACGTCTCCAACCCCTCCATTTCTTTAGAGCTTTCCTACCAACAGTGATAACAAGGGCAGTTGCAGCAATGTCATACCGAGTTCTGGGATCCCTGGTAAATGGCATTTCCCTAAGGGTCTTGGCACCCATTATGTTGCTGTAGGGTTCCTGGTCTTAAGGAAGGCCACAGCAGCAGTCTCTCTTATCATGGCAACCTCAGCCAGGGAAATTTGGGTGGGAAAGGGACAACTGCATTGACAGAGTGGGTTGATGCTAATACTGGAGTTGAGCTTTTGAGCAGAGCCTGTTCTTTGTAGAGGTTTGGAAATAGGCTCAGCATTAGTTTACTAGAAAAGCACCTTGTCTGAATCATAGCTGCCAAGTGTCCGGACATGCGTAGAAGCGACTTCCGGTGCAGTGCTACCCATGTCTGGGCACCGGAAATTGGGCAGCGCCAGGACCCAAAATGGAGCCTCCCTGGCAGGTAAGAAATCCGGGGGATTTACGGGATTTTTCCCAATCCGGGCTGCCAGTGGGTAATGGTTTAAAATACGGGGGTTTCCCGCGAAAAGCAGGAGACTTGGCAGCTATGGTCTGAATTCCTCAATTCCAAATGTTGGCAGGATCATTAAGCATGGCTTTCCTGGACCAGGGACATAAACTTTCCTGGAATTTACTAGTATTTATTATCACAGCAATCGTCTCCTTTCCACAACAACATGTTAAGGTAGGTCATTATAAAGCTAGATTACTAATAAAATAAGAGAGAACCACAGTGAATGTTGTAGTGGTGCATTGCTGCAAGAAATAAGCCTTAATTTGCCAGTCAGAACTCCTTTAGCGAAGTCTGTCAAAGAACTAGAATTTAACACTTGGCCTTTCCTGTCAAATCCAAAAAAATCCATCCATTGGCATGCATGAGGTCTCTGAGATTATCCTGACATTTTTCACAATTAGAAGACACTGAAGGAATGCGCTGACATCAGGGATATATATTAATCTGATCTTATTCTCTGGAATGATACTGAAGCTGTAAGTACTTTAAAGAAGCAAAACTAAATATACTGATTTCAGAGAGACAGATCTACAATGTCTGTGTGGAATCAAAATTAAATCTCAAACTAATATGTCTGACTGACATGAAGAGTCTCCTATTTATGACTGTAATCTTCTCTGTAAAAAAAATGGTTTGTGCATTTGCAGATAATTTTTATTTATGGAAATTCTTTAACAAGGGATTCTGTGAGGTTGTTTGCACTTTGTGGGTAGGGCTGATGTCAAAAGACACACACGCACAAACCACACAGTGCTAAACTATCAAGAGAATGTAATCAGTTGCAAGAATATTAAGTAGTCTGCTCTGTGTTGTCTGACCAGACTACAGGGATGACAATTTCTCTTAAAATGCATGAGGCAGGGAAGAATTTATCCTCTTATCCTGCATGATACATGGAATGCTCAGAGGATTTTCAAGTTGATTCCCCCCCAAAGGCATTTCTTCTTATAATGCAAAACTGCAAGTTTTGACATTTCGTTGTACATTGGCACACAATTCATTTTATGTTCCTAAATTCTCCCCTCTATCATTTACTGGACAAATAAAAATTTACACACAGAGAGAGAGAACTAATTGTGATTAAATAATCCTGAAAATCCATTGCTTCATGTAGAAATAAAATTAAGTCAGAGTCAGACATATTTCATAGAAATTACAAATGGATATGTATTAAATTTGCTACTTAGCAATTCTTTAAAATCTTCAAAGGGCATGTTGAATGAGGGCATGAAATGTAATAATAATAATAATAATAATAATAATAATAATAATAATAATAATTTATTACATGAATACATAAAAATGCATGTATGGATTGTAACAGGCCATTTATCCCAAGGCGCTACAAAAAAATAGAAAAAGGTTCATTACAAAAAAGCCAGCCTCTAGTCTTCCAGCTTGCAGAAGAAAGTGTGTTGGCCTTGTGTCCAAAATGTAGAGAAACCATGAGGCAAAAGAAGAAGAACTACATATTTATTAGGAATTCAGAGTTACACGTGCCTTAGGTATATCAATATAGATTACTGCAACATGCTCTATGTGCAGCTGCCTTTGAAAAGTGTTCCGAGGCTACAACTGAGGCCAAATGTCGCAGCCAGAATTCTGACCGCAAAGTTTGAGTGAGTGTATGCTTCTGTTGTTGTATCAACTACAGCGGCGGAGGAAGATGCTCGGGCGCCGGGGGCAGGAAGAGCTGTCCATAGGGGCGGCGCACACTGCGGGGCCTCTGGATTCTGCCCGCTTCCTCCCACTCATCCGCCCTACAGCTGGGGTGTGTGTGTGGAGGCAGCGGGTGGATTGTTTGGGCAGCGTGGAGCCTGTGTGCACCCAAGCCACCGCGTCTCTCTCATGAGAGACATGTGGCTTGGGTGTGCTGCAGGCCCCGCGGTGAGTGCCACCCGGCATTTTGTCACCCCCCCCCTCAGTGGTGATACCCGGGGCGGCCCACACCTACCGCATCCCCTTCCTCTGCCCCGGATCAACTACACTTGCTTCTGATCAGCTCAAAGTGTTAGTGGTTTTAAAGCCCTGCACAGGTTACCTGAGGAACCATCTCGTCCCACCTGAACCTACCCATCCACTTATGAACACAGGAAGTTGTATTGTACCAGGTCAGACTATTTGTCTACCTTCCCTAGTATTACCTGTCTTGATTGGTAGAGATTCCCATACTCTCAGGCAGAGTCTTTCTCATCACCTGCAACCAGATTATTTTAGGGTTAGACCACCAGGTGAGGTCCATGTTCTATCACTATATCTTTCTATGCTTTTTTGGAATAATATCATGGCTCAAGCTGACCATTTACTTCAGCCTGATATTCACTGCCGTAGGGTTTTGCTAGACTCTGACATAAAAAGCAATAGTTACGGAGAAAAATGCAACACTTTGTTTCATTCAGAATGGTTAATAGAAAATGTGTTTCAATTGAAAAAACATGCTTCACATTTTTAAGCCTGATAAACTTTAATCATTTATTTGTGCCTTACTGATGAAACCGTTGAAGCAGTTTTATAGAGAGCTTGACAAATTCTCCCCAGCAAATGAAATATCAAGGACAATTTACAAGATTATTTTTTTTGTGTGTGTGTGTTTTCAGGAATCATTTGCAAGTAGGAAACAAATGTTATTTTTTCTAACATGGCTCTGAAATATAGTTTTCTAAATCTGAGTTATGGGTTTATACCAAGGAATATAAGAGTGCTGGATGCAATTTCTACTCCTCGTCTGCTTTACTGGGAAACAATAAAATTCCTTCTGTAGAACTCATTATAATGCTAGAAATGGAATAAGGGAGTCTCATCATTTTTGGATTCTGGGATGCCTGAATAATTTCATTCTCTGGTAGCATGTTTCTCAGAATTAACAAACCAGGACCAGGTTTTTACTATCACCTGGCTACATACAGGACTAGTATGGGATAGTTTTATGGTGGCTGGATGTGTTTGCCTCTTGGGAATACAAAAGAAATGTTCTATGAACATGGTGCATATCTTTGTTCATGAAAAGTGTGGAATGAATTCCCAAAGGCGGTATAGTGGCTAATCTGAATTTGTTAAGGAATTGTTTTATTAATTGTTCTGTGAAGAGTGGTCCATAAAAATTGGAAATAAAATATAAAAAGGTGCTACCACACCAGACACAATAAAACTAGGCCAGTGCAATGTTCTGCTTAGCGATAGAACCCTGCATTTCTGAATTGGAAAAATCAAACTAATATAGCTAACCACTTCTGTTTTCACAAGGTTTAGGGATATGTCCCCCCCACCCCCCCAAAAAATGATTCAGAAGTCGCAGTGAAATCAGTGGGGCATAATTGCAAGTAAATGTTTAAGAATGTAGGTGCTGGAATTGAATGTACAAATAACACTCTAGACAAAGAAAAACCAAGTTGGCCTGTTTCCAGTCCATTTTGCTCATAGGTCCATGAATGATTTCAACCCATTTCTGAATTAATCTTCATTTAGAAATAAATAAATGCATGATGTTCTGCATTCAAACATATGTTTGAATATATAATTTTTAATGTATTTTCTCTCAAAATATATATATTTTTAGCAATGCAGTTTTAGGCATGTCTACTCCGAAATAAGTACTATTATGTTCAATTATACCTGGGAATAAGTCATAGGTAAGTCATAGGTAAGAGGGGTCACGAAGAGTCGGACACGACTAAACGACTAAACAAAGTCTGTGTAAAGGATTGCAACCTGAATGTTTTCTCTCTCAAAATTTACACTTTAAAAGATATTTGGTACTTATTTTAAAATCGAGAAGCGTGCTGGAACATTTCTGAAATACAAAAGATTGCGGACAACTAGGTTCCAATTCATGGTCCAGGAAGTGTGGAGCATGTTAGTTCATAGTGACATTTGTAAAGATCAAATTACTCAAGCATGCCAAGTTCAGATTTCAAAGGGCCTTCAAGAAAACTATTCAGCTATTAGTAGTGAATTTCTTGACAGGCCTCGCATCACATCAAAGGAAGTTACAAGAAAGCAGAGGCTGTGGAGAGTGTTTTTAAAAACCCCAAATCAATAGGAGACACTGTCCCTTCCTACAATTGCTAACATACATAATTGCATATCACCTTGCCCTCGTTAGTTAAAACAGGCTTCCCAAACCAGGTGACCACCAGATGTTAATGGACTTCAACTCCCATCATCCCTGATCATTGCCTATTCTGACTGGAGCTGATGGGAGTTGTAGTCCAACAACAACTGGAGTTTACCAGGTTGGGGGAAGGCGGAGTTAAAGAGATTTTGAGGGGAGGCGGAATCACGAGGCTATGCTCAAACTGTAATATATAATGTCAACATCCCTTTTGAGTGCCATGGAATCATTCCATGGCATCCAGTTCATAAGCATACAATTCTTCATTAGGTTCTGAAAATTTCTGTCAAGCTATTCAGTCTTTTATGCTTAAGCCAAGATATTGTATCTTCAACGATATTTAGCACTAGTAGACGCATCAATGGCTTGACACTAGACTACTGAAGAAGCCCAGAAACTGTGCTCAGGGAGTGTGCTATCCACAAATCGGCCCCACCGGGGGCAAAACAGCGGCCTCTAAACTGCTAGGGCGAAACAGGGATAGAACGCTGGCACCCTGACTTCTTTATAACTTCATACATTGGTTCATCAGCACCTCACAGCTACTGGGAACAACGTTGAACTTACCTTTTCCTTGAATATTCTTGAACTTATTTTAAAAAACAAGAAAAAATGAAAAGCTGAGTCAAGAATTTGTAAGAACCTAGTAAAATCTGATAGTGCAAGTTTAGGTAGTTTGTAAGTTTTCATGGCACTTTGTAAGTAATTGTCTCTTTCTCACAAATTTGACAAATGGTGTAAAATTATTTCTGAACAACTGTGTGAATACTTGTCGCTCACGTGCTGTATGAGTTGCACTAGCTTTATCAACAGCACAAGTTGCATTTTTCTAGCATGGAATCATTCCATGGCATCCAGTTCATAAGCATATAATACTTCGTTAGGTTCTGAAAACTTCTGTCAACTGACAATGTACTTGGGTTGCACAAAGTATGAAGGAGTCATTTACCCTTCTTTGGCGAAAGAGAAAAAAAATCATTTTTATATTGTCACTCATCAGCATTCTTCATAAAGATTGAAGCAAGGGTAATTTACCTCCTGCATTGCTCCAGAGCCTTCCCCATAGCAGGGGGGGGGGGGAGAGGGTGGAGACCAATTAGATGACACAAATGCTCGTATACACTGTCAAGTTTAATTAAATTGACAAATTACACCCGTTTGGAGTGGAGGACAGCACAGGATGGGGCTAAGAATTCTGATGATTCCACACAACATGGCTGTTACTACGTGTATACAAGGTGTGACCGGAAAGTTCGGTGAATGGTCACAGAAATCAGACAGCGAGAAATATTCGAACATATGATCGGCATCGGAAACCCGAGAAATGCTCACAATTGTGTACGGAGATGAAGCTGTAACTCGAAAGACAGTGTATGAGTGGTTTAAGTGTTTCTGTGAAGGGCGCAAAACCATCGGAGAGCCAGTGTGGTATAGTGGTTAAGAGCGGTAGACTCCTAATCTGGGGAACCAGGTTCGCGTCTCTGCTCCTCCACATGCAGCTGCTGGGTGACCTTGGACTAGTCACACTTCTCTGAAGTCTCTCAGCCCCACTCACCTCACAGAGTGTTTGTTGTGGGGGAGGAAGGGAAAGGAGAATGTTAGACGCTTTGAGACTCCTTCGGGTAGTGATAAAGCGGGATATCAAATCCAAACACTTCATCGGAGATGACCCTTGGTCTGGCAGACCGTCGGCGAGCAAAACGGCAGCAAATGTCGACAGAGTTCATGAGTTATTAATGTTGGATCGGCGTTTGTCCATCTGAATGATGCCGGAAGATTGGCATTTCCACGTGAAATCATTATTGAGGTTACTGAGTTGTCCCACCCTCCATTTTCTCCCAATCTGGCCCCACCGGATTTCTTTCTTTTTCCAAAACTGAAATCTGCACCGAAAGGGTGCAGATTTTCCAACATTTCACACGTCCAAGCTGTTGTGACGAGGGAACTGAAAGCAGTATGAAAAGAGGACTCCTCCAGAAGTTTCCAACAGTTTTGAAGGCCTGTAAGGTATGTACGTTCAAATATTTCTGTGACCATTGACCGAACTTTCCGGTCACACCTTGTATATTGGAAAGTGGCTTGTTTGTTCCCTATGGATTTGGCTGCCTCTCAAGATATCCTAGCCGTACTCAGCACAAGGGTTCCCAAGGTGGGGGTGGGGGTCTTTGAGAACTGCCAGTGGCCCTGCAGTAGCTTTCCCACCTCACTCTGCCTCTGTCTTTGCCGCCTCAGGCAGCTGATATGTCAGAGTGTGGCACCTATGCGTGTTTCGGATAGCGGGGATGAATTCTGTAAAAAGTCACACTGTTTCCAAAACCCTAATCCATCTGCGGAGTCGTACACGTTTCCACTTCTGTATTTACAATAGCAACTGTAGCTAAATCTCAGTGGGAGTCTATTGTCCTTTCACTGCTGCTGCTGCTGAGGTAAATAACGTCTTATTTTGCCCTTAAGGGCCATTTGGAGCCTGAAGAATGTGAAAGAATGAGCCCAAAGTTAAAGCCACCATTCCTGGCATTCTTCCATTTGTGTAGCCCCTTCAGACCCAAACAGTGGCTTTAGCTTTCACGTTGCTTCCTGCCGCCTCAGCTACTTCACTGTAGTTCTGAGGTGAAAGGAATTTATTGTGAGAGGGCAAATTCCCCATGGAGCACCCACCTCTTTCCCTTCATCATTTCAAATGTGCAATTGTTGAAAATTTCTCCCCAACAGCAAAGCAAAAAATAGGGCTTGGAAACTATATCCAGCGCCAGGTCTCTCTCAATCACTCTCTTTCCCGCTATCTCTCTGTCTAACTCCAACACATAATTTTTTTGCATAGTTTCTCCCTAAACATGAAGGACAACGGGGAAAAGAAAAGAAAACACATTCATCTGAAACAAGAGTGGCAGCTGAATTACCCTGCTAAAAGTTGACATTCTGAGCAGCGGGTAAAAGATAATAGGACAGAGATCTTTCCTGACAAGTGCAGAAACCACCAGCTTTTTTATTGTGCAGCTTTAGTGCACAATCCATTATTGTCGGCATCATAGTTCTGTCTTGGATGTGACAACCTTATTTTTCCTAAAGGATTTAATTATGTTGAATACAATCTCCCTCATAAACTTAGTGTACAGTTATAGGTTCAATCCGGCTTGACACTGGATACTTCTGATGAGGTGCGGAACGACTTTAGCTGTCATTTCAATCAAAGGATGCTTTCTATCTGGAAGCAAACCTGGGGAATACAAATACATTCTCAGATATATTTTGTGAGCATGGTTAGATGCCTTTACCACTCTCTTTCCTGGGCAGGGCAACTGTTTTGGAAAGTTACATGTTCAGAAACTTGGTAGTGGACATTACTGAAGACACAAAGGGCTGTTAGACTACATTTTATGGGAATGTTAGGGATGTGGATTAGGATATATTATTAGATAGATCCTATCCAAGCTTGTGTTAGCAAGCTTCCAATATCAGCAGAGTGACATTCCCCTTTTGTGCGCAGCAAAGCATGTGCGTTAGATTCGCTAGAATCTCTATAACAATATTACACTTTATACTTCAATATTACACTTCCTGGCAAAGGTCCCCTTTGTCCCTCTTAAAAGAAATACACAACACAGTGTTTATAAAATAAGATAGAGTTTACTTACAGTTTCATCCTGAGTTACAGCATAATCTCAGAAAGGCAGGCTTGCTTAGAAAAGTTACAAGTATATTTATATCTAGAGACTACTTAGTAAAGTAAGACTCCATTTGGTCTCACTCTTGGCTGCAGGCCTAGAGTGAGAACCATGCTAACTAGAGATTCTCTGGAGATGTGTCCTCATCGAAGGAGGAAGTAGCTAAGAGAGCGAGTGATTGCAGGCTAGGGCTTTTGTCCCACCTAATCTCTTCAGCATATCTGGAGGAACAGGAACTGACCTGTAGTCAGGTGTCCCTCCAGGTGAGTTCCTGTTAGTGGACACTCTAGGAACTATTGTGACTTGTCTGCCCCAGTGTTCCATCCCACACATTTCCTATCATCCATGACTATTGCCCAGCCTGTCTGGAACTGATGAGAGTTGGGGTCCAACAACATCTAGAGGGCTTGAGTTTGGCCAGCTTGCTGTAGATCATACCTAGCTCGGTGGACCAATGGTCTGTCTCTGTATGAGGCTGGTTCCTATGAGTACCCGTGTAGCTTAAAGAAAAGCTTCTATGTTGCAATTCTGAGTTGCCATATGCCCTCTTTTTCCAGGACATGCCCTCTTTTTCATGGTTAGAGTCATCCTAGCAATCCAAAGTTAAAAGTAGAAGTCTGCAAATATGTCCACTTTTTTGCTCTTCAAAATATGACAACCATAACTGGAGGTGGTGGTAAAGTGTGGGGGGGGGGAGGTGCCGCCGCGGGTGGCACTGTGGTCTAAACCACAGAAGATCAGTGGTTCGAATCCCCGCAACGGAGTGAGCTCCCCTTGCTCTGTCCCAGCTCCTGCCAACCTAGCAGTTTGAAAGCATGCCAGTGCAAGTAGATAAATAGATACCGCTGCTGTGGGGAAGTAAATGGCGTTTCCGTTCGCTCTGGTTTCTGTCACGGTGTTCCGTTGCGCCAGAAGCGGTTTAGGCCTTCTGATCGGCAAGCCCAAGAAGCTCAGTGGTTTAGACCACAGCGCCACTTGCATCCCTCTCAGCATAGGGTTGCCAGTTCAGGAGCATCTGAGACCCTGAGGTGTTAGGGCCCAATCCTGAGATCTAGGGGTGACCACTGGTGATTCTTCACCTGTTCTTCCTCCCACCACTGATACCTGAAGAAAGAGGTTAATTGGGAGAGAAGCAGGCAGGGGAGGGCAGACCCATCCCACCCTCTCCGAGAATCTATGCAATAATTTACTGCCATCTCCTGACAGGCTGAGGTTTGCAAGCTGCAGGCGTAGTCGTCTTCTTCTTCTTTTTAAGGTACTCCCACCCACCTGGAGATTCAAGCCCTCCTCTGCCACCTGGAAGAGGCTAGGCAAACCTGGGGACTCCAGGTCAGACCTGAAGGTCTGGCAACACTATCTCAGCCTGCACTGCCGAACTGAAACTCATTGTGGATGGAGGATTTTCCACTGACAGCCATGCACTGGGGAAAGTGAAGGTCACACAATTTGGCCCATAACAAATGGTGTGTAGTAAGCATTACAGTATAAAAGGGAAATGCAGTACAGTGGAACCTCGGTTTATGAACACCTCGGTTTACGAATTTTCGGTTTACGAACGCCACGGAACCATCTGGAACGGATTAATTCACTTTCCATTACTTTCAATGGGAAAGTTCGCTTCAGTTTATGAACGCTTCAGTTTATGAACAGACTTCCGGAACCAAATACACCCATGCTTCGGGTTAAGTACGCTTCAGGTTGAGTACTCCGCGGACCCGTCTCGAACGGATTAATCCACTTTCCATTACTTTCAATGGGAAAGTTCGCTTCAGTTTATGAACGCTTCAGTTTAAGTACTCCACAGACCGTCTGGAACAGGTTAATTCACTTTCCATTACTTTCAATGGGAAAGTTCGCTTCAGTTTATGAACGCTTCAGTTTAAGTACTCCGCGGACCGTCTGGAACAGATTAATCCACTTTCCATTACTTTCAATGGGAAAGTTCGCTTCAGTTTATGAACGCTTCAGTTTATGAATAGACTTCCGGAACCAGTTGTGTTCATAAACCGAGGTACCACTGTATAAATTTGTAGTTTTACCATACTGGCTCAGATCCAGTGCTACCAATATCCTGATCTGGCCATCTTGCTTAACTATCCCCAGAGAATATTAGTTTTATCCATATGCAATGAACAAACCCATATGTTCACTGGGAGAAAGAAAGAATTGGGTTTTTTTGTTTTTAAATGTCTCCTTTCAGTTAATTTTAACTTCATTATTAAGATGAATTGCAATGCTGTTTAAAGCCCCAGAGGCAAACTGGCTTCATTTGATTTCTTCTGGTAGATGAGAAAAACTGTTAGTAGTTGCAATCTTCTGTGAAATGTATCTTGTGCTCTTGAGCTTACATTTTTAATGCGCCTTTCAAACTAAAATTGATTTGCTTCTTTCTTTTAAAATAAAAACAATGCATCTTTTATGAGAAAATGAACACCTTTGATTTCTTCTCCTGGTAGGGAGAGGCTAGTTAACTCGAAATCTGCAAGGACAGCCTGCAGACTTATTAATCATTGTATCAGAAATCCACATTTTTCTCCCATTAATTTATTTCCTATTGCTACATGTCACAATAAGATATACAATATCACTGGTAAATTACTGTGGATTCAGCATGTCACAGACAACTGCTTATACTGAATAACCTGATAATCACAATGCCGTTGCTCAAGCTGTTCACTTCTTATACGGGACTAAATATAGTTGCATTTTTCAGTATATGGACATTTTATATAGATAGATAGAATTCTCCGTGTTGCAATTTATTGTGAAATTTACCTTTCGCTGCTCCCGAGAGCTTATATTGTAGTATGCCTCATTCAAATAAATTAAGGCCAAACAGAGTGTCTCAAAGGATAAAGTATATGACTTGGGAAATGCCGTATTTTCTGCAGCTGACTTGTGGGTGGCCTTAGTTGTATACAGAAGGTATACAATACAGTAATACGGGTGGCACTGTGGTCTAAACCACTAAGCCCATTGGGCTTGCCGATCAGAAGGTCGGCGGTTCGAATCCCTGCGACAGGGTGAGCTCCCGTTGCTCTCTCCCAGCTCCTGCCAACCTAGCAGTTCGAAAGCATACTAGCACAAGTAAATAAATAGGTACTGCTGTGGTGGGAAGGTAAACGACATTTCCGTGTGCTCTGGTTTCCGTCATGGTGTTCCGTTGGGCCGGAAGTGGTTTAGTCATGCTGGCCACATGACCTGGAAAGCTGTCTGTGGACAAACGCCAGCTCCCTCAGCCTGAAAACGAGATGAGCGCCGCAACCCCATAGTCATCTTTGACTGGACTTAACCGTCCAGGGGTCCTTTACCTCCCCCCCTTTTTATAACAGTGACCTAGCTTCCTGGGATTTTAGCAAGATGTGATGCTATCCACCGTTAGCTTTCTAAAGGTAAATTGCAAACACAGAACTCCCACTCTGGATTGAGAGCCTTGCATGGGGGTAGAGGGCTTTAATTCTTTGCACCCTGCTGTGGTCCTATTCTAGATCAGCCCCACCCCACCCAAGCCTGATATTTGCATTGGGGAGGAAAAATTCCAGTCACTGTTATGAGGTTCCTCCCAACCCACATTGAAAATAGCAGGAATGGAACAGAAATGCAATGGGGTCAAGGGTTTATGGGCTCCATGCCAGGATTCAAAGTTTGCCCCTGCCCCTGTGACTGCAGTTTGTTTTTTAAAAAGGTAATCGCTGCCATTGCGAAGCATGTGGTATGTACAAAAAGCCAAATGCATGCAAAGTTCACAGGTAGAATTAAAGATAGAACTTGTTCCACAGTTTTAAAACTGGAAATTTGGCCATGCAGACTGCATGAATTCATTTGGTGGCCTGAAGCGTCAGACAAAAGGCACCCCAATATTCCCATCCATATGCATAATGCAGGGTTTGTGAGTTTATCAAATGCCATAAGGGTTGTGCAGGATTGTACCAAATGCATCTCTGGTCCGTTTCCAACCGTGGCCATCCAGATGCTTCATACCAAGCAAGGTAGGGAAATCATAGATTTTCCCTGATTTTGGCTCTCAGGATCTGGTACTCACCTTTGGGCAGGGAAGTTCCATGGCTAATACCAACTGATAAACATCCTCAGTGGGTTTTTTTCTTTTGGTAAGTATTTCTTTTATTTATACAGAGCAGATCTGGGGAACATTTAGAGGGCAGATGTGGACCTCCAAATGTTTCTGACCTACAACTCCCAACAGGCATGGCTAATGGCTATGGGTGATGACGTTAGTTGTAGTTCTGCAATATCTGGAGTGCCTAAGGTTCCCCATACTTGATTCCAAGAATCCCCACCCCTACTCTTTAGCTGAAAAGGCTCCCAGAGCAGTTTACACACACACACACACACACACACACACACACACACACACAGTAGTAAGAAAATCTCTGCACCCAGTTTTGCCATTTAAAACACATGACACATAAGGGGTTGGGGAGATGGGGAGAAGAAGAAGAAGAAGAAGAAGAAGAAGAAGAAGAAGAAGAAGAAGAAGAAGAAGAAGAAGAAGAAGAAGAAGAAGAAGAAGAAGAAGAAGTTCCATCTCTGGATGGGATGGAAACAGGTCAGGTAGTCAGATGATATAGCTGCCAGCTGAAGATGGGCCAAAGGCAGTTGGTCTCCCAGCAGCGATGACAGAGAAGCCCTGCTTCACTGCCCCTCCCTCTGTTCTGCAGCAGGATGAAATGTAAGCCATTTCACTCAGTTAACACATTTTTGTAGCCGCAAATTCTATACGAAAACACAAGAAGCCTTTCTGAATTCCTTTGCTAACCTCCATGCGGCTCTTACTTCAAGCTGGTTTTTTATTTTAAAAAAAAATCAAGTTCCACATACTGCGAGCACAGGTGCAATGGTAGAATGCCAGGTTTCTGTTAAAAAAAAAACTTTTTTAGTACATACACTAAAAATATCATTTGCAAATAGTAATAAAACATAGCCCATGGCACACAGAGTTAGTTGAGTATGTAACTTGATATTGACAAGTCTGGAGTGCCAGAGTGTGTAAAGTTCTTAGTATAAGTTAGATCTTTCACTAGTTACGTATTAGAATATTTCTTTTCAAGCAATAAAAACTTTATAAAGTAAGAGAGTAAAACAACAGAAAAGAAAGAAAAAGGTGAAGGCTATACAGATTCAGCTCACAGATTACTACTCTGTCAAACCCCCAAAACATTTAATGTTGCAAGATTGTATTATGCTTGTTAATTTGATAATATCTAATATAAATTTCTTCAAGATGGTGATATCATTGTTATACCAGGGTTCAGACTTTAGGAATCCTCCAATTTCCTAATGCAATAATTTATTCTAATTTACCATACACCTCTTGGTTATGAACTGATTCTCTTTCCAGAAATGTTTGCTGTTTATGAGCTTTTAACACCAATCTATTATTTTACTTCCACTGTGGAAATGCAACCAAATCTCCATAATTTGGGGCGGGGGGTATAGCATTTTGTGTGTGTGTGTGTGTGTTAACACCATCCACACAACTGAGTGTAACATGGCTGTGTGAGCAGGACATAATCACGCCACTAAGCATACTATTATTATGTAGTTTTAATCATTTCTACCCAGAAGCTTTTTCATTCAAGCACTATTGCATTAATATCTTCAAAATGAAAGGGGGGGGGAGCCTGAGTGCAATTTTTAAACGAAAATTTGAAAACCAAACTGTTAAAATGTCACCACAAACCAGAGAAGTGATAGTGAAGATGTGCTAAATTCACTAAGCTTGGAGATGGAGATCAACAGCCTAAAATATCACTGTACGCATCAAGACCATACTTCTTTAAAAAAAGAAAAAAGGTGGAAAGGTGATTGACACCTGAAGAGATAGAGCTACTGTTCTATTCCTTATTTCCCTTAAGTATTTTGTGAGTTCTGAAAGCTCACAGGGAACATCGGAGAAGGATGGGGGAAGGGCAGGAAAACATGATTCGATAGCATTACAAGCCACCCCAATCGCTGCTGAGTGGTAGCAAAATTCCAGAGGTCTTGGCACTTAACAAGGGTTTGTGTTTAAGAAATGTGGTTTAATCACAATCATTTACAACTGAGTAGAAGTAATAATTCTTCAACATCAACTTCGTTGGACTGGTCATATTGTTCAGATGCCTGATTATCATCTTCCAAAGCAACTACACTACAGTATTCCCAACTTACGAATGGAAAGCAAAATACCGATGGACAACAAAAGAGGTTTAAAGATGCTCTCAAGGCAAATCTTTTTTAAAAAAATGTGGTATAAGCACTGATAACTGGGAAACACTGGCCTGTGAGCGCTCCAGTTGGAGAACAGCCTGTACCAAAGGTGCCGTGGACTTTGAAGGAGCACAAACTCAGGGCAAAAAGGAGAAATGTGCTAAGGGGAAGGCACGCTTGGCAAACCCTCACCGTGATCAACTCCCTCCTGGAAACCTATGTCCCCGCTATGGAAGGTCATGTGGATCCAGAATTTTCACTTTCTGAAATATGACATGGCATTGCTACCAGTGAGCTCCTGAACCAGAGAACTGGGTCTGGCTGTATTTTTCACAGGCCTGGAATCATCTTTTCATACTCCAACTATTAGCAAAATTCTACCCTTTACAAAATTTAGGATTATGAGGAGTCTGCCCATCCCCTAAAATTCATAACAATAACAATATCTTTTTTTTGAATGAATGAATGAATGAAAGAAACTTTATTTGCGTCAGTCATAGGCCATAGCAACAAAAGAACATTGCAATATACACAACATAAATAAAAAGGCAATTATATAAAATACATTTTAGGGTTTTGAATCAATAGTCAAATACTGTAGTGGATCTTATTCTGATTGCCTCAGCTAAAAACCTTGCAACCTTTGCTGTCACCTGCTCATATTGATCTGCCAATGGAATGGACAGTGTGGCAGTGGTTGGGTGACCTGGAATGGACAATAAAAGAGAGGTGGTGACCTCATTCCTCAAGTCTTTACAAAGAGTGCAGGCCAGAAGGGCATGTGCCACCGATTCAGGACTGCCATCTCCACAGGGACATAAGCATTTATCATATGGAATCTGTTGGAATCGTCCCTCAAGTCCAGCCGAGGGCAATACATTCAATCTTGCGAGAGTAAAAGTGCGTCTATGTTTTGGAATTGCTAGGTTATGCAGATAGGGTGCCAGAGAGTCAAAATAGGAAGGTGGATTCATGGCATGCCTTTCTCTGGTGTCATTACAGAAAAGGAGTGAGCTGTACATACGGTAGCAAACAAGCAAAGGGGAAATGGCTGCTGAGCTGCGCCCACCATTGTGAGGCCCAAGGAGGTGATGATGATGCCTCTCCAGCTGCTGTTATTGGCTGTGGACGCCCTGTGATGTCACATAAGCACATAGCATCTCAGTGGATATACAAAAGCAGCCCAAGGGGAAAGCCCAAGGCAAAGCTTGAAAAGGACACAGTGGACAACAGTTGTGTTATTCAGTACTTGGTGGTCTCCTTCCGCATGGAGGCGGAGTGGCAAATGGAAGGAGGCCATCATCCATCAATGAGATGCTGTGGAGCAACGAGAAGGCAAGTTTACCTGCTGAGCAGGACTGCGGCTTGAAAGCGGCAGATATCCATGTTAGAAGCTGGCGATGGACCTGGCAGAAGCTGTGATTAGCATGTGGGAGCCCAGGATGCCGCAGGACTGAAGGAGGATGAAGTTTGTGCACGTAAGCTGGTTGAAATTCACCTTCAGAAGGCCATTGACAAAAGCTGTGTGGATATTTGTGGATTGATGCTGGGGTAAGTATGAATGGAGAATGTGAACATAGGTCACCCACCAGACACATTATGACTGGGACTTGCATGTTCAGACAGCGGTGTAGGCTGCCCTCCAGGCTCTGGGCGAATGAACCACTGGATATTCATGGGTGGAAGCCAGCGGAGGTTAGCAGGCTGGCCAGTGGAGGTGGCTGGATGATAACCGTTGAATGAGGACCATTCCCCTCACCGTACCTGTGTTTGCCTTTCATGGATGTCACAAGCCGACGAAGCTTTTCCCGAAAGCAGCAATGAAGGGGACAGCAGAGCTTAAGCAAGCCATCTTCTACTTCTAAATCAAGGTATTTCTAAATACATCTAAGTAACGTTCATGGCATTCCCAGTACCAGGATGGGAGGCTGTGCAGATGCATCCCTAAGCAGTTGCCATGGGCTACAAACTTCCTGTGATGTCACAAATGGACAGAGTGGCTGAGGGGAAAAGAGGCAGTTACTAGTGGGTGGCAGAATGGAGAAACCTCAGTAGCAGGTTCAGCAAATTGGGGTAGGCAGGCAGAGCCAGCTGGATACGCAGAAGTTGAATACGGGCTGACTCCCTTCTGTCTACTTGCATTGCCAATGTTTTGTTCTCTCAGGGCTCCTGTAGCTGTCTCACCTAGATCACTTGGCAAGAGCCACAGCCTAACAATAACAATATCATTCATATGCCCCATAAAAAGTGAGTGAACAAAGAGTGGTCATTTCAGAACAAACACCTGGGTGGACTTTTGTCCCCACAACAGGACATCTTCTTCTCCCCTCTGCGCCCCTATTTCTGGCAGATGGTGACAATTAAGTGCATCACCCCTAGTGTGGAAGCACCCTGTTTCATTATATAGTGAAATATATATAGTGTGTGTTTCTCTTAGAGTCCAGGAGGTGTGCTGGTTGCACAGGTGAGTAAATTTGTAGTCACCTTAGCTTTTGGCATGATTAAAATAATGTGATTGTGGTTTAGTTTAATAATCTCTCCTTTCTGTGAGCAAGGGTATTAACTGCTCTTTTATCTTGCATTGCTCTGTTTTTTTAAAGGTCTGATCAACCCTTCCTCTCAATTCTCTCATTAAAAAGTCCCAGGCCCTCCCTTGCCAGTCTAATTATTAGAAAATGGCTCTTGCTAGAGCAATGGGCATGCCTTTCAAGTCTAATAAGAATGAGGGGAAAGGTTCAAAGATGATGTATTTTTAGTCCCAGAGTGTGATTGATTTTCTGTGCAAGGCTGAAATGTGGTTCCCTTTCCCTTTAAATTCCAGTTCAACTTTTGAATTCAAAACCAGTTTTAAAGCCATCTTTACTGTAAATCCCAGGTGATGGAATAGCCTCTTGGGGACATTGCTTTGATTTGCTTCCTCCAATCCCCTGTGACAAATATGTAATCATGGAAGTCTTTCTCTGCTTTTGGGTTTTAGTCAGGATTTCCCATCTTCCACGTGCAATATTTACTCAGTTCAGAGGTGGAAATCAGCCGAGCTGCCTTGCAGCAGAGTCCAAAGGGATCTTTTCTGGTCTCATTGTTTTCACAGCAGATTATTGTTTATTAAGTTCTACTCCTGCACAGAGGTACAAAAAAAAAAAAGGAATCAATCATACACAGAATTATTTTTCCATCAGAGGATGGCCAGTCATTGGCACTGTTTTCAAGGTACATATGAATTCTGATTAAAAATGTGTTTGCTTGCCTGATTTAGAGGGCTGGTAAAAATTTAGATTGCTCTCCTCATTCATGGGAGTCGCCATGCCTTTCTACATATTTCTGCTCCTATAATCCACTTTTAAAACCCCTGAAAGATTCCTTTGGAGTAAGGCTGCAGCTTTACAATGCAATCCTGTGAGGCTTGATCAGAGTAAGTCCCGCTGGGTCAGTTCATTGGTGCATAATTTCACGTAAATATGCATAAGGTTCAAAAAGGCAAAAGACCCCTGGACAGTTAAGTCCAGTCAAAGGAGACTATGGGGTTGCGACGCTCATCTCCACTATCAGGCCAATGGAGCTGGCATTTGTCCACAGACAGCTTTCCAGGTCATGTGGCCAGCATGACTAAGCCGCTTCTGACGCAACAGAACACAGAAACCAGAGCAGCACACGGCAATGCCGTTTATCTTCCCGCAGGAGCAGTACCTATTTATCTACTTGCACCGGCGTGCTTTCGAACTGCTAGGTTGGCAGGAGCTGGGACGGAGCAACGGGAGCTCACCCAGTCATGCGGATTCGAACTGCCAATATTCTGATTGGCAAGCCCAAGAGGCTCGGTGATTTAGACCAGAGCACCACTCGTGAAGCTGAGGCTCCAATACTTTGGCCACCTCATGAGAAGAGAAGAATCCTTGGAAAAGACCCTGATGTTGGGAAAGATTGAGGGCACTAGGAGAAGGGGACGACAGAGGACGAGATGGTTGGACAGTGTTCTTGAAGCTACGAACATGAGTTTGACCAAACTGCGGGAGGCAGTGGAAGACAGAAGTGCCTGGCGTGCTATGGTCCATGGGGTCACGAAGAGTCGGACACGACTAAGCGACTAAACAACAACAACAACCACCCGCATCCCTGAAAATATGCATATGATTGTAGCCTTTATGTTGCCTCGTTTACAGGACTTGGATATTATTAAGGTTTGAGTCCAAGGCATCTCTCCCAACCTTCGGCCCAAGATGGATCCCAGTCTTACTTCTTCTCAGCACACCATGCTACAAGACTCTCTTTTCCTGTCACCTCACTCTCAGTTACCCTGGCAACCTTCCAAATCCCCAGTCTCTGTTCAAGAGGATAGTTCTCTTGTATTGTCAAGTGCCCTCAATGGCCCCGTATTGTTTCTTAATGGCCCTAGTTTAGCCAAGTCACTTCACCTCCCAAATAATTGAAATTCTGCCATTTATTAATTTCTAGGGTTTTTTGCCCCCCCCAAAAAAACTATAACGCTATTATTAGAACTCACAGGCACACAACTTAGTCTGTCACTGAAGTCTTGCTGAAGGGATTGCATCCCTGGCTGAGGAAAACACAGCACATGTTATTGGGAAGCTTTGTTCAGTTTGAACTGCTGTGTTTGATCAGTTTCAACCACTGTTAGACTCACAGGTCATTTTTCTAAACATGTTCTGAGTTTGGAGGTTTTCTTGGATTGATTTTCTAACACTGTCAAAACTGTTGTAGCAGAACCAACTTTTTCTAAAGGGCGTGTTCAGAATGATTCACCACAAGACTCCACAATCCCCCATCAAACCTTTTCCTTATATATTTCTAACCCTGGACTTCATTATAGTTTAAGATCTAGGAAGCTGTCAATCTATCTTATTTCATGCATTAATGCTTCATTTTAGTTTCCTTCCTCCTTTCTCTTCATTTGGAAATGGGAGGCCTCCGGAGAGGAGAGCCCGTACGGAGCATTTATCTTCAAGGTATACATGCAAGCTTATATAGTAGGGATTTGGGGCTGGAGGCTGGCCAGATGTTGCTGAACCACAACCCCCATTATCCCTAATCACTGGCCATGCTAGCTCAGTCTGATGGGAGTTGGAGTACAACAACAATAAGAGGGCTGCAAGTTCTACATTCATGCTTTATAGCATGACCATTAAAAGCCAGGAATGTCATAAGAAGAGCAATTCTTCGATCCAGTCAATAGGGCCGTCATTCAACTCCCACCCAGAAACTTATGTCCCCACTGTGAAAGGACATGTGGATCCAGAATTGGCTCCCACAGTCACTTATGGACTCACAATTAAAACCACGTTTATGGAAGATGATCTTACTTGGCTACAAGTGATCGCAGAAGAAGAAGAAGAAGAAGAAGAAGAAGAAGAAGAAGAAGAAGAAGAAGAAGAAGAAGAAGAAGAAGACTCCAGAACTTACATACATATAACTAAATGGAACCCGCTCTGCTGCCTCAGCAGCAATAGCAATAACAGCAGAAGAAGAGAAGGAAGAAACACAACAGCAATGACCAGTGCTTTTTTCTGGGGGGGGGGAGTGAAGCAGGGGTACGCAAAACCCTAAATATCTTGTGGATCTTTGTACTTTTGTCCATTTACTGTATTTATTTTTCCCAATTTGAACTATAAAATGGTGATTTTCTTGAGTCAAAATGATAGTACCCCTAAATGTTTTTTTGGGGGGGGGGGGGGAGCACTGGCAATGACAGCCACTCACCAAGTACAACAATGCTTACCGATAATGTCCCCATGTTATCCCAAGTAAGGAAAGTACCTGTCAACATGTAGTGATGCCTCACCACATTAGCCATGCATAAAGGTAAAGGTAAAGGGACCCCTGACCGTTAGGTCCAGTCGCTGACGACTCTGGGGTTGTGGTGCTCATCTCGCTCTATAGGCCGAGGGAGCTGGCGTTTGTCCGCAGACAGCTTCTGGGTCATGTGGCCAGCATGACTAAGCCGCTTCTGGTGAAACCAGAGCAGTGCACGGAAACACCGTTTACCTTCCCACTGGAGTGGTACCTATTTATCTACTTGCAGTTTGATGTGCTTTCGAACTGCTAGGTTGGCAGGAGCTGGGACGAAACAACGGGAGCTCACCCCGTCGCGGGGATTCGAACCGCCAACCTTCTGATCGGCAAGCCCTAGGCTCAGTGGTTTCGACCACAGTGCCACCCGTGTCCCCGCATAGAAGGCACTAAAAGGTACCTAAAGGATACCACAGAAACAGTGCAATTCATTGTTATACCAAATATTTCAGATTGAAGCCCTGTTGTTGTTGTTGTTGTTGTTGTTTTAAAGAAAAGAAAGGTGCCGGTAATCACCATGAAATTGTTATTGTAAATGCCATACTTTTAACATGGAGTGAGGGGGGAGGGGAGGTGCTGGTACTACGTGCCATTGAGTACCACCGGGGGGGGGGAGCCACTGGCCCTGTTAATATTGTTAGCTGAGCTGGTTTGGATTTCCAGTCAAAATCCCCCACATTTCTCAAGTTGCATCAAAGGTCAAGCTACTTAAATTATACCCTCAGACCTCCTCCCAGGCCAAATCAAGCACTCAATTACATTCAGAAGCCTCATGCTCCATTGAGCTGCAAGCTGTCTGGTTGCACATTTAAATGTCCAAAAGCTGTTCATCCGTTTTTGCACATGAGGTAAGACCTATGTTCGAGCAGGGATTCCTTTTTATTATTATAAAGCTAACTTTTGATTTTTCAAACCTCTCTCTTACACACACACACACACACACACACACACACGGATACGTGGCAACATTCTCTTGTGGGCTCTTGCTTGTATATACAGTGGTACCTCTACTTACGAATAACTCTACTTATGAATGTTTCTACTAAGAATGGAGCTCCGTCCGCCATCTTGGATGTGGTTATGATAGGATTTTTTCTACTTACGAATTTTTAGATAGGATTTTTTCTACTTACGAATTTTTTCTCCCAATGCATTCCTATGGGATTCGACTTACAATTTTTTTCTACTTACAAATGTGCGTTTGGAACGCATTAAATTCGTAAGTAGAGGTACCACTGTACTAATAGAAAAAGCAATCCCCCAAGTGCCAATTCTTATATAGCCCAAATGCACCATTAATGCACAAGTGGGGACTACTAGCAGGTTCAAGAGCACCCCAAAGTTTGCAGAAGTAAATATAAAGTAGAGCGGCTCAAAGGGGCTTAAAACAACCCCCAAAACAGTTAAATGAAGACCTCACATGCTCAGTGTTTCTGTAACTGCTTGCTAACAGTTGGAAGGAAGGAAACCAGACATGGAGTGGGGGATGCAATGGAACGGAATGGAGTACCTTGAAAGATGCACAACTAGTTGGCCGGCTGGAATGCTAAACGGGAATCGTCTGCAGTGCAACAATTTGTTTTACGTTCCATTTGTGATCCGCATTTTCAGCAAAGAGAGACGATCAATTCCCCGGAGTATAAATCTCACATCTTTCATAAGCTGAAATTCAATTTTTAGAAGCTGCTGGCTTGTGAAGCAGTTAGAGATGGTTACCTGAAAATCATCCAGCAGTTCCCCTTTGGGGATATCAAATGACATAAAGATAGAACAGAGCTATTTTTAGAGCTCTATATCTTATTATCTTATTCAGCATCCCAGCTGCTGAATCAAAGTTGAGATTAGAAGAGAGGAAAGCACATTTGGTCTTCTTCAGAGATTCTGGGGTGCAACAGTGTGTATCTTTCAAGAGGCGGCATAATTTCCTAATAGCCTTTGTATGGCGATCACTGAAAGAAAGGGAAATGAGGCACACACTGAAGCCATTATTTCTAGGAAATATCTGATGACATACTCCCTTTTGAGCAGGAAACCATATCTCAAGCAGATCTCTCTTGGAAATGGCACTATAGCACCACAAAATGCAGTTGCTCTCTTTTGAAAGACCTGTTGTATGCAAATTTTGAAGAAGGTACAAATATATTTCTCATCTGTATTTTTATTTTCAAGAAAGATCAGTCTGTAGTCAAAGCAGTCTACAGGTACTTCCACACTATTCCGCTATTTTTGGGTGGGATTCAATTATGTACTGGCAAATTCAGGTTGCACTAGTATGGTTGATTGGGAGGTCTGGTGCAAGAAACCCACTCCCCCCCCCCAAAAAAACCTGACCTTTTGTAATAAGAAAGCAGTGGAAAATTGCACTGGAACATAGGACAACACTTGCTTTGATGCGATGTTGTCTAGATCCTTTGCAAACAAATCATAGTGAATGCTCATTTAATAGCCAACATTGTATAATATCCCTGCAAACGAATCGGGATGAATGCTCATCTACAGGAACCCTATGTCAAGCTGAGACACGACATCTAAATGTGATATCAGACGTGTTTATCATTTGATGATGGTAACATCAAGTGATGACTTGCAGCGGTGAAGCAGACATTGCACTGACCATAAACAGAGCTTTCCTCTTAGCTCATCCTAAGTCAAATTCACCACTTTTAAGTGGAGGCAGCTCACAGGTTCAGATATGCGTGCGTCACTAAGTAACCAGGCATTTGCTAATACCCTGTTTCCCCTTTTTTAATACGTAGTCAGAAAGTAAGCCATGGCAGGGTTTTTAAGCATTTGAGAAATATAAGACATACCCCCAAAATAAGCCATACTTCCGCTCCGCGGAAACCAACCCCCACAGGCACCTCCACTCACAGAGTCACTCCATGCAGCTGGCACTGCAGGAGCGCGATCAGCTCTGAAGTGGCGCTCCAAGAGCTCCGCTTAACAGCTGATCGCGCTCCCGCCTTGCTGGCTGCATCCCCGCGCTCCGCCTTCTCGTCCATCGCCGCCCTGCCGCTTCTGTGCTTGTCGCCACCGCTGGGCTCACTGCTTCTTCCTTGCCTGGCTTGGCCAAGGAGCTTGGAGCGCCCTGCAGCGGCAGGCGGAGCGCCTGAGCCAGCGGCCTCTGCCTGGCCCGGCCTAGGATGCCTGCTGCCCTGCCACCCGGAACCAGTGGCTGCTGCAGCGCCGAGCACTCAAGAGAACCGAGCAGCGCCCTGAGCCAGCGCCCTGAGCTGTAAAAACTGTACCGGTAATAAAAAAAATAAGACATCCCACCGAAAGTAAGCCACCCTGTGTTTTTTTGAGGAAAAAAAGTTATAAGACGGTGTCTTAAAAAAGGGGAAAGACGGTATAGCTATGTGAGTGAATCAGACCAAAGTTCAAGCAAGAGTTTACAGTCAGGGGTGCCAACTTGGATAAAAAATTGGGGGAGCCCAAATAAACTCAGCCAGATAGGCAGGGTATAAATGTTGTTGTTGTTGCTGCTGCTGCTGCTGCTGCTGTTGTTGCAGAATCAACCACAAGACCATTTGAATGCCAGTGCCCATCAACGTTGGGCAGAGTGGCCTCCTAAAACATTTTATTGGGTGGGCTGAAGGGACCTTGTTCCCTAGGAGTCAGCTCCTATGTTCTCAGTATGGATTGGCCCATATGAAGCCATAAACGTCCAGGGCTCTGATGCTACAGGTTGATTTAAGCAACAGTTCTTCAGCAGAGGCCTCTCTCCAGATACTCCTGCCTTCTGAAGGTGTAAATTTACACCTGTAAATGCAATTTTGAACAGCCTCTTTGCTGTTTTAAGCTGCTGCTAGGCTGTTTTATGTTTCATCTGGGATCCACCACCCCCCTATTTTTTAATTTGCATTTTAAAAAAACCAACACGTTTTCCTGTAGCCCATAGTGAC
Source organism: Zootoca vivipara (assembly GCF_965207765.1). NCBI lineage: Eukaryota > Metazoa > Chordata > Lepidosauria > Squamata > Lacertidae > Zootoca > Zootoca vivipara. The sequence continues at coordinate 21,072,449 of NC_142593.1, read as the reverse complement.
AGCATAGCTGAAAGGCAAGGTAGAAAGCTGCTAAATAAATGTGTGCTTCTGTATGTCTATCGGTGTTCATGATCCCTTGGATATTTGACCTTGGAACATCCTCCCAAGGACTGCTACATCCGTGCTCATGGTGCCATTTAATTACTTACAATAAGCTCTTTAAATATATACAGGAGGCAGGACAGGAAACATACTTCTAGTCATTTTTATTTTGTTTTACTTCCAGTATACAGTTTGCCCCATGTGGAGGGATTCTGTAGCGTCTATGCATATTTATGTTCAAAAGCCATGTGTAAATCACGACGACACAACAAAAAGCAGGAGGCATTAAGAAAACCAGGTCTTTCTTGGAAATTGCTGCGGCTGATACATTTTTATAGGGAAAACAAGTTAAATTGAGAAACACGAAGAGCTGTGTGTGGGAGAGCTTTGCCTTAATAAAGATATCTGGGACCAGGAAGCAGAGAGGAAGGAGGGAGAAAGCCCAGCTATCAGTTCCAGCCACATCTATCTTCTCAAAAAGACATTCCTATTATAAATATTCCCCGGGAACCATCTCAAAAACCTAATAAGCATTGAATCGCTTCATCAGTGACCTTATTTGTGCTCACGTCTTCTCTTCGCTGGTATCCTCTCTAGGACAAACAGAAAGTTGCAATTTTTTGATAAGCGACTTGGGTGAAATGTGTCGCATTCCTCCCCGATTTACCCTGAGCTGTGCTTTACATAAAACAAGCACCTGGAGACCTCATTTAGCCTGCCACTTCTGCGCATGTTGTTTTCTCATTGCTCGGCTTGTAGCCATCATGGGCTCTTAAGACCTCGGGATGCAGCAAAATTATTCATCGGGGCTTTAGTTAAAATACAGCAGTGGGCTTTTTGTCAGGGACAGCTGCTTTTCAAATCTCACCTTTATCCTCCATTCTGCTAGTATTTTTATCTAGCCAGGAATGTCATCCCTGGGCAGGCTTTTCTTTTTATCCACTCCTATATTTCAGACTTGTTTCTTCTTCTTCTTCAGACCTGACATTGACAGTCTGGTTGTGTTTTCCTCGGAGGCTTAATGGCCCAGTACAGTAGCCAAACCTTGAGACATTTCTCCCATGCCGCTCAAATGTCTGCTGTAAGAAAGCCATGGGGCTGTCGCAGCGACGGCAGAAAGACTCCTGTGGCGTTTTTGTATCTCAGAGAAACAGAGTGGAAATGGCCTTTAAAAAGACCCATACTGGCACTGTGCAGAATGGAATAATGCCTTCCTTCCTGGGAGTGGGGTGGTGAATGGGAAGGAACGAGGGGAAGTGAACTCATTGTTCTCGTTGTTAAAGAAAACGGGCAACTCACACTTCACGTTATCAATTATCCATGAGTTAGATGTTTAAGTGCCTCTTATGAACACGCAGTCCAAATGCAATTAGTAACTGGGTGTTAGATTTCAATTAATGCCCCAATAAGTGTTCACATTTAATAACAGAGTACAAGCTTCAACATGACTATGGTGAGAGAAAACACACACACACACACACTAATAATAAAATAGTATTTCTAAATTGATTTAAATTGGACACTGGGGCATATGCCCTGCTCAAATTCAAGGACAGTTTGTAGTTCACTCACAGATATTGAGCGTGAATTGAAATCTTTAAAGACTGGATTGGCATGTTACCATTTTCTGTACATTTCATATGGCTCTTGAGTCAATTAAATACTAGTGGTTAAAATACTACAAAGTGTTATTATGTTCATTGAAGGTCTTCTTTCAGGTTAAATGTGTATTATATACTTATTTCATTTATGAATCGCTTTCCATGAGGCATTCCGAAGTAATTTGCAATATAATAAAAACATATATAAAATGTATTATTATTTATTAAATTTCTATATTGCCCTTCATCCTAGGATCACAAGGTAGTTTACAATACCAAAACACAAAAATAGTAACAAAAAAAACCAATAACAACTGCCTGCCCCCCAGTTTAAAAGGCCATATATTAATAGGCTTTGGAGAAGAGGAATTTTTCTTTTTTTGCCTGGTGCCTAAAGACATGAACAAAAACCCCTGGGGAGAGCATTCCACAAGTGGGGAGCCACCACAGAAAAGGCCCATTTTTATGTTGTTGCCCTCAATACCTCTTGTGGAAAAGGCATACAAAGAAGGGCCTCAGATGATGATCGCATGGTCCAGGTTGGTTCATATGGTTCATAAAACAGTTACATATATAAAAAACCAATTTTAAATCAACAGATATAAATGTGTGTGCACACAAGTCCTGTTATCCAAATACTTTTAATAAGAAATTCACTCATCCAAACATGAGGAATTGGTACCCAAACCTTGCTATACGCATCATAGATTCAAACAGCCAGACCTATGTGTAATACTGTAAACAAATAAGCAGCCTTAAACAAGCTTGACTTTTTTTGTGTTTTGCTGATCTGCAGTGGCTGGTTTGCCAGAAATCATGGTGGCAGGGGACGGTGGGGGAGAGATCGGAGAAATAAGACAGCATTTTCCCCTTCCATGTTTGCCTTTTGCCAACATTTCAGAGGGGTTTCCTTTGTTTCCCCAGGTTTCCTTTGTCATTTTGGGGTCAAAATTCTGTGGTTGGGAACGCATTAGAAATTTCCCCATAGGAATCAATGGAAATTGTGGATTCATTATGCAAATGCTTGCCTAACAAACAATTCCCCGAGAACACATTGTGTTTGGATAGTGAGACCTGCATATATGTGCCTTCATCATGCTGCAGTTCACTTGGGCACAGGGAGTTGGCAATGTGAAATACAATGTGACAAGAAGTGGTGGATGGACAGCATAGCTGCCAAGTCTCCCGTTTCCCCCGGGAAAACCCCTTTTTTACTTACCTTTTCCCGGTGGTCCCCCGTATCACTTCGTCTCCCGTTTTTCTCCGTTATTTTCTCCTGCCGGCGGCCATTTTTTTCTTTTCGATTTGCCCTTCTATGGGCACCAAAAATGGCCGCCGCCAGCTTCAAAAGTTGCATCTACGCATGTCCGGAAGTGCATAGACGTGACTTCCGGTGTTGGCGGCGGCCATTTTGGGTGCCCATAGATGGGCGGAGTGACACCGGAAGTTGCGTCGGCACACTTCCTGACATGCATACAAGCAACTTTTGGAGCCGGCGGCGGCCATTTTGGGTGCCCATAGAAGGGCAAAGCGACACCGGAAGTTACATCGACGCAACTTCCGGTGTCAAATGGCTGCCGGTCCCGGATTCTGCAGTCCAGAACTTGGAAGGTAAGATGGACAGTGCAGGTGAGCTGTGGAAGCACGTCCCCTGCCCGCTCTGCTGACTCTCCCACCTGCCCACCTGAGAGGCCCTGCCCACAAGATCCAGATTTCCAGGCTGGCCAGTCCCACCACTGGGCACCTTCGTACTCCACGGTCAATTTCCTTCTCTCATTTTTCACAGAAGTAGCTGTGGTGGTGGAGAACGAAAGGGAGAAAGAAGCTTCACCGATACCTGTGCTCTATCAGAGAGAACAATAGCCTGCAGGATTAAACTCTGAGTTTCAGGAAGCAGCCAAGGCTCGTCTTTTTGTCATTTTCATGTCCAGCTATTCACCAACATCTTATGGTGGATGGGAACCCACTGCCTGCAAGATCAGCTGACAAGAACATAATTGCTTATTTATTGGGTATGTAATTCCGATCAAGACAAATGGAAATGCGAATTAGCTATAAGTGCACCGAATTCAATATTCCACCCATGCTCCTTTAAACAATAAATTGGTATTTAATGAGTCCACACCACAAAACCAAGCAATTATAAACTGCTGGAGCCAAGATTTGCTGCCTTTCTGCCTTTACGCAGTCTCCTGTTTGCATGGTTTACAATGCATCTGTAACAACCCAACTCCAAAGTGTCATGCAAAAAGTAAGTTCATTTCTTTCTCAGATGAACAATGCAATAATCACAGGGAGCCCACAGGATGCAGCTCCTATGGGCTGGCATCCCTTCAACCCTCCCATAAAATATTTGAGGGGGCCAGACCCACCCAAAGTTCTTGAGCATTTCCATTCAAATGGTGTGCGTGTGCCGCGTTTTGTGATTGACTATGCAGGGTAGGGCACTCCTCCAGGGAGGTGACCCCCAAAACAGGCATTTTCTGCTGATGCTCCTGTAATGCTGAATGCCCTTTGTGGCATTATGTGAAGCAAGAGCCAACAGTTGCAGAAGAAGAAGAAGAAGAAGAAGAAGAAGAAGAAGAAGAAGAAGAAGAAGAAGAAGAAGAAGAAGAAGAAGAAGAAGAAGAAGAAGAAGAAGAAGAAGAAGAAGAAGAAGAAGGGGAGTTTGGATATGATATCCCGCTTTATCACTACCCGAAGGAGTCTCAAAGCAGCTAACATTCTCCTTTCCCTTCCTCCCCCACAACAAACACTCTGTGAGGTGAGTGAGGCTGAGAGACTTCAAAGAAGTGTGACTAGCCCAAGGTCACCCAGCAGCTGCATGTGGAAGATCGGGGACGTGAACCCGGTCCACCAGATTACGAGTCCACCGCTCTTAACTACTACACCACACTGGCCCAGACATCTTGTGAAGACTTCCCTTTTTGCCTAGGCTTTCCCTGACCCATAAGATTGGATCCTGTTTCATGTGTTGGAATCCTCTGACTTTCTGTCTTATTCAGTTTTATATGCTTTCAGGTGGTATCATCATCATCATCACCATCACCATCACCACACACACACACACACATATCCAACCTACATTAAAATGTCAAATAAAACAAGCCAGAATAAAACATTACAGAAGAAAGCCAAATATACTGTATACATTCAAAGCAACATAATTAACAGGAAACTAAAATATTATCTTAAATGTGTGTTTTTTAATTACAAAGGTCAAGTACGGAAGCACATTTAACACAGTTAACAAAAAAATCTAAGTATTCCAAAACATTTGTTGTTGTTTAGTCGTTTAGTCGGGTCTGACTCTTCGTGACCCCATGGACCAGAGCACGCCAGGCAAAAACATTACTTAAAGGAAATAATAAAATGCACATTTAAAACAGCATAATTCACAAGAGAATCAAATATAATCTTAAGCATAAAACTACTTTTATTGGTTTTAGGTTGTGTTTTGTTGTTATCTTGTTATCTATTGTTTGGACTGTACACAACTCACGAGATTTTTTTAAAGCAATAAATGGCTTATAAATGCCTTTAAATTAATAATACTTATATGTGTCTACTCAGAAGCAAGTCCAACTGCATTCAGTGAGGCTTTTTTTTTTTTTTTACAGAAAAGTGGGTATGCAACTGCAGTCTAAGGAGATTGTGAGATGTTCGTATGACTTTCAGGGGATTATCTGAGCTGCTGTCCCATATAGCACAGATGAAACAAGGTTACAAGAAGTTAGAAAGTTGTAAAAAGACAGGTCCAGAAACTGAAATGCATTGGCACAGGGGTTCCAGCTTAATATGCCTGGGCAGTAGTCTCGCACGATTCATCAGGTCCATCAGGTGAGCCCCCAAGTGCGGCTGATTATCATTGCTCAATGAAGCATAGTCTTTCAAGGTCACATCTCAGCTGGTAGCTACATTGAGAGCGCTGGAAGTCTTACCATGGAAGAAACAAACCTGGCCTTATATTCGCCGTCACTGAGAAACCAAGTCAACCTTACCAAATAATTGTGTTGTGAAATGTCACTCCCTTGAGCCAGGCTACGTTTTTAAAGTTATATAGCAGAGATTGATAGCTTAGATTCTGTCTCTTTGTCACAATCTAGAGTGACCAAAAATGGAATCCAGAGGAGGGGTGTGCAGATTGGAGCTCGTTTGGTTCTTCCCACTACAGTGGTACCTCAGTTTAAGTACACAATTGGTTCCGGAAGTCTGTACTTAACCTGAAGCGTACTTAACCTGAAGTGAACTTTCCCATTGAAAGTAATGGAAAGTGGATTAATCCATTCCACACAGGTCCGCGGAGTACTTAAACTGAAAGTACTCAAACCGAAGTGTACTTAAACTGAGGTATGACTGTATTGGGCAAGTAAATGAGCTACAATCAGCGCAGGGTGCCTCCCGGACATGCATGTGATATGCACCTGACTCCACATTCAGGATTTGGCTTTCAGCACTCTTTAACGATGTAACTTCCTGACATTTCCCACTGTGGAGAATTACCCCACTTCAGCTTCTATTTACCACTTCTAAGTCATTGAATGTGTGTATTTTACCCTTACTCCTATCATTGTCTTGCATTTCAAAAACCACCTAACCACTGCTGTCTGCTAACTTCTCCTACTGCAGGGGTCAGCAAACTTTTTCACCAGGGGGTCGGTCCAGGGTCCCTCAGACCTTGTGGGGGGCTGGACTATATTTTGAAAAAAATAATGATGCAAGAGCACCACGAGCGCCCGTGCCTGCTTATCTGTGTCTTGCAAGTGGCATGGGCTGGCGGCAGCAGTGGCGGCAGGACAATGAGCGGCACGCGAAATGACTCCGGAGGGGGGCTGCTTAAAAGGGTGGCTGCTTGAGCGCTGCTGCTGCTGACACCAACAAAGCCCAGCCCCCTTCCTCATCTAGGCAGGGCAGGGAGAAGCCAGGAGGGAGGAAGCACCGCCGCCGTGTGAGGGAGAGGGAGGGAGAGGGAAAGAACGTGTGCGCTGGCAATCCACGTGGCGATTCCCAGACCGTCTGCAGGCCAGATCCAGAAGGCAATTAGGCCTGATCCAGCCCATGGAGCTTAGTTTGCTGACCCATTTTCTACTATAATCTAGTAGCTGTGGCTCTTCAGACATTTTACAAAATCAGCTGGTTACACCCCAGCAGCTGCTAAAAACAAGATTATTGGTTGATTGGTTGATTATAAGCTATAATTTTAGAATAAGGTAAATGCTGTGCTTAAATTGAATACTGTTTCTTTATGGCTTATGCTTGCTTTAGCGAGGTTATTGTTATTATAAGTGTCAGCTGTTTTCAAATAAACTTACGTAAGACTGATGTGTAAAGCATAGTTTCTTTTCCTAACCAATTATATGCCGGTTACCTATCATCTGTCTTCCTCAGCCAGCCAATTATCACCACTACCAGGTACAGAAGACTTCCACTGGTTTTCTTATGAGCCAGGCCAGGCATCCCCAAACTGCGGCTCTCCAGATGTTTTGGCCTACAACTCCCATGATCCCTAGCTAACAGGACCAGTGGTCAGGGAAGATGGGAATTGTAGTCCAAAACATCTGGAGGGCCGAAGTTTGGGGATGCCTGAGCCAGGCTTTCAGGCAGTTTTCTCTGGTCTGCTCCAGAGAAACTCCTTGCTTAAATCTCGCTCACTGCTCACTGCCCTTTGAAGGCCTCTCTGCCAATCTTCAGTTTAAACTCTTTTGGAGCAGGCTATACTTCCAGGCTTTCTCTAGCCTCAATAATCGCTTGCTCATCTTCTTTCCTGTCTCAACTCCAGCCTTTAGACTTCAGGTTTCTCTTCCAGTTTCTTCCTCTTCTGGTCCATAGTCCCAGAAAGTCACATACCCTTACTGAACAGTGATAGGACTTGTCTGTTTATGTTCCAGCAAGCCTACCCTTCAACCAACAAGATTTGAGAGGCACTGAATTATCCTCCCTCATCAGACCACTTCTCCCATCCAATGAGTGTCCAATAATTTATATCCACCAAGCCAACCAGGAGTGAAATTTTACAATCTTCTAACTCGGTATAAAAAGAACCCAACTTTTCCCCAGACTAGTATTCTGCAATGAAGTACTGTATTGGCCAACTTCCAGCCACCAATGGATTCTTGGTACAGTATTTCAAATTTAACTCTTCATGTATCCCAACATACACAGCAAACATTGTATCTATAAAAACTCCATCCCAGTAAACACATTTTAAAAGGGGATTTCTTCACAGTCACTACAGATTAAAACCTGTTGTGCAGTCTTGCTACTGTTTGTGGGAGGATCTATGTTCCGGAATAGCTGTGCCAAAGAGGGCCTTGATTTGCTAAGGTTTGAGAACCACTATTATCTTATGCTATCTACACATTCCAGCTTTTATAGGGTTAATTCTGCATAGGTATTGCCATGAGTTTGGGGTGTTGAAATGGGCGCTAGTCCCCTCTAATCCCTGGATCCAGCAAGTGTTAGAATTTAATCAAGGCTTCCAATCTTGGAATAGCCAGGCTAGCCTCCGGGTGAGATGATAACCTGGATGACGAGCCATTAAGGGGGATTAAGGGGCTCAGTGCAAGAGGGCAAATGGGTGGGACCCCCTCCCTCAACAGATAAAGCCAGAGGTTAGAGAGTTTGGGAGATCAATGTGCCCTAGGAGCAAAGCAGCAAGCTGGAGAGAGAGAGATGTAGAGCAGCATTTGAGGGCAATGTTTGATTTCTGTTTGAATCCAGGCTGCAACTATGGGAGAAACAGGACCCTTTTGGGGTGTAATGCTGTGCACCCTAACATCTCAACCTCTATATATGTGTAAATAAACCATATATCCTAAAGACACTGCAGTCTCCACTGTGTCTCATATCCAAAAGTCCTGGGTAAGTGCTAGGTCTGGGCGATATCTGCTTTCCAACATCGTAATATAAAGCCAGCTAGACTTCACGATATCCCGATACATTGCGATGTTGGAAAGGAGGAAAGAAGGCAGTTGCCGGCCATGCAGACATTCGGCGCCACCGCACACAGTTTCTGCCACTTCCTGATGAGGCCAGGCAGGCAGCGCTGCCCTGGGTAGAGCAGATCTGCTGGAGCGCCACATGGCATGGCACCGCCCACGCAAATGCGGAGCCCCTGGGCATGCCACCCAAATGATAGCCTCTCACTGGTGCCATGCAAGCAGAGAGGCATGGAGGCAGCTCCATTCTGCTCTGTGATTGGCACAAGGAGAAAGTGAGATAGGAGGCAGCCTGCCAGCGCTGGATCAGTAAGAAAAATACTGTAAATGAAGGTGCTGGCAGACAGGCAGGGAAGTCCCACTCCAGGGACCGGCAGCTGGCCCAGGGAGGGAGGGAGGGAGGGGCCAAGCACCTGGCTCCAGAATTCAAGTGTGCAATGCTGGTTGCGGCCAGGGGCATGCGAGGATTCACAATACATTGCCTGTTCCGAAATTCTGAAATCACTCCTGCAATTTTAACTTTAAACTGGTTTCAGGAAATGTATCGATACATCGCCCAGGCCTAGTCAGCACCTCTGACCCCTGGAATCTTGCCCCGCTCGGAGATTGGGGTGGCATGCAATATATGCAGATTGGGAACAAACTGCTTGCCCTCCACGGCTCTTTCCGTTTATGATCTCTGTTGGCTCACAGCTTGCAGCTTGAGCTCCAACATGGGTTAACAGCATGGGCTCTATTATGAGCCTCCTGGAAGCAGGCAGGTGAAAGAGAAAACTTCAAAACCTTTTCTTTTTGTTGGCAAAAACCCCCTGAAGGAATCCAGAAGAAATGATGCTATATGTCTGACATAGTTACACTCAGCTAGCGGTCCAAGGTATCAGCAAGTAGCACTGCAGTTGCTCAGTAATTGCGCGCTCCGTGGCTCGGAGGCATGGAAGTGGGACGTATACTGTACAGCAGTGGCTCGGTTGTCAAACAAAAGGGCTTGGTACGAGCCAGCAGGAGCCAGCTTTTAGCTTGGATCACTCCACCTGCTTAGTATGCATAAGCTGTTGGTGTAACATTGCAAATAGATCTGCAGCCAGTATCAAGATAATCACCTGTGTGGAATCTACTCTGTGTGAGATGTATTTTTTAATGAAAACATACACTCTCTAACACAGCAAAAGTCTGCATCCTGCGAATGCCCATCAGTTACCAGTCCTGTAACATGGAAATCTTCAACGTACAGATACGATTATATTTCGGGTGGCCTTTGTAGTTCTGCTTATTATAATATTATTAAATGCACGGCAAGGCTCTGGGGTGTGTTGCGCCGTATCTTCCATGCAGGAGGGCTCTTGCTATTTTTGGCGAGCAAATCGTGCGGTGGAATTTCCACAGGAGGTTTCTGGAGGCCTGTGGGTCTGATTATTATCGAGCTTGATACAGCCCCTCCGGAACATTCTGGCGGTGCAAAGTAAAGGACAGCACTTTAGCTGAGCAAAAGCTGTGGTGATGAAAATGACGGAAAGGGGAAAGTGAGGCTTGAGTGACAGTACAGCAATTGCAACAAGGAATCTGGTGGCGCCTTAAAGATGAACACATTTATCATGGTATTTCATGGTCCAGAGCCCATTTTGTCAGATGCACAAAGTGCTTGGGTATAGATACAGCAGCCTCTGCCAAAGAATGCCAGTGTGGCGTAATGGTTAGAGTGCTGGACTAAGACTTGGGAGACTGGAGTTCAAATCCCCACTCAGCCATAAAGGCCACTTGGTGACATTGTGCCAGTCACCATCTCTCAGCCTTACCTACCTCACTGGGTGGTTGTGAGAATGAAATGAGGAGAGAGAGAATTGTGTACACTGTCTTGAGCACCTTGGAGGAAAGGTGGGATATTAAAGTGATGATAATCCCGGCGTCCCCCAAACATTTCTGTCTACAATGCCCACCAGGCCAATGGACACAGTGCAGGCTGAGGCAGTGGGGGGTTGTGCAATCTCAGGCTGATCTGCAATCTCAAAACAGAGAGAAGAAAAGGGTTGCTTTTTTAAAACAAAATGGAGCTAAAATGCCAAGCAACGAGAGAAATAGCTGCAGGTATCTGCTGTGTTATGCCAAACACAAAAGAATACAAAATCCAATCAAATAAATGCAAGTTCCAATCAGTGTGGGTGTGACCCACCCCCAGTTTGCAGCTGTTAGCAATAAATAGGCACAGCAGAATCATTAGTATAAATATCCATCTAAAGAGGGCACAGTTTATTTTCTGTACTGAGCTAGGCACTCCCAAGATTGCTGTGACCAAAGTTGCTTCCAGATGGATGGTTATTGTAGTATGAGTGTTCCTCACACATGCAAGATTTTTGTGGCATCCACTTGATACCACGGGCATCAAAATACCAGCCCAAATTCTGCCTACCCAATTTTTTATTTTATTTTTGATAACTTTTTTTTGAGTTTTATAAACCAGCATCATTGGAATAATAAATGAGACAAATAAATAAGACCAGGCCTAAAAATTTGCAGTAATATCTATAACATATGTGCATTATTAGTGGCCAATGTATAGGTTCTTTGTTTGTGAATTGGTTTGAACAAAAACAAAGGGGGAAGCAGAATAGGACACAGTTAGCAGATAACATTCAACAATGCATAGTTAAACACCCAATCAAAAGCCCTTGTGCATGTGCTTAGATTAAGTATGAAACAAAGGCCCCCTCAATATCCTGCAGACTATAGGTGGTGCTATGGTCTAAACCAGGCATCCCCTAACTCCGGCCCTCCAGATGTTTTGGACTACAATTCCCATCTTCCCCAACCACTGGTCCTGTTAGCTAGGAATCATGGGAGTTGTAGGCCAAAACATCTGGAGGGCCGCAGTTTGGGGATGCCTGGTCTAAACCACTGAGCCTCTTGGGCTTGCTGATCAGAAGGTCGGCGGTTCGAATCCCTGCGACAGGGTGAGCTCCCGTTGCTCTCTCCCAGCTCCTGCCAACCTAGCAGTTCGAAAGCATATTAGCACAAGTAAATAAATAGGTACAGCTGTGGTGGGAAGGTAAACAGCATTTCCGTGTGCTCTGGGTTCTGTCATGGTGTTCCATTGTGCCGGAAGCGGTTTAGTCATGCTGGCCACATGACCTGGAAAGCTATCTGTGGACAAACGCCAGCTCCCTCAGCCTGAAAATGAGATGAGCGCCCTCTACCCCCATATTCGCCTTTGACTGGACTTAACCGTCCAGGGATCCTTTACCTTTTCCTTTTATATTCTGCCAGCAGGCCCCATCAGGCCTACCTGTGGCCACAACGGGCCTCTCGGTGCCTACCCACAGCCATGGCAGGGCCCGTTGGGCCTTCCCCTGGTTGTGGTGGGCCCCGTCAGGTATCCTCCCAACATGTGATGTCACACACACACACACACACACACACACACACACAAAAACAAAACACGCCGGGGGGCCCCAGATTTGGGCGAACCCCGGTGTGTGTTCCCCATTATGGGAAAACGTCAGTGGTTCCTCCTGCTCTGTGCTTAACATTACACAAAGCATTTCCACAAAGCAGACAAGCTGTTTGTGGAAATGCAGTGTTTTTCTCTGAGCTTAAATCAATAAGCTACAGGGTATATAAAGACATCTGTCTTAGGGCTCGTGTGAGATAGATGATAGATAGATGATATAGATGATAGATAGATAGATAGATAGATAGATAGATAGATAGATAGATAGATAGGCTAAATTTAAATGAAGCTGGCTTTTAAATGAATGCACGCAGAGCAGACTTGTCTTTTAGGAAGTGTCACTAGTCGGATGTGTTCAGAGGGAAAATAGATTGGGGGGTGGACATTGGAGGAAATGAATTGCGCAACATTAACAAGAACAACAAAAGGATAATTGAGCAGTTTGGCACTAGAGGGGACAATGGAAGAAAACACTGTCAGACGCAGGAGCATCAAAACAGCAGGAGCACCAGGGCAAGGAATTAGGCTAAATCGACTCGAAATTGTTTGTATATGAATGAACCCGCTTAACCTAGCAGATGGCTTCATAAGGCTCAGATTGACAACCTGTATTCTATTCTAAAAGCCACATACAAAGGCCTGTAATCTTAGACAAATTCTGTGGGTAGCAGGTTAATAATAAAAAATCTCTTTTGTGTTGATCGCATTTGCAGCTGATCTTTCTGTGATCCCTTCAGAGCGAAAAGATGGAGCTGGTTGAATGATGTCAGATGGGTGGCAAAAGATCACAACCCAGACACCAGATGCTGCAAGACTGACGTGGGTTGGCCACATTAACGCCTTGCCATCCACCCACAACCTGACTTGCTTCAGCCTGTTACGTGGAACCTGGCTTTAAACCCTGTACAGTTCTATGGGTCCAGGACATGGGATGGCTCTTCTGCAGGTAGGCAGACTATTCTTCCTGTTGCACATTCTAGAAATGAATTTCATTTTTGACTTTGAAGGGCATGTCCAACTTTAAATTCAGGAAAAACAAATACTTCAGCTATCTGTTGTATCAGCTACACTAGTCATGACCTAAATCTGCCTTCCCCAACCTGGTACCCAGTGCGGGGGGGGGGTGATGGAAGTTGTAGCCCCAAACACATGGAGAGTAACAGGTTGTGGACGACTGCACTAAACATAACCGGACACTTCTGGTTTCAATTTCAAATTGGGCCTGGAAGAGTGAACTGCTTTCCACACACACAAACTAAGCAGAAAGTAATTCAGTTTGTTCTTTTTTAAAAACTTGTTTGTTGTTGTTGTTTAGTCGTTTAGTCGTGTCCGACTCTTCGTGACCCCATGGACCATAGTATGCCAGGCACTCCTGTCTTGCACTGCCTCCCACAGTTTGGTCAAACTCATGTTCGTTGCTTCAACAACACTATCCAACCATCTCGTCCTCTGTCATCCCCTTCTCCTAGTGCCCTCAATCTTTCCCAACATCAGGGTCTTTTCCAAGGATTCTTCTCTTCTCATAAGGTGGCCAAAGTATTGGAGCCTCAGCTTCACGATCTGTCCTTCCAGTGAGCACTCAGGGCTGATTTCCTCCAGAATGGATAGGTTTGATCTTCTTGCAGTCCACAGGACTCTCAAGAGTCTCCTCCAGCACCATAATTCAAAAGCATCAATTCTTCGGCGATCAGCCTTCTTTATGGTCCAGCTCTCACTTCCATACATCACTACTGGGAAAACCATAGCTTTAACTATACGGACCTTTGTGGGCAAGGTGATGTCTCTGCTTTTTAAGATGCTGTCTAGGTTTGTCATTGCTTTTCTCCCAAGAAGCAGGCGTCTTTTAATTTCGTGACTGCTGTCACCATCTGCAGTGATCAAGGAGCCCAAGAAAGTAAAATCTCTCACTTTTAAAAACTGCAGCACATTTATTAAAAAGTTACAATACAGTTGCAATACAATACATTTTGTTCTGAATCCAGATTGGCTCCCATCCCATCGAATGAGAATGGCAGAACCTCCCCATGAACTCTCCAACACACACAGCCATGAGCCCCAACCTCTATCAACTGGTGGTTAGATGATGACCGGCAGGGTGGTAAAAGTGGCAGCAACAACAGCAGCAGGAAGAAATCGCTGGAGACCTTTCTTCTCTCAGGTGCTTGCTGAGATGCTTCCGCAACAGTGTCCCAGGTACCAAGGAGGCCGGGATCTTTAGTTTATCGGACATCCTAGTCTGGATATCAGGAGCTCTGGAAACTATATTTCCCAGCTTTCCTGGTGCATGGGACACAGCTGTAGTATTCCATCAGATGTTAGGGAGGAGGGGGAGCAGACAAGAGAGACCTCCACTGCCCTTGTAGTTTCTGGCAACAGATAAGAAGAATGGAGGACTTGGTTTGTATTTGGATTATAATCTGGGCTAAGGAACTCTTGGGGCCTAAACCTCACCTTGGATTGGAGACTAGCATTAGTAAACCCAGGATTATATTCTAAAATAAGGAAATTATGAACTTTCACAGCATCACCACATTGCCCATTGCGCTGGAACTATTCGATGTATCTCTTTATGAGACCCCCCAAAGGCTTCAGACTAGACATCCCAAAATGAAAGCAACCCAAATTAGCAAATTTTCCAGCTCACTTTGTTTTTCTCTTTGCCTGAGAAGAAAATCCTCAGTGTTACTGTCAATAACACAGATAATCCTTTTATTGTAATGATGTCTTTATTACACACAAAATAGGCAACTCTTATTATGAAACAGTGTCAGTTTAGAAATCTCAGTAGCCATTTCTTACAAATCCCTTCCCAGATTTGTCTTCTTCATCAGTACAAAAGCTGATTGCTTTTGTTAGGGGGGGAATTTCCCCTGCCTAAAATACTCTCTAATTTTGGCCTTTGTTTTCTAATTGACATCCTGTCATTTCCCCTGCCATACATGCTTCTAACAATCTTTACTTCCAGCCAGCTTAAGTGCATAAGCTTCAGCAATCCTTCCTTTGACCTTGGAGATGTTTGTGCTTTATGCTGAATGCAAATTGCTGCATTCAGACCGAGAGAGCTATGTGCCTCCATGAGCACCCGTTGTTAGTCTTGATTTTGGCAGGTAATCTACAAAATCTCACAGGGAAAAAAATGTTTATAGCTAAATGAGGAGCATCTGTGGTACTAAAAGTCAAGAAATGTAGATAATAAACGGCAAGCCATTTACCTAGTGATAGGAAGACCTCAGACGGCTGGGACAATGTTGTAGCAGGGGTGTCATTTGAACACTTTCTGAAGCTTCTCCAAATATATATATATATATATAAATTATTTTGATTTGTGTAGGGCAGGTTATGATCTCCTTACTCATACTTCAAGTACCTTTCTCTGTGAAAGTAAGGGTGGCCATTACTGCACTTACAGTGATTCTTAAAATACAAAACAGGGGTCTGGTGTTAAACCTGGTAAATAGGAACATCAACAGCCATTAGCCAGAGTAATAAGAGGATAGATCTTCTTAGGCTCTTGTGAACCCCAGATTGATGATAGATCAATGAACAACAAGGAACAGGGCATGGAGTTAGTATCCGATGAGTGTATGCATTTCCCTGCTCAATGCTGAATTAAGGATCATGCTAACTATGCTATTGTTATAGAGTGATCAGAGTGGCTGCTGGTTTGCGTTGTAGTGTTACAGAGTAGGCAGCCAACTGCCATCTAACAGGAACAGAAAAGTATTGCAGCCTTGAGAAAGGCAAAGATCAAGAAACACTATCTGACCTCATCAGGAAGGTTGTTCCATTGCCTCAGGGCTACTGCAGTGAAGGTCCTGCAGCTTGCAACCAAGCTTGCAACCAATGCCCTAACCTCATGACATGAGGGCCTATCATGGAATAGAAACTGAGCTGGTGTCAGGAGTATGGGCAGGAGTCAGGCTCTGGGGCCTGTAGTGCTCTGCGGGACTGGGGCCTGCCTCAGCTTGTGCTGGAGAAGCAAGGAGTGGCCACTCAGGTGAGGCCACTTGATAACTCACTGCACCTGGTGGCAAGAGCTGGGAGGGATAAAAGCTCAGCATTTCCCTTCAGCTCTTTGCCGCAGCAACGCGATCCCTGCCTTGTTGCATCTAGCCACCTGTTCCTTGATCCTTCTCCTTGCTCCTTGGATCTTCGCCTTGCCAACGCCTTGCTCCTTGATTCCCAGACCTTCTCCTCCACCTTGCTCCTTGACCCTCGGGCCCTCGCCTCCGTGACGCCCTGCTTCCCAACCTTCGGTTCCTTGACCCTGCGACTGCCTGCTGCTGGACCCTCAGCCCTGCACCATCCGGACCCCGTTCCTGCTTCCACACCACCATCTTGCCCCCAGTCCTGACGTCCTCTGGCGGGCCTGCTACCTCCCGCCGACCAGACCGTGACAGGTGGTAGCACTCATTATCACTCCCTGAGTGTAGACAGACAAAAAGTAGAACCACAGGAAAAGCAGCACAAACCCCTCAAGTCATTTCTGTAGTGGGGTAACAGACGTCACTGAGAAGTCCAGCAAGACTAACTGGAAGTTATTTCTACATCAAGCTACAACTGTAAAAACCTTTGCAAAGGCTACTAAAATGGGGATGTTGTCTAATCACTATGGCAAAACGCAGAGGATAAACCGTTGAGGGAAAACGTTTTCTACCACAAGCTCATACAATTTCCCCAAAAGCTATAGTTCTCCTTTCCACATTCGCAACTGCAAATTGAAGCTAGCATGGCAACTCCTCCTCCACAAGGTGCCTAGATTGTGTAGTATGGTTTGCCCTATATTAATCCAACAGATTGTCACTACAGGAGGCTGCAATGCTAACACTCTGCACATCCAGACTGTATACCTATCTGTCAGCTCACTTGACTATGTCTTGTCTCTGATTAATGTACGTGCTGGGGTCCCCCCCCCGGCAAAGCAGAGTAGAAGACTTTGCCAATATTTGAACCTGGACATCTACACAGGATGGCTTCACACTTCATTCTCTGATTTAGCCTTGAACCAAGGGTTTGCCGCGCAGCGCCCTCCTGCCAGCCCCGCGCCACTGAGACTACCCCTAGAGCTGGGCCTGCCTTTCCTCCAAGAAATTTAAGGTGGCTGCATAGTTTTCCCTCTCCCCATTTTATCATCAAAACAACCCTGTGAAGTAGGCTAGGCAGAGACACAACTTCTTGCCCAAATGGGGAACTAAATCTTGGCCTCCCAAGTCTGACACCCTAGACACTTCACTATGCTGGCTTACACTGCCATGCCATCTGATGAGTTGGATCCCATATAATTTTCAGCACCTTTTTTGAACACACAGCCCTTACACAAGCTGACAGCTCTACGGAAAGACAGAACTCTGCTCTTGCTCCTTTTAATCTCCTCTGGCTCTCTGATCTCACACTATATACGTTTTATTTTTAACTTAAAAGGCAGTTCCGTCGATTCCTGCAATTGCGGGGAATATCCTTGTGATCATGTGCTGTTTTAAGCAAAGAGGCCAAGTGTTTCTTTTCCCAAATTCAAGGCACTGCAAGAGAATTGTGTGGCCCTTTGTGTTTGTATTGCTTAAACAATACCTCCAGAGATAAAAGGGTACAGACTAAGAGTGGAAGTAGAAAGAACTCACAATGGAACAGCCATACATAAAAGATACCCGGTTTTGGAGAAAGCTCATCGCTAGACTGAGTTTGTGGAGGAATATATATTTCCTTAAGGCAGCCTGTTCAACTGGAAAGTTACCTTTTCGTTCTGTCTCCTGCTACAGTGAAGATAGGATGAGACAGCCGCAGAATACTCAACAGTCCGCAGTGCCATTAGGATGGTTTAACCCAGGGCTCAGGAACGTGTAAGCAAAATTGTGTCTTCTCCCCCATCCATTATAATGACTATGAGGCATAAATGTATAAAATATCTTCCTCCCATGTGGGAGGCAGACACTTAGGTTACTGCTTTCCTTGTGAAAATGCAGAATTTTACTGTCACCACGGAAAGCAAACAGGAGATGGAGGGGGGGAGTGTGATTCGACTACCCTCCTGCTATGGAGGCAGAGAGAAAATGAGCTGCCTGTTTGCTCAGCAGCAGTCCATTGGGGAAGGGAGACAAAGGCAGGCACTGCTTCAATAGGGCACCACACATACATACATACACACACAGGCAGATACAAGGCCATGTTTTTAAGAAGCGTCCCAGAGAAAAGAAGAAAGGGGACCCCAAACTGATCGAGACATCCATGCCAGCGGCACGGCTGAATCAACACTGAGTGCACACTGGGATAAGGAAGAGTGGGAGGGAGGTGAGAAAAAGAGTTGCAATGACGACTCTCTGAAAAGCCTCCAGCTCCCCAGGAGAAGCTTAAAAAGAGGAGTCCACTGTTGTGAACAGTAATCTCTGGTTTCTAGGACAAAACAAAAATTAAATGAATTCATCAAAACAGGACCAATGTGGTTAGTGTACCAGCATTGACACTACTGTAGTTAAACATAGACATGCCACTGATTGCAGATGTGCAGTTAACATGCATGTGTGTGAGCTGAATAGCAACTGCATACCTTCCAAAATTTCTCCGATGAAAATAGGGGTGTCCTATTCCATAATAATGACAACAACAACAACAACAATTTTATTATTTATACTCCGTACATTTGACTCTGGGTGGCTTCCAACATATATAAAAACATAATAAAAGATAAAACATTTAAATATTCCCACAGTTTTTGAATGTAATGTTGCCAACCACCACCACCCCCAATGGACACAGCCCTGTTTCTGTGGGTATCAGCCATGGGAAACCCACAAACTATGATCAATAAGAAGTGACGATTCTCTAGAGTGAGAGTGGGCTACTATGAACTATGCGCTGTATCTCATCTCTAGAAGGTCTCTATGGTCAACTTCTTTTAGCACTTTTCAGCAATCGAAGCAGATTACTGTGTCTAAGTAAACATTCAATAGAAAAGCTTTTAAAATTTTGTGTCCCTGTTGCCAAAGAGAAGACAAGAAAATGTTACTCATTAGTGGCCCCTGAACCTCAGAGGCAAGGCCGGTGTAGTGTAATAGCAAAAGATAATATGTACTTATTTTGACCATATAGGAGAACCAGTGAGAGGAATTTTTGTGGGGGGTGGGGCTTAACAACCGATCGTTAAATTCAGATTACCTGCTTAGGTAGCATTTGTGAGTGATAGTACACAGAATAAGGCTTGGTTTGGCTTTCCAATTGTCTTATGATTTTACCTCACTTATTAGGAAAGTGCCGTCATCCCTGCATGCTTGCAGGGTCTGATGAGAGTTTGAGTTAAGAAACATCTCTGGAGGGCCAAAGGTCCCCTATACCTGAAGCAAGCCACAGTTTGATTGAATTTATATACTGCCCCATACCCGGCGGTCTCAAGGCAGTTCACAGAATAAAATCAAAATATAAAACCACAAAATACACAATCAAAACAAACCTTTAACAACCCAATAGCCCCCCCCCAAAAAACCCCCACATTTTAAAAGGGCATAGGACAGGCATCCCCAAACTTCGGCCCTCCAGATGTTTTGGACTACAATTCCCATCATTCCTGACCACTGGTCCTATTAGCTAGGGATCATGGGAGTTGTAGGCCAAAACATCTGGAGGGCCGCAGTTTGGGGATGCCTGGCATAGGATGTCAATCAAATCAACCAAAGGCCTGGTTAAAAAGGAACATTTTTGCCTGGCACCTAAAGGTGTATAATGAAGGCACCAGGCAAACTTCCCTGGAGAAAGCATTCCACAGACAGGGAGCCACTGCAGAGAAGACCCGAGGAGGAGGTACACAAAGAAGGGCCTCAGAAGATGATCTCAGGGTCCAGGTAGGTTCACATGGAAAGAGGCAGTCCTTGAGGTATTGCGGTCCTGAGCCCTTGAAGGCTTTATAGGTCAAAACCAGCACATGGAACTGGGCTCGGAAACTAATTGTTAGCCAGTGTAGTCGAACCAGGATCGGTGTAATATGCTTAAACTGTCTTGCTCCAGTGAGCAACCTGGCCACTGAATTCTGCACTAGTTTCTGATCTGTCTTCGGAGGCAGCCCTACATATAATGCATTGCAGTAATCTAACCTTGAGATTACCAGAGCATAGGCAACAGTAGTTAGGCTATCCCTGTCCAGATAGGGACGTAGCTGGGCCCCCAGCTGAAGCTGATGGAAGGCACTCCGAGCCAGTGAGGCCACCTGAGCCTCAAGCGACAGCAAAGGATCCAGGAGGACCCACAAGCTACGAATCTGCTCCTTCAGAGGAAGTGTAACTCCATCAAGAGGAGGTGATCTCCCACCCATCCGGTCTAGGGAACCACCTACTAAGAGTGCCTTTATCTGGATTGAGTTTCAGTTTGTTGGCTCTCGTCCAGTCCATTACCAAGGCAAGATACTGGTCGAGCACTTCCACTGCCTCACCTGCAGATGTAAAGGAGAAATAGAGCTGAGTGTCATCAGCATACTGCTGACAAGGTACTTCAAACCTTCGGATAACCCCACCTAGCAGTTTCATGTAGATGTTAAGCAACATGGGGGATAAGATTGAGCCCTGCGGAACCCCACATTGAAGGTTCCATGGGGCTGAAAAGCATTCCCCGAGCAAAACCCAGCTTCAAGAAAACATCTCTCTCCTCTATCAGTCTCTACAGCCACAGCAGAGTCTATAACCCTCCAACAGTTTGACCCCCAAAAGGCACACTTTTCCATTGTGAGGCAGACAGATGCCGACCAATGCAATCAATGCTATGTGGATCAGAAAATTTTTCTCCTGAGAATAACAATTAAGAAATTGTATTCCCTGTGCTTTACATTGATCATGACATTGTTATTTCTCCTTGGGAAACCGATGAGAGGAGAGAGAGAGAGAGAGAGAGAGAAGGAGGAGGAAGCCTCTGGGCTGATAGTATATGACACAATGCATACATAACCTGTGTCGTTTAACATTATGTGATTTTCTCAAAATATTATGGGGAGTTGAAGTCATGCTACAGATAATTTGGGGATTCGGTGACCTCAGATCTGCAGTTTATTTCTAGGACAAATTCTCTTCCTGGCTGTGCCACATGAATGCATTTTTTGTCAGGTTGTTTCTCAGAAGGAATCCCACTGTTATTTGTGCAGTGTTCAGCCATCTCCATTTTACAAAGCCATTAAATCAGATGGGTGGGTAGAGCTCTGAACTTTGAAAGAAAACACGGGCTTTTCAGTGCTATCACAGACATTCTGACTGTATAGGAAAAAGAGGGAGCTTGAGATGTTCATAGCATTTCATGATTCACAGTTAAAAATGGCTGCAGAATTCTCATGCTTATAGGAAATGGTTTTAACAGGATATAGTGACACTGGAAGACTTCTGCAGCAATGGTCACTTGGTGTCTTCTCATGACAGCAGTCACATCAAATGCAATTTATTTGTGGGGAATTTCTGAGCATAGTGCCTCTACTGAAGACCACATTTGCATTTCTCTTCACTGTTCTGCGATGCTGCGTATAATTTTGTTTTGCATAAGTTTGTGTCTATTAACAACAGAGAGTTGACTAAGAGAGAGAGAGAGAGAGAGAGAGAGAGAGAGAGAGAGAGAGAGAGAGAGAGAGAGAGAGAGAGATGGGTTGACCTCTTGATAGCATTTTGTTAATTGGTGCTGGAGCTCAGGACTAAATCTCCTAATAGAGATAGCAGCTTCAGATGTGTTGAAATCCTGCTGCCCATGCTCTGTGATCCTGATCATTAGCATTCGATAATCGTTTGATTAACAATGAAGAATCAAAGAGCAGTATTCAGTGAAGGTTTATTCAGAGCAGGCCCATTGAAATTAATGGCCATAACTCATGGTCATTAATAGCAAGGGGTTTACTCTGAGAGCCAGTGTGGTGTAGTGGTTAAGAGCGGTAGACTCGTAATATGGGGAACCGGGTTCGCGTCTCCGCTCCCCCACATGCAGCTGCTGGGTGACTTTGGGCTAGTCAACACTTCTCTGAAGTCTCTCAGCCTCACTCACCTCACAGGGTGTCTGTTGTGGGGAGGAAGGGAAAGGAGAATGTTAGCCGCTTTGAGACTCCTTCGGGTAGTGATAAAGTGGGATATCAAATCCAAACTCCTCTTCTCCTTCCTCCTCCTCCTCCTCCTCCTCCTCCTCCTCCTCCTCCTCCTCCTCCTCCTCCTCCTCCTCCTCCTCCTCCTCCTTCTTCTTCTTCTTCACTGAATACCACCCTTTGATTCTTCATTGCTGATCCATATGAGAACTGGTCAACCAAAAGGTGGTATTACCGGTAAATGCATCTTTGCATTTCACATGAATGTGTCTTTTTTAAATGCAAAGAGCATGCAATGATTATCCAGTGATTTTGATCAGGATCACAGCAGGAATTTTAACCCTTTCCTCCCCTGCGAGGGTCCAGAAGAAACTCCAACCACTGAAGTTTCCATTAGGAGGAAAATCTCTCCCTGGGGCCAGTGGAAGCTTTCTTCCTAGTTCAAATAGTAGCTTCAGGACCGCAACAAGGGAGGGAATGCTTAAATTTACCCTGCTTGCCTCCTGTAATGCCAATAATTATCAACACACACACACATTAAATGTCAATTCACATTTAACATCACCCTACCTTGGGGACCCAGGTGGCGCTGTGGTTAAACCACTGAGCCTAGGGCTTGCTGATCAGAAGGTTAGCGGTTCGAATCCCTGTGACGGGGTGAGCTCCCGTTGCTCGGTCCCAGCTCCTGCCAACCTAGCAGTTCGAAAGCACGTCAAAATGCAAGTAGATAAATAGGAACCGCTACAGCGGGAAGGTAAATGGCGTTTCCATGTGCTGCTCTGGTTTGCCAGAAGCGGCTTTGTCATGCTGGCCACATGACCTGGAAGCTATACACCGGCTCCCTCGGCCAATAATGCGAGATGAGCACGCAACCCCAGAGTCGGTCACGACTGGACCTAATGGTCAGGGGTCCCTTTACCTTTACCTTACCTTGGCTCTAAGTTATTAAAGACCAGTGAGGCAAAGAAGGATGTTTCTGTCCCAGCTGTCAGGGTAAGGATTAGCCACGGTAGCATAAGAGGATTAGACTGCCAGGATCTTACCCAGAAATGGGGTTCATACTTTCCAATGCTCTGCTGTATGTGCAAGGCTGCAGTTGCTGCACTTTACACCCTATGGCTCCAACACTTACTCAAGCTTTTCTCTACCTGTGGTGGTCAGCGGGACTCTTAATTTCACCTCCTGCCGTGTGTGAAAGGCAATTGCATGAGAATTGCTGCTAGAAGGTGCAAAGACTGCAGCCTCACTCAGTATCTCGGGGCACTGAAAGAGAAGAGCACGTTCCAATGGCACACTGTGTGGCACTGTATTTAGTTTCCCCTGGTTGATATAGTCTTATTGTATCTTATGTATTTTTATGACAAATCGTATTGTTTAGTTATTACTTTTGTATGGTGGTCTGCTTCACATATTGATCATACGTATGAATGAATTTGCCTTCTTTAAAACCACCATCCTAAACCCAGATTGCAACCTTATTGTCCAGCATAAAGATTTACACTAATTCTTTTTCTTCCAAAGGACCAGAAAAGATGGTTTATGTACATGACAACGGCCACACGGATACTGCTAGCCCAGAGGTGGAAGGAAGAGTCAACCTTGACCAGAGAAGAATGGCAAAGCAAGTTGATGGACTATGCCAAAATGGCGAAATGAACTGGGAAGCCCAGGAAACAAGAAGACAAGAACTTTAAAAAAGGGGGGGGGGAGTTTATAATTTATATACAAGATCATTGTAAGCAGGTTAAAACACTGGCAGGATTTTAAACACACTTGTGACAGAATGTATGGATAATTTAGAAAGACAAAAAATTGGAGAAGTATTGATATGCAGTGGGAAATAGTATCAATAGGACCCAGTGGGAAATAGTATCAATAGGACCCATGGAAGGGATGGGGGGAAGTCAGGAGATTCAGAGTAATCTCGATATTTGGAGTTGGATTTGATTTTGTTATATGTATATATGCTTGAAAATAATTAAATAAAAATTATTATTATTATTATTATTATTATTTAAAAAGATTTAATTCTTTTTCTACTGGTCGCCATCTGGAAATCCCAAGTGGAGCCACCTTTTGAGACAGGGTTCAAAAATATTTGGGATATTGCTAGTTCAGAATAACTAACTGGGTTTAGGTTACAGGTAGGTAGCCGTGTTGGTCTGAGTCGAAGCAAAATAAAAAAATTCCTTCAGTAGCACCTTAGTTGGTCTTTAAGGTGCTACTGAAGGAATTTTTTTATATAACTGGGTTTAGAAGAGTTGCAAACGGGGTTATAAAAGAAAATACCTTTGATGAAACCCGGTCTCCCTTTTTCCCCCACCCATGAGGCAAGGTGCAGCAACTGCCTCAGGCACCAGCCTCCAAGGAATGTATTACCTGAAGCAGTGGCAATGAAAGCTGTGACAGGCCCCTTGTAGGCTGAATCTGCTGCCTCCTCGGCAGCCTCCCCAATGCTGCCCCACAGTGGCCTCTCAGCAAATAGTAGGTACTGCTGTTGTCCTCCCACACCCGTTCCTGATGTAGGTCTTCACTCTCCCTTTCTTCCCTGTCAGGGGGGTGGGTGGTTTGTGGTTTGCCTCAGACGCCAGAATGTCTTGGGCTGCCTCTGCATTTACAGACCCTCCAAGTGTCCCTATTTTCCAGGGACAGTCCCAGATTTATAGAAGCCGCCCTGGTTTCTGGTTTGATCTTGGAATGTCCCACTTTTTAAAGGTAAAGGGACCCCTGACCATTAGGTCCAGTCGTGACCGACTCTGGGGTTGCGGCGCTCATCTCGCGTTATTGGCCGAGGGAGCCGGGGTACAGCTTCCAGGTCATGTGGCCAGCATGACTAAGCCGCTTCTGGCGAACCAGAGCAGCACACGGAAACGCCGTCTTAGGATGTCCCTATTTTCATCAGAGAAATGTTGGAGAGTATGGAGTTATGCGACCGCTGAGCCAAGGAGTTAACTGTATAACCTTTAGAAGACATCTGAAGGCAGCCCCAGATAGGGATGTTGTTTAATGTTTAATGCTTTATTGTGTTTTCAAATATCTTAGAAGCTGCCCAGAGTGGCTTGGGCAACCCAGCCACATGGGTGGAGTATTATTATTATTATTATTATTATTATTATTATTATTATTATTATTACAGTGGTACCTTGACTTACGAAGACGATCCGTTCCGCGGCACTCGGAGCGCCCGTTCTGCGCATGCACGGGCCACACACACCACTTCAGTGCAGGCGCAGAACACGCACGCGGCGACAAGACTTCTGGGTTTGCCAACTTTGGAAGGCGAAACCTTCGAAAGTCGAGTCATTCGGATGTCGAGGTACCACTGTATTATTATTGAATAGTATGTCTCTATTTTCATCAGAGAAATGTTGGAAGGTATGCATTTAGGTCCTTCTTCAGGCAGCAAAATGTCTTGGGCTAGTCTTGAATGGCTTCTCTGTTTATGAACGAAAATTTGATATGATCCTCAATGATTTCCAGGGAAGTCATAGCGGACATTGCAGCATTTTACTTTTTAATGAGATGAACATGCAGGCTGGCCTGCTGAGAAAGCAGGAAGGAGAGAGAAGACATGGAACACCCGCCTAAATCATGCTGATTTCTTTTTTGAGTATATACATGTACAGTTACCATTAGTGATGATCCAACAGATCTCCCCTTATAGCAGAGATGGCTAACCAGATAGCTGGGAGAGCTGATAGAGTATGAGGCTCTTAAGCTCAGGGTCGTGGGTTTGAACCCCATGTTGGACAAAAGATTCCTTCATTGCAGGAAGTTGGACTAGATGACCCTGTGGTCCCTTCCAACTCTACAATTCAATGATTCTATGCTTACTACACAACTCCCAGCATTCCTACCCACCAGCCATGTTGGCTGGGGCTGACAGGAGTTGAAATCCAAGTGCATCTGGAAGGACACAGTGACCCACGCTTGTATTGCAGAGTATGAATTTCGGATTATGCCATGACATAATAACACAATCCATAGGGGTCCAAAACTTCTGTCCTTCCAGAAGGATTTAACTTTAGAGCTTATGTTATGAAGTTTCATATTAGTATTTTTCTCTTTGGCCTTAAAAAAAAAAAGGAAGGGGGAGAATCCCCAGCTTAAACTGGCTACTTTACCTCATTTTAAATTCAGGCCAGCTTATCTCACTCGCCAAATAGAATCTAATTTTAGACTTTATTTATATGCCTCCTGTTGGAACGCATAAGATAGGCTTCACGCTCTGAGCGATGTTAGTTTGTATTTATAAATTGATGCTATTATAACCAGCTAGTAGTCATGCAGCAATGGAAACATTTTGCAATGCCATTATAGTTGGATTTAGCTTTTGTGACCTTTATATGCTATCTAACAGGGGGGAAAGTGAGAGAGATGTATCTCATTGTGCCAGACAATATACACAGTGCAGACAAGCTGCAGAGAGCGGTGGGTTTCATAGCATAAATCTTTTTTGCTTTAGCCAGGTTGGAAATGCTCAGTAATTCAGAAGAACAACCTTTAATTTACTGCTTTCCCTGGACACCACAGAGGGCTGGTGGGAGGGGAAAACCTCATTACAAAGACCATCCTTCCTCTATTGGCAGGAAATGCAGGAGGTAAAGAATGCCAAAGAATTGCTTATCGCAATCCAGTTGGTTGTTATCACAGGGAGAGAAAGGAAAAAACATAACCGCGTTTAGACTGTTTGCACACAATTGCATGAAAATGCACCTTGCTGTTCTTTTAATTTTTTTTTATGCACCTGAAATGAAATTCACAAGGCCCAGTCAGGTCCTTTTAATCTGCTAATGTTTCTCTGCAATGCGAGCTCTGCAAATGTACTTGTTAACTCCTGCCATGACAAGGTGTTGATCTACTTCAGACCTTAGCATCCTTGCTCCACGCTCTGAGAAATGCATTTCTTTTTTGGAAGCAGACAGATAGTTGTAGGGCAGCGATAAAGTAATGGATTTTGTCATATGTTTTATGGAATTACATTTTAGTTCATTTGCAACGGGGCCAAAATACTCTCTTTTGGAAGGTGCCCACCCCAGTGTTTCAATGCACATGAGATATGACTGAAATTCAAGCAAGGAGGGAACACAATTTGAGTTTCTTTCTTATGCAAAGCCTTTTCTGAGACAACTGAGCACCAATGTCTGTGTTTATGGGAAATGTGAAGAGTATTGCTGGCCCAGCCAGGGACTCACATGAAATGGAATAGAACAAACTAGAACTAGAATATTGACTTGGATTATGGCCTTTTTGCTTAAGTGCTTGTATGCACTATTATATTATTTGTGTACAAAATACATGCATAATGTGTCAGGTATGAATTCTGCATGAGTATAAATTTTGCCACTTGTCTCTTTAAAATACCTAGGATACATAGGGCCGCCGTATTTCAAAAAGTAAAAACCAGGATGCCCAGAAAGTTTTTTAAATGAAAACCCAAAAGTTCTTTTTTTTTTAGACAAACCACAAAGTCGGTGAGTTTCTTTACTACAAAAACACAAAAAGAGAGAGAGAGATTGTCCAATTGACTTGCCTAAGATCCAGGACAATGTGCCACCTTTCAGAAATTCCCTCCGGATGTCAAATTCACCTTTGAAATCCCAGTAATCCCGGACGTATGGCAGCCCTATGTAGGACTATCAGATGTCTTTTGAGGGTCATGAAGCAAACAACTGTGTGCGTATGTGTCTCAGGTGCCTCTGAATGCATCTTGTATTAAGATAGTGTAGCCAAGTGCTCATGCTCTCCCCTGCAAAAACAACAACAACAACAACAACAACAACAACAACAACAACAACAACAACCCTCTTCAGATGAAAGGAAACTTAGACTGGAATAGAAAGGCGAGGATTGGGAAAGTGATGCAAGATATACCAGAAAAACAATCTAGCATTATGCATGTTTACTCAGAAGTGAATCCAAACAATTCCACCTGGAATGACTCCTAAATACATGTGTATAAGAGTATATGCAAAGGGTGCACAAAGCAAAGCAAAGCAAAGCAAAACAAAAAACAAGATGGTAAAGTCATAATTAATATTTTTCTTTCTTTCTTTGGGGAGGTTGCAAATATTTTCTCTCTCTAATTCTTAAGGTTTTCATTACGTCACTTTCATCTATGGATAGTCTGTAACATGGTCATTACTTAAACAGATAACTTCAGGTGCCAATGAAAAGTGAATGGGTTGCCAATGAAAAGTGCCAATGAAAAGTGAATTGGCTAATGACTGGAGTCTGCTTTCTTCTTCAGAAGTGGACTCATATTATTTTCCTCAGTAGGGCCATAATGTTTGGAACAGACTTCTTGCACCTTGACTTAGCCTTGTGGATTCTCTTCTGAATTCTTTCCCATCTGTCTATATTATTAGTGCCCAAAATGGAACTTAGTATTGTAACTCAAATACTTACTGGTGACTCCACTCTGAATACCAGTCTATATCTGCAAATGAATATTAAGCATGCCTTTTTCACATTAACAGTCCTTGGAAGAGATAAAAGCTGGGTGACATTATACACTTCTTAAATATGAAGCTCAAGTGCATTTTCACTCAGCATTTTACTGATTTAAAGAATGGAGATCTATAGTTCCTTAGGAAGACTAGGCAGACCATAGCTCTAAAGAGATAGGCAGGTAGTATAATTCTTCATGCACACAATTGCAGTGAAACAAAGGAAAAAAGGAAATAGAGTCCACCTCCAATTATGTGAGGACCAGTAAATAACTAGAGTTGCAATACATTTTCCTCTTTCTCGCACGTTTTGTATTTCGTCTCACAATGTTTTCTGGTTATGGGGATATGCAGATTTATAAACAACAGTAAGCTTTGTGGCACCCTGGAGGCTAACAGATTCACTGGGGTGTAAGCTTTCATGGGCCAGAGGACATTTGGTCAAATCTGACAGCGTAGGCTCTAACCTTATGCCACAATAAGTTGGGTCATCTTTGAGGCCCACGGGGCTCTTCATTGGCTTGGCTCCAATGGACTGACACAATTTACTTCTCCAGAATCTAGAATCATCGTTCAGAAAGAGGGCAGACTTTTTCAATACGGGGCACAAGTTTTATCCTGAGTCCTCCTAGCCCTGTCCAACGTGCTCCCACCCCAATCAAATTGGAAAAGCTGTATTGGGGCTAGGTTGCTGATCCAAAGTTGCATGGTGAAAGGAAAGATTTGGTTACTTCATTTTTGCTAGGAGCAGGACAGTGTGCAACTTGTGATCACCTGTCAAGGAGCTGTCAGGCAAGTCCAGGTCATCCACAGGGCAGGAAAGAACGGGAGGCACGGAATACAATTAGCTTTTTTATGAACAGAAAATAACAACACAGCAGAGTCTGTGTCTGGCTTTCTGCCTCTGGTTCCTCTCTCATACTGAAGCCTGTTGCTTGTTCAGCATCCAGCCATTCTGTCTCTCCCCCCCCCATCCTCTGACCTGTTTTCAGTGTCCCACCACTACTTCCCTAGCTCGGAGGCTTCCTCTTCTGAGGCTTCCCTAGGTGGTTCTCTGGCTGGAGCTTATCACCACACCTCATTGTCCAGCCAGTCCCTGATATAAGGTAATGTAAGCCCAAAACACCTCTAAAATGTCTTAGAATGCAGGTGCACCACAAAAGGGCGGGAGGGGGGCTAATGGGTCTGCAAAAATAGGAAGGGAATTTTGACTCACCATGACTGAAATTAGAATAGGGAGGAGGAGGAGGAGGAGGAGGAGGAGGAGGAGGAGGAGAGGAGGAGGAGTTTGGATATCCTGCTTTATCACTACCCAAAGGAGTCTCAAAGCAGCTAACATTCTCCTTTCCCTTCCTCCCCCACAACAAACACTCTGTGAGGTGAGTGGGGCTGAGAGACTTCAAAGATGTGTGACTAGCCCAAGGTCACCCAGCAGCTGCATGTGGAGGAGCAGAGACACGAACCCGGTTCCCCAGATTACAAGTCTACCACTCTTAACCACTACACCACACTGGCTAAGCACCACCATTTTAAAGGCATGAACATGAAGGTGTTTGTGTCTCACATACCCCTATTAAGTTGAAGCAGATTCTGTTCTCTCAAGGTCACAAAAGACATCAGCTGAGTTCAAGCCAATTGAGACTGAACCTTTGCAATGGCCTGAGGCCACACTTTACGCTGCGGCTCACTTTGTCATAGCGATGGACGGCAACTTCCCCACCAAATATTCCTTTTGTCATCGTTTTCTATTTAAACTGTGCTGCTCTACTTGTGTGCAGCTAAATGTTTGCAGCCTGCCAGGAACTGGATGTGTTCTGACAGGTGTTTTCTATGGCACATCTATTCCAATGAATACCGCTTGGAGTTCACTGTGCAATTCGTTTGCCACACCGAAAAAGAGTCCCCATTTGTATCTGATGAAAGGTAGCATTTGCTGCCTTCGGTTGACCTGTGCTTCACCAGTTCTGGAAGCTCAGCAAAAAATAAATTAAAAATAATAATAAATGAAACACCCTCATAAGAAGACGACATTTATGTAAAAGGATCTGACATGCTGAATGGTGGGGAGGTTTTCGTCCTTCCAGACAGATGATTTAACTACACATTGTTCCTGCTGGGTCCCCCCCCCCCCTAAAAATTTAATTTGACTCTTCTGACAGATCACATTATATTATCCAAGTTTCCTGGCAAAGGATTTGGAACTGTTAAAAGAGTTCTTGCACAGTGCATACACCTAGGAAGAGCAATAAGCCATCACTTTATGATACGATGTGTCTTCTTCTGTAATAAATTATTGGCAACCACATATTTCTGATCTAAAGCCTTTTCAGTGTTGTCATGCGGATGTGAGAGGATGTTGTCAGGATTATAAGGAACTGAGTTTGATTGGTTGGATGGTTGGGGGCCTTAGCTGGGTCAAATTTCATATATTTTGCTTTGGCTTACTAGAAAATGCATGTTGGCTGTAATAAAATAGGTTACCGCTCTTACAGTCTAGGGGTCATTTCAGATTTGGTGCACAGAGTCGCAACAAGGGATGGGGGAAGGAATAGGCTTGATTCATATTTTAATGCAAACCTGCCTAATTTGCCCTTCCCAAAACCATCTGCAAACTAAAATGCAATTGTCCTTTGAAATTCACATGCCTCCGAATTTTGCAATGTAGTTGTGCAACAAAAACATCTGTACAATTCTTATTGTATGTGCATAAAAACAAACATATTGGTGAAATAGCATACAAAAAATGCATTATGTCAGGGGACCTAGCTTCCAAAGATGTATATATTAGGGGAAATTGCCTCCAAGAGATTGTATGTTAGGAGAAATACCATAAAAATGCTGGCAGATTTTTGTGTCAGTTTTTTAAAACAACAACAACCACAAACTGATGCAGAAATCTAATTAACTGAGCTTAAGATGATAAAAACAAGAAATGGGGAGAAAGTGAAATGGTCAGCTTTTCCCATCCCTGTTCACAGAGTCCAACAAAGACCTGCTTTTGAATATAAACAAGATTAATCAGTTGCAAAAGAAGAAAGAGAAAAGCAGAATTAATTAAGGCAGTGAAAATTCTATCAATTTTTAAAATTTACATACATATTAAATGTTGGGAACATTCAACATTTAAAGGGGAAATCAGAAATATAAGTTTTCATTATAATAGTTTTCTTGAGCAGTTGCAGCCACTGAATTTGGCATAGCTGCCAAGTTTTCCCTTTTCTCACGAGGAAGCCTATTCAGCATAAGGGAATTTCCCTTTAAAAAAGGGATAACTTGGCAGCTATGATTTGGTCATTAGCAGGGTGAACAGAGATAACCAAATGGCAACTTACTGTAGTGTGCATTGTTCCCCTTGGAAATCAGGTTGTTGTTGACATTTATCAAATTTATCATTTATCAAATGCAACAAAACTGTGTGAAAATGTAATAAATCTAACTAAATCAGGGTGGTTAACTATCCAAGGTTTCTAGTCTACATATCCCATGATTCCTTGTATTTTCAACTTCTCGGTTCTATGAGGCAGTGCTTTGGTTCAAAACTGCCTCAATTTTATAATGTATTGGGCTATCGTTTTGGAGGAGGGGAGGCCCCAAGGAAGTAAGCAAGGTTTCAAACTGAGGAAATCCTTTTAGTCATCAGTAGATGTCAGGGCATCCATCTGTTTAGATAATGAGGGTCCAGACAGCTGAGCCATAAATAACAACATCTCCCATATAATTAGAGACAGCCAAGCTATAAATATTATTTCTATGGAGAGAGTCTAGGATCAGTTTTTAGAGACAGGAGCACGGTGAGTTGGGGAGGGAGGTAGTTTCCTGGAGGCGAGGTACGCTGCTTGTGTTGGTGTACAACATCTGCTTCTATATGTGCTAGAATTTGATACCAGCTAATCTAATATCTCCTGCTCGCAAGATGCTTTTGATTTTTCCCTGTCAGGTATGGTTTCTCAGTTTCTTTAATCATTTCTGCTTGATGTCTGACTGGGGCACATGGCAGAGTGGGCCCCAACCTTTTAGTCCCAGAAAGTCCAAATGGCTCAGTTCCCAGCGCAATGGAACCGGTTGCACTGCCCTAAAACTGCGTCTGCCAGAGACCCTGTAAAAAAAACAAAACAAAACAAAATATGCAGTGAGGTATAGATGAAATGTCCAAATACATGGCAGTCATAGATGTGTTTATGAACTCGATAAACATGTACACATTTAAATACAGTGGTGCCTCGCTTAACAAACGCCCTGTAAGACAAAATTTTCGCTTAAAGAAAGGATTTTTCTAGCGGAGGTTGCCTCGCTAGATGAATTCGTTTTATGAAAAATTCGTCTAGTGAATCACGGTTTCCCATAGGAATGCACTGATTTTTTTTTTTAAAAAAAATAATCAATGCATTCCTATGAGATTTGCTAGAAGAATTTTTCGTTATAAGAATAGACCCGTGGACCGAATTAAATTCGTCTAGCGAGGCACCACTGTACATAAGATAGTGTCTGACTGTTTAGCCTCAGAAAATGCATAATGCTGTGATAAGCGTCGAGACAAGCTGAGCTGGCTTTCTGCTGAAACCTTTACCAAGCCAAAGAAAATACTCTCCATCTCTCATGGAGGGGTTGAAGAAGAGCAAAAGTGATTACCATTTATCTAAAAGGCTGCACACCCCTCACCAATATTTGGCATAGAGGCAATGGAAGCACTCCAGGGCCCAGATCTTCCCTGACCTAATTAGTTCCTGCTTTGGCATCATTAACTTTTTTGAAACCAGCCTTTGTTTTCTCATTAACGAAGGACATCATCTAATCATTTGGATTTGGCTACATGACAACATCGCTGAGGGCAAAGGAAGCTAATTCATAGTAAGGGTTGACCTTACTCTGATTTAGCTTCATTTGTCCTCTCTACAGTCATCGCTAAACTATATCTGAATTGGCTACATGACAAAATTTTCTGGTGTGGCTTGGCTTGGCAGTAGCTGTTCTTCCCTGCGTGTGTATTGAAGGGTGGTTTTGCCACCAGAGAAATATGGGATTCAATTATGAATTCCTAAATGCTATGGGGGGATTTTCAGCTGATGCTCCTGTTGAGGCCCTAGTTTTGAATGGCAAGAGGGGAAAAGTCGTTAACAGAATCATTCCTAATTACAAGAAAGGAGATTCCGACTAAACATCAGGAAGAACTTTCTGACAGTAGGAGCTGTTTAACAATAGAGCAGTCTCCCTTGGGAGGCTATGGATTCTCCTTCCTTGGAGGTTTCTCAGCAGAGGTTGGATGACCATCTGCCATGGATGCTTTGAGAGTTGAGATCCCTGCATTGCAGAGGGTTAGACTAGATGACCCTCCGGGGTACCTTCCAACTCTGTGATTCTATGATTATGTGACCTCTCTGCCTCTGTGGAGCTTATAACTCGCACAGGTGAAGTGCAAGTAGTATAAAACTCACAGCAAAAGGCAATTTAGCACAGGTTAAGAGCACAATTGACAGTCGGTGTCCTTTCACCATGCAGTTTACAGCTGCAATACTTACCAGGAGTGAGCCCCAATGGCTATGGTGAAAGTTGCTTCTGAGAAACATGCACAGGAATCCACTGTAAGTCACATTGCATAAGTTCAGGGAGGTTCTCCCAAGCAAATCATTTGCTGCAGGGCCCTGAGTTATTCCAGAGTTGACTATCCTCCCTCATGTGCACGGTATCCATTTCAGAGGACAAATCTGATACACACCCAAAGGAATATGCACGTAGATCAGTTCCACATGTAGAGAGAGGACTAGCCCCTGCAAGTGAAGGAACTCTGTGCATGCGTCAGAGGCTTCACAGACACAGACACTCATTCGAATGGAGAAATTATCTTATACTGGGGGTTGCAACAGGGATGGTTGCAGTAACTAAATTTCTGGTAAATGATTCAGTTCTATATTTTCCTGTTGCATCTCTGGGGAATGAAATTTTGGACATAAGACCTTTCTGGGTTTCTTCTCCTTTTCCTTTAATGGCTTTCTGCTATTCTCATTGCAGTGATTTATTAATTTCAAAATATTAGCATTTAGATGGAACATCATAAACTTCTCGTGTCCTGAAGGGGGAGATGTGAGGGAGAAGCGCTCACATTCTGGGTGGCTATCCAAGCCAGAGGACCCAAAGGACACAGTTCTGCTCCCCTCAAGTTCCATGCTATGAATTTCAAGTATGTACGAATGGGGGGGAAATTAGTTTTAAA
The DNA here is from genome assembly GCF_965207765.1 of Zootoca vivipara. NCBI lineage: Eukaryota > Metazoa > Chordata > Lepidosauria > Squamata > Lacertidae > Zootoca > Zootoca vivipara. The sequence goes on along the minus strand of NC_142593.1, from coordinate 21,037,742 downwards.
AAAGAAGAAGGTGCTGTTCTGTTTTCTGCACCTTGTCGGGTTAGTTCACGAAGCTGACTAGATTGCTGTTATTGTTCTTTCTCCATCTGCTGCAAAGAATTAAAATAATGACATCCACTCACACTGCAAGGGAAGTCAAGTAGGTGAGATTGCCAGTTTCTGACCCAGAAAGCAAACTCCAATGGCAGGAGAAAGCTGTACTTATTGTATGAACCACTTTATCGATGCTATTCCCAAAATAGACACAATCGAGGAGTGTTTGGTGGCGAGGAAGGGCGGGTAAAGCTCCTTCTGATGTGGAAATGCAGGTTATAATGTCAACTTGAGAATTTCAAACTCTGTGAAATGCAGGTTATAATGTCAAGTTGACAGTTTCGAACTTGACAGAACTCTGATATGTGCGTGTGTGTACCAAAAACGATACCCTTTGGGTGAGGTAGGAGGAAAAATCATATTTACCCCAGTGGATATACTGTGAGGTAACTTTTGATTAAAAAAAAACAACACTCTGCTTTCTGTTTTACTGTGTTTTTAATATTTTGTTGGGAGCCGCCCAGAGTGGCTGGGGCAACCCAGTCAGATGGGCAGCATATAAATAATAAAAATACTATTGTTGTTATTGTTATTATTGCTCTTTGAAGCTCCTCAGGTTTTTCATGAGACATATGTGCATTTTTCTGTCAGCTTCTTCCTCTTTCTTTTAAGACACTCTTAATTTTACTGCCCATTGCTTTGTTTTTTAAGAAGGCCAAAACTGTAGGGGGGGGGCATCTAGGCATCTGCGCTAGAAGCAGCTTTTGTTCTGATTCTTCAGACAGACACTGGATTATTCCTGTTTATCTGATATGAGCTGGTTGAAGCCTTTCGATTCCATCTCAATTTCGTTCCTTCTTTTATGGCCTTTCTAGACAAGGATGCGGTCTTGTGCCAAAAAGAAAAAGAAAAAGGCAGCTGATCCGTTATTTCTTAGGATTCTGCCCCCTCCCCCAATTTTGCCTTGAGAAATACTTCTGTTGTCAGGATATAGCATGGAAAATGAACTGAAAATACAACAGAAAATGGTTTCCTTAGAAGATAATGTCATGCCACTTGTCATTGCAGTTATCCAAATGTAAGCTACATTCAATTATTAGTACTTGTGATTGACTGACTTTGGGGGAGGACCATTGTTTAGTAGTAGAGCAAATACTTTTGCATACGAAAGCTCCCAGGTTCAGTCCACAGCCGCACCTCAGTTGTCAAACATTTCGGAAGCCGAACGGGCTTCCGGAACAGATTGCGTTCGACAACTGAGGTTTGACTGTACTGCATATTATTGAGTACTCCCAGAAAAAAAGCACTGATAATGATAATAATCTCGAGGTCCTAAACAAGGTGAGTAAGGTCTCAGCCAGACGGCAAAAGAAGATGAATTTAGCTTTCTCAGATACAAGCGTTTTCCTGTCAGTTATACTTGCTCATGCAGTTTTTTTTTTTTATAACGATTTATTAAGTTTTCCAATTAAACACATTTAAAGACATTAAACAAAACAAACAAACATTCATAACAACACAATACATACATCACTCTTTTTACTCTTCTCACAATCTTCTATTAAAAATGCTCCGCCGAGCTTGACTTCCCTCCCTCCCCTCAATAGGTTTTCTAATCAGTTCTTATCTCGCAGTTCCTTTATATCTACTCCTTAAAGTCAATTCGTAGGATTTATTTCAAGCCTGCAAGTGTCTTTAAGCTTCTACAGTTCTTTTCCATATAGTCCACAAATTTACTCCAGTCTCTTAGAAACCTTGTTTCCCTCTGGTTTCGAATCCTGCTAGTCAGTCTCGCTAGTTCTGCATAGTCCATCATCTTTGTCTGCCACTCTCCAATTGTCGGTAAGTCCTGAGTCTTCCATTTTTGGGCTAATAATGTCCTCGCCGCGGTTGTCGCATACAGAAATAAAGTATTGTCCTCCTTGGTTATCTCTTGACCTATCATTCCTAACAAAAATGCTTCGGGTTTTTTGGGAAAGGTATATTTAAAAATCTTTTTCAGTTCATTATATATCATTTCCCAAAATTCTTTAACCTTTTCACATTTCCACCACATATGATACAAATCCCCTTCCTTTTCATTGCATTTCCAGCACATTCTATTACTCATTCTATACATTTTAGCTAATTTCACTGGGGTTAAATGCCATCTATACATCATCTTCCAAACATTCTCTTTCAAGGCGGTACATGCTGTAAATTTTAATGTTTGATTCCATAATTTCAACCACGCATCATATTCAATATTATGCCCAAAATCTTTTGCCCATTTTATCATTACCTCTTTTGTCAATTCATCTTTAGTATACCATTCTAACAACAAATTATACATTTTAGACAACAATTTTGTTCTGCCTTCTAGCAACTCCACTTGAAATTTGGACCTTCTCTCCTCAAAACCAATCTTTTCATCTTTTGAGAATATATCATTTATTTGGTGGCATTGCAACCAACTCGTCAAAAGGACTTTGACCTCTTCATAGGGTTTTAATTTCCAACCTTGTTCAGATTTTCTTAAAAGTTCCTCATATGTTGGTCTCTCCCCTTCCATATTCACCTTTTTTTACTGTAATTACCTCCATTGGTGAGATCCACCATGGGGTCTTGGTCTCTAACAGCAATTTGTTTCTTTCCCATACTTCACATAACGATCTTCTTATCACATGATTCATAAATGCTTTGTGGGGTTTTTTCTTGTCATACCAAAGATATGAATGCCAACCAGCTCTGTTGTCGAATCCTTCCAGATCTAATAAATCCGTATTTCCCAATGTTATCCAATCTTTTATCCAACAGAGACAAGTAGCTTCAAAGTATATTCTCAAGTCTGGCATGGAGAATCCGCCTCTTTCTTTCCTATCAACTAAAATTTTATATTTTATTCTTGGCTTCTTCCCCTGCCAGACAAATCTTTGTAAATCTTTTTGCCATTCTTTGAATTGTCCTATCCCCTTTATAATAGGTATTGTTTGAAACAAGAATAACATTTTGGGTAGTACGTTCATCTTTATTGCTGCTATTCTGCCAAGGAATGACAACTTCCTTCTGTTCCATATTTCTAAGTCTTTCTTTATTTCTTTCCATACTGGTTCATAATTATCATTAAACAAATTTATGTTTTTTGCTGTCATCCATATTCCAAGATACTGTACCTTTTTTACGATTGCAATACCATGTCTTTGCTGCAATTCTTCCTTCTCTTCCTTATCCAGATTTTTTATCATCATTTTCGTTTTTTGTTTATTCAATTTAAATCCCGCCAATTGTCCGAATTCTTCAATTACTTCTATCACGAATGCTTTTAACTTAAATTCTTTCGCACCTACTTTAATTCCTTTAATTGTTTGAACTTCTCTGATTCTATTTAATAACACTTCCAGGACCGTGATGAACAATAACGGTGACAATGGACATCCTTGTCTAGTCCCTTTTGTAATTTCAAAATAATCTGTTAATACATTATTTATTATCAGTTTTGCTCTTTGTTCCGAATATATTGCTTCTATCCCTTTCAGGAAAGATCCCCCTACTTTCATCTGTTCCAGGTTCTTCTTCATAAACTGCCAAGATATATTATCAAAAGCTTTCTCTGCATCAATAAACATCAATGCCGCAGGTTTATCTATTCTAACCTCCAAATATTCTATCACATCTATAATATGGCTTACATTATCTTTTAATTGTCGGTTAGGTAGAAATCCTGCTTGGTCCTTATGAATCAATTCTTTCAATATCTCTTTCAATCTTGTTGCCATTATATCTGCAAAGAGCTTATAATCATTATTCAATAACGAAATTGGTCTGTAATTTTTCACATCTAAACCATCTGAGCCTGGTTTCGGTATCAGTGTTATATAAGCTTCTTTCCAAGTATTTGGGGTCTTTCCTCCTCTGAATATGTTATTCATTACTTCCACTAAAACAGGTATCAACTGTCCATTCAATACTTTATAATATTTTGCTGATAGTCCATCCGGGCCTGGTGTTTTTCCTTGCTTCATTTTCTTTATCGCATTCTGAACTTCTTGTGCAGTTATTGAGGCGTTTAATTTATTCTTCTCCCTTTCTGTAATTTGCTTTAATTTATATTTCTCCAAATATTCTTTTATCTTTCTGGCATCTTCTTTTCCTTTGCTATATAGACTTTTATAATAATTTTGAAAGGCTCTTCTAATTTCCTTTGGATCTTCCGTCATTTCCTCCTGAATTTTGATTTTATTTATTATATTTTGATTTTGACGTTTCCTCAATTGCCAAGCCAACAATTTCCCTGTTTTATTTGCCGATTCGAAATTCTTTTGTTTCATCTGCTTTATCTTCCATTCTATCTCCTGATTTACCAGCATGGAGAATTGTGTTTGCAACATCTTTATATTATTCTTAATTTGCTGATCGTATGGTTTATCGATCAGGTTCTTCTCATTCTCCATGAGGTGTCTTAGAATTTCTTCTTTTTTCTTTTCCTTATTTCTCTTCAGGTAACTGTTCTTTTGTATTAAGTAGCCTCTCATTACTGCTTTACTTGCATCCCATACCACATCTATTCCAGTTTCTTTATGCAAATTCCAGTGGAAATAAGCTTTCAACACTTCTTTAGCTTTTTCAGCAATTTCTTTGTTTTCCAGCAGTTCCTCATTCATTCTCCATCTAAAGGAATTCTGTTCTTTTCCTCTCATCTCCATGAATACTGGATTATCATCTGACATTGCTCATGCAGTTATTGAGGCTGGTGGCTAGTCCCAGATTTCTCTAGGTCAGCTAGACCTAATGTGGAGGCAGAACCAGGAACTGATTTGATGGGAGCTCTTTCTCTGGCAGACAAGAAGCGATCACTCTAAGGCAGTTCTCTCAAGTTTTTGGTTTTTGTTTCCCTGCGAATGTTCACAGTGGATTCTAAAACACAGTCAGCTTCACATGAAATGGAATCTCTCATTCACTAGATACCTGCCATGTGGCCAACATTAGCCAATCACATCAATCACGTGAGAACTGATAGAGAACTCTCTTGAATTCAGTTTCCAACCATTCAAGTTTAAACATATAGTAATGTATACAAAAATTTACAATTTCAGTGAATTAAATTACTATACTTAACACTGCAGCCTTTCAGCAGCTTTCTCTCCCCAAACAGACAGATGCCAGCATGTTGGCTTGTTGTCATAGGACCATAGTCAGACTGTTGGTACATCAAGCTCAGTATAAGAAATGCTAGGCATTGAATTTGGGACCTTCTGTATACAAAGCAGATGTTCTACCACTGAGCTTACAACCCTCTTCCATGTGCCAGTGGAGGAACATATTTACATATTTGGTGCCATGCCCAAAGCAATCTAGCACAGGGCAAGGATTAGCTAGATAAAATCTGCCCCTTGTGATCATGATCATTATTAGACCCCCGCAGCTGATGGCACTTGAATATCAAAAGACCTGCACATTATTTGCAAAGATGCATTTAACATATCTCATTTGGCCCTGAACATGCCATCTGACCTTGGCTGTCAAATTCTTCCCTTGGTTTAATTAAGGAGATACATTTGTTTAATTAAGCGCTTCCCAGTTGTGAGAGTTTTGATCCCCTTTACCCATCAACAGAAAGGGTGCTAAATAACGTCTGCCTCTATATTTAGATGACAATTATCTATTTGCGGGATGAGTCACTCTCTGAGTCCTCTTATCAGTAATGAATTCTCTGTCTCTTTCTTTCCAACCCCACCCCAGAATGGATGCATGCATGCTGAATGACACAACCGTGCTTGTCTCCAGAATAAGCATGTTTGGATTATGTGCCTTTGATCCCATCTGAGCAGATCATGATAGTATTAGCAATTACTTAAAGAAAAAACAGGCATCTGTCCAAATCTCAGCTTGTCCTGATTGATGCTAATCAGCCTAAACCTCTCCAGCAGTCTGAAGCAATCTATTATCATACTTTATTAACCTTTTTGGAAAGCAATGCCCTCTCTTCTCTAGGGACATAATATTTAAAGCAACGATTTATTTATTTATTTATTTTTTTAATAATAAAAAAATGCAAGTCAGGTTAGGGTTAGGTAATGTTTCCGGCCCTGCAGTTAAATCTTAGTTTTCACCAGTTTGATAAATAGCCTGCATTAGCACTTAGTGTGTGAAGTTAATCATGGCAGAAAGAAAAATAGCATGCTTGCTTTGCCTAGTGTAGGGATAACTAGCCTTTCAGCATTGGGGGTTCCTTCACCTTCAATGGTAGCCAAGGGATTTCATCAGATCAACTTGGTGCTGCAGGGGCCTGGAAAGCCATAACCATATCCTCTCCCCATCCCACTTTTACACTACTAGGTATTAATGGTACTGGAGATCTAATAGCAGCAAATGGTATGGTTCGGCAGCACTGCTTAACTGGCCTCTGGCCAATTGGGTTGCTCTTGCGTCCCGGGAGCTAGAGAGGGAGCAATGGCACAGTGGCAAGGTCAGCATGGTAAAAATGGCACTGGTGGAGTCAATCTGTCATTCCTGCCTGTGCATTTGCACCATGCTAAACAACCCAATACTCTGTCCCTCCCTTTCTACTTCCAGGCAAGCAACAGCAACATGACCAGACCACTTGCTACTGACATCTAATGTTGAAAAGTGACTACAGTGGTACCTCGACTTACGAAGACGGTCCGTTCCGCGGTTTTTGGATGTCGAAGCGTGCAATCGGCGCATGCGCGAAACGCGCTTCTGCGCTTCTGTGCATGCGCCGACTGCGCGCACCGCTCTGCACAGGTGCAGACCGTGTGCGCCGGGCAAAAAGACATCCGGGGTTGTCGACTTCGGAAGTCGAAACCTTCGGAAGTCGAAGCGCTCAGATGTCGAGGTATGACTGTATTCCTGTTGTCAACAGTGCCAGAGCCTGTTGTGACGTGGGGTACGTGATTTCAGCTCTCTTGACATAATATGCTGGAGGCAGTTCTCTAGTAACACTTCTTTATTAAAGCAAACAAGACTGAGCTTGAGGAGAGGAAAGCTACATTTATAGGGACAGGGGACTAGCTAGAAAGGGATACATTTTGGAGGGAACAATATCAGGCAATCACAGTGCCGCCTTTTGGAGGAAACCAATAAGACAGAGGATCCAAATACAGCAGCTTAAATGAACCAATAGTAGCTGTACCTTCTGGAACCAAAAGACAGTTATTTTACCCTAATGCAAATACAGACAATAGTAATACAGATATAAAATCCTTTGACTCAATACACAACAGAGCCAATGTTAACTAAAGTGAGGAGCTGTAGCAGAGGACATGATTTGCATGCAAGAGATCCTGGGCTCAATCAAAGACACCTGAGTTTCTGAACCCCTGGAGAGGAGTGGCCAGTCACCATAGGAGATTTTGAGGTAGGTGGACTAGTGCCTGACTCAGAATAAGGCAGCATATTCTGTAAAATCCAGGAAGCAGGGCCAGCGCAAGGCATTTTGGCACCTGTGGCAAACCACAAAATGGTGTCCCCATCCCCACCAGGGAAGAAGGGGGTAAGTGAACATCTACACTGGGATCTGCTGCCCCTGTGGATTGTGTCGCCTGAAGTAGTCACCTCACTTTGTGTGCCGAGGCACCAAGAGGACCCCCCAATAACTCACACTGACACCATAATTTTTGTTAAGGTTTTTGGCATTAGAATTTGGCCACAACTTTTTTATTAAAATACAATCAAAATGTGAGTGGTTGCTTAGTCATTGGTTCCCAGCCATCTGTCTCCCGCCTGGGACAGATCTGACTCCCTCTAGCCTAGTAGGGGAGTCTGTAAGTAAGCACCCCCTGAGAGAGGACGGGGCAGGGGGCACAAGCCCTTCTTTGTCCTCTCCCCAGATGCTCCCCGAGGCTCATGCGTGGTCCTGACCCCAAGCGGGGATAAACAGACAAACATGTGGAGCCTGGGATTCCTTTAACGGAATATGGCAGCAGCAATCACATGAGGGTCAGGCCCAGCCAAAATCCGTACCCCTCGACCAATTATTTGAACCAATGACTAACTGCAACCTTACAAGTTGTGACTAATTGCAGTATGGTAGGTAAAAACCACCTGACACCAGCCAATCAGTCAAGTGGCAAAATTCCTACCAGGCCCCTGAATACAGGCGACCCCTAGACAGGCACTGCAAGGTCAAAGCAAAGGGGCCTAAATAAAGTGGAGGGTGGGCGGGAGATTCGAAGCGAGCAGCAAAGAGATAGCACAAACTGCTCCTTCGGCTTAAACATAGCAAGGGCTGTCAATCAACAAATTGCAACAAGCAAAAATCCCCAGCAACAATTAAACCACCAATCAAAGCCCAATATCAGACCCGCCCCCAAAGCCCTGGTTCGTCTTGTTAGCCCTGCCGCAACCCATGTTCTCTCCTATGGAGAGAACCTGCTTTGCCTAATGGGTGAACCGGCCCTGCCAGGAAGGAGCTAAAAAGAAATTGGAATTGTATCTGTGATGGCAATACTCAGTTGTTGCCTCTTCCCTTCTAAGCAACAGAAGTAACTGATTTATCACAGTTACCCTTTTCCAAATCCACAAAGGCCTGAATATGAATATTGTCAGTTGTGTGAGGCTCCCAGGGCTGGACTAAGTATGTCGAAGGCAAATCGTTGCACGGGTTGTAAATGTTTCCTGGGACTTCATTCCTAAGGATCAGATAATCCATTGTGCTCCCTTTAGGTGTTCTATTTCTCTCCCCGATTGCTGGTAAAAGATATCGCAGAGATTTCCAGGTGTTAATTACCGATGCATCTAGGTATCCTATGTTAACTTCCAATGTAAATTTGCTGTCTGAATGCTTTGCATTTTGCAATTAATATTTGCTCAGGCATTTATCTAATTAATTAATGTTATCCGAGTGGCTAAGGGAGGGGAAAACTGGAGAGTTCATAATTTCAGACTTTCATCCGATTATTTAAGGTGAGTTAGGGTAAGGGTGAAGAACAGAAATAGCATAGATTAACCACTTTTGTGCAGCTTGCCTTTTCTTACATTTCAAAACAGAGAAAAAAACTAGTTCCATGGATGCTTTGCATGATATACAGACAAATTCTAGGACTGAGATGGGGAACCTGTTGCCCTCAGATGTTGTTGGACTCACTATAAGAGGCACCCCCCAAACTGCAGCCCTCCAGATGTTTTGGCCTACAGCTCCCATGATCCCTAGCTAAGAGGACCAGTGGTCGGGGAAGATGGGAATTGTAGTCCAAAACATCTGGAGGGCCGAAGTTTGAGGATGTCTGCACTATAGCATCCAGCATCCTTGATTGGGGTGATGAGACCTGAAGGTCCACAGGTTCTTTATCCCTGTTCCAGAGTTCTACCATTCATCTTCTCCATTTATCTATTCCATGGGAAGCAGAGGACATTGTTTGCTAAAGCAAGACCATTTTTATTTTTGTCATTCCCATGCATTTCAGTTATCTATTTAGGAGTTTACCAGGTCACACAGTTTGCATTCCTGTCCATAGTCATCATTTGAACATCCAGGAGGCAAGCTCAGCCCAGAAGCACCCAAAGTTTGGGAACTTGTATTTCAGAGATGTGTCCAGCCTCATCCAAAGCGAGTGAGTGCCACTTCCCTGAATCGCAAGAGTGATTCATTGCACCTGTTAGTTTCAAATTTGTTATCCCTCACCGATTCTGTAAGAACATGCCTAGGCAGAAGATCAAAGAATTTGCACCTGATTCTGGATTTGATAAAGATAGTTGGGTGTCAAGGCCGATCAGCACATTGAGGACATTATGCTGCGATGTGAACTTCAACAGTAGCTTTACATAAATATAAATGAGACGGAGGAGCCCTGCAGAAACGCCACTGCAAATCTGTACTCAACTCTCAACCCTTCAGAAGGATTTGATCCAGCCAGGGTGGTGTAGTGATTTGTTTCGGAAACAATGGGTCAGTCACTATTTCTCAGCCTAAGCTATTTCCCAGAAGTGCTGTTAAGATAAAAGAGGGACTGTGTATGCTACCTCAGAGAAAGGGTGGGGTATATTTATGTCCTTCCTATAAAATATAAATATCAAAAGCCAATAAAAGGGTCACACTCCCACAGTTCATTGGAATGAATTGGTACAATTTTCCAAAAAATCTGTTCCCTACCCAAAAAAAACCCCCAACCCCAGAATAACCACATTGTTAATTACCTTGCCCAGTAAATGTTAATTGGAAATAAGCCTGTAGTTTTTCAACTCCTCTGGGTCCAGTTATAACCTTTACACTAATGGATACATAACAGCTTTCTTTGAGTCCTGGAGGACCCTGTTAGCTGACACAACTTCCAGAAGTGCCAAGTAGCCTCTTCAAGGTAGATTTAGATAGGCTGAGCCTGCAAGCTGACTGAATATTTCCAAATATGATATCCGTATCAGCAGACGATAGCGAGTGAAGATGGTCCATCTGAGCAACTGCTGTAAGCAGTAGCCATGGGCACAGGAACCAAGGAAGCAGCCTCACGCCGAGTCAGACTATTAGTCTGCCTAACTCAGTAATGCCTACTCTGACCGGCAGCATCTCTCTAGGGTAGAGGACATTGACAGCCCTCCTAGGGAATGCTGGAAATTGAACCTGAGACCTTTTGCACACAATGCACGTGCTCTGCCACTGAGCGATGAATGTTAAGCTCCGACTCTGCAATAAATTACGAATCCAAGTCAGTGTTGATGTTTAGCCATTTTGTTTCAGGGCTCATCCCCATTTCTGCCTAGAAGGCACGGGGCTGAGTGGTTTTCTGCTTGGCCCACACTTTCTGAGCACTGTCCAAGCAGTTTCCCCCTTGTCCCTACTCCTTTCCAAGGGAAACCCCGCTCTTTAGCAACAGAGCAGAACAAATTGCAATCCAGGGAAAAACGGAATTGCCATTTGCTCCAAACGAGTGTGAAAGAGTGGTCTTCCCCGGGGGAAAGCAAAAGGGACAATAGAAAGTGTGGCCAAGCCCATAGTGGGCAACTGAATCCCCCTTTTTTAACATATAGCAGGAGACTTATGTTGCCATGGTTCTCTAATAATCCAAAACAGCTTCATTGGATGGTATTTTGAAGATTTAGCCGGGAATAAGAGGTATGTCCTCTGTGCCACACTCCATCAAATTTGCCCCGTGTTTCCAACCACCCATGGGTGTAGCCAGGCTTTTGTTGGGGGGCAGAACCTATGTGATTGGTCAGTTAGTTAAGTATTTCTACTGTTTTACTTGATTGGGGGGCAGCCCCCCCCCCGGCTATACTCATGCAACCGCCTACATTCTAGCAACCCATCTAGAAGATTTAAGCTCCTTTATCTCCCTGGTAAATCAAGGACCTATTCATAACCAAACCTATGAACCAAACCACCGCTTGCCTTTACCAGTTTCCTATTTTAGAGAACAACACCATTGATTAGATTGCTAGTAATATTGACAGCAAATTCCAAACACACACACCGTGCCTTCTAGGAACCTTTGAGATCTATTAGTGCTCTAGTAAGCATCTTGCCTACATGGGGACTACAGGATGTGTCCCAAATAGACGGAACCTTATTTGTTAGCTAACCGGGGAGGGCTGCTTCATCGGTACTGATCCTAATGAAATTCACCACCTTTCCCCCCACTTTGCATCTGTTAGCTCCCTTTTCTCTCTTTGACCCAATCCAAACTACATTGAAATTAGCTTGCTCAATGGTGCAGCCTATAAATAGGGTCACGAATCTTCAAAAACTACGCTGATTCACATATTATTTTCTCATCATTGCTGCTCCCAACAAATCTGTTTATCAATTAATTCTCTCTGGTTTCAGGGAATTGGCCGTGAAACGTATTTGCACAGATAGAGAATTCTTGGGAGACCTCGTTTTAATTGTTCCTATTTTATCTAGCAAAGATAACAGCAGAAAATCCCATCTGCTTTTAATCATCTCTTCTTCTTCTTCTTCTCTCCCTCCCCCCCCTTTGCAATAATTTGCTTGTAATTTTCTCCAAATGAGCTTTTGAAAATTGGATGCTATTTGTACTTTTTAGGTACCTGGTTCTCTATTGGTTCCAAATATATTCATTCATTCATAATGGATAAAATCCACCTAATCATAGCAGGAGGTGCCTGGAAACAGAGCTGTAGCAATGGAATAGAAGCTCTCCCTGGGTAGAGCCAGGAAAGAAACAGAGAGGAGCAGGCAAGGAATGGTACTTGGAGTCCCTGTTGTGTGATAGAATTGAGCTCATTAAATCTAGGAAGAGACTGTGTGATGCATGGATAGCTGGTCAATGACTGCCCTAGTGGCCAGAATAGCAGTTATGTTAGGGCATTCTAGTGTATCCATTCTTGTTCCCCATTTCAGTTTGAAGGATGGATCTGAACCATTTTCTGTCTCCAGCTGCTTATAAACAGTATATGACGAAGGTACACTAAGATGGCTCTCCTTTTTAAAAATATAATTTTATTAAATTTCTGTTTTGCAGTTTAGAACATTCATTTATACAACCTTAAAATATCAATGACGTCCCTTTTTCTCTTTCCATGGTTCATTTTGCATAGCATAAATCCCTGTGTATTTTATGTAAACCAATCCATTCAGTATTCCATTCTTATTTCCATCAAAACCTATTTACACTGTTGAATTTACAGTATCTTAATGCTGCCAACGTTTTCAAGTGTACACAATTTCCCCCCATATATTCAGTAAACATTTTCCAATCTTCTTTAAACGAATGCTCTTCTTGTTCTCTTATTCTAGACGTTAGATCCACAAGCTGCGCATTTTCCAGCAGTTTAAGTTGCTGTTCTTCTTTGGTTGGGATCTCGCTCATTTTCCATTTTGGGGCTAACGAAACACGGGCTGCCATAGTGGCATACATAAATAGCCTTATTTGACGCCTGAAAATTTTCATCTGAATTATCCCCAGCAAAAAGGACTCTGTTTTCTATTTGGAAAGGTGCTTTTAAACATTTTTTTCAATTCATTATAAATTATTTCCCAATACTCTTTTACCCTTTTACAGGTCCACCACATTTGAAAGAATGTACCCTCAACCTCATTTTGCATCTCCAGCACTTATCTTAGCAAGTCTATTCAGAGTTAAATACCATCTATAAATCATTTTCAAGTAGTTCTCCTTCAGGGAATAGCAAATTTGCTCTCCTAAACCCTTCCAAAAATCAATTCCCTGTGTGAATGTTGATGTCTGAGGTCAATATTTGACATCCAAAGGTATCTGGTATTTGGTAGGATTTGATCGTTGACCGTCAGGGTTTGATATGTGGCAGTACTTGACAACTGACATCTGACGATACCATACCATACCATACCATACCATACCATACCCCGGGTGCCAAGATCCAAGTTTCATGAGAGATTTAAAATCACAAAATATGCAGCAAAGCAAAGCATGGAAATATAGGCTGTAAAACATTAAGATGTCCCCTTTAAAGTGAATTCCAAAATGTCCCCTTAAAAGATTTCTTTCCAAAGTTTCACACACACACACACACACTCAAGCATAGGGAAAAGACCACATGTCAGATTCATGTGCTTCAGAATAGTTGCACAGGCAGTAAAACTTGGCTTTGTTACAAAGTGGATAAAGTTCCTAGATTATTGGTATAGGAATGCAATGGAGGCTTGTTAAAGCCATGTGGGTGGAGAGAACAGCCCAAAGTTCACATATAGACTGAACTTCTTATGTAGGATGGGAAGAACCTACATTTGGTTTGATTATATAGTTCCTTCAAAGGTGAGGGGAAGTGGACATAGTCAGGCCTGGCAGGTCAGCTTACTCTATGACATTAACCCCTTCATGCATTAATTAGACGTAAGCATGTTGGTTATATGTGGTTCTCCCACACATTTTACAAAGCAAAAACCTAAAGCAGCCAGGCGATGGAGGTTAAAATATATCAATAAGAAGCCCTGACAGTTGCTTTCTGCCAGCAAAAATCAAACTGCATTTAACTTTGGCAGCTTTTCCTCTCATGGCAATAAAAAAGGTGAGAAATTCAAATAGTGCCAAATTAAAGCTGAGGATCTCCTTTTGCAGTTGCAGCTTGAACTTTCAATCACCTGACATCTTATATGATGCCATGTGATTGACAGGTGGATAGCCCTGGCCACCTGTCAAAGTGGCCTGCAGAGGATTGGAGACTTCTGAATCCAACCCTCTGGCCTAATCTAGTTCCCCATCCTTTACAGCTTTATGATGAGTTCTGCAGTCTGTTCTGCAGCAAATGCTGGTGCACTCCAGAACCACTATCGCATTCTCAATTGGTTTGAATCCACGAACGATGGCAACGGGGGCGCTCTCCCTTTCTGTTTGAGGAACGCATCGGGTACAAGCTAAATGGCTGGCGAAGTTGTAAATAGTAATTACTCAACGCACAGTCAAGGAAAGCTGCCATTGTAGCTTGCAATTATTGGGCCTACATATTAACAGTGTTCCTTTTGAGACTCTCACCCATTGCAGTGACATATCAGACGGGAGATAAAGTATAGGTCTTTGAGGGGTGCATTTTTCAGTTTGATTGGCTTGGCTGCCTTTCCTGGGATAATATCTCATGTTTAATTTATCACCGCAGGCAGCAGTAGGCATCTGTCTAGGGGGCGCCTGTGCACGCGTCTGCTTCCCATTATTACTAATAAAAGCCTTCATTACGGCTCTCGTTCCCTTTATTGCAAATATAAATAAAATCTGACAATATTGTAAATAAATCCTTTCTTTCCCAGAAGCTGGCAGAATGGGGCGAAAATTAATTTTGTGCCTGAAAAATCTCATCAGACAGCTTTATGGAAAGAAAGGGAATTGGCATCGGTGCCCAGGCGGCCTTTCATTTCTCTCTCTCTCCACCTCTTTGGCCACTCTCGCCTCAGTCCGTTCACGCTCCTCTTCTGTGTGCTGCATCCGTCTCCCGCCGAAGCTGTGTTAGTCAACCCAGTCATCAAAAAGGTCAATGGGATCGGCAGGGCGAGGAGGGGGAGAGAGGAGGGGACACAGAGTCCTGGCTTCTCGAGGAAACCTAACACGTATCTGCTGCAGCAGCATAATTTCCAGAACTGTGTGTGTAGGGTTCTCTCCCCCCGCTGGCCCCGGGAGACTGCAAGGACAAAGCAGGAAAAGCTCAACTAGAAAGGGCATTTAGGATTCATAAAAACCATTACAGAAAGTGCACAAAGCATTGCCTGCTATAACTCGATTGTATTTCACTGAGCAAGCAAACGCACCAAAATGCCTGGTTAAGCGCTTCTTCATTTCGAACGCTTCAGCTTAAACAACTCGGAACATCCTCAAGGCAGGTAGAGGAGATAATCAAGTGAAGTGGGGTGGGTTTAAATAACAACAACAACAACAACAACAACAACAACAACAACAACAACAGGGCCACACATTAATTCTCCTGCTTGGGGAATGATATGTTAAATGCCCCTGTAGTCTTTTACAGCTTCCTGATTCCAGCCGACATGTCGGCTTTATGGAAGTACAAATACTCCCTTTGGGTTGAAGACAAGGTGATTTTGATTTCCAATTAATAATAGATTGACACTAAGTGCGCTTAATTGTCACATTTGTCATGGTGTGATTCATAAAGCAGAAGATCAATGAGCCGTTCTGTAGGTTTTATGATCCCTTCCCGTGGCAACAGTTCTGTTGACAAAAAAAGAGGAATTGCAGCCCAGGCTATTGCTAACCTGTACAGCTTCTAACCAGCCTCAACTGTGTCTATCCATCACTGTCATATATCAGTCTGAGTTGAGCATGTGGATCTGGGGGTTGGGTGGGGTGCGGGGGATATTCTGCAGTCCTCTGCAGTAATTTATGTTTTGTGACAGCAGGCTAGCTCAGTAATAAAAATTCTATTTATTTTTAATGAAGGAGGGAGAGGATAATATATACAGATATAAAAATTATACGCACTCCTTGAATTTTGCTATACTATAATTTGCAGTGGAGTGTGTGGCTGTAATTTTACGAGTTTATTTGAGGCCTGCTTTTCTCTGAAACTTGTGGCAAAAGCCTTCCAGAAGACTTGAGCAATTCCTGAGCAATTGCATTAACACTGAAGTTGTCTTTCTGAAGAAACTGTGAGCTGGTGCTTTTTGAACTCCCTCACTTAATTCAGGAAGCAGTCATGTGTTCTGTGCATGTTTTCGCAACTGCAAAGATAGGCCTGTTCTCCCATCTGTGGGAAATAAGCAGCACCATTTGAGGCTGATTAGACGCCAAGCTTCCTGTCATCTCCATTTGTTCATCCTTGGAGAATATTTTCAGTCACTTCTTCCAGTCCAATTTGCTACGCCAAGGCAGCGACCTCTTTACCAGGAATTAGGAAGGAATTGCGTGCCCAGCCGCAGAGTCTACCTTCCCGGCGCTCCTAACTGCTAAAGTGGGGAAATGAATGGACACAACAACAGTCTGGGATTTAAAATGTCCACAACCTTATTGATTTCAGATGTAGGAAGCCTTGGCACAGGCACTGGGTGTATGTCCCTCTCAGCCTTACCCCACACACTGGGGAGCGGGAACTGAGGCATGACAGGGTCTATTTGGGGGTGGCTCCATCACAAGATGCAGGTTTACACAGATGGCCCCCAAACGCCTAGGGAAGCTCTGTGGCCCACTGGCTCTTTGGACAGCGACTTTCCTCCAAACCCCTTTAACGGGGTACCCTGTTATTGCCGCCGCAGAGAACAGGGGGTGGGTGAGTCACCACTTCACCACACCCCAATTGGATAAAGACTATAGGATTCTGCCCAAGGCCTAAACCACCAAGTTATGCCCAGCGCTAAGGGGAAGGCGAAACCTGCAGAGCAGAAGCAGCAAGGAATTAAAGTAGAGAGGGAATTAAAGTAGAGAGGGAAAGCGTGGACCTGAGTCCCAAGCCCCGCCCCCCAGGCTGCAGCGGATTGGCCAATCTGAAGCTGGTTTTGGCGGTAACTTGTGAGCCTCCGTGGCGGCCAAGGGGGACACACACAGACAAAATGGCATGCTGCGCCCAGGCCAACAGAAGAGGTGTCACGTTGGACCAAAACCACCGCTTACCTGCAAGGGAGGTAAGCGGCCATTAAGACCAGGGCTTGGTGAAAATGGCCTCCTAAAATTCTTCATGCTCTTTGTAGGCAGTAAAATGAGGGGGTGGCCAAATATTCTTGGAGAACGCCATGCTTTGTTCCCCATGTTACAGAGGCCCGAATGGCCTCATCCAGAAAGCTAGCATTTAGTGTTGCTGGCCATGTGCTGTGGAACAGTCCTCCAGTAGAGATCCAACAGGCAGCCTCACTTTTGATTTCCACACATGTCAGCATGCTATCAGCAACTCCTGGTTGGTTCCGCAGGAAAGTATAAAGACAAGGGAAAGTTTCTTACAGTCCTTTTTTATTTCAAACTTTACAGAGAGAGGCTATAGAACCCAGCCTCTTGGATAATGGTGTTGTCCTGAGTGAATCTCCACCCCACTTCTCTCCCACTTCCTCGTTCGTCATCCTCATCACCTCCTCTTCAGGTGCTGGTATATGCCCTCTGTCTTTGAGCTCTTTGCTCTCCTACTTTTAAGGCTCGCCAGGTTCTGGGAGATGGTGGGTCTGGAATGCTTTCTAAAGACACAGTGTCAGGCAGCCGTTGCTCTAGCTCTCCCATGATTCCCCAACTTTCCCCCTCATTTGTCTCTGAGCTGCTACTTCCCTCAAACCCCTGTTGTAAATGTAAACTGTCTTCCTTTTCCTCCTCCCTGGAAAGGTCAGGATGGGGAGGCAGTCTCCACCATTCCTCTTATGCCCAGTCCCTGACAACACATCTCTTGAATGCTTTTTTTATGTTGACAGGTCCATGCAGTTGTGAATTGTTTTCTTTTTGAGAAGCCAGACATTTTATTGGTTGTTCTATGTTGCTTTTAAAAGGTTTTCATGCTGCTATGCCCAGACCTGGTGTTTTGTGACAGGGCGGTGTGACTACTCTTTTTTTCTCTTTCTTTTAAAGGAAAGACATTGCAAGCAATTGCAACTGATAGGTTGTAGCTGCTTGAAGAGTTTGGGCTGTAGGACCCGAGACCTGAAACTTGTTGTCTAGGCATAGTTGTGTCACTGGTTCCTGGTTCCCCAGTTCTGATTCAGCTGTTAAGTGAAGCTCCCATACAGACAGTGGTGTGTGATGAAATTTTTTGTAGGGGAACAGTTAGGGCCAGAAGCGCCAGCTTGGAAGGACAATTGGGGGGGTTGGTGTTGCATGTGTGATGTCCTGGCATTGCACGTGTGAGCCTCATGCCTCCCTAACATGAGCAGAAGCTTTTTGGGCTTTGGGAAGGAAGCACCAAGCCTCTGACAGGATGCTGGAGCCCTGCTGCTTAGTTCCCAAAGCCGGGTACACTTTGGCAAGGTTGTGGGTGGGCTCTTGGACCCTGTTGGAGCATAACACCAGGGGCGTCTTATCCATAGAGGCTAGTGGCGCAGGGCACCAGGGCGCCAAGTTCTGGATGGCACCAGGGAAGAGGCGGAGGCTGGCATAAGCTCGCCAAGCTCGCCCACCTCTGCCATGCCGCACCGAAGCAGCGCCGCGCCTGGAGCCTCCGCCTACTGTGTGTTAGGAGACTCAGTTCCACCTTAAGGTTTAGGCATGCTGCTGTATGTCACATGTCTATGCATTTCCGTTTGTGCTTTTCCTGTACTGTACTGTTCTGTTTGAACTGATGGAAGAGAGAAAGCATCGTTCGCTCTCTCTTTCTGAGATGCTGTAAATAAGCCGCTTTAAAATGCCTCTCTGCTGCCTTATCATCTCCGCTGAAACTGCGTGGACATCTCTGCTGATTGCGTGCTCAGGTTACTGAGACCCTGAGTCGTGTTCCATGGGAATCACCGGGACTGAGATTAAGAGGGGGCTGCCGGCTGGACCTCCCAATGGTGATATCCCAACACTGTGGCCACCACGGCATGAAGCGGCCAGCTGAGCCAGGAGCCACCGCATCCAGCCTCTGCCCCTCCCCTGCTGGAGGAGCTACCATCCTCCAGCCCTGCAAAGCTGGGCGCGTCGCCGACAGCACCATCCTCCCTAAAAAAGGTTGGCAACTCTGGGAAACGGGGTGGGGGGCGCCAGAGGGATCTTTGCACCACGGCGCTGGGTATCCTTAAGACAGCCCTGCATAACACATCCCTCCCTAAGCCAGGCAGAAGCTTCCTGGGCTTGGGGAATGAGGTGCCAGGCTTTAATACTTTGATTATTGGTAACATTTAGCGGCCTAGCCTAGACCCCCTAGTCCAATGGCTGCGCATGCCACTGCATACAGATGTGTTGTCAGGCCAGGGAATGAACCTGACAAATATTGATCCATGCAATTCAGAGAAGCCAATCACAGGAGTACAAACTGTGTGCAAAGGTCAGCTGCTGATTTTCTCTCAGAATTCACCTGTCCTTTGATTGTAACATCCTTCTGAGTATTATTGTTTTTATTTATTTTTTTGGTGGCGGGAATGGAGTTGCAATTCTGCCCTCTGTGCCAGTGTCTGTACATTAGCTCTCCAGCCCTCGCACAGCACGGTTGCATATAGACAAAAATTCAATAATTGTAATCAACAAGAAATGGCCCCTAAGCATTGACATACCTTAGAGCTGCTGTTCCAAAAAAAACCCCATTCATTTCAATCGGTTTTGTGCAGCAGAAAAATGTCCAATGGTTGTGTCTCTACAGCTGTTGTCCCTATTCCACTTGTTTATTGGGGGGGGGCATAGGCACTTGTTGGTGTAGATGTGGCATTTTATCACAACTCTACCTAATTTTGAACAGAAGAGGAATTGAGCATTGGGAATACAGTACAGGCAATTAGTGTGATGAAGCATTGATTCGCCTTGATTCATTAAATTGACAATGGGTTATACCTTATGTTACAGGCATGTCTTTTGTAGTATTTCAATCCATTTCCCCCACCCCCACCCTAAAATGGAGATATTATCTACATGCTTTACATAGCTAACACCTTCACGATCATCCTATATTTAATTATACTGTTTGCAAACAGTGCACTTCTACATTCTTCCATCCAAGCGCTGCCTTTTGTTTTGCATAAGACTGAAAGCGATAATCTCTTTTGCTATTAACACCTCATTCTGGTCTGTTGGGAAAACATTTAGCAAGGTATTATCTACACAGCTCATTAGGGAATTAGTCATTTGTGTACTGAGAGGAGATGCACTTGCCTTTCCCTGCAGTAAAACCTGGGAATCTTCTTTTCAAAAGGCTACTCAGCAATTTATGAAAATATACCTTACCAAGAGAGTGAATGAAAAGCTGTGGTGAACAAAGTCGTTGGATATTCAGGGCTTTTATGTGCACAGTTTCCCCTGTTTTGTGTATTTCAGTTGGATAAGTGCTTTCACTTGCATATTATTTGTACAGTTCAATTCAACTGGCTGAACTGAATTCAACTGGCTGAACTGTACAAATAGCATGCAAGTGAAATTCTAAATCAGCTCTTGCCGGGCTGATGCCCCCTAGATGTGTTGGACTAAAATTCCACTTAGTCCCACCCAGCATAGCTGTTGTCATGGCATGTCTGATCGTTAACTCTTTACTGGCAAAGAAAAACACAGCAGCTTCCATGGTGCTACACACACACACACACACACACACACACACACACACACACACACACAATTCTAGCTTCTAGGCAGTGGTCCACAAGTCTGGGCTCTGTGGAGCAGTTGCAGCAACAGTGGGGTCTCTACCATCTTCCAACTTACATACCCTCCTCTGACATATCGTGTTCCTGCAACCTGAGACTTCTCCTGCACGGAAGTCACTGCTGCTCTTCCCTTTTCAAGCCCTTTCTGGTTCTAGGAGACAGTGGGGTATGGGAAGGTGGAGAATCTACTGACCCACCCCTCGCTTCAACCTTTCCTTCTTCCTCTGCCAAATCCTGCGTACCTTTCTCCATCTCGGACTGCCCTGACTCTCCCTCCTCCCTGGCCTCCTCACCACCTTGTGGGTGGTGTCACACCCCATAAATCACCCAACCCCTCTCCTGGCTTCATTCCCCCGGTCCCCTGTCTGTGCCACAGACCTTTCAGAGTCCTGCCAGCCCCCGCCAGCTGTGTTGACCGGGTCTTGCAGAGGTTGTAGTCCAAAATATATGGAGGGCGCCAAGTTAGTGAAGGCTGATTTAAATGTGTCCATTTCTGGGCACAACAGTTTTAGAAGGATATTGGCATAGGGGAGTATGTCCAGTTGGGGGCAGTGGAGGCTGGAGGTGAAGACTAAGTGCTATAAAGGGAAGGTTGAAGGAGCAGAGTATGTTTTGTTTGGAGAAAAGGTGCTAAGAAGCAATGTGGCAACCATTTCCCAAGAAAATGGAGCAAGTTTGTTTTCTGCTGCTTCAGAGGAAGGTTGGAGAACCTCTGGTCTGGGGGCTAAGTATGGCCCTCCAAGTCTGCCCTCAAAACTCGCCACCCCCCTCACTGGGTTTTTTTTTTTTTTTTAATAGCTGGAATGTGCCCTTAAACTCTGGTAATGTTTCCCTGCTTAGAGGATAGAGAAGGGAATGTGAGTTTGCACGGGAACTAGGCTATTGGTCAAAGGTCACTTTTCTATTTCTTGTTCTGCCCAAATTTGCTTCTTCCCCCGCCTACCACTGGTGTGTGGCCCTCAGAAGGTTGCCTAGATGCAATTGTGGCCCTTGGTCTGAAAAAGCTTCCTCGCCATTGTTCCAGAGGGTGGGCGCCAAACCAATGGGTTCAAAATACAAGAAGCTGTGTTTTTTTTAAAATAATTTTTATTAATTTTTAGAAAAAGAAAACACATACAAAGTATACAACATAAACTCTGTCCCTCCACCCACAAGCCCACCTCCGCCACCAGTGAGCCCCATGGGTATTGGGGAACAAAGGGGTCCATTTTAAGCTGGGTTTGACCTCCCCCCTCCTTCCTCCCCCCTCATCCCCCCCCCTGCCACTGAGAGGACAAAGGCGGAGGATCTCTGGGGATTGGCTTATCCCCCAGCTATTTCTTCACTGTACTGGAAAAAAGAAAAACAAGGAAAAAAGGGGGGGGAAAGCAAAAATATAAAAAGGGGGGGGGGAAAGGAAAGAAAAAAAAAGGAAAAAAGAAAAATATTAATGGCTTCCACGACTCTCCTCCTCCTGGATTTCCCAACCTCTTTACATAGTTATGGCGGGTTTTCTAATCCAATTCAGAATCTTATTCTTATAATATTAACACAATCCTCCTCCTTCTTCATGCTGTCCCCCTCTGAGCCCCCCCCTGCCACTGGGGTAGCCCGAGGAGTCCAGCAGTCAAAAGGTTCCATTTTTGTGTCTGGGTTTCCCTCCACCCTTCCCTCTCCCCTCAAGGCACCCCCTGCCACTGGGTACCAAGAGTAAGAAGGGGGAGACAGGCAGTTTTCCACCCAAACACCTCCTGATCACCAAAATTATTCAAAAACAAACTCTAAGCATATTTCCTCAGCCATTCTTTTTACTCCCTCCAGAAAGCTCTTAACCTTAAACTATAAAAATCTCTCCTTTCCCCCCCCCCAATGTCCCTCCTCCCAATTGGATCAGCATATCCTTTAACAGGCCAAGATTCCGACACCGTTGTTCATAAACCAAAAAAAGTACCTTAAACTAAAATTTTTACCCCACACCAATTCTTTCCCACATCCACTTCCAGACCTCTGCTCCTCCCTCTTTCTGCCTTTCCCTCCCTTCACTAATACCATTCAACATTTCAGTCTCTCCAGGATTTTCACTTCCATCAATCTTCTCTTCACTTTGCTTCTCCTTGTCGGCCTAATCTCTTTGTTCTGATCTTTGTTTTTCATCATCCAACACATATTTTTTATGGTCTGAATCAGTCTCCAAATTGTCCTCAAATTGTTGCTCCTCACACACAATCTCATAATCAAAATTGTCCTCTAAATCTTGCTCTTGCACCTCATTCTCCTTTTCTGTTGGATTGAAGCATTGCCTTTCCTTGTAGATATCTTCCCATGTTTGTAAATAGCCCAGCACAGCCTCCTGGAAAGCTCGAGAGAATTTTGTTTTCATAGTTCACTTGACCACAGGCAGACCAGAGATAAGGGCAGAAGGGTACTGGAATATTCCTCTCTACCACGTTGTCGGCTCCATCTTGGCTGTTCTTATCCTTTGTCTTTAACCTCATCAGATTTCAAATTTACAATCCACTTAAATCCTTTTAAAACCTTTTGAATCAATTTTTCCAATTCACAGGAATAAAATCGTCTTTCTTAGTCCTTTAACAATTTGACAGCTTTTGACAGCTGTCAAAGCGTCCTCCCCCTTGTTGCTGCTGAACCTCAAGGGGCAACGACACCGGGGGCTGGGGAGGTTTGGGAAAGTCTTTCTTTCTCTCGGGTCCGCAATCTTGAAAGAAGTTTTCCCTTTTCGGCTTGGGAATATTTAATGCGCCTCCCGATTATCCATTTGGAAGAGATCGGCTTCCGTTACTTTAGAATCTCTTCCTATCTTCAAATTTAAAATTTTTAAGATCCGAATGGAGATTTGACTTACTTTGAAGAAGTCTTTTATTTCCTTGGAAGAATCCGCCGCTTGCAGGCTGAGGACTCGGAGCTTCACTTCAAGGAGGTAAGATGAAACCCAAAAATGGCTCCCGCGACTCCACTCCGCTGGCTCTCGATTGCTCTACTGAGCTCTCGGGCAGCAGAGGATTCGCGTCCGGAGCAAACAGCTGGGCACTATGTCACCGGGACTCTCTACCCGGTGTTTTTTCGGGGAGTCCGCTCGCTCTGCGGACTTCCCCCCCCCTCCACGAAGCCAGGGACTTCGGAGCACGAAGTCCCTGCGTCCAACTTCACCAGCGCGACGAATCGGAAGCCCAAAATACAAGAAGCTGTTTTGGACTATGAGTTAGGAAGAACTTTCTGACAAAACAAGCAGATGGACAGTGGAGAAGGCTGCCTTGGAAAGGTAGCAAAATCACCTTCATTGTCAGCTTTTGAAGAGAGGCTGGAAAGCCACCTCTCAGGGATGCCATAGAAGCAGGATTCCTGCACCGGCAAGGAGGGTGGTAGGAATAGATTAATTCCAACTCTGTGATTCTACGTTTGCAGTCATTTTTCCTCAACACTTGAGTAACTGTAGCTGCTTTCCAAGCAGTAAATGCTGCTTTCAGGTCAGAGAACTTGTCTGAAGCTAGGCAGGCTTAATCCATAGCATCGCTCTGTAGCTTTGTGCCTATCTCACATTTAAGAAAATGTATATATCATATCTGCCCATTCATTTGGTAGTCCCTGTCTTCCCTTGGGGGGAGAGAGGAAAAACATTTGAATTCCTCCCTTGGTCCCAGCAGATCTGTCCTTTCCCCACAATTTGTTCTCAGTGTGTATTTTTGTTTGTGCTTTTGTTTTCCCTCTGAAGTGAAGCACCTGCCTTTCTCCTAATGTGAGAAGAAAGCTGGGGGGACTTTTTTTTGGGGGGGGAGCATGGAATCCTGAAAGCAGTAAGTATCAAAGGGCGGGAGCCTACGAGTGCAAAAAGGGCAGCTCATTAAAAGCTTTCGCTCTGATAACACGTCTGCGTGGCGGTGGCTTCTTGCTGAGACAAGCTTTGTGGAACTCCTACCAGTTCTGCTCTGCCGCCAGAAATCTCTTTTGCCTCATTGTATAGACTTTGCTTCCTGTGGTCTCTGAAGGTCCCTGTTTGAGTCTTGTCTGTGATGGTGTGATTGTCACACTTGCAGCCATTTCGGTGCTGAACAAGTGTCTGAAGTGATTGATTTAAGTCAGTTTGGAGTGTTTGGTCTCTTGCTAGCAGAGCACAGCAGACCTAACACTTTAAGAGTAGCACCAAAAAAAAAGCTAAATCGGTATGTTTATATTATTTGAGCCCAGTTCAGTATATTCTGTAATAACATAGCTGTGGGGGCTCTGTCACCCTTGAAAGGAACTTGCCATTTCAATGCCTCCCCTCCACGCTCATAAACACAACTAATCATGTTTATTTTCCCTTCATGGGCTTCGTATTTCATGAAAAGAGCAAATGTCATTTCCATGATGACCTTTATTAGCAATAAATTAAGCAGGGGGTCCCAGGGAGAGGTTTAGCTTTCAACGTAGGGCTGTAAACTTCTGGCATACTCGAAGGTGCCATGGTCAGATTCGTTCTTTGCCTCTTTCCAAATTAGACTGACCCCTTCCACACTTTGTGCTTTCAATTTTCTCTACATTCGCTCACCGATTGCCCACCCACTTGCTGGTGTTATCTTGTACAATCGTACCTTGGTTCTAGAACCCCTTGCAACTCGAATAATAATAATAATAATAATATTTATTATTTATACCTCGCCCACCTGGCTGGATTTCCCCAGCCACTCTGGGCGGCTTCCAACAGAAAAATGAAATGAAATAATCTATTAAACATTAAAAGCCTCCCTAAAAAGGGCTGCCTTCAGATGTCTTCTAAAAATCTGGTAGCAGTTTATCTCTTTGACATCTGATAGGACGGCGTTCTACAGGGCGTGCGTCACCACCGAGAAGGCCCTCTGCCTGGTTCCCCGCAACTTGGCTTCTCGCAACAAGGGAACCGCCAGAAGGCCCTCGGTACTGGACCTCAGTGTCCGGGCAGAACGATGGGGGTGGAGACACTCCTTCAGGTATACTGGACCAAGGCCATTTAGGGCTTTAAAGGTCAGCACCAACACTTTGAACTGTGCTCGGAAACGTACTGGGAGCCAATGTAGATCTTTCAAGACCGATGTTATGTGGTCTCGGCGGCCACTCCCAGTCACCAGTCTAGCTGCCGCATTCTGGATTAGTTGTAGTTTCTGGGTCACCTTCAAAGGTAGCCCCACGTAGAGCGCATTGCAGTAGTCCAAGCGGGAGATAACTAGAGCATGCACCACTCTGGCGAGACAGTCTGCAGGCAGGTAGGGTCTTTTGGCTCCCAAACACCGCAAACCCGGAAGTGAGTGTTCCAGTTTGCAGGCTTTTTTTATGCCAAATATCTGGTACGGCTTCCAATTGAGTGCAGGAAGCTCCTGCAGTCAATCAGAAGCCGCACCTTGGTTTCAGAACATTTTCGGAAGTCAAACGGACTTCTGGAACAGAATCTGTTCAAGAACCAAGGTACGACTGTACTCCGTTTAGCTTGCATTTCACCATAACACAGCAGAAAGTGCTGCTACAGCCACTTCACTAAGATGCCATCTGCACTAGAATGCAATCCTTAACACACATACTAGGGCAGAGCTTTCCAAACTGTATGTCAAACCTATGTTTAGGGAAGCTTTTAACATTTTATGAATCATTGTATTTTAATATTCTGCTGAAAGCAGCCCAGAGTGGTTGGGGAAACCCAGCCTGGGTGGGGTATAAATAATAATAATAATAATAATAATAATAATAATAATAATAATAATATTATTATTATTATTATTATTATTATTATTATTATTATTATATGTTGTGACACATTAGTGTGTCAGCTGCAGAGTGTAGGTGTGTCACACGAGCACTCCCCACACTCCTCCTGGGGCTGGAAAGGAATTAGTTTAACCTCCGATTTGTTAGTAAAACTGAATTATTGTGTTGCAAAATATGGGTGTCTAAAAATGTGTCACAAACATGAAAAGTTTGGAAAGCTCTGTACTGGGGGGGGGGGTAAATACTTCTAAGTATGGGGTTGGTTAAAGAAGAGTGTGGGAGACCAGAAGAAATATCTCTAAATGGGACACCAATAATGGCTTACTAGCAATTAGAAAATGTTTGAAGCACACATTCAGTTATTACAAAGTACAGTGGTACCTCTACTTATGAATTTAATGCGTTCCGAACACACATTTGTAAGTCGAAAAAAATTGTAAGTCGAATCCCATAGGAATGCATTGGGAGAAAAAATTCGTAAGTCGAAGCAACCCTATCTAAAAATTCGTAAGTAGAAAAAATCCTATCTAAACCGCATCCAAGATGGCGGATGGAGCTCCATTTGTAAGTAGAAAAAAATCGTAAGTATAGTTATTTGTAAGTAGAGGTACCACTGTACAGAAAATATTGCCATGTGTATTTGTACCTGTCAGGGGGACTCCCTACAGGGAGCCTCCCCCCGTCATCTTGACCAGCACTTCGCCATAGCTGCCAAGTTATCCCTTTTTTTAAGGGATTTTCCATTATGCTGAATAGGCTTCCTCGCGAGAAAAGGGAAAACTTGGCAGCTATGCACTTCGCCCAGTGACAGCGCAAGCAGCGGGTCAGGAGGAGGGAATGAGGAATGGAGCGGTTTGGAGAGAGGGCTCAGTGAGGTGTCTGAGCCCTGGCAACGCTATGGAGAACAGAGAATGCAGGAGGGGCTCAGAGACGTGTCAGAGCCCTGGCACTGCTCTGGTCAAGGAAGGGTCAGCAGATAAGGGACTCAGCGAGACGTCGCAGCCCAGGCACCGCCCCAGCCAGCAAGAGGGGAAACCTCTCCTTCCAGCGCCCGAATTGAGGTGCACGCCCACACACAGGGCGAAGGGGCGGCGTTTTGGGGTGCCCAGGCTTTTATGTTGGCCGAAGAGCGGGCGGCAGCCATTGCCAGGTTCTGAATCGGACTAGGCGGTCATGTTTTCTGTTATCTCTGCACTGTAAATAGTATGCACAATAAAACTCTTAAAGACAGTGCGGACTGGAGCGTCTTTACTCGAGAGTAGCCGCAACAATCCCCTGACAACACCTTATTCTTTAAGTCAGGTCACACAATCATCAATTGTCTGAGGTGGGGGGAAACAGGGCTAACTTTCGAAATACACAAATTGGCAGAAAATATAAATACAGATTCTGACAAAAGATTTGCAGAATATCTCATTGCAGTAGGAAATGAAAGCGTGACTAAAAACAGATCAATATCAAACAAGGCAGCAAGAGTTTCTGTAACTTGTTTAACATCTGATATGGTACGTGCAGCACATGAGCAAGAATCTGTTCCTGCACATTCCATCTCTGATACAAAAAACCAAAAACCGAATACTTGGACAACAGTAATAACATCATTTCAAAAATGGAAAGGCCATGTGGAGCCAATTCCAATGTTGATCAAATGATTGGGGGGGATGGACGGACAATGAAATACCCAAAAGAACTACTCCCTCATGAGTTCCTATTCAAAGGGAGGGCTATTGTGAATTAAGGGGCATTAACAGAAAATGGTTTAATGAATGAGGCTACCTAATTACAGAACCTGGCATGCTCTGATCCATGGGGTCACGAAGAGTCGGACACAACTAAACAACTAAACAACAACAACACCTAATTACTAAGATCCTCCCGCAAGGTCCTTATTTGAATCTCGTTGTCTTCAGAGGTGACCTCTCAAAGGCCTTTTGGACTGTATCACATTCATTCTGAAATGTTGTCCCCAGATAATGCTTATCAAAAATGGAGAGGGGGCATTTTGCATGATATACCTAGATGAAATTCTGTGGGAGAGGTGACATTCTCCGACGGTTTTCTCGGAAAATTGTCTTCTTAAAAAATTCAGCTCACTTCATGTTGAAGGAAACTATTATTAGTTTATAGTGGTGGAAGATGCATGCAATGGACTAAGGACTCAGCTATACAGCAGCAAATACAATGTTTTAAGTGCCTTTTAAGTGTATTATACAAATGTAACACTAGATGGTGATGGTGAGCTTATGGCAAATTCAAGATATTTTTCAAAAAACGTTTTAAAAAGCATTTTTCATAGCATTTGTCTGTTTGTTTTTTATGTGTCTAGATTCCACCTAAGAGAGGGATGGAAGAAAAAGAAAAGCAAACCTCATTTTTTTCCTTCAACAATATCAAAATTAGCTCAAAACTGGAGCCACAAATGTGCCTACAATTCATACATGGGGAAATTGGGCAGGCCATTTCCCTCAGTATTTTGCAGGGGGGAACTGAACTGGTTCTGCAGGAGCTTGAAAAAGAAAAAGAAATGAAATTATTGCTAG
Source organism: Zootoca vivipara (assembly GCF_965207765.1). NCBI lineage: Eukaryota > Metazoa > Chordata > Lepidosauria > Squamata > Lacertidae > Zootoca > Zootoca vivipara. The sequence goes on along the minus strand of NC_142593.1, from coordinate 21,008,846 downwards.
AGCCAAGTGGGTTGGGCATTGCTGTGCCACAATTAGAAAGAGTAAAACACACAAGATACAGTTGTACCTCAGTTTTTGAACGTATCTTTTGACGAACATTTCGGTTTTCAAATGCCCGGAAGTAAATGCTTCAGTTTTCGAACGCGCCTCGGATGTCGAACATGTCATGCGGCTTCCATATTGAGTTTTCCGTATTGAGTTTTCAGTTTTCGAATGTTTGAGAACTCGGTCTTCCAGAACAGATTAGTTTGAAAATTGAGGTATCACTGTAAATTGCTGAATTGTGAGGTTGACACTGTTGTGCAAGTAATTCTAATGTCAACAACAACAACAACACCGTTTATGGTGAGGGCCATGCCTGTACACAAATATCAACACAACAATAATTAAAAATGTTAAAATTCATTACATACTATCCCAACAAAACCTTCATCCCACAAAACAGGAAGAGAAGGAAAACAAGCAACGAGTTAAACAGACGATGAAGGGGTCTTTACTTTATCATCCATAAATCTTTCCCTGGCTTTCATGGCCTTCATCACAAAGACCGCTACCACATGGGTAATTCGTGGGTTAGCATCAACTAACAAAAATTTTACTCTATCTTCAGGATTGATTATAGAGTTGGTGACTTGTACTTCACCATATGTTGAACAATGTCATTTATAAAAAAATTAAAGAGGAACAGCGCTAATCAAGGACCCCACACAAAAAGAAAGTGATACAACAAGTAAAGAAAAAAAGAAAGACCAAATGAAAGGTAAATATAAATACAATGAATCTTAAAAGGGTATAGGATGTAGATCCAGTCAGCCAAAGGCCTGGTTGAAAAGGAACGTTTTTGCCTGGCGCCTTAAGGTGTATAGTGAAGGCGCCAGGCGAACTTCCCTGGGGAGAGCATTCCACAGACCGGGAGCCACTGCAGAGAAGGTATGTTTGTGTGTGCACATGCTCACACACTTCCCACCCCATCTTGAAAAGGGTGTTTTTGTGTTTACCGGCACTAATATGCATTAGCAATGCTTGCCATTATTATTATTTTGCTACCACATTTGGAAATTCAATGAACAGTCCCTTTTCAACCTGCAGCGTTAACCAATTTCTAATATGAAATTAAGTAAATTTCTGCTTACACAGTAAAGGTTGATCTACACAGTTCTTTGGTTGGTTGGCTTTTAACACGACATTGACAGGGATCCCCCCTTCGTCTTCTCAGTTTTGGCAGGAATTGTGGGGTCGGTCATGCAACCGTAAAGGAAATGCTCTTTCCTCAGGGTGGCCATGACAAAGGTTTTGGGTTAAGGTAGTTGTGCTGTCCCTGTAAACACGGAACAAAGTGTCATTTTCACACATTGGGGGAACCATTTCAAAACGTGGCTTATTTTATGGGAAAAACATTGGATAGGTAATTAAAAATGCACTTCAGATATAATGAATACATTCATAGGTGACCCAAAAATGCAGAAAAGTTGAAATGACCAACAATTGTCACATGCGCATCAACAGCAGGAGAGAGGCTAAAAGCACTGGCAAGTGAAATGACTTGTACATTTACTCCAGTAATTTCTGCTCTGATTGGCAGCTGCTCTCCAAGGTTTCAGGGAAAGGTCTTTCAAATCGCCTGATACCTGATCTCTCTAACTGGATATTGCAGAAATCGAACCTGGGGCTTTCTGCATGCAAGTCCACTGTGCTACTAGTGACCTCCGACTCTTCTTACCACAAATCATCCTTTGCGGTACCCAGGACATGGTATGAGATGTAAATTTTGTTGAACCACTCAGGAATAGTGACTATGGTGCTGTCGTATTCAACTTACTCAAGCTGCCCTGTAATGTAACATGGTGCCACTTAATTTCAAGAAAGGATCTTCCACAAGGAAGAAGAAAAAGTGAATTCTTTAGAGTGAACCTTTTAAAGGGGAAATGTAAGGGAGATCAATCCCCCCCCAAAAAAATACTTGAAGGTTATTGAAAACAATTATAACAAAATGTTAGAGAAAATGTATTCCAGAGACTAGGAAAGCTGAAAACAAGTCCAAGATGATGCCAGCATGGTAATGGGAAATTCAGAGTTTCTTGAGAAGCAACGAAAGTTAAGTTGCTCTCAGCATCACACGCTATTTCATTATCAAGAAATAGTTTTCCAAATTACTCTCATGTCAGAAAGGAATGAGTAATATATGTAACTACTGCAGTCTGCACAACTTTCTCCGAGATACTTTTGTGTATTCATCATTCGGTTTACCACGTTTTCAGAAACTGAAATGACTTGTGAGTCTGGAGGGAGCATTCCTATACTGAAGACTACCAAGAAATAAAAACCATTAGCAAGACGGCAAAAAGACATCACTGCCCCCTCAAATTGAGCAATTACTTTACACCTGTTATTTAAGTCAGCAGCACAACCAGCTTCCTAAGGATGCAAGAGAAATGAGAGCAGACAGGGGTGTTTGGAAAGAGGAAGAAACCATGGGTGGGAAGAGAGCATGGAGAAAATGACAGCTGTTGTAGCTGAACTGTGACTTTCAAGTCAGAGACTCCTAGGGATGGGCAAATCTCTCAATTTTGTTTCCCCCCAGTTTCCATTTTTCCCCAATCTCAAATTCAATTTGCCACATTTCCCCATCAGTTTGTGATTATATATATATATATATATATATATATATATATAGTGAAAATTCATCAACATTCTGGGATGAACTTCTCCTAATACAGTAGACACATTTTTTGTATGCCATTTACCCTACTTACACAATCTGGCAAAGCAACTTTGCTGAATTTAAAGCATTTTTCTTTGTTGTTTTCATTAACCTAAATATATTTATGCACGCTTTAGTATGCGCATTTTCTGTACACAATCCTCGGCTGGAGAACTGCTCAGCAGAATTCGGAGAAGTGCAAATTTCATCAGGCGGCTGTGTTTCGGTTCACATACTGTTTCAGAAAATGCAAATTATGTGGGTTCTCCTTCAAACACGAACCGAAACAATTTTGTCCCTGATTCCCAGTGACTCAGATTTCACTTTTGTACTGAGAAACTAATCTAAACCAACTTTAATTTTGCAACTGTAATGAAGAACTGAATGCAGCTGTTATACAGCATGATGGTTATACTGCAACCATAAGAGCCAAACTACCTGAGAAGCTAAATGCAATTTTGCATCTACTGAGGCATTTGCCATGGGGTTATCCCTGGTATGCAAAATTGGGGCCACTGTGACTAGCAGAAATGGATCCCCAGTTCTGAGGTTTAAAGCTCTTCCATGCCCAGAGCTGTAGCTAGGTGATCTTGCATCCCTGGAAGAACCATCCAGATTGCGCCCCCTAGCCATGGACCAATTAGCTCTTCTTTCACCCTCTCCTCTAACTCCCCCCCCCCACAGATTCAATTCACCCTCTATTCAAAACCATTTCTCATGAGGCAATAATCAATATGTATATTTATGGACATATTTTAAGCTGATTTTGCGCTCCCCCCCATCACCTGCGCCCCTGGTGGGGGTCCACCTCACCACCCCCCTAGCTACGGCCCTGTCCATGCCATGGTCTGATCCAGATTTCTTTCATTTTAAAATCTCACGTGACAAATGCCACATCTAGTTTGGTTTTCAGTCAAATCAATGCCCCTCTTAAATGTCTAAAAATTATTGCTAAGGGGGCTATCACAAAAGATTGGGGGTGGGTGGGTTCGACACCCTCTGGCACCCCTGTAATTTGAGCATGAGTGGGACATTCCAGGAAACAAAACCATGGTTTCCCTTCTGCAGGAGCATGGGAATTGCTTTAGATCTCAGCCATACAGTGCTTTCCTCACTCACTTGACATGCTGGATAGCAAGTTTCTTGATAATTAACGGCATATGGAAATGTTGTCCATCAATGCTAGATTTATTATGACTCTTTCTTCTGTGCCCTGGATCCTTGTTTCTAATCAGTGATGATACATTTGAAAGTTAGGCATTAATGACATTATGTAATTACAGTTTACTGGGGCAACACAAAAATTAGACTATAATGCATGAACGAGCAGCGATTAGGAAGGGAAGATTGTGGTTCTCCCAGACTTCAACTACAGCTAAATTGCTCTCATCTCTTATGGGTTTTCAGTAATTATCTCTTGAAATGGATATGAAGTTATATTACTGTTGTTATAAAATGTATTTGGTCTAGGAATGCTTAGCTTACATTTATGCTGAAGAAAGTTAAGGTTACAAGTTTGGCCTGCTTAGTTTGCAAATGGGTATGTGTATACAGTACATATTTATTTGTCTGACCATTCATTCATTCATTCTCTGCTTTCAGTTCCTACTGATCAACAATCGGTGCAGTCCTCTCCCTGCACTTTGCAGAGATAGCGGCAAGGTGTGTTTCTCAGGGAACAGAACTTCAGCAGTTACCATTATGGGAATGCAGTCATGGTAACCCCTCTTCCTGCACAGCATACAGAATGGCAAAACTCAGAGCTGAGAGGTCATGGGTCTCTGTATATCACCAAGATTGTGACAAGCTTGCCTTTGGGAAATTGGTGTGACTACCCACATTGGGATACAGTAACACACACACACACACACACACACACACACACACACACACACACACGTTTCCTCTTTTAGCTGTACAACATTCAGAGTGAAAAATCTAAATAAATATTCTTGAAGGAGAGATCTACATGAATGCAATACTGCAAAAGCAGACTATGTTCCAGTAGGGAACATTTTAGAATGGCCACAGAATGTCAGAGGAGAATACACGCAGTTAAACTGCACTGTACTGCAGTAGCCCTGTGTCATTGTTTAGTCTGAACAGAACAACAACAACAACAATTGCAAAGGGTGAGCTGCAATGGCCTCATACCTGGTCAGTGTTCCTGATCTTGGGAAGGTTTTAAAGCACATGCATCCAAATGCACTTAGACGCTTCCTTCACATTTCCCCACTAATTGCAGCAAGGCTAGGTGTGGGGTTCATGCACCTATGCCCTTTTAAAATGTGGGGTTTGGAGGGGTGGGGTTATTGGGTTGTTGTTGTTGTTGTTGTTTTGATCATGTATTTTGCGGTTTAAATTTTTGATTTTATTCTGTGAACCGCTCTGAGACCTCCAGGTATAGGGCGGTATATGAATTCAATAAATCATCATCATCATAATCTTTCATGTCTGGAGACACTAGCTTGGGAGCAGTGTGCATTCCTGACCTCTACATACTTTTTGCCTTCCCATGCCCAGGCTGATCAGCTGCAGAGGGCTGATGTCTGTCATTAATCCTGTTGGCATCTGTCTACCTTGGGAGACAATAACGTGCACCTCCAGGGGTGGTCAAACCTCTGCGTTAGCAGCACTGGGGCGTAATCCTGGGCAGTGTGTACGGAGGTCCTGGGCTGCTCAGATGACAAGACCTCACTGATGTGGTCCTAAGGAAAGCAGAGCAATATGTTTGGCACCAGCGTGGCTACAGGTGTTGGCAGAAGGAAGTATATAAGGCACCATCCAACCATCCTAGGGACGCCACTCTGAAATTGTGTAGGGTTTACTCCTTAGCCTTTTCTTCTCCTGAACATATCCTGCAAGCCAGCAGAGTTTTAGGAGAGTTGCAGCCAATCAAAGTAGATGCTACTGAGCTAGGTGAGCTTACTCTAGACAAGGCATCTTCCAATGTTTCACTGAACACATGAATGTCAGAGGTGGACACAGCAAAAGCAATTCCAACTAATCCCTCCATGCTGTTTGAATGTCTAATGCTTGAAATGGAGGACTGGGGGGGGGGGCAGAGACATTTTTTCAGAGGGAGGATCAGGCTCCTGAACTGGGGATTGGCCATCCTTGTAGGGGGGGAGGTAAAGGACCCCTGGACGCTTAAGTCCAGTCAAAGGCAACTATGGGGTTTGGCGCTCATCTTGCTTTCAGGCCGAGGGAGCCGGCATTTGTCTGCAGACAGTTTTCCAGGTCATGTGGCAAGCATGCGCTTCTGGCACGATGGGACACCATGATGGAAACTAGAGCACACGGAAATGCCATTTACCTTCCTGCTGCAGGGGTACCTATTTATCTACTTGCACTGGCGTGCTTTCAAACTGCTAGGTTGGCAGGAGCTGGGACAGAGCAATGGGAGCTCACTCCGTTGCAGGGATTTGAACCACCAACCTTCTGATCAGCAAGCCCAATAGGTTCAGTGGTTTAGACCATAGCACCACCCGCTCCCTTCACCCTTGTATATCATACTTGGCACGAGAGCCTATAAATGAGAGGCATGCCCCATGGCTGAAGTGAGCATGCCCCGTGAGTGAAAGATTATCTCAACCACTTGGCATTTCAGCATACATCCGCAGGCAGTAGGGGAGGTGTGAGGAACCTTTGGCTCTCCAGATGTTGCTGAACTACAGCTCCCATCAATCCCACCAGGCATGGCCTATGTCCAGGGATTATAGGGGTTGTCGTACAAGTGAGGGCCAGAGGTTCCCCACACAGGAAACGGACAGTTAACACCCCCCAATCAATCTGAACTTTCTTTCTCCTTGAGAAAGCCCATAGTGTGATGGCGTTCAAGGTGTCTCCCTGCATCTTTGTACTGAGAGCCTGTGGTGTAAGTGATCAATCTGTGAGCATAGCAGGATGGCTTTTCGTTTGCTTTCAGTGCAGTTACTCTCTCTCTGACTTTTTCATCTCAGCGATGGATCATAAAATATAAGTTGCAAATATCAGTATGTAAGAAGAGTGAATGACTCCCGCATGGAGAGTTTAAGCCATTCCGGCAAAGCTGTTACATCAGTTGCTGAACTAATCAGGTTATTTACTAGCTTCCTCCCTTCTTATAATTCACAAGGCGGCTGCTGTGGCATTCAGATTTGTTCCCTTGTCCCTTCCTCTATCTCAGTAGCCAAAATATTCAAAGCCCTGGCTGCTGCAGACAAGATCTATAATTGAATGGCTCAGCATTTCTGTTTGTCAGGGCTATATAAAACAGTGGAAATATATTTCCTTTGTAAAGAGATCCTGGCCAAAAAATAAATAAAAATCTTTCACATGGAATAAGACATCATCCCATGAGTTTCAAAAGACCAAATATCTCTCATATCAATGTTCAAGCAAGGATTATATTGCATTGAATTAGGTTTGACGGATGAAACTGTGTTTGACAGTTACTTTGAATGTGCAAGCAAAGAGCGATGGCTTCCAGCAGTCCGAATGGCGGCTTTCAGTCCACAGAGCTGTTTAGACAGACCTTTTGCAACTTGCTGGCTATAACAGCCCAGCTGCGACTTCCTACCATACCGTCCAACATATCTCCGATGAGAATAGGGATGTCCTAAGGAAAAGCGGGACATTCCAAGATCAAATCAGAAACTGGGACGGCTTCTGTAAATCCGGGACTGTCTCTGAAAAATAGGGACACCCTGAGGGTTTGGTGTAGGACTAGGATCTGGGAAGCCCAGACCAGACACTGTCTCTCAGCCTAACCTACCTCACAGGGTTGTTGTGAGTATTAAACAAGGAGAGGGGAGAACCATGTACACCGCTTTGGAATCTTTGGAGAGAAAAAGTGAGGTATTAATGCAGATAAATAAATATTTTGTGGCACCACCTACAAGGCCTCACTTGCTGGTTGTAGGGTCCTGGTTGAAAGCCAGCCTTCCTTGTTAGGAAGGGCTGCCATATATCCAAATGGGATGTCAAAGAAATGAATAGAAAATCAATTATTTCCTCATAACTAACAAGATACCTGTATAACCCTGCTGCCAAGTCAAACTCCTATGTATATATAAATATACTGAGCACTTGTTAAAGTGTCAGAAACATTTAACCTGAATAAGAACAGGTTTTTGTAAAGCTCAAAAACTGTACCCACTTATACAGCTCCATGCAGTAAAGAATATTACCCCCTTTAATTCTCCTCCACAAGTGTCCCAGTCATTGGCTTGAGAGCAGTACATGTGAAAAGGATCTAGGAGTCTTGGTAGACCACAAACTTGACATGAGTCAACAGTGTGATGCAGCAGCTTAAAAAGCCAATGCAATTCTGGGCTGCATCAATAGAAGTATAGCATCTAGATCAAGGGAAGTAATAGTACCACTGTATTCCGCTCTGGTCAGACCTCACCTGGAATACTGTGTCCAGTTCTGGGCACCACAGTTCAAGAAGGATACTGATGAGCTGGAACGTGTCCAGAGGAGGGCAACCAAAATTGTCAAAGGCCTGGAAACAATGCCTTATGAGGAATGGCTTAGTTAGGGAGCTGGGTATGTTTAGCCTGGAGAAGAGAAGGTTAAGGGGTGATATGATAGCCATGTTCAAATATATAAAAGAATGTCATATAGAAGAGGGTGAAAGGTTGTTTTCTGCTGCTCCAGAGAAGCGGACACGGAGCAATGGATTCAAGCTCCACTTTCCATTACTTTCAATGGGAAAGTTCGCTTCAGGTTAAGTACGCTTCAGGTTAAGTACAGACTTCCGGAACCAATTGTGTTTGTAAACCGAGGTACCACTGTATAAGGAGTTAGACATCTATCCTGGCTCTGAGTTGGCCTTTATAAAGCAGAAGTACTCCTTGAATGTAGTCCAGGAGCTTATTGGCAAAAGAAGGGGAGAGGCTTCGGACTATGCTCAGTTTCACAATGACGTTTCCTCCTTGAGCCAGAATTTGAGTCAGTTTGAGAAATATAGGACAAGGTGTATCACTGGGGTGATTCTGTTTCATAATTCTTATGGCCAACTGGGTTTAACAACCAAACATTTCACCAAGCTTCAGTCCAGTTAGATGGGAAAACAAACAGTGGCCAACTTAAGGGTGGAGATGGGTGGGAATGAGAAAATGTGAAATATATGCCAGCCTAGATCTGTACTGTGTCAGAGGAGCAAACTTTCATATATATTGTGTCACTACAATATTGTCAAATTAAGGACACACAAACAGACTAATTTGGTTTCAAAGTCTTGCTGCCATCAGTAGCTTCCCTTTATAATGTTAATATGACAGGATGAAACATTAATCCAGCTGCAGACGCAAGCCATAAAACCAATTTGATCCAAAATATTAACATAAATATGATGTGATTAAAAATCTGTCAAGGGGATATAATGGATTTCTCATCAGGATCAGTTCCCAAGGTGTACATTTGACTTCTCTGAAATCCCACAATTAAAAGGCTCTACAGTAGAGCTGAAAGCATCGCCTTAATGGACGTGCTTCTTCTCTTGTCTCATCATTTAAGATGTTCATTCTGCATTTTAAATCTTTCCTTGACCCAATTCTGTTTCTCTTTCTGACTTCTATCCAACATGCTATAGTTAATTGTAACCAGCTTCGGGGACAATTGTTGTAATCAGCCTATAATTTGCCAAATCAATAAATATAATTACTAAATTCTATACAGAAGAGGCTCTTGCATACACCAATTTGTGTCATGGTGTTCCTCCCAGTTGCAATTTCCCATTTCCCAATACACCCATTAGAAGAGAGCTCTATGTGGCGTACCTTTCTTCAAAGGAGCATTGGGGGGAGGGGAAATATGGTTGCTGACAAGCAGCTGCTCAAAGGAACACCAGCCACCAGTGAATTCCTCCCCACCTCAGTAATGCCCTCATCTCAGAAAGTCACTTTATTACCATACACATACAGAGAAATAGAGAGGTTAACCTACAGTCTGTTTAGGGTCTGACACACTCTTATCCCTCGTGCAATTATCATTACCTGTTTCTGAACAACTAAATATGGCTTTTAGGCCTATGATCTAAACCAGTGGCTCCCAAACCTTTTCAGTCCACCGCCCCCCTATTTCCATAAATTCATCCTCTGTGCCCCCTACCCTATAAACAACATTCAGATTAGCAGTTTGCATGACCCACTGAGATCTGTGGATGAAGGGCAGGCTACAAGTGTAAATAAATAAATACAGCAACTCTGATATTCTTCATTGTATTTTATAGGTTGGGAGAGAAGCCAACATCCTCTTTTGGATTTTCAAAATTATTCAAAGTCTGCTAAACTTTGGGCAAATCTACTAGCTGCTGTTATAAAATCTCACTCTGTTAGGCTTCATTATGAATCTCTTATACCAAACAATATAAACATACGTATCGGTTTGTCAGTATCAGCTTTATGAGACAAGTGCATGGTAAATAGCAAAAAGGTGTGTTGCTTTTTTGTAAGACAACATTAATCCAACAAATGTGAGATGACTCAGTAACTAAAACATTTCAGATATTGGCTGAAAGCAGTCTGGAAAACGGCACAGGATTTCTAATGAATTTAATTTAATTTTTAAAGAAGTTACCTCATCCTTAATTAAGACATCCTGTACTTGAAACAAGTCATAACAAACTCAGATGGGTGACTCTTTTTTAATTTTCCAGAGTGCTTTCCTTTATTAATTGAGTAGATGTTAGCTGCAGACATTTCAGTATCATTTCCCGAGGTCTCCTTTAATTGAAAACAATACAGGATTCCCAGACGACAACAGTTCCTCTGCATAATACTAAATCGTGCTTTGCACATGCGCAGAAGCGCCGAATCTCAACCTGCACGTGCGCAGAGGGAGGGGAGGAGATAGAAGACATTGAGAGGATTGCTATGCAACTGGGAGAAAGACAGCATTCAGAGGAAGTGTCGTTTGAAAGTGGGGGGGAGGGGGTTCACCCACCTTCTCCCTAAACCGGGAGAGCTGACAGATGCTATGGAAGTGCAAGAGAGGAAGGACTGGACTTTGGCACCCTATGTGTTGCAACAGGGGCGGAGACTCAGAGTGACCAACTCGTAGCAAAGGGCCGTAGGCTCGGAGCCACGTTCTGGATGCAATTTGTAAATAAATGAACCATAAAACTGCCAGCGAGTTGTCAATTCTTATCGGGGCTTGCTTGCCTGCCTGAGATCATTACATCCTGCTTACTAAACCCTGTTGCCCCTTCAGCATCCAGCCCCTCTTCCCTTTTCTCTCTCTCTCTCTCTCTGACCTCTCCTCAGTGTCCCATCATCAATCCCCTGGCTCTGAGCCCTCCTCCTCTGGGGTTTCTCTGGGGGGTTCCCTGGCTGGGGCCTCCCACCACTCATCTGCATCCAGTCAGTCCCTGACACTTCCATGGCTTTGGGGGGGGGGGGTGGTTCAGAGATATATTTCCAGTATACCTGAAGGAGCGTCTCCACCCCCATCGTTCAGCCTGGACACTGAGGTCCAGCGCCGAGGGCCTTCTGGCAGTTCCTTCACTGCGAGAAGCAAAGTTACAGAGAACCAGGCAGAGGGCCTTCTCGGTAGTGGCACCCATCCTGTGGAACACCTTCCCATCCGATGTCAAAGAGATAAACAACCACCTGACATTTAGAAGACATCTGAAGGCAGCCCTGTTTAGGGAAGTTTTTAATGTGTGACATTTTAATTTATTTTTAATCTTTGTTGGAAGCTGCCCAGAGTGTCTGGGGAGACCCAGCCAGATGGGCGGGGCACGAATAAATTATTATTATTATTATTATTATTATTATTATTATTATTATTATTATTTCACTTATACCCATATTCCTGGGAGTAAACTGAACTCATTGGGACTTAACTTCTGCCCAGACATGCATAGGATTGCGATGTTAGTGCATTAACAGTTATTTTTTTTACTAATTCCAACTCTATAAAAGCACCAGAAATCTACACTCTTTGCAAATGAAGGCATCTGAGCGAAGGAGAGCTTATTTGGATGATGTAAAGCAACCTCACTTTTGATCAAAGTTGATATATCGTGATCAATATTTTTACTCCTTTCCTGTAAATTTGGATGCCGTCAGATAAATGAGCAATTCCCTTTTTAACACAAGCAGAGCATCTGGCTGGCTATTTTCACTCTGGTTTGGGAATGGTGGCGTAGAATCTTCCTAAAGCTGATTGATTCACTTATAGCTGTTTCCGTTCATCCACCAGGATGCAGGGAACTTCTGTTCTGGCTCATCAAGTACTAAGTTAATAGGATTGAAAAAGTCTTCCTAATTGCAAATATCTCTGATGATGCTTTAATTTGATGAGCATGCACTATTGATTCAGACTGGCAGAGATAAAAGTTTAGCAAACTTTGGCTATTCCCAAATTTGTTCCTAGGTTTAAACAAATGGTTGTAGACTATAGAACGTATGCATTTGAAACTTCCGCAACCCATGTTCTCCTCTATGGGGAGAACCTGCTTTGCCTAAAAGGAAGTATGAAAAACTTGCTTATAAGCATTCAAACTTTAGGATGTAATTCTGGCCACTGTTTTTTCTACATATTACATTAACAAGAAGTTAAAACCTATGTGATTCTCAAGTACAAATCATTCTGCATAGGAAGAACATTTCAACCTCTGGCTTTGATCTCAATGAGACCCATGATAGTAGCCTTGTGCTTAAAAGCTTATAAGGGTTTTTTAAAGGCTTTGTTGGGCTGGAGCCAGCCAGGGCACATTGCTTACAAGCTAATAAAGCTTGGTTGTTCAGCCTTCTCCTTAACCAACCATCTCCGTATTCTTCAGATGTTTTCTTTGTGAATACTGTATGATTCATATTCCCATTGTGAACGTGGAAATATTTGAGGTTTATCAATACCAGGCAGAAAGTGATTGACAAGCGCAAAAATATCATGCAGAGTGATTTTTCAAGCTGGAGGAGTATAAGGAAAAGCAAAGGAAATCACGTTTCTGAGATCACATTCTGGAGTCTAATATGGGAAGGCTAAAGCTCAAGAACAAGTCGCCCCAAAACAGGAGAGGAAGTGGACTGATGCCTAGACATTGTGGGATGGACAGAGAGGGGGTGGCATGAAGGCCAGGTAAAGGCAGAACAACCAAGCCAACAGATCACTAAATAACTAGAACAATAAATTAGGTGATCGGACATGTATACAGGAGAGGACTCCAACCTCCAACATAATATAATACAATGTATAATACAATGTAATACAGTGTAATATAATACAATGTTATGCAATTATAGGTTGTTTAGTCGTTTAGTCGTGCCCAACTCCTCATGACCCCATGGACCAGAGCACGCCAGGCACTCCTGTCTTCCACTGCCTCCCGCAGTTTGGTCAAACTCATGTTGGTAGTTTCGAGAACACTGTCCAACCATCTCATCCTCTGTCGTCCCCTTCTCCTAGTGCCCTCAATCTTTCCCTTTCGGACCTTTGTCGGCAAGGTGATGTCTCTGCTTTTTAAGATGCTGTCTAGGTTTGTCATTGCTTTTCTCCCAAGAAGCAGGCGTCTTCTAATTTCATGACTGCTGTCACCATCTGCAGTGATCAAGGAGCCCAAGAAAGTAAAATCTCTCACTGCCTCCATTTCTTCCCCTTCTACTTGCCAGGAGGTGATGGGACCAGTGGCCATGATCTTGGTTTTTTTGATGTTGAGCTTCAGGCCATATTTTGTGCTGTCCTCTTTCACCCTCATTAGAAGGTTATTTAATTCCTCCTCACTATATAATGCTATTATATAGAACAACCAATAAAGAATAAGAGACCTGTTAACAGAACGAGATCTCAGCAAAGCTGAACACACAAGTGAAGGTCACATGAATAAACAGCCTTTAAAATAAACACTTCACCTCAGACTGAAAAATTCACAGTGCTGCCAGTGTATAACCTTTCTGTCTCAACTAATGTTGACCATTGGACATTTTTGGAGAGGTCTTGGGCAGTGTGGCAGAAATGCTGCTGCAGCAAGTAGAGGAACGAGCAAAGAAACAGGGCATGGGAAAGGAGCCATGCAGAAACTAAAGGATAAGATGGGATCTAAGATGGTCAGAGGATTACATACCTTGGAACTTGCCCAGCTAAAGGCAGCAGCACAGTTGCACCCATCTTAGGTGCAGCATAGAATCGTAGAGTTGGAAGAGACCACAAGGGCCATCAAGTCCAACCCCCTGCCAAGCAGGAAACACCATCAAAGCATTCTTGACATATGCCTGTGAAGCCTCTGCTTAAAGACCTCCAAAGAAGGAGACCCCCCCACACTCCTTGGTAGCAAATTCCACTGCCGAACAGCTCTTACTGTCAGGAAGTTCTTCCTTATGTTTAGGTGGAATCTTCTTTCTTGTAGTTTGAATCCATTGCTCCGTGCCCGCTTCTCTGGAGCAGCAGAAAACAACCTTTCTCTCTCCTCTATATGACACCCTTTTATATATTTGAACATGGCTAGCATATTACCCCTTAACCTTCTCTTCTCCAGGCTAAACATACCCAGTGTTAAAAGGGCCAGTGTTATTTTTCTAGAAAATGAGGTGCCGGAACTCACCATGAACACCTCTTTGTTCTCTAGTAATGGCAATGGTGCCCACCTGAGAGGTGCCAGAACTGAGTTCCAGTGAGTTCTGGCTGGAAAAAAAAAGCCCTGAGTGAGGCCACCAATTCACATCATTTTTCAAACATCTAGTACAATATGGTGCCCTATGTAATATCCTTTGTGTTAAGGAGGCACATAGTCCATGACAAAAATAAGGGAGATGTTGTACTGTGATACTGAAGCTAATTTCCATATCTAAACTTTTCCCGAGAAATTCAAGACAATCATAACTGAGTGCCACACGTCAAAGAAGTTAAACATAAATGGCTACGTGCTACAAGCACACCGAGGGATGTGTTTAATAAAATAAGGTAAACTTGGGGAACAGAGGGTTAATGTTGAGTGGTATGTTATAGGGGCTGTTAAATTGTGTTTTTCTGGGTAACATTTTTATCTCGGTTAAAAAAAATATTAGATTTTTTTTAAAGGGGGGTATTTTTTTTTGTATCGCAAAGTATCTTTAACCTTTGGTTTAGACCAATATGACATAAAAGTAATTAATTAATGGCACTTCATTGAATGGTCCCCCAGGAAGCAAAATCAAAAACAACCAGCCACAATAGGAAATGAATGAGGAGTGAAAAAGACAGAGAGAAACACAGTCAGAACTGCCAGCCAATTAAGTCTAACAATTCCTTCTTGACTCCAAGTATGACATTCATCTAAACCAATGTCACGAAAGAAAGACCAAGCGGGGGGAAATTCTCATCTTATCTTGATCAATATCATATACACATAAATGCTTTCACAGATATTAATCTCAATATCACAATAAATTTCTTTCAGATACGGAAAACTCTGCATAACAATGTGTTCATCAGCTCTTTCTCTCATTTTAAATAAATGCTGCCTTTTTATTTCAATTCTCATGAATGCAATTTCTTCTTCCTGATGAGGAATGATGACAATAGCTACAAGTGACTGCTTGACCATTAAACAAGAGCAAATAATGTTTGCCTTCCCCTCAGGCTGTGGATAGCGGAACATACATGCTCAGTTAGCCATAGAATTACTTACCCCCCCAATACCCAAACTTAATGAGTGTGTGTGGGGGGAAACCCCTACAATAATAAGAAGTCAGCAGCAAAGCAATAGACCAGAATGGGTTACAGAAAACAAATGGGCAAATACAGACTTAGTCATGTAAACGAAAGATTCATCTTTAAAAAGAAAGGGAGGAAGTGCGCGTGTGTGTGTGTGAAAGGGAAAGGAAACGGGGTCTTACAAAACTAGAATTGTGGCCTGTGGGATTGTACGCCCCTTGAGGTTGCTGCTATGTATCTTTGATACAATGTCATATATAAAATGTGGGAAAATAAAAAGGGCATATCCCATAGGTGCCAACTCCCAGATTGAAAAATCCAGGATCGGCGCGGCGTGGCACCGGAAGTGTCGCTGTGGCCATTTTGGAACTGGGCAGAGCAGCACCAGAAGTCGCTTCTATGCATGCTCTGCCCATTTCCAAAATGGCGCAGTGCCAGAAATCGCTTCTGCACATGTCCAGAGACCCCAGGTATGCGCAGAAGGAGCCTCCCCGGGCCGGTAAGAATCCGGGGGATTTACGGGTTTTTTAAAAATCCGGGCTGCCAGCGGGATACGGCTGGAAAAACAGGGGTTTCCTGGGGAATACGGGAGACTTGGCAGCTATGACATATCCTGTCCCACCCAACAAAAAGATGAGCACCAGTTAAGCAACCCATGGTTTCAACATTCTTGTCTTGTTTTCTCCCTCTCCAGAAGATGACCTCACAGTAAGGCAGGAAGGTTATTCTCCATGTAGGATGTTTCTCCCCACCTCAGCCCCATCTTGGTGATGGTAGAAACTACTTGTCAAAAAAGGGGCAGGCACAGAAAAGGGCCATTCCACGGGGGGGGGGGCAATCCTCTGTACACACAGCCTTGAGGAGGATTTACATATGATGCACAAAGGTAGGAAGAGGATATGTGAGTTACTCATGCATTTTTAGTAACCAGTTCCCCGCTTATGTGTGAAAAAGCGATAAGAAAATGTTTCACAAGTGAAATTAAGGGTGCTTTTCAGACCAGGATGTGTCTGTCGCTTGCTGATGCTGTGTCTGTAGGGCTCCAGAAAATGGATGAGAATCGTCTTCATTTCTCTTGATGGAGGAAGAGTCCACCCAAATGAATGTCAGTAGCTATCAAACTGTGTTCTAGGGATCTCTAAGGTGCTGCAGTGAGAAGATCAATCCAGGAAGACAAGCTATGCATTCCACATAAGCAATCTTCTCCAGCCATATTCAGCCTCAGTGGAGCTGGGGGAAATCTAAGTTGTATGATTATAGGATACAGAGCATGCAGGACAATGGCTCAGCCCAAAATATATTTCTGTCACCAGCCATGTGTGCCACAGGAGAGGGATGGGTGAAAATCAATTGGGAAGGTAGATCTCTCCAGGTCACTTGCAGTAGACCAGCTTGCTTCCAGACTTCGAGCTGTTACAGGACCCTTCCATATATTCTTTCCATCGTGCTTCCATGCTGATTTGTGATTGGTGTTTACATCATCATCATCATCACCACCACCACCACCACCACCCCTCTCTCTCTCTGTGTGTGTGTGTGTGTGTGTGTGTGATTTTTGTATGAAAAGGCTGATAACTCTCTTCTGATACTGAATATAAGTTCCTAGGCTGAGCACATGTGTATATGGAGTGCTATTTTTCTAGAAAAAGAGGTGCCAGAACTCACCACGAACATGTTTGTTCTCTTATAATGGCAATGGCGTCCACCTGAGGTGTGCCGGAACTGAGTTCCAGCTGAAAAAAGCCCTGTGTACAGTGGGCGCTCGGGTTGTGGACGTGATCCATGCGGGAGGCACATTCGCAACCTGCAGCATTTGCAACCCGTGTCTGCACACACGTGGGTCATGATTTGGCGCTTCTGCGCATGCACAAAGCACAATTTAATGCTTCTGCGCATGTGCAAGCGCTGAAACCCGGAAGTAACCTGTTCGGGTACTTCCAGGTTCAGCGTGGGATGCAAGCTGAAAAGACGCAACCTGAAGCGCCTGTAACTCGAGGTATGACTGTATATATAGCATTTGCCCTTCTTTGATTAAACGGGCATGTATGCCCCACTGAACCACTATACAGTCATTTGGCCCCCGTTTGTGGATCACAGGGAACTGTAGTGAGAAACAACAACAAAGGAGGCTCACCGCATGCCTTATGTCTGCTCCAGCTTAGCCCTTGAAGATGTCCCTAAATCTTCTGAAGTACATAGTTGTTTCCCAGGAACCACACAGGTTTTGTGGGAAATTGTGGAAAGTGATCTCTGAGGATAGGAAAGTTTGAACTCCACTGCTATAATTGAATTTGACTCACCCTGTTTCATGCTCCGTCTGATTTAAAAAAGAAGAAGAGGAGGAAGGGGGAACGAAGAGAGAGAGGGAGGGAGGGAGGGAGGGAGGGAGGGAGGGAGGGAGGGGGAGAGAGAGAGAGAGAGAGAGAGAGAGAGAGAGAGAGAGAGAGAGAGAGAGAGAGAGAGAGAGAGAAAGAAAGAAAGAAAATGATCTAAATATAAGCTCATTTAGACAAGCGTCTCTTGTGCAGATGCTTCTAATTGCCAAGCTGGCTGCATATTCCACCAGCATCTAATTAGCTGTTTAGCACTTTTGCATGCAAGAGAATGCAATGTTCAAGAAGATCAGTTGTTAGCACTAAACAGCTAATTATCCAGTTGTGGGGAAGACATAGAGGAGTATGACACAAACAGCTGATTAACACAAGAAAGCTGATTATTGCTAAACAACTATTTATTGCATACCCTCTCCAAGCTGCATACTCCTCTCTTTTTTTACGGGCATCTTGCGTAACACCCGAGGTTATCTGGGTAAATGATATTGCACTGTCTCCTGTCTCCTCGCTAAACGTCAGGTTTCTTTAAGGAGGGAATACATTTTGCTTATGTGAGGTTTACACAAAGGTACCAAACTAGTGGGCTCCTCTGGAGAAGTAGGAAAGAGTTTATACATGAGAATTATCACAGCCTTCCCGATTTTTTATCGCCTCTCACTAAGAAGAATAGAATACTGTAAACTGAATATCGCAGAAATTGCCAGGGTCTGGGCTAAGCTATTGCTTCACTACAAGATAATAAAGCAAAGGGGCAAACTGCAGGGCAATATCAGCAAGGTGAGTCTAGGTTATGAACTTAGTAAATCACTCTGGAGAACTGGAAGAATATAAGGTTAATACTATGAACAGTACAAGTTTTGTTTCATGGAAGGAATATAAATGAATATCAGGGGATACACAACAGTTTCCTATGACATTTTGTGTACTGTACATTAGCTCTATAATTAATTCTGCAAATGAAAAGAAAGGGCAAAGAAAACTTGTGAGAAAATGTAGGGAGTAAAATGATAAAGGGAAATGAGTCTGTCTTTATAGCCAATGCCAAATTATAACTAGGTCCTTTTAGAGCAGGCATCCCCAAACTTCGGCCCTCCAGATGTTCTGGACTACAATCCCCATCATCCCTGACCACTGGTCCTGTTAGCTAGGGATCATGGGAGTTGTAGGCCAAAACATCTGGAGGGCCATGGTTTGGGGATGCCTGTTTTAGAGTTTTCCTTCTATTCCTTCCTCCACCACCCTGTCTCCGAATTAGTGCTCAGAAAGTTCATTTTGAAAAGGAACTATTTCTAGTTCTGGTTCATCCTGTCCTAAAAGGTACTAGTTCAAGTTTGTTCTTCTACAAAATAGGTTAGTTCATTTTAAGTTTAGCCTTGGTTTTTTTTTAAAAAAAATCCATTCAAAATGTTACAAGCTGCTGAGATGAAGTATAGGTTTCAAAATTAAATCAGGGGCCACCCACACAAATAAAAACATATCTTACAGACACAATGTTGACAGGAGAACCTTGCCCCATACTTTTATTTCCATGTTATAAAAGACTTACCCTCATCATTTATGTGAGCCACACAGATGTTAAAGGCACAAGGCATAATTTGCTTTGCTGCTGTACTTGTGCAGGCTGCTCCTGTTAAAAGACAGTGAATCACTACAGCTGGGAAGATACAGGAAATGCCTCACATTCTTGCCTTCTGATTGGTTCTCAACAATGATCATGTGACCAAGCATCATCTTGGGTTTGAATCCTGGAATACATGCTTCCTGTCTGGCGGGCCTTTCCACACCTGGCCTGGGGTGGTGGATCCCAGCTACAAAACTGAGGCTGCTGAACAGACGCTTGGGTTGGGGTACTGTTTAGGGTTTTATGTTGCTATTATTGGTTTTATTCTTTTGTATCTTTCTTTTAAATTCTTGTGTACTTTTTGATGTGTTTTATTTATAACTACTCTTGTTATAGGGATGTGGGTGGCGCTGTGGGTTAAACCACTGAGCCTAGGGCTTGCCGATCAGAAGGTCGGCGGTTCGAATCCCCGTGACGGGGTGAGCATGTCAAAGTGCAAGTAGATAAATAGCAGGCAGGTAAACGCCATTTTTGTGTGCTGCTCTGGTTCACCAGAAGCGGCTTTGTCATGCTGGCCACATGACCATAGCTGCCAAGTTTTCCCATTTCTCGCGAGGAAGCCTATTCAGCATAAGGGAAAATCCCTTTAAAAAAGGGATAACTTGGCAGCTATGCACATGACCTGGAAGCTGTACACTGGCTCCCTCGGCCAATAACGCGAGATGAGCGCCGCAACCCCAGAGTCAGACACGAATGGACCTAATGGTCAGGAGTCCTTTACTCTTGTTATGTTTGTGATTATGTAAATATTCTCATGTTGGAAGCTAGCTTGAGCATGGTTTTAACCATGGAAAGGCAGTATAGAAATAAAATGATGGTGATGATTAGCAATGGCAGTGTCTCCATGTCTGCCTAATAAGCCTTAGAATGATGCCTCCACAGTTTGCTTTCTAACTACGTACATATGTGACTGATTGACTTGCTTTTTTGAAAAAGAAAGAAAGAAAGAAAGTCTGGACTTTCTGCTTTTGGGGGTGAGGCGTGTAGGGGATAAATTTGAAAATGAATTAGAAATCATTCAAAATTCTACGCTTCAATGAACTTAATACATCTTTAGTTCACATGGTAATTATGAGGACTAGATTCAGTTATAGTTCAAAAATTCCAAGCACTGGGAAGTCTGTGGGGAAAGAGAACACAAAGTGTTAAGGTTCCAGGCCACCACCACCAAAAATACCAACTTCTCAGTAATGACACTTCAATATTTGAACTCTCTCTTCTCTGAGGCACAGCTGCTAGCTACTTTTACCAGTTTTTGGCACCAGCTGAAACCCCACCTCTTTGCTCAGGCATTTGCTGGACATTAGTGCAAGTCTGTTTTATTAGTTTAACTTTCTGGCTGTTGAAAATGATACAGTATATTTAGTTATGATTTTTCTAGAGGAGTAGCTGTGTTAGTCTCTCACAGCAAAACTAATAAAATGTTTTGTGGCACCTTAAGGGCTAACAAATTTATTACAGCACAAGCTTGCAGCTGACAAATGGGCTTGAGCCCACAAATACTTATGCCCTAATAAATGTGTCGCAAGATTCTTTGTTGTATTTATGATGTGTTATTGCACATGATGTATTTTAAATTTTTATATAATCTGCTCTGGGATTCCTATTGCAATGAAACGTATGCAATCAATATTTTATACGAAATAATGAACAGTTCTAGTCCTGTGCATTTCCTTCAGGTTGGTGGTTGACAGAGATCTTCAATTTCTGTGGGAATGGGGAAGAAGATGTATCTCTATATACTCTGCATGTTAGATGGATCGAAGGCTGGACCTCGGAGCAGGGGGGGAGAGGCCCAACTCTTGTTTTCATCTCTTCTGCCTTGGTGAGCCAAAGGCCACCTTTCTCATCAATAGGCGTGATGCTAGTAATGAAACCAAGTAGCTCAAACAAGAGTCCTGTGCTAGTGATGAAGGAAGGTGCTTGTTTTTCTAAAGACAGTTGAGTCCAAAGGGATCACAAAAATTTGCCCTTCCTTTAAAACAACAACCTTATAATACATAGACACCTGGATTAGTTTAGCACATACCTTTTACACATTTCTGTTGAAAAATGACTTTTTTAAAAAAAAAACCACTAAAAATTAATCACCAGAACGCAATTTTCAAAAAAGAATTGAATGCCATGTGCAAATTTGCAAAAAGTTTCCCCTTTTCATTTTTTATATTCGCACGCGGTCATCAAATCAAACTTTGTTTCAAATCTAATGATGAAATGAAATCACGTTTGCTCAGGAATAAGAAGAGATTCTTGCTTCCTTACTCCTGCTTTGTGATCTCTCGCCATATGTTGACATTTTATAAAGCCATTACGATCCTTCATTCTTTCCAGTATATAAATGTCACTATATATGTGTAAAGTAAGGGGAGCGGTGTCTGCACTGGTAATTAGAAAGGGTTTCAGGATATTAACTGCAAACATCTGGATAGGCATATGTGCTGGCACAATGAGAAGTGTGACTGACATTGATCAGTTTCTTGATACTGCGATTTGGTTCTTTCTTTCTTGGCATTAAAATAATGGAGTCTTATCAAGCTGAGCTGTATATCTGGAGCATCTTTGAAGGCTTGAGGCTCTGTTGAAATCTGAGCCTGAGTGGAAGACCTGCGACTTTCACCTGATAAAGTAAAGGAATATCCTCCACTTCCCACAAAATGATTCAACTCCCTTCAAGTAAATGTTTAGTTATTGATAAATATAAAGAACTCTGATCGGCACATGGCGCACGGGTGGCGCTGTGGTCTAAACCACTGAGCCTCTTGGGCTTGCTGATCAGAAGGTCGGCATTTCAAATCCCCAGAAGCGGTTTAGTCATGCTTGCTACATGACCTGGAAAACTGTCTATGGACAAAATAAAAAAATTCCTTCCAGTAGCACCTTAGAGACCAACTAAGTTTCTCATTCGTCTCTAAGGTGCTACTGGAAGAATTTTTTTAAATTTTGTTTTGACTACACCAGACCAACATGGCTACCTACCTATAATTGTCTATGGACAAACGCTGGCTCCCTCGGCCTAAAGCAAGATGAGAGCTGCATCCCTTAGTTGTCTTTGACTGGACTTAACCATCCAGGGGTCCTTTACCTTTACCTTTTACCTAACTGCAAAGTGATAAATAACTAAATACAGGGCCCCAGGGCCCCATCGGCAAACCAGAGAAACTATCATGGGTGATAGATTCAGGTAGGTAGCCATGTTGGTCTGACACAGTCAATATATATATATATATTTAAAATTGTCCAGTAGCACCTTAGAGACGAACTAAGTTTGTTCTTGGTACTGTATAAGCTTTCATGTGCATGCACACTTCTTCAGATGGGTGACACACACACAACCAAGCACACATGGTGAATTTTCATGAGGATCTTTTAAAAAAAAACTGATTTGGAAATGTGGAGAACTGAGAAATATGAAACTAAGAGGAACCAAAATTGACAAATTGCCCATCCCTAGAGCCTGATAAACTAAGCCCTCGCTCCTCCAAATTTTCAACTAAGCCATCGCTCCTCCAAATTTTCAAACACTGGACCAATTTTCAAACACTGGACTAGTCAAATGTAAATAGAATAATGTAACACCCGCACCATGAAATTAAAGAACTGTTATAGTGCTTTAACAGTCATGCCAGCCTCAAAGTATCCTGAGAACTATAATATGTTAAAGGTGCTGAGAGTTGTTAGGAGACCTCCTATTCCCCACACAGAGCTACAGTTCCTACAGCTCCCCTTTCCTGGGGAGAAGGATTGTGAGACTGCTCTGAGAGTTGCAGTTCTGTGAGGGGAGTAGGGGGTCTTAGGAGCAGTGGCAGAGCTTCATGCTCTGGCACTGGGGGGCAGAGAGCAGGCAGGGTGGGGCTGGCATGCATCCCGGGGGCATGGCATGCCACCTGCAGAGGCAGGGCGCGTGTCCTGGGCATAGGTGCCAAGTTCTGGATTGAAAAATCCGGGATCAGCAGCACCGTGGCACTGGAAGTCGCTTCTACGCACTTCCGGACATGCATAAAAGCCACTTCCGATGCCGCTGTGCCCATTTCCAAAATGTCCACAGCGCCAGAAGTCGCTTCTACGCATGTCCGGAAGTGCGTAGAAGCGACTTCTGGCTCTGCGGACATTTTGGAAATGGGCACAGCGGCATTGGAAGTCGCTTCTACGCATGTCCTGAAGTGCGTAGAAGCGACTTCTGGTGCCGACGCGGCACCTGAAGAACATGGCCGCCAGCAGGAGCTCCGTAATCCAGGGGAATACAGGGTATTTTGCCATTCGGGACACCTGTGGGAAATGTTAAGAAAATACGGGGGTTTCCCGGGGAAAACGGGGTACTTGGCATCTATGGTCCTGGGGTGGGCATGCGTCCTGGGGGTGAGGCACACTGCCTGCAGGGGCGTGGTGCCCAGTGCAGGCGGGGGGCAGCCACAATGGCACCCTACTGGGATCGTGCTGCTGAGGGCGGTGCGCTCCCTCCTCACTCCTCTTCCTCCACCAGTGCTTAGGAGCACCCTTATCAGCCCCAGGGGTCTTTAAGGAAGCCATGATGGTTGAAGTTGTGTAATAGTGCTCTGGCTGGATGGTAAGGATGTGGCCTAAATTAAAATCAAAATAATGTAAGAATGTTGGAGGAAAGAGGGTATAATCTACTGCTTTGTGGATTTTCACCAAAGGAGGCTGGTAAGCACTCCCAGAGTGAGAAACACACACATAGATCCGGAATGGGGGATGGAACACGAAATAGTTCAAAGCAGCTCTCGTGTCTGGAGATTAAAGACTGAGATGACTTGATATGAAAGAATCAGATTTCTTGATATAAGCATGAATGCTTTGGGCTGTACAAGCAGTGATATATCACACCAGGACAAAAGGGGGGGGGGAGTTGAAGCAGGACATTGGAAAGCCGATGCAGGATAATTTCAGCTGTCGGTGCAGAGCTGGGAAGATGCCTGCCTAGCTTTGCCCATCAGCAATAATGGAATTGAGTTCCACGCTGTAGATAATTGCCTGAAGTCATTCTCCAGCCACAGGGAAGGTAAGATTAATAAAGAACATTTGTTATAATTCTGCAACCAATTTATGTAATGGAACACATAATAAATAACCACAACGGACGCACACATTTATCACAGCCAATTTATACATCTATTTGTTCACTGTGTGTTAAATCAGCCATTTATATGAATACGCCTTGTTCTCTTGATATTCCCTTTTCCCTCTGTGTTAAACAAACAAATGATCAGTAGTAAGTGGGGGTTTTTTGTTGTTGTTTTGGTTAATTTGAAGCCGGGCTCACAGCAGCACACCATAACAGATATTGAAGGCTGGTGTTCAGGGTTTGCCAGACCATAACTTTGCAGCTTTGGTGGTAAGACCACAGGAACACGAGGAAGTCACACAAATGGAGCATCTGCAGTATCTCAGTGCTTTCTACGGAAAAGATAGCCAGAGTGATGACCTCAATAGGTTTTGAGACTATAACTCCCATTAAAAAAAAACATGCTTCCATTTATTTCAGGCCAATACTATCCCACTGAGGTGTAGCAACTATTCCAGATACAACTAAACCAGAATGCAGCAGCTAGACTGGCAACTGGGAGTGGCTGCTGGGTCCATATACCACCGGTCCTGAAAAACCTACATTGGCTCCATGTACATTTCTGAGCACAATTCTAAATGTTGGTATTGACCTTTAAAGCCCTAGATCAGGCATCCCCAAACTGCGGCCCTCCAGAAGTTTTGGGCTACAACTCCCATGATCCCTAGCTAATAGGACCAGTGGTCAGGGATGATGGGAATTGTAGTCCAAAACATCTGGAGGGCCAAAGTTTGGGGATGGCTGCCCTAGATGGCCTCAGCCTGAAGGAGCATCTCTACCCCCATCATTCAGCCCAGACACTGAGGCCTAGCTCCAACAGCCTTCTGGTGGCTTCCTCATTGTAAGAAGTGAACTTGCAGGGAACCAGAGAGAGAGCCGTATCAGCAGCATCGCCCACCCTGTGGAACACCCTCCCACCAGGTGCCAAGGAAATAAATAGCTACACAACTTTTACGTCAGTGATAGAACATTTGCATACAGAAGGTCCCTGGTTTAATCCTCAGCATCTTCAGGTCAAGCTGGGAGAGGTAAAGGTAAAGGACCCCTGGACGGTAAAGTCCAGTCAAAGGAGACTATGGGGTTGCAGCAATCATCTCGATTTCAGGCCAAGGGAGCCGTCGTTTGTCCACAGACAGCTTTCCCGGTCATGTGGCCAGCATGACTAAACCGCTTCTGGCGCAACGGAACACCGTGATGGAAACTAGAGCACACGGAAACACCATTTACCTTCCCGCCGCAGCAGTACCTATTTATCTACTTGCATTGGTGTGCTTTCAAACTGCTAGGTTGGCAGGAGCTGGGACAGAGCAACAGCAGCTCACCCTGTCGCAGGGATTTGAACCGCCAGCCTTCTGATCAGCAAGCCCAAGAGGCTCAGTGGTTTAGAACACAGCGCCACCCACATCCCTAGCTTGGAGAGACAGCTCTCTGAAACCCTGGAGAGGTGATGCCATTCAGAATGGACCATTCTGGTCTAGATGGTCCAGCATTTGGATTCAGTATAAGGAAACATCATATGCTCCTAAATCCAATATTCTACCCACTGCAGCTCACTGGTTTCTTTGAGTGCCGATTTCTTATCTTTACTATGCTTGCATATTACCGTTCCTTGGCCTATGACGAAAGTTTCCTAACGCAGCTACTGATAAATAAAGCATTGCTTCCCTGTACCCCACCCACTTCTTCATGAGCTGAAATGTAACTTCATTACAACCTGTTCACCATCCTCTCTCCATCATTAAAACAAGCCCAAGATTGCCAGCAGTCACCAATATGAACTCTGCCTTGAGGGAGTGAAAGGGAGGTTAAAATGCTCCAGACTGAGCTTCATTTATTGCACTCTATGAAACATGCCTACCTTAAGACGCATCTAATAAATACAGTGCTGTTTCATTTTAGATAAAAGGATGAGAAGTATTTAATGGGTAGGCTGCCTAGTTAGTTAAAATGCATCAGAGTGTTTGTGTGTATGTGTGTGCCTTCTTCTTTTTTTGCAATGCCTTACTCAAAATGTGTTTAAAATTGTTTGGACTATTTCTTATGTGTAGCATACTAAATGAACATAAAACAGCCCATTGAACTGGATAACCAATACAAATGCTAATTTGTTGCTGTGCACATCTCCAAGGGAGAAAACATCCACGGCATACGAGCAGCTTTAGGTTGTGAAATCTAATTACAGCGTGAATGTGACTATTCACAAAATAGTTCCTCCGGGGTGGGACTTGGCCAGGCCTCCCACTGTGGAGAGCTCAAGAACCCCCCCCCCCGTTATTGGCATAAAACCAAGAATGGCCAAGAAAAAACACCTGAGGCATTCATTATATTAGTTACCCTTCTATATCTTGTTAGCAGAAATAGTTTAGATAAAAGTCCCATTTCAGCACTATGGAAACTTTGAGTGCAGTTGCAAGGCAAGGGGGGCGGTACTTCGCTGTCCTCGTCTATTGGATCTAAATGCAGCTGATGTATTCTGCAACTACCTGTCCAGAGTGACTGAAGCCTGACTAACAAGTCTGAGCAATGATGTCTATCTTAGGCCCAGGAGTTCTAGTTTTAAGAGAGGGCTACTAGTCTTGTCATGTGTAATAACAAGAGTGAAGAATGAATAGGATTAACAGTGACCCCAAGCTAAGGATTCGAGAACCGTGTTGCTCCTCAGTGAGCCCTTTCTGCATGGCGGAGTCTCTTCTCTAATGCTTTCTTTCGTGGGCAAAGGATATTGCGTTTTCCTCTATCCTCTGTGCCTAGCAAGCTGGGGGTTGCCTGCTATCAAATGTGCCTTTTAGCTGGGAGAAAATGAAACATTATTCTCTCTGGCAGAGTTTAGAACAGCATTGTGTTGCAAAATACATGCAATCTTAAAAAACAATGATTTCTCAAGTAGAAAGATCAAGGGGGTCATCTTGATCTTTGTAGAACTGGTTTGCAACATTTTAGAAGAACATGAGAAAATAAAATGAGCCTGCTGGATCAGGCCAGCAGCCCATCTAGTCCAGCATCCTGGTCTCACAGCGACCAACCAGATTGGAAAGCAAAAAATGAGCGCAATGGCACTCTGCCCACCTGTGATTCCCAGCAACTGGTATTTCAGAGGCATAAAGTAAGTGAAGTAATACATATTGCCATCTAAAGGGGGGGCTATTGAGTTTAGCATCAAAAACTACATGCACTGCTGTTAAAATGTATGCTAAAATTAAATTAATAATACTTGTAGAAACCAATGCATGTTTGCAACACAGGTAGCTTGTGCAATAGATTAGCATTCCTGTAATTTGCATGTGCATTTCTTATATCAGAGGGAACAGAGATGCTAGCCACAGCCCAACATCTACAAAGCATGTGTGAGAGATTCAGCTGATTGTGAGTTGGTACCCCTTTGCAGGTGCATACCCCAGAAAAAAACAGGACATCTTGTTTCCCCCCTGTGAGAGCAGTCATTTTGGGCAATGTGATATTGTGCAATTTCATTCCAAGATCTTGCCCTGAAAGAAAGCATTGTTCAGTTCCGCAGTCTCGTGCGACGCCCCAAAACTTGCATTTTTGGCTGCCATGAAAGCACGACCCTGGAAAAACAACATGTCTTCTGGACTGTGATCTCACATGGGTCACATGACTCAGCTGGGAGTACAGATGGGAAGATGCACATTCCGCTTTTGAGACTCATTATGTTGGAGGGTATGCAGATGTCGATGCTGAACACATGGATGTTGGGAGCAGAACATCCATGTTGCAGGTTGTGCAACATCAGGGCAGTGGCAGAGCTTCATGCTCCGGCACTGGGGGGCGGAGAGCAGGCGGGGCGGGGGCCAGCCACGATGACACCCCACTGGGATCGCACTGCCGGGGGCGGTGCACCCCCCCACACACTCCTCTTCCTCTGCCAGTGTGCCAGGAGGTGCCCATTCGCTGAATGAGTTGAGGATAATTTCAGCAAAGGGCTTGTATGTCTTTAGTATTTCACATAAGAACATAAGGATCATTCTGTATCAGACAACAGACGTATCTAGACAAGCATTTTGTTTTCAGTGGTCAACCAGTAGCCTATAGGAAGCCAAAAGCTGAACATGAGCACAGCAACACACTCTTGATTTAAGTATGTATGTTACAGCATGCTTACTAAATTCATGCATACATACATAGAAACACACACATGCTTTTAAAAAAACATATATGGATAGGGATTCTTTCCATTTTCTTTAAATGTAAAGAAAAGTGGATCACAAGTGTGAAAGTAACTAGGTCACACAGAACTGGCTGCTAAATCCAGAAAATTCAAATATAGAAGGCCCTTTCCTCCTCCAATTTTTGGTGGCTAACTGTAATTTTTGCCAGAACACGTATTTGTTCTCTGATCTGTCCAGCGCCTTCTGTCAGTGAACTCTCGGCATCTAGAAATCCAATTTTTCAGAAAGAATATAGGGGCCATCAGCTTCTTGAACATTTCACATCTCTGACTTTGCAACTTCGCTGTGAAGTTTGCTTTTAAAAGCAAGTGTTTCTGCTGAAGGAAAGAATTATAATAGGATGTCACAGAGAATTATGCTAATGCAGCTAAACTTAAAGTGACGTGAATTTGGCTTTATACTGATCTTCCTATGCTGAAGACATTTCAAAATGCCTTAACACAAAGCTGAACACACCAAGAGTAGAGTTGTGCAGACAGTTATGACAGAAATTGTTTCTTGTTACGCACCCAAGATGCATTTTACAATTGACTACACTACTCTCACATAATTCACTTGTTACATATTTCGGACTCTCATGATCTCAATCTAGACTTTCAATCTAGCCTTTGCATCTATATCAAGTGCTTAGCTTGATTGAAGTGGCAGATATTCCCAAAGTTACTTTGATTTATGCCAAGTGAATAAGTTATGAACTATATTAATGAAGGCGGTTCAGAAACTGTAGCTACTAACTGGGACCAGTAAATGGAACACACTGGCTGCGCAGCGCCCCCTAGCGGCACAGTGCCCTGGCGCCCTGCGCCACCCAGCCTGGCCATAGGGCCAGCCCTGCCAAAGAGATAAGTAACTATACTACCTTTAGAAGACATCTGAAGGCAGCTCTGTATAGATAAGTTTTTTAGTGTTTAATGTTGTTTCATTATGGTTTTATATATGTTGGAAGCAGCCCAGAATGGCTAGGGCAACCCAGTCAGATGGGCAGAATTATTTATTTATTTATTTATTTATTATTATTATTATTATTATTATTATTATTATTATTATTATTATTATTATTTCATTGGAGAAATGTTGGAGGGTGTGCAATCTGGACTATAGTGGGAGCAAAGGCTTAAATAACATCTCCTGACATGTCAGAGTCCCAATCTAGGTCAGGACACATATGCCCTGCACTGGTTATTTGTCAAAATAAAGATCAATGGCAATCTTCTCTACACAGTGTACAAACACTGCTTCCCTACATAATGATTAGAAATGTGTAGAAATGTTTGAAACAGGCAATGAGTGCAAACAGATTTTGCCCAGACCCCAAGCTCACCCTACTGTTGTACTTACTAGTGCTGCCTGTGAACCAAATATTAATTTGTATTTCTTCCTTTCCCATGTTGCGGATCCACAAATAAATATCAGCTAGGAATAGGAGGAAAGTGTGTGTCTGTGATTTTATCTCTGTAGAAAATCACAGCAGCCACAGTGAACGTGTCCAGATTTTGTCAATGGCATTACATCTGTGATGCCAGGCAGAAAGCATGTTTTTGCACATATCAGACACCTTATAGGATGTGACAGACTGAGCACAGTGTGTTTCTTTCATTTCAGATGACAAGAACAAATCACTGCCCCTTTCTGAAGAGATGTAGCTGTCTATTTCTAGCCCCTGTGCCTAAAGAAGCCAGTGTTTTGCAGTTATAAGTTAGTAAAGACAGGTGGAAACTTGCAAGGAGTTGTGAGGGGACAGAAAAGGAGGCAAGTCAATAATTAGAGAACCAAGTTTGAGTTGGCCCCTTTGTACCAATTAGGTATTTCTCCACTCTTATTTGCAGTGACGGCAAAGCTCCCCTACCATGAAGCAGAGTGAGGTAGCTGCTTAGAGGGCAAATCTAAGTCCGGTGTACCTGAAGGAGTGTCTCCACCCCCATCTTTCAGCCCGGACACTGAGGTCCAGCTCCGAGGGCCTTCTGGTGGTTCCCTCACTGCAAGAAGTGAGGTTACAGGGAACCAGGCAGAGGGCCTTCTCGGTAGTGGTGCCTGTCCTGTGGAATGCCCTCCTGCCATTGTCAAGGAAATAAACAACTATCTGACTTTTAGAAGACATCTGAAGGCAGCCCTGTCTAGGGAAGTTTTTAATGTTTTATGTTTTATGATGTTGTTAATATTCTGTCAGGAAATGCCCAGAGTGGCTGGGGAAACTCAGCCAGATGGGCGGGGTATGAATAAATAATAATAATAATAATAATAATAATAATAATTATTATTATTATTATTATTATTATTATTATTATTATTATTATTATTGGAAAGTGGTTGGAAGAGTGCACCATGTGGTCTGCATTGCAACCCCTAAGGTAGCTTGCTGTCCCAGCATGGCTGGTGTGCCAGTTACAGTAAGTGACTTGAGGCAATCTGCCTAAGGCGGCATGCTCCTCCCACCCCACTGGGATGTGGGCCTGTGTTTGGGGGGAAGTGCCAGTGGCATGTTTTACCTCAGGCACCATAGGTCTCAGGCTGGCCCTAGGCACTCTCAGTTCTGTGGGAAAATCCCTTACCCATAAATCATAAATAACATTGTTCCGTAGAATGTCATGGATGTTCCCATCCCAGAGGAGCACAATGACACAGCACTTCACAGAACTGATGCCACTTCTATCTCACTTTAAAAAAGTATTTATCAAACCATAGTTTACAAACTCCTATCTCAGAGACAATGGTTCAAAGTCACAGCCTAGTTTTCTAGGCATCCAAAGATCAACCATGTTTCTTTCCTCTGAGATAGATAACAATAAGTTACAACGACGACAACAACAACAATGGCAACAATAACAATCTTAGGGATACAATTGTTTTCTAACGAAGTAGGAATAGGAAATCAATACAGCGGCAGGTAATACGGAAAATAGCCTCACAGTTAAGCAAGGGAATAGCATTATGTTAAATTATCTGTAAAATCTGTTGTTGCTGTGAAAAATGCACATTGCTCAAAAGTATCAGAGTTGTCAATGAAATTTGCCAAACTATGTAAATATTTGAGTTTGTGTTAGAGAACCTGACATTTCCAAATTAGCTTTGCAGTTTATAAATAAAGCTCTAAACATACTCAGTATATCAGGGAAGATGTTTGGAATTAGTAATGAGTCTAACAAATGCTTTAAGTCTCAGGTGGCCAACCTATGGCTTACATAGGTGGGACGTGGGCTGAATCCATCAGAAATCCTTTCCTCATATGTAGTACACATATATTTACCAGCTCAATGCTTTCTCAAGGAGCTGATACAGTGAAGTGTATTGCAGCCAACACTGTATTCTGACAAAATATTCCAAGTTTAATAAGTGTTTCTCCTGTTTTCAACAGATGGCAGCGGGCTCATGAATGAGTAATTTGTATAATATGGTTGTTGGTTCACTTGCTTTTCGTGTCCCCCAAGAAAGAGATGAGCAGCAGCTCAATTTGAAGGCAGTTTACCCCTACGATAATCTCACTGATGGGGGGGAAAAAAATTAAATAAGCGTATTGGATACACAAGTGTAAAACATGAGTAGGGGACTGGATCCTATCAGTTGAACTACAGAATACCTTCCCCCAGGAAGAGCTAGTTATACCAAAACATGAACCAGCTTTTTCCAGAAGGATGGGTTCTTCCTATGCATCCTAATCTTAATTTCTCTTGCAGCATATTCCGTATTTTTAAGGATCACCATTTCCATTTTAGTCATCATTCTAAAACTCTTATTGGAGCACACCTAAGCTGGAGCAGTAGGGCCATTCCTATATTTTTAATGCCCTATTAATCCTGCAGAAACCCCTTCCTAGGAAGTACCAGTCAAATGTGATGGAATTCTTTTGGATTCATCTTAAAACTCTGATCTCTCATTGTGTGGAGCATAGGATTAAAGAACTTCAGAGGGCAACTAGCCCTCTGGCTAGTAGGCAAGATTCTCTGTAAAATAGCCTAGAAATCAATGTAGAAATAATAGTTTTCATTTAAATAGCAGAATGGCTTACTTCTCTTGCTGGAGTGAGCTTCAGCAGCTAGAACATGAGACTTTGACATATGACTGAGTGAGGTTTGTTATTCCTTTTAAACCCTTTTGGTTGCGGTCTGATGCCTGCATGGGAGACAATCGTACCTATTAAGTTGATAAAGATGTCCTCCAGTCGTGATAGAAAGACTATCAATATGAGCACACAAATATTAAAGTCTTATTAAAATTTCCTTTGAATAGCATTCTTTCCAATTGAATTATCAACATATATGACCACACATCATATTTTCTCCTTTAGATATAAGACTAGGAAGATTAGAAAAATACTGTGTTGGTCCAATAGGCCTCTTCTTGAGAGCCGGTTGAGATGTATTTCTTTCTCTTACCACATCAAAAGCCAATCTGAATGGACTTGTTCCAATAAGTGATCTAGATTTAGTACCCATTTCTAAGAATTCTGTTTTTGGGTTCAGCCATCATGGGGCCACTAGAGATGTTCAGCACTGCACCTAAAGGTGCTTCCAAATTATTTTTCCACCCAGATTTTGATGGCAGATTTGTATCGCCAGAAGAGTTTCAAACCTACAACATATTGGGAACTGTACATAGGTCTTGGCAGGTCCTAGAATGCCCCTGGCTTGCAACTCTGCAAGACAGCTCTAAGTTAATCTACAACTAGTTGAAAGACGTTTGGTCAAACCTCCAGGACAACTGCTGGGAACACAACTGAAGGTAACCATGTTAAAAACAACAACAACAACAACTTTCAAGCAACTTTGAAAGGCTGGTACAATCAGATATCCCCCCCCCCCCCAGAACAGAGCAAAACACTGCAGGAGCATCTAACTGCTGTTTTCTCAATTGGGAAAAGTCCAGTCTCTAAATGGATGCAGTCCTATAATTTTCAGGGTGCAGCAATTTCAAGATTTACACAACTCCTAAACATTAAAAAGAAGTGTGTTTATGGTAGCCTGGTAAAAAATATGGAGTAATTTATCCAATCACTTTTAAAAGGTAATTAAATGGTGAGTCCACATGTTCCACAGATGGGTGTTAGGGTGTGACTCATTTAAATCTTCCTGCATCAACCCTTGATTTGGGTAGGGTCTGATGACACCATACATAAGCTGATTCTGAGGCTCAATTATGACAAGGTAAGTGCAAAAAAGTTAAGGGCGTTCTTTCATGGTAAAGTTACAATGCAGTAGACACAAACCTCTACCACATATTGAGAAGCTACTTCCAAAAATGAAGCAAAGATATTAATATGAGATTCATTGTTCCTAGAGATCTACATTCGCTGACTGTATATGCATTTTTAATACCCGTCTGTTGAGAAGATTATGCTGATGTTAATTATTCCGGTATGAAAACAGCTTTATCCTCATGTTTATTTCCAGATTTTTCTCTCGCACAACTAGAGCTGACGCCTATTCTCTTTTTTCCAATGGGTGGTTCATAACTGTTCCCATCAATTATTTACCACTAATTCATATTTCATTGTTGAGTAATGAATATCAACTACTTGTTTAGAAAGTTTGGTTTTTTTAAGTGCTGTGTGGTCATATATGTCTAAGAGTTTAAATGGGAACAATGCAAATCAAACCATTTTAAAAAATTTACTCAAGTGGGACTGCTAGTGGATATGGGTATAATCACCTTTTCCTCAAATCGCCCCTCAAAATAATAAAGGAAGAAAGGAAGGGCGAAGACTGTGGCAGCTTTTCCACAGTGAAAACTTACACAAAACTCTGATCAGAGATGTAGCTGTCCTCATTGGCAAGGGTGACTCATAGGAAGTGATTCACAATGGAATGATTGTAATAATAAATGGTGTTAGCGTGGTATCTTGATGAGTATGGAAATGCTTGGTATGTTGGGAAGAGGAGCAAGAAGAACAATGATGACTTGGGAACCCAGGAGATCCTCCCCCACTGCCTTGTACTTTTCATATGTAAGAGTCAGCGCAAATAGTTCAAAAGTTCTTCAAGGAAGTAAGTCCTAATTGCAGTGATGACACACAGTGATGGAACACCACTTTAGGACATAACTGGCCAGTGAGCAAAGAACTAGCCTGCTCTCACCTTTCTGGAAAAGAAAGTGAAAACTGGTATGGGGGCATTTTAGAGCCTTGGGACTTCAAAATCCTCCACCCAATAAAGAGAATGTGACCTAGATCAGATTAGACTTCCATGACCAGAGAAAAAAAAGCTTTCCACACATTGGTTTTTCATATTACAGCTCCATGTTTCCAGCCATAGCAAGGGAAGAGGAGGAAGTATTTGAATGAAGAAGTGTGGAAGAAAGTGTGAAACTGCCAGGATGGAGAAGGGAATAGGTAAGGTTGGAGTGAAGGCTTGTAGAAGTCATAGGGAGTGATTCAACTAACAAGCTTTGCTAGTGGTAGACCACGCAAGGACTTCTGCTACCGTTATGGGGCTCCCCACCTTCCCCTTCAACTGACGGACTAGCAATGTGGGTTAATGGAATTGGCCACAACACAACAATTGTACGGCTGTTTTCTGTTTACTCAATCCCTACTGAGTAAACCACAATCCATGCCACAGTGGAACTGTAAGCATCAGTTGAGGGAACTGCAGTGCCCATGTGAGGCACTTGGTGGTTCCGGGTAAAGACCAGGTTCTTCTGCATCACATTTTCCGCACTTTTGCAAAGACCACTTCTCATCCATCTGCTTTCAACCATCTCACGTGTAGACACACTCAAAGAGAAGCAGCATATTTCAACCTTGGAGTTAGGGGGTCTTATTGTGGGCTGCATTTCTTCAGCTGTATTAGCTAGTTATAGAATGCTTGTAGTAGAAGGGTTAAGGTTTCAACATTACAGTTATCAGACATCGACACACAGTGAATGGTGGAGGTCACAGGTAGCTTTTAACATGAGGATCTGAGTTGAAGGAAATAGCCACACAACTGTGGGACCAAGAATTCAACATAGCCAAGGACTGTGCTCAAAAGTCACAGCAAGTCTAGAGCCACTGTGCTATTTTTAAATAAGCAAATCAAACTGCAGGAGATGTGGCAATGTGCACAAGTGAGTTAGGCAGTAAGCAAGTCCTAAATATCAACAGAAAGACTAAGAAGCAGAAACAGGTTGGGGGAAAGAGGCAGAACCTGTAGCAAAACAAGCAACCAGGGCGGGAACGGGAATGGACGGGAGGTATTGATGTAGACCACAGATAGTCAACATTATGCCCTTCAGATGCTGCAGACTCCAGTTCCATCATCGTTAACCAATGGCTATACTGGTTGGGGCTGATGGGAGTTGTAGCTCACAACACCTGTAGGGCACCACGTTGGCTCCCCTGGGTGTAGACAAACTTTGGGGGAATTCTTCAAGGCACAAACAAATGATTAGGTGGAATAAAGAGAACAAGAATGAGAAGGTTTGCTGTCCCTGAGCATCTTCCATGTGCTTCTCTCGACCTCGCATAGAACATCTGAGTGTGCTAAGAAACAAGACAAAATTCAGAAAATGCTTTCCCATAACCATTGTATTTCAGGAGAGGAAATTTGATGTAAGAGCAGATGACACATTACATGGAAATGAGTGCTATGAAACCCAGCCTTGTTCTTTTCATGAAAAGCAGCCCCAGGAGACCAGCAGCAGCGGAAGAGGTGGGATAGAGCAGCACCAGCATCTTCCTAGCAGCAGGGCAGCCACACCCTAAGATACTGCAGAGGTGAGGTGGTTGCGAGGTTGAAGGAGCTCCAGGTTGGTGCTGGTAACTCCTAAGATGCCAATGCCACCAAGACAGAGCTCCTGCAACCTCACCGCCACATCGCCCTGGCAAACACAGCGCCACCAATGGGTGGGAGGGCTGCTCTACTCCTCCCCCATGCCACTTTGCTGCAGGAGGCCACAGCTTAGAGCAGAGAAGCAGTGGAGTGGGAAGGGGAGCTTAAATACTTCGTATCAGGCATCCCTCCCCCATCCTCAAAGTTGGTCCTCAGCTGCCCCATGGTTTAGCCTAATAAACACATGATACACCGTGAATGAAAAAGTAGGTGGGGGCAATTTTGAGGAGAAAACCATCAGCAGGAAATGGTTTAAGAGCACACACACTTCCCTACTCCTCTACTTAGGCTTTTCATTCTAAGGTCTTGGGCTTCATTGCATGCATTTGCCTATAATGTGTAAGTTAACCCCTTAGCGGGCTGTTGTTCAGGCTCATGACAGTTGTGCACTTGACAGTTGAGTGCTGCTGTATGACTCTGTCAGTTCTTCATCTTCTTCTTCTTCCTCTTCCTCTTCCTCTCTTTGTTTATGAGGAAGCTCATAGGGCTTAGTTGTCTTATTCAGCTTTTCTAATCGCCATTTCATTATTTTATTGAAGCGTTCTTCTTCCAACTTCTGTTTTTCTTTAAGCTCCAGCGCCAGGAGTTTTTCTTCGAGTTTCAGCCTCATCTCCAATTCCCTCTCCCACTGTTGCAAAGGAAAGAAAAAGCGGCTTTAGTAGTGATATTGGTATGTGTGAAAACAGAACACTTCAATTCATGGCAGGAAATGCAGATAATTTAAAGGCAGGAATTTAGTAACTGGGCATTGGGAGAGTCTGTGATGGATCCTGCAACTTCATTCGAAGAAACAACAGGTACTGGGCTGGCGCTTTCAGATGTTGGACTGCAATTTCCACCCACCCCTGTCAGTATGGTTGTAGTCCAACAACATCTGGGGGGCACTGGTCTGGCCAAGGTATACCCCACAAAGTGTATTCATTTCCTGTTGTGGGGCCTGCAGGTTCATGACAGGATCCTCAGGAGCTCAGAATGGCAAGTTTCAATGTCCGTCTCAAGCAAATTGCAGAATTCACTGACAATGTGAAGATCAAATATTAGCTAGATAAACTTTATTCGCATTAGCCAACGGCCATAGCAACATAAAACAAGCAATATATACAGATAAAAAACAACAATCGGTAAAAAGGGCAAACAAATGACCAAGAAGATCAAATATTTTAAAAGCAGGTGTGAGAACTACACCTTTTCAAATATAATTTCATATCATTTTTTTGTAATATTAGAAAATGCACACACATGGAATTCATAGGGACTTGGTAAAACCAGCTAGCAGGAGACTCGGCTGATACAGAGGAATGGCCATGCTTTCCAACATGCCAGGATCTGTTACCTGAAAGTGAAATGCTAAAAGGCACCACATCAAAAGGCACACAACGTGGGTGCTATCAATGTCACAAATGCTGGCAAGCACCGTAGATAGGTATATCACATAAAAGTTGTATATTAATTTTATGCACATTAAAATGTGTAAATTATTCGCCATGCTCCATTTCAGAATGCATCTCCCCGAAGGCAAACTCCTGCCCTGCTCAATTCTTATTGTTTTTCAAGCAAGAAATATGTTACTTTTCTGAAAGAAAGGGAATTGTTCGCTGATACAGACTTTGATTTGGCATTACCCTGCTTAAATCTCAAATAGCAGAAACTACGACTTGAGAATCCCATCCCAAGCATATTAATAAACGAGAAGTTCAGCATGGGGTCTTATTAACAGTGCCAGCATTAGGGGGAAATTGAGGTTGGGTATGGAGAAAAAGCAGTGTGAATTCTGGGGGAGGGCAAGCTTTGCCCCACATTTTAAAATTAAAAATAGCATATTCTACATGTTCTGGAAATAACAGTACATTGCATATTAACCTCTCATCCCTTCTCTAATAATCTCTTGCATTCTTTCATATGCTGAAAGCATGTTTTCCGTTCTTTTCTCGTTTGTCCTCACAACAGCTGTGTGAGGCAGATTTCATTGAGAGCTATTGACTTGCCCAAACTCTACACAGTAATCTCGAGTGTTGTAGAATTCCCTTGCAGAAATTTACACACAACATTAACATTGTATGTGTGAATTTCATATATGATGGTCACATCTGTGAGTTTTTCAATGTTTCAACCTACTGTAAACATGTGTATATTCACAGCTTGCCAGTGAAAAACCTTCATATCACATGATAATCTCTAAGCAGATTCCATATTAATTCCCCACCCCCACCCCAAAAGATCATGTAGGAATTTTTGTAATGTGAGAAGTGGCTCTGAGCAGAGATAGACAACTTATATCACAAACCCACCAGCACCCTACTTGTTATGCACCATATTGGCCTTTGGGGTTCCGTCGCCCGCCTCCTGTTCCCTTCTGTCATCCTCACTTCATGAGGTGATCTTGAGGTGATCACATAGTGAATTGTAGTACATATAAAGCGAAGGAAATCTATGGACATGAGACATTCCCCTCGTGTAGAAAAAACAACCATGCCTCTCTAGTACCTGAAAAAAAGCTTCATTCATATGACATGGTTACCACATAGAAATAGTGTGGTAAAATCACCTCAAAAAAAAAAAAGTAGCCCACTCGAAAAAATGAAAGGAGAATTAATCTTCCTCACAAGAGACAGAAAGATGGATGCAGCAGTGTATTTGAAGGCCAAAGAAATATGAAAAGGGATAGGGATGATTTTATCAGCGTGTGAGAGATGAAATAGCAAGAGGGAAGAAAAAGAAGCAATGACAATGGTCGGTGGACAGTTGGACGGGAAAGGCGGGAGAATGCACTAGCTGTGTGAAGAAGCTGTTGTGTTAGAAGATGGATCAATGGCAAGACCTTAGCCTAGCTAACTTTTTATCATGAAGCTCTTCGCATTGAAGACGTGCTCTGTAAAGGAGCAATATTTGCATTGATCTTCTCAGCCTAAGCTCACTGTTTGACCCCGTGTCCAGCACAAGAAAATGTGTGTGCGTATGGAACAAAGTACAACCTCTACAAAGGAAAATAGACAATGTCAGGGGCACAAATGATGTACCAGAAAGACTAAAACTGTTTATGACTGATAGTCAAGGAAAAGTTCGCATCTTGTTTTGAGCCTCGATGATAACATCCTTACTGCATTAATGGAGGCCCTGAAGGTATGGTCTTATGCATAGAAACTGCAGCTTAGAATAAAACAGCAATAAAAGTGTGTCGTTTATTAAAGAGAAGGGCAGTTTGGATTTTAAAAAGGAGAAAGGGTTTAGAAATAATCACTGCATTAAAAAGAAGTGAAAAGACTTTTAAACATGGGGGGAAAGATTTCAGAGTCTGAGAAAACTGTGTTTTTCTAGGGGGGGAATGATTGCTTTTATGGGATGCCCCCAATTACATTATGGGCTGTCTAACCTTAAATAATAAAATGCCTTCCTTCTAACAGAGTATTGTAAGCAAACTAGTAGCTTGTGGGCATTTTTGCTATGGTTACCATTATTACCAGCTGGCAGAACTGCTCTGAGTTATAAAATATATTTCAGTGCACTTAGTATTTTCACTGCCTCCAGAGTCAGAACTCAATGGTGAATTAACTCTAAAAGCTTGTTTAATGTATCAGAAAACGTATATTCCTTTCCTTTCATTCCCCAAACTGGCTTAATAATAGCAGATTTTAAACACTTTCAGAAAGAATGTTCCAGACAGTTATGCAAAAGATGGGAAGAAGAAAACCTCAAGACCCAAGTGTTTATGGAACATTTCCAAGTTCTGCAGGACTCTAATCATTAATGATAATGTTGATTACTGTTTCCCCACCACAGTGCTAGGATGTTGGTAAGGCGGAAAGTGAGCAACTTTCCCTAGACAAACCAGTGAGCTAGATTCAAAGCTGAAAGGGGAATTTAACGTTTTTGGCTCCACAATAAAATTGGACTCTTTTCTCCATCCAACATCCTATTCCCATAAGATTAGAGTCAGAAGGAGAAATGGCTTAACGTAATACTTATAAAGAAGCAGCACTACTACCTTCTACCCTGATTGCTTTGAGGGCTGCCAGATTAAAATTTTAAAAAATAAAATATGATGTGGAAATCTCCAATACTTTGAACTGAAGGAACTCTGAAATAGAGGGTGGCAGCTGCAGGCTCTGGAGCAGTGAGTTCAGATGTGCCTCTTAAAATAAGCAGCACCAGGAAACCCTAAGTACTTCAGATAGTGGCAAATGTTCTGGCGCAAAGTGAGGCTATGCATACAATAAAGGTAAAGGGACCCCTGACCATTAGGTCCAGTCATGACCGACTCTGGGGTTGCGACGCTCATCTCGCGTTATTGGCCGAGGGAGCCGGCGTACAGCTTCCAGGTCATGTGGCCAGCATGACAAAGCCACTTCTGGCGAACCAGAGCAGCACACGGAAACGCCGTTTACCTTCCCGCTGTAGCAGTACCTATTTATCTACTTGTACTTTGATGTGCTTTCGAACTGCTAGGTTGGCAGGGCCAGGGACCGAGCAACGGGAGCTCACCCCGTCGCGGGGATTTGAACCGCTGACCTTCTGATCGGCAAGCCCTAGGCTCAGTGGTTTAACCCACAGTGCCACCCGCGCCCCGACGCATACAGCAGGGAACCTATTTAAACTGCAGAATATATAATATCAATATTTAATACAGATATCATATTTGCACGTGCCGGTTAAATTGAAATTTAATGGCAAAATTCAAATTGTTTTATGGGTTACATGAATGAATGCCGTTCATATAAAATTTTCTGAATTCTGTTGCAAGTCATCTGTCAAACACTGCCACATACTGCAACCCCATAGCAGCCGACTGCTTCCAGGTGTCAACTGTCAGTAGTTCTGTAATGCTGATTGTTAACACATGTCAGCTGTGAAATACTGTCAAGTACTGATTTTTCCAACAATGACGGCTATTTCTCCATGCCAGCTGTCAGATGTTAGTGCTGAATATACACACCTGGAGAATATTCGGCAAGTACCCTGAGAATATTCACCAATAAAATTTACAGAGGGCACTTTTGAGGATAATTTTGTGATAATTTTTTTTTTTAGCTCTAAGTGCAAATGTGCAGAAAACTGTGGTTAACAAATCACTTAACTAGCTGACCCTTTAAACAAGTTGTGTGAAAGTAACACGGGCATGTTGCTTATTTTTCACTTCTAAAAATGCGAACTCTACTAGTGTATTTTTAGCAAATGGCTGGTGATGCCTGAATACCGCGAACCAGATTTTTTCATCTGTTCAATAAACTAGCATTCTTCCTCTACATTGGAAATGGGGGCACTCTTATTAATATTTTTTAGGATACCCTTTATAGCCCCAAGTGGCTCCCAGGGTACTTCAAGACCGTCGTTATTTTCAGGTGGGATTTAATCACAAATTGGCAAATTCAGGTTGTGCAATTAAAGTTGGAGCTCTCACCACAACAAACTCATTCCCCCTGCCAGACACCCACAATTGGACTTGTAGCAATAAGGAAAGGGATGGGGAAATGCAAGGAAAAAAGCTCCTTGCACACAAATTGCAACGAATGCTCATAGCCAATGTCATCTAACCTCTCTGCAAACGTAACAAGATAAATGTTCAATAAGCAGGTCTTCAGGAAGCATCCTTAAAGTGGCTTGCAAAATATCCTCATTATAGAATCATGTGGATCAGAAATTACATGGCGGCCATGTGGAACCAGGATTATTTAAGCTGTGCTTCCTGCTCTTGTCCTATACAGTCAAACCACACAGCAGCTACACTACGACCACCAAGTGCCCTGAAGCAAGAGTGTGGGTTGAGCAGATAGAAGTCACTCAGTCAGTGGTGGAAGCAATATTCCCCAAGAGAAGGGATTTTTTCCCCCAGCCAGAACTCACCGGAACTTAGTTTCGGCACCTCTCAAGTGGGCACCATTGCCATTTTAAGAGAACAAAGGAGGGACTGGTGGTAAGTTCCAGCACCTCTTTCTAGAAAAATAGCACCGCCCAGGAGTCCGTTGTTTCAGTGGCTGGGACCATATACAAGCTTTAAACTGGCTAACAGACAGTCTCTAAAAGACAAGCATGCATTCAAGCAAGCTATTTCAAGGAGCGAAACACTATTGGTGATGGAGAAGATGAGATCACAGCTAGCAGTCATGTTTGGAGAAGCCTTACATGACAAGGAGGGTTGATTCTTGTTATTGTTTTAGTGACTTGCTATGAGCTACCTTGAAGACCCACATGGATATTAGAAAGATGGGATACAAATACCTTAAATAAATAAATATGGGACAATCCAAGGACCTGAATCGAGTTCTTAGAAATATACATACCGGTAAAATGTACACCAGGTCTTTATCAATTTGGTTAGAGTATTAATTAAAAATAACAGGTCTTTATAATGAAGGTAATTAAGGTCTGTAACAGCAAATCCTGGGTGTGCTGTACACAGAATTATGCTTAAGCAAATACTCATCTTAATAACTGTTCTTACCTGAGTCTCAATTATTGTCCTTAGTGCTATTTCTGCACGGGTCAAGTAATCTGGATATGGATATTTTGGTACACCAGCTAACAAAAGCTCTTCCCTTTAGGAAAGAAATGAGAAAACTGTTAGATTTTAGTTTTGTAACTTTGTAGGAATGCCCACCCTAAAAAAAAGGACCCTTATTGAAATATTGAATGGTGCCAATTCTCCCATTGGCTTGCAAAATCCTGACAACAACTGGTTAGGATCATTTAAGGCCTTTCTAGGAGGTCAGCTTTTACACCTCTGAGTGAAAACTGCTTAGAGTTGTCCTGCAGAAGATTTAAATCTGACTTAGGTTTCCACAGCTTTACACTGTTCCATGTAGTTATTGGTTGCTATGTTCAGTTTTTTAAAAAGCTGTTCTACTCTATTATCACTTATTTATTTCAGCAGTTATGCTTGGCTCTATAATTACGCTGAGTGCAGGTTATAATTATAATCATAAAGATCATTAGATGCTGCAGCTTTGTGACTAAAATAAATCACATGTGCATGGTAGATGTATTCCAGAGGTCTTCTCCTGCCAAACATATGCAAGGTGTTTAATTTTCAAAGGTGAAAGGGGGGGAAACCTTAAACTTCATCTCTGACCATTTGATCCTATGCATTTTTACTCTGAAGTAAGCTCAGTGGGGCTTACTCCCATGAAAGTGCTTAAAGGTAAAGGTGAAGGGTAAAGGGGCCACTGACCATCAGGTCCAGTCGTGTCCGACTCTGGGGTTGCGGCGCTCATCTCGCTCTATAGGCCGAGGGAGCCGGCGTTTGTCTGCAGACAGCTTCCGGGTCATGTGGCCAGCATGACAAAGCTGCTTCTGGCGAACCAGAGCAGCGCACGGAAACGCCGTTTATCTTCCCGCCGGAGCGGTCCCTATTTATCTACTTGCACTTTGATGTGCTTTCTTTTTTCTTTTTTAGGTGGGCAGGAGCTGGGACTGAGCAACGGGAGCTCACCCTGTCGCAGGGATTCAAACCGCCGACCTTCTGATCAGCAAGCCCTAGACTCTGTGGTTTAACCCACAGCGCCACCTGGGTCCCTATATGAAAGTGCTTACAGGAATACAAACTTAAACATTAAAACCGGGGGGGGGGGACCTAAAGAAGAGATTCAGACAAATAAACCAACATGCGGGGCAAGCAAAAAGGTTTTGTGCCATCATTTGGACCTCCTAAGGCAGGAACTTCCAGAAAGCAGGTGCCATCACTGAGAAAGCCTCTCATCTGTTCCCACCAGCCATGCCTTGGTCTCTCTTTGTTTTTTCAGT
Organism: Zootoca vivipara; assembly: GCF_965207765.1. NCBI lineage: Eukaryota > Metazoa > Chordata > Lepidosauria > Squamata > Lacertidae > Zootoca > Zootoca vivipara. The sequence goes on along the minus strand of NC_142593.1, from coordinate 20,964,767 downwards.
GGACAAGCACAATAATATGGGAGGAGACCATGCTTCAGCTCAGGAGTTGGGAACCTTTTACATCTTAAGGACTGCAATCCTTCCTGGAGAAACCTGGGCCGCATACCAGTGGTGGGTCGTACCAGAAGCAAAATCAAGCAGTGCAACCAACATGTCTCTTACCTTTGTATAGGAAGCTACATGCCAGTCACACACACACAAGCACAAGCCAGAAGTTTCTGTACACGCACACCATCTAGGCAAGCAAGCAAGCAACATCACCACACATTCCAGCCGGGCAAAAGCTTTAATAATAATAATAATAATAAATATATTATTTATACCCCGTCCATCTGGCTGGCTGGGTTTCCCCAGCCACTCTGGGCGGCTTCCAACCGAATATTAAAAACACAACACAGCATTAAACATTAAAAACATCCCTAAACAGGGCTGCCTTCAGATGTATTTTAAAAGTAAGATAATTGCTTTTTGCCTTGAGATCTGACGGGAGGGCGTTCCACAGGGCTGGCGCCACTACCAAAAAGGCCCTCTGCCTGGTTCCCTGCAACCTCACTTCTTGCAGTGATTTATATCCCACCTTTGCTCCAAGGTGGGATGCATAGTTCTCTTTCTCCTTATTTTATCCTCACAACAACCCCATGAGGTATGTTAAGCAGATAGACAGTGACAGGCCAAAGAGCACCCAGGGAGCTTCATCGCTGAGCGTGGATTTGAAACCCTGGTCTCCCAGGTCCTACTCCAATATTCTAACCAGTACACTATACTCGAGACGGTAAGGGGCATGGCCAGAGAAGAGGGATAGGTTGGTCCTAAAGGCCTGAGAGAGAGGCTTGGGGGATTCCCCACCCCTGCTTTAGGCATCCTAGCCCCAGGGTGTTTGGGGTTTTAAAGGTAGGCCTTGCTCATCCTATGGCAGGCATCCCCAGACTTGGCCCTTCAGATGTTTTGGGACTACAATTCCCATCATCCCTGATCACTGGTCCTGTTAGCTAGGGATGATGGGAGTTGTAGTCCCAAAACACCTGGAGGGCCGAGTTTGGGGGTGCCTGTCCTAGGGCTTTGTGCACAGATTACTTGTTTAATCTGCGTGCAGAGCCCTGGGGAGAGGCATCTCTGCTTCATCATGTCCATTTTGAAAGGGGGGGTCATTTTATTGTATCTTTTATTTACTGAGTTTGCATTGCACTTTGTGCCTCCATGTGTGATAGCAAGATTATAATGATGAAAGCAAAGTAGTTACAGCTGCCGGCCCACTGAGGACGCTTTCATCCCGGTATGCTTCCCCTTTATCACATACACAGCACAACAGGGACCTATTCCCACCCACCCCAACTGCATACGAATCAATATGGCTAATCTGACCCAACAACCTACAGACAACCCACAAACACAGACAAACAAGTCACACTGCAATCTACTGAATGCAGCCAACCAAGCTTGGGACCCCCCAAACTCTCGCATTACCAATAAAAATGAATAAATACATAAACAAAGGATCTACCCACATGATGATGACACAAACCTTACACTAATAACAGGCAATAGAACAAAATAACAATACTCCCATCTCTCTCCCTGCCACTCTTCCTCCAACTGCAAGACGTCTTTGACAAAAGTGTCTCTCGCTATATGTAAACAGACTGTGAAAAAGGCTGTGAATTAAAAGTGGAGACAATAGATTACCTTTCCCTGTTTATCTGTTCGTTTTGTAACACAAAACAGTTTAATAAAAAACTATTTAACACACACACACAAAGAAAAGAAATCCAAAAGGCTCTGCAGGAAAAAGCTTTTGAATTTTGTCTATTTTCTTCAACATTGAAGTAAAACCTTTCTTACAGAAGGAGAAGCACTGGAATTAAAACCTAACCCAACACTTGTGTCATTGTATGGCATCTGATCTTGCCAGCGTTTCAGAGTTTTTGACTACTTGGTTGGTTAAATTCCTTTCAGCCTCTTAGTTCGTGTCAGCTCCCTCTGAATTTTGTGCAATATCGTTTCGGCAGGAGAAGCCATCTAAATCGCTTAGCTTTTCCTTGGCATTGATTTTGCGGCCCCTGAAGTGCAATCGGTAGTTTGCTAAGTGGGCACACAAAAATAGCTTCACATTGATTTGGAGTGAGACTGGCAAGCACAGACTGATCCAGTGCATCACGACCCATGCGTGGAACTAGGAGAGAACCGCAATATTTCAAGTGAAGGAAAAAAGAGGCTTTGTGTCTCCAATCCAATCCAATCCTCTTCTGGAGTTTCATATGGGAGTTGCCATTTTAAATCATTAATCCATAAACTTTGGCTTGGAGTTGTACGTGTAAGTATCACAGATCAACACGAGGGATAAAGAACTTCCACTTCTATGCTACACTTTCTGTGCCTTCCTTATGAAGGGCTTTTCTCCTATCCAAGGCTTAGAATAGGCGGAGTCAAGCTGGTGCTGACATACAACCCCGTTATCATTGACCACTGGGGCTGGGTCCTATGACGGCTATCCCTGACCTAGAAGGAGAAGGTGCTACAGCTTCCTCTCATTCCTCTATCCAGTTTGTTATGCAGGCTAAATCTGGTATTGTTTCTCAATGCTGAAAAAGTAGGAAAGCAGTGCAATATTCAAGAAAACCCAGTCAATAAATACCAAACCATTTGTTTTAGGATAATAGTATAATATAGAAGAAGACAGGAGTGCCTGGCGTGCTATGGCCCATGAGGTCACGAAGAGTCGGACACGACTAAACAACAACAACAATAATCTAGAAATTGAAACTATAATCATAATTATTCTAAATACTGGTTACTGTCGTGCCAGGGTTAACCTAGGGGCACCTCAACATTGTAGGCTCCATGTTTCAGTCTCCTGTTCAAACAAACACAGTAGCACCTGGTCTGAACTGAAACAGTCCCTTTGTTGAGTCAGCTGGGTTACTTTCGCAGGTCTCAATGTTTGACTTTATCCCACTAGCCAAGCCACCTCTTTACCTTACATTTCCTTAAACCTTGGGCTTTGCAGCATCTGATCTCTTGTAACTCTGAATCCTTTCTTCCTGGCTAATGGTTCACACCTGGGATTTAATCATTGCTGCGAGCCATCTTCAACTCTTGGCTTGGCCTCCAAAAGCCGATGCCTTCACATTCCTCCTCAGAAGATTTCCATTCTCCTCCTTCCTCTCTTCCTTCTTTCCCACCAACCCCAGCTGTCTTATATTCGAGACCCATAGATTCCCCTTCTCTCTAACACTTTCTCCTTCTGTGGTTCCGCTTCCTCATCTGGTCTGAGTCCACCAGAGCTTCTTGTTGTCTACCAACTTTCCCCTGGTTTAAATGCATTCCAAGGCTGCTATGTTAAATAAAGAAGTTTAATAAAAAAAGAAACCATTATGCTTGAATGCATTGTACTTAAAATGCTAGGCAGAGAGCTTTGCATCAAACGGGAGGTCTGTCTATAGCAAATGCAGCGAGAAGAAGTTGGATGTTTATGTTCAGGTTAACTGACTTCTCCTAGAAACCCAAGCAGAGATCCCTCTTAGCATGAAATGAAACTTGAGGAGAACTCATTGTCTTTGTTGGCCATCAACGCTCAGTGATGATGAACAAGCAAGATGCTTGCATAGGATTTCTCTCTAGACCCAGACAGAAAAGTCACTGAGTTGTATTACTGAACTTAAAGAAGAGGAGACTGCACTACTTGTTGTTGAAGAGCAATGTGTTACTTAGTATTTTGTAACCTTTACTTGTAACTGTTTTAAGACTGTTCTGCAGTAAAGCTTTGAAACTCAATTCTTGTGGTAGAGCTCAAATTCACTTCTATTCTGCACAAAGTCTAGATCGGGGATTGCTTTTGCAGCAACTGTTAACATCAGCAAAAGACTCTTGGATGTCCCTATTGCTTGCAACTAGATCTGTTTCCTTTCTGTTCCTTGCTACACTTTGTTTTCTTAGATTGGCTTTGAGTTTTGTTTTTGTCAAATATATTTGTTGTTGTTTTTTTTCATGCTGGAATCTTTCTAATGATCTCAATTCCACACCATCAACTAGTATATTTTATGCTTCTTGTTTCTGGATTCAGATACTTGATTGTTTCATCTGGGTTTGTGCCTGCAGATTAATGCTTCCCTGAGCCCCTCGTGATTGCTTCTGGTAGCTGAATTTCACTGTATGAGAGGGTTGGTTTTTTTCTTAATACCAAGAGATGTGCTGAATTGTAATTTTTTTAATTTCAAGGAAGGACTTGATATTGACTTCCTGCTAGGCTGGTAATTGAAGTCATTTTATTTATGTTGAAAGTGTCAGATAATAACTCCTTCAATCTGTACTACGGCACTATGCATACACAGTATGAGGCTAATGTACATTAAACAATATGGGGGTGATGAGGCTTGACATCGCCTAATGTAAAGTGATGCATGCCTCACTACTAATATTGCATTTTTTAAAATAAATAAATTACAGTTTGCTTTTAATGGACAGGAGCAGATAGCTGTAACCCATGGCATTTTTGTCACTAAACCTTGCATAAAACAGCCCATAAGTCATAAGTCGCTGAAGCACTGCCAACTTTTCTGCAATTTCCCACATGGTCTACCACTGGGAAATGTTATTTAGGTCACAATACCTGATATCAGCACTGTCATGTTTACCTCAGCCTTAATTGCAGGTTCAATTGTTTCCCAGCTGCACCTTAGCTATTATGGGACTCTGGTTAGCTGGAGGCCTTCTCTATACAGAAGTGCCGCGCAGAGGTTTCTGCCTATTTGAGAACGGGCTGGTCCTATGCGCTGTCAGTGAAAGACCTTTACAAACGTATATTGCTCGTTTGCTATCAAGTCCTTGTTATCCAGTATCTTGCAACCAAGGGGGTGCGGTGGGTACAGGCCGCCCCGGGTGTCAGCACTGAGGGGGGTGACAAAATGTCGGGTGGCACTCACTGTAGGGCCTGCAGTGCGCCCAAGCCACGCATCTCTCCTGCCCAAACGGTCTGCCCACTGCCTCCCCCCCAGCTGTAGGGTGGCTGAGTGGGAGGAGGCAGGCAGACTCCAGAGGCCCTGTGGTGTACCCCGCCCCTATGGGCAGCCCACCCCACCCTTGCCCTGTCCCTATGGGCGACTCCCGCTGCCTCAGGCTCCTGAGCGGCTTCCTCCACCGCTGTTTGCAACTCTTCCTTTTAATATACAGTGGTACCTCACTTTATGAACACAATTGGTTCCGGAAGTCTGTTCATAAACTGAAGCGAACTTTCCCACTGAAAGTAATGGAAAGTGGATTAATCTGTTCCAGACGGTCCACAAAGTACTTAAACTGAAGCGTTCATAAACTGAAGCGAACTTTCCCATTGAAAGTAATGGAAAGTGGATTAACCCGTTCCAGACGGGTCCGCAGAGTACTCAACCTGAAGTGTACTTAACCCGAAGCATGGGTGTAATTGGTTCCGGAAGTCTGTTCATAAACTGAAGCAAACTTTCCCATTGAAAGTAATGGAAAGTGAATTAATCCGTTCCAGATGGGTCCGCGGCGTTCGTAAACTGAAAATTCGTAAACCGAGGTGTTCATAAACTGAGGTTCCACTGTAGTGGCTTCTATTATTTATTTGTTGTCTAGACAGCCTAGGGACCTCCATACACATTGCCCAGGCTTGCTCCCCAGGGTGGTTACTTAGGTGCTGCTAACATGCATGCAGATATCGTAGACAAACAGTTTTCAGCCCCTTAGAAGAAAATTGTTCTGATATGACTTTGTCTATTCCGTTTTAGCTAGTAGAATACAGGATCCTTCCCATTCCTTTGCAAACTGTGAGTACTGTAGCTGCTGCTACAGAGAATGTGAAATACAAGAATTTGCATTTTCAATTGTTGTTTCACAGATCAAGAAGCTCCCATTACCAGTTTAGGGATATGCAATCTGTTTTGTTCTACAGGTATTTCCGCTGAGCAGCAGGTTGGTGATTTACTGATGGCTGGAGAGAATCAATTCTCAGGGTCTTGCACTCACTTTAGAGAAGACCGTCCTTATCAAAATGGTATTCTCCCTTTCTGCAAAACCATTTAATCTTTCTTGACATGAAAACATGGATATTTAGCCTTCCGTGGCCCCTAACAAGTGTGTTCACATCTTACGGTACAGTGCTATCCTCACATTACACTAGCTAGACAAGGTCAAGGATAGGGCTGCAGCTAGCATTTGTCTAAATAATATTGGGGTTGTGAAGTTAAGACTACAATGGTTTTATTATACCAATAAAACTTTAAGTCAACTGCTAACACTATACAGTGGTGCCTCGACTTACAAAGGCGATCCGTTCCGCGGCGCTCTTTGTAAGTCAAAGTCTTCGGTTGTCGAAGCGTCCATTTTGCGCATGCGCGAAGGACCGCGCGTGCCGCTTCTGCGCAGGCACAGAGCGCGCACGGCGAAAACGCTTCCGCATTTGCCGACTTCGTAAGTCGAGTCATTCGGTTGTCGAGGTACCACTGTAGTGGCATCGATATAACAATTGCACTCATGCTGGCATAACTGATATGGCTATCAATGGATGCTACCTAAGATGACTTCACCAGAGGCCTTTTCTTGTGTGGGAAACGTAGCAGGTTGGCAGAGAGTGGTGAGCTTTCAATGTTGGAGCCTAGACTTTGGAATGTCCTTCCCAGAAAAGCTCACATGGCATCTTCCTTGTTGCCATTTCTGTGGCAGGCAAATACCTGTGTGTTGTCTCTGTTTTATCTCTGTTACGGTGTTTTACATTTTAGGACACTCACCGTTTTCCAGTTGGGTGTCGGTTGCAGATCATCGCTGTCCGCCTCCTTCCTGGCAGCCAGACCCCCATAGTTGCCAGCTGATGGAGAATTGCCCCGACTGTCACGGCCATGGGGGTGTGACTGCCTGGCCAGTAAGCTGGGTTCAAATGGGCCAATCAGAGCCCAAGTTATGGGGGAATTTCTTGCTGGCCAGCTGGGCAAGAACACATAAAAGGCCGACTGCATGTGGCCTTTGCAGCGCAGTCAGCCGAAGATCAACAATTTTGTTGGTATTTTTCTAGTTAAAGAACAAACTCACTCTCTCTTATGTTACAAATAAAAAATACAGATTTGCAATGCATTTCAATGAAGAACAAACAGATTTGCCCCTTAAATATAAAGCAGAAAGTGAACGTACTACTCCCACAAATAATTAGGTATCAAATTAAGTAGGTGGGGATGATGAAGAAACTCATACTTAAAAACATGATGAATGGTTCGTCACTAAGGAATACAATTAGCTGATGCAGATTTTATTCCAAGCATTGTTCCGATTAATGAGCTAAACTGTGATAAACAAATGCTTATACAATAACCACATTTTCAGCTTTGTCGGGCAGGAATAATAAGTAATCATGCTGCATAATAACAAAAGGTGCAGCTCAAGAAACACTGGGACTCTTTAACCTCCTCTGATGCAAATGGGGCTTGCAATGAACAGGAACTGGCCGATATCATGCCTTGATAGGTTGTAACTTCCTGATGCAATCCTTTGCTTGTGAGTAGAAGTTAGGTGCGTATTCTAATATGCCTGCATGTATGTTGTAAAAAAATGTGAGAAAAATCACATATGGAAAAGAGAGGGGCTTTAAAACTACTGTACACCGCAGTGTCTTCAACATTAAAAAAAAACCCTCACGAAAATTTAAATGTTTTCACTTCTATCTACACATCTGTGCTTATTTCAGGATATAATTTAGCTTTATATTGCAGCAAACTGGGATTCACCATACATGATTTGTACTTTTTGCTTTTCTGCTGAAAACTTCCACAGGTATGACAGGTTGGCCAGGGTGAAGTCCTCTTTTATCCCCAATGCTATTTAATATGTACATGAAGCTGCTGGAAGTGATCATTAGGAGTTTGGGGATAAGATGCCATCAGCTCTGTTTCTCCATAGCACCTGAGTCAGGAGAAGCTGGGCAGACCCTGAACTGTTGCCTGGGCACAACGGTGGGATGGATGAGGAAAAGGACTCTGAGCTTGAATTTTGGCAAGGCAGAGGCACTGTGAGAGAGTAGTAGCCTCAGGGGCTAGAAGTGCCTTTCACCTGCTTACCTGCTTGCAGTGATTAAAGGATATGGAAATCAAGCCTTATGAGGAATGGTTGAGGGAACTGGGTATGATTAGCCTGGAAAAGAGGAGACTGAGAGGAGATATGATAGGCATCTTCAAATATCTCAAGGGCTGTCACATGGAGGATGGAGCTAGCTTGTTTTCTCCTGCTGCAATGGGTTAGGACCTGAATTAATGACCTCAAGTTACACGAAAGGAGATTCCAACTAAACACCAGGAAGAACTTTCTGACAGTAAGAGCTGTTTTGACAGTGCAACAGCCTCCCACTAGATGTGATGGACTCTCCTTCCTCAGAAGTTTTTAAGCAGAGGTTGGATGGCCACCTGTCATGCATGGATCTAGTTGAGCTTCCTGCATTGCAGGGGGTTGGACTCAACAATTCTATGCTTCTAGGATTCTAAGCTGAAAGGGTCACTGAAAACCTGCAAATGTTCCAGGGCGAAACCTGGATTTGGGAGCCAAGCTAGCACATGCTGTGGTCATTCCATTCCATTTCCCCTGGCACAGTTGTTGTTTCATGGTAAAGGTTCTTCTTCACAATTCAAGAGCAGTAGAAATATTGTCACTACAGTGGTACCTCAGGTTACAGATGCTTCAGGTTACAGACGCTTCTGGTTACAGACTCGGCTAACCAGAAATAGTACCTCGGGTTAAGAACTTTGCTTCAGGATAAGAACAGAAATCATGCGGCGGTGGCGGCAGTGGGAGGCCCCATTAGCTAAAGTTGTACTCGGGTTAATAACCGTTTCAGGTTAAGAATGGACCTCCAGAACGAATTAAGTTCTTAACCAGAGGTACCACTGTATCTTCCAAGGAGCAAAGAATAAAGAAGCAGGGACCCATTTGCAAGTCTAAAGAGATCTGAACAGCAATTGCTACCCGCTTTATATTGCTTTTGGACATCTTCCTTTCGAAAACTTCTTGAAAAATGGATATATGAGTTTTTCTACCTTAACATCATTGTCATGCACTATTCACTTAAGTATGCATTTGCATCTAAATCCTATGACTACTCATGAGCAGCCTCACTAGTATCCAAGGGATTATTTGCAAATGAGTAATTTCTGGCTTGCTTTAAACAGTATGTGCTTTTCTCTTTTAGAGACAGAATAATCTTTTTGGGCAGGGGGGGCGGTGTCACAGAAACTGGTTAAAAAACAAGCATACCAAAAAGCATGCTTTCATTTCCTTGGGGACAGATTTTCCAATGCAAAAATGACACTTTGGGTTGCAATTCTTTCACCATTTACATGGGAGTAAGCAGCAGTGAACACTCTGAAGGATTGCACTGTTAAAACGACTAGCTCTATTTGTAAGACGGTAGAAATTGCTGCATAAGCTGTCCCCATTCCACCCCCATTTCTTCCAAAGCCAGCCTTTGTATCAATGGACATTTATAGAACTCCCACTGAACTTTACACAGCCTGCAGTCACTGAGATAATGATTGGACCCTTGAATTAAAATCTAGATCAGCCTTCCCTAACATGGTGCCATCCAGATGTTTTAGACTATAACACTGATTTCCAGTGAGTTCCGGTGGAAAAAAAGCCCTGCACAGCCCCATCGAAAAATCCCCTCAAAGCTGCTCCTTGCCGCAGGTGAAAGCAGCCAGGGTTCCATGTCTTGTTGGCCACTAGAATGCCAAGCAAAGTAAGAAGAGATAGTACCATGCAACAAGTATGCTTCCAATACACCTATGCAACCTTGGGCTTGCAGGACCTGTTAGCCAAAAGGCTGTCTAGATGCCCTAAAAACACCAGCACAATTTTCAGAGTTGAACCAAGCTACCAGTGCAAAATCAGCAGCCGTTGTACTGCATTGGTACAGACAGAATCCTTGCACCTGATCCACAGTGCTTCATCAATGAACCACAAAGGATAGATAGATAGATAGATAGATAGATAGATAGATAGATAGATAGATGATAGAAAGATACTATTCTATAGGCAATTAAATTACACATGATACACATATGAGCCGACAGATAATTTGTCACGTTTGGGGAGTATGTATGTAATAATAACTCCATTCTACCCATTCCCCCCCCCCCTTTGATGCCTTTAACATTCCCTTCATGAACTGTTTTCAAACTTTTCTATAATAGAATTTGCTTTTCCTCTCCCAGGTAGGTGCTAACATGGTCTTCAAAAATGCCATTAAACAGATACAATTGAAATTCACAGTCTTGCTTTCAAACAACCCTATTTGAATGCAGCACCCACCCTTTCCTCTTCCTCCTTAGACAAATCTTCCTATTGCTGTAATTTAAAAAGTCTCCTTGCAGACACAAAAATGGAATTTTGCATTCTGTTTTGAAGCAAGGCACAGAATTAATTATTCTGAGCTCAGATTAAAATGTCTTTATTTACACAATTTATGGGACGTGGCAGAGACTATAAAGATCTTGGTGTAATGTCAGATTTGGAGAACACATTTCACACTCTGTTGTTTATTCATGCTACACTTCCACCGAATGTGAAATAAAACACCATTCAAACCGGCAAAAACAACAACAGCCCTAATGCTAGATTATCTCCCCCCCCTCCCAATGTAAGTAACTTACTTTATAAAACTGCATCACAGGCTGTATCCAAATGAATTGTTGTTGTTGTTGTTTGTTGTTTGTTTGTTTGTTTGTTGTTGTTGTTGTTGTTGTTTTCTCACATTACAAAGCAGAAAGAAATAATATTTTCCAACTATAACATTTTCACACATTTGATTAAGAAATTATTTTTTAGCAGAAGTATGTATTTTTTGTTGGGGGAAGGAGGTTGCCAATGATCTTATATTGAACTTCCTTTGGTATGCAAACATAAGCTTGAACACTTATGCATCTCTACCAACAGAACCAGGACTATTAAAGATCATCATCAGCAACTGCTTTGTTTCACATGCTTTTGAAGCAGAACATGCATTTCTCTGCTGCATGTAAATGATCTTTCAGAAGCGTGCAACAGAATAAATAGCATGAATTGCTATGGATCACCTGGTATCTTGTAAATAAACATAATAACCTGTGAAAGAATATCTGTTAAAACTGTAATTTGCGAATATGAATGTATTGGAAGCAATATCTGATCCCCTATTCTGTAAAATAGCTGTGAAACTATACAAACAATAGCCGCTGCCACGCATATAATAAGACCAGGATGGGCAGCTCTCTCCCTTGAACTGAGATCAAAAAGACTAAAATATACCTGGCAGTTTCTGAGATCTTTTGAGCACAGTTCTTTTAAGGAAAGTTCTACTTTTATTAACTTGTTCATTAACAGCAAGAAGGTATACAAGGACGGACGGTACATCCACAAAAGCTAGCGGGTAGAGCAAGTCATCTGGTGTTTCTACATGCACTCTCGCACAAATAGGTCTCTCCACTCTCCATCAAGGCAATAAAAGAGAGAGGTGTTAACACAACTCAAGGACACATCCCACCCAAACAAAAACTCCTGACGACACCACAGAGCAGGACCAGTGAAGGCTGTGGCCTGGGAAGGTGAGAGGCTCATGCGAGATTCCTTACAGGTAAAACAAAGACATCTACAGACTGCACTAGCCCCCACCCAAACCCAACCCTGCTCTAGACCATCAAACAACAAAAAGAGTGCTGTGGCACCTTAAAGTCTAACCAATTTAATATGGCATTTCCTCTCCACTTCATCAGATGCGTGAAATGTAACTCTAAATCAGGCGTCGGCAACCGAAGGCCCATGGGCCACAAGCGGCCCATGGGAGTCGTTTAACCAGCCCACGAGCCGCCCCTGAATCAAGCTGCCCACTCGGCGAGTCCCTGCGGGCTGCACTAAACCGGCACAACATGGCGCGGGGACTCACTTCTGTGGCGCTGGAAATCGCATCTGCACAATCCAACCCACAGAGGGATCTCTGCTGGAGTGAACTGGTCCAGGCAAGGTAAACCTTACTGACCCCTGCTCTAAATTGTAAGCCATATTTACATATGGTTGAGTGGGAGAATGGAGGGGAGTTAGGTCAGTAAGTAGATTTTATTGTACCTGGCATGGATTATGACACCACTTTGCAAACAAGAATTTACAAAAGAAAATAGTTAATACAAAGTTTTCATTCAAAGAAAAGTTAATGCCAAAATGGTTTTCTCTCTTCTCTCTCTCTGTGAAACAGCAGATTAGCGAGTCTTCGTATGGCATATAATTTTACCACCACTACAACACAGCTTTGCTTCTTAGCTATCTTCTTAGCTATCTATTAATATGCACATAGTTTATTATCATCACTGTTAATGAATAGTTCATTATGATTAACTAAGGCAGGTGCTTTAATTTGGTATATAAGAGACCAGATGAATGCATTTAATACACCACCTTAGATTTCAGTTTGAACTAGAGACATAGCCTGAATTACCTTAATTGCACTGACCTTCTAAGACTTGTGGTATTGTCACATCCATTCATGAATCGCCTATTTCAAAATATTCCAACACTGTAGATCGTAGGTTTCTTTTACCTCAAGTGGTCTTTGCGGAAGAGTCGTGACCTCAGATGATAAACTGGATTCCTAATTCATTTGGGTAAAGGCTATGCTTTTTTCTAAATAAAATGTTTAGGGGTACTCTCATTTTCCTACTCACATTGAAATACTGCCCCCCTACTCACATTGAAATACTGCCCCTCAAAATGTTTGGGGGTATGCATCCCCCCATGTCCCCCCAGAAAAAAAGCTCTGGGTAAAGGTATTTATCGTCATTTGAATTTATTATCAGCCAACTAGGGTTTCAAGTTCTACTCAGCCATGAAGTTCACTTGGCCAATCTAGGTGAGTCATGATCTCTCAACCAGGTTGTCATGATGGAGGGGCCACCCTGAGCTCTTTAGATGAAGGATGGAACATGCTGGCTTTCTAACAATGTATAAAGGTAAAGGTAAAGGGACCCCTGACCATTAGGTCCAGTCGCGGACGACTCTGGGGTTGCGGTGCTCATCTTGCTTTATTGGCCGAGGGAGCCAGTGTACAGGGTCATGTGGCCAGCAGACTAAGCCGCTTCTGGCGATCCAGAGCAGTGCATGGAAATGCTGTTTACCTTCCCGCCGGAGTGGTACCTACTGGTATTTATCTACTTGCACTTTGACGTGCTTTTGAACTGCTAGGTTGGCAGGAGCTAACAATGTTTAGTTTAGATTATAAGATGCTCACATTAAGAATTTATCATTAAAAGCAACTGTTAGTGTCAAGAATCTTCACAACTGTGTATGGAATGGATCCAAAGAGCCACAGAATTAATTCCTCGAGTGACGGGTGTTTTGGACACATGCTTCTCAAACAGTAAACCTCCATATAAATTTAACAGCTCCATAACTGTCATATGATGATGGAAAGTCCTGACAGCCATGCTACTGTTGAAGACAGCCAGGAACCCTGACAGAAGAAAAGGTGACAACTCTATTCATAGGGGAAACTGCAGTTCTCTGGGACAACAGATTGTCCAGGAGGAACGAGACAGATGAGTCTTCTAGCATTTCAACAATGTTAACAGTGGCAATAGGAATTTTCCTAGTGATATCCATGGCCTTTTTAGGGAGGCTGCAAACAAGTACCGGTACTGTATTTCAATCTGTGGATGTACTCAGAGTACACACAAACCTGATTTTGCAACTCTAATTTGGTTAGGAGAAATTTTTACAGTGAAGTCATTTGTTACACTGCGAAAAGCAATAGTGGCATATGGTGAATTATTGACTATGATATGACAAAACAAGATGTGATCTGCAGTTCTCAAGGTAATTAACATGGCTAAACAAAAAAATCAGTAAAAATTGCTAAGCAGGGGGTTAAATTAATGACAATGGTGCCTTTGTAATTCAGCTCAACAGATCTGACCTTAGAGAAATAATTTAATTTCTTTTTATCTAATTCATATCATCTGCAAATGAGACTTGCAGCATTTACCCACTCTATAAAGATATTCATAGGATTAATTCAAAGAGCTGAGCCTGATTTATTGGGAGGGGTTCTTAGTTTTCTGACATGTATGTACTAATCACAATTATTCTCTTTAGTCTTGTTGGCAAATAATCTTTAATAGTCTTGAATATCTTGCACCAGAATCTTAAACATATTTACCTGGAGGTAAATCTCATTATTGCAATGGCACCACTTCCAGTTAACTTTGTTTAGGATGGCTGCCATGCAGCACGATTTTGAGCAAGTTTACTCAGAAATTAGTTCCACTAATTTAATCCTAGGTAAGTGTGCACAGAACTGCCCCCCTAAGCTACAATACCACACATACGCATACGTGCGCACACACACACACACACACACACACACACACCCCTGGGTAAATAAAAAGATATCAAAGTCAACAGCTAAGCTTCTCTAGATAATATGATTTTGGCATCATTTTTATCTTTAGTGCAAACATGCATAAGATTCACCCTTGATGATTAATTCACGAATATTTCTGCACATTTCTCTGTTTCTTAAGGGAGGGGGACTTCATGTAGCCACATAAGCATAAAGACTCATGATTTATTTTTTCAATTATTACTGTGGAAGGTTACTGAGGTAAATTCACTGTGGGAATAGGAACTCTGAGAAATTCAGCACCCTGCCATTGATTAAAATATACCTCTCATGAAAGTGAGAACCTTCATGATTACAGCGTTTGAATCTGTCAGGATGAAGATGGGAAAAGATACAGAACTATCTGGGGAGAATGTGGAAAGGAGGGACTTCTTTGTACACACTATAAAGCATATTCAAAACACATCGTTTCCCTCAAAGAATTCTGGGCGCTGTGGTTTACCCCTCACAGAGTTACGACATCCCACCAAACCGTAACAAGCTACCATGCTTAGTTGCAAGTATTTCTGCTCGCCTGGTGAAACAATCTCCTCTCTCATCCCCCCCCCCATCTGGGTTTTTTTGCTGCCCTCCCCCATCCCACAACCAATTTAGGAGGTGTGAGGGTGGGGGAAGCCTGTTGTGATAGTGGAAGTCTTTGTGCCGGCTTCCACAAGTGGGACCCTCAGGGGGAAAAGGTAAAAGGTAAAAGACCCCTTGACAGTTAAGTCCAGTCAAAGTTAACTATAGGGTTGCGGAGCTCATCTGCTTTCAGGCCGAGGGAGCCGGCGTTTGTCCACAGATAGCTTTCCAGGTCATGTGGACTAAACCACTTCTAGCACAACAGGACACCGTGACGGAAACCAGAGCGCACAGAAACGCCGTTTACCTTCGTGGCTCAGCAGTACCTATTTATCTACTTGCACTGGTGTGCTTTTAAATTGCTAGGTTGGCAGGAGCTGGGACAGAGCAACAGGAGCTCACCCCACCGTGGGGATTCGAAACGCCAACCTTCCGATCAGCAAGCCCAAGAGGCTCAGTGGTTTAGACCACAGCGCCCAGCACCCGTGTCCCAGAGCCCAGCCCTCAGAGGCAGTATGCCCCTGAATACCCGAATCAAAAGTTGGTCCAGTGGTGTTGCACTCAGATCCTGTTTTGGGGTCACCCACAAGCATCTGGGTGGCCCCTGCAAGAACAAGACACTGGACTACATGAGCAACTGCCCTGATCCGGCTCCTAATTACAGAACAGCTACCGACAGCATAAGAAAGGAATCCTCCCACATGCTTTATAATTGGAAATTTTCACTAAGAACTTTATAGCTATAAGTCTATCTGTTTGGATTCCTTAGAGTTTCTTTCTTGTGAAGGCTGCCGGAAATAAGTGCACCCCCCCCTCCCCAAGAAAACACTTCAAACAGACAGCAGCCTTTCTTGTCCTTGCCGTTGGCATCAGTCCATCTGTCTTGGGAGACAATGGAAGGATGCACCTTTGAGAGACCAATACATAAGAGACACTTTTTGAAGCTGAGGCAGATGAAGGCATCTATTTGTGCTGCTACAGGTGCACCATGCTGATTCTTCTCTCCATGCTCCTCCCAATGGTCAATCATTCCTCCTCTGGTCACTGCTGTGGACACACAACCTAACTGTCTCCAGGCACTGTGGTTATCTGCAAGGGATTCCCACATGGCAGGGTTGATGTTGCAGACATATTTGGAGCACAGACTTGGTCTGCCAACAGGCCTTGTGCCTGAAGTCAGCTCCCTACAGAGCACATCCTTGGGGATCCTGCCATCTTCCATTCTACGGTCATGACCAAGCTAGTGTAGGCATCACCAAGAAAGGAGTGTGAACATGCTGGGAATGTGGGCTTAGGACTGCACACCTGTATATCAGACTCTGTCCTGACATAGGATGCCCAAAATCTTTCTGATGCAGCAGCGCATGGGGAAGGCGTTGAGGCATTGCTCCTGGCGGATGGAAGTTGTTTGCGATTCATTTCCATAAAACAGCATGTTCATCACACAAGCCTGGTAGACCTTCATCTTGGTACTGGTCATTAGCATCACATTCTCCCCATAACTTTTGGAGAGGTGAGCCATTAATGTAGATGCCTTGCCAATACATTTGTTCAGCTCAGCATCAGTGGAGAGGTTGCTGATTATGGTGGAACCCAGGTAGATGAGTCTTTACAGAGTTTCCCTGGAGTGCACTGTCAAGGCTGCATCATCTCTAAGTAGGGTACTTGCTATTGATCCTGAACCCTTTTAAAGAGAGTCATTTTAGCTAAGCATGGGCTCTCTCTTCCTCTCTTTTTTCTTTTACACCGGCATTCAGCTCCTTTCCTCTCATATGCATCAGTGGTTTAGCATTGGAAGGATTGTAAATAATACAACTATGCTACTTATTATTGTTATTGCTACCCCACTACTATGATAAATGAATATGTAGATTAGACAACATTTAGGCAAAGCTTGTTGCGAGATTAACTGTCTTGAGCTTTCCTGATGCAGGTTCTGATGTGAACTTAATTTGCTTCCACTGTGCTCTCTGTAATTGATCTGCCATAAGATACAAGACTCATAATCTTTCAGGGAGATTAAGATAAATGTAAATCACTAAAATATTCTTCTTCAAAAATATGAAATGTCAACTCTAGCTGTATCTGTTGAGGATTAGCTCTAGCTCAGAATAAACAAAATATTATGGCCCTGGTTTAATTGATAGAGAAGTGCTCATTACTGAATGTGAATTTATAGCTACTGGCAAACATCCATCTCCCTAATATTCATTTAATAAAAAAAAACCTGTCCCCTAATTACAGGTGGAATCCCAATCATACTGAAGTAAATGGGAATGAGACATTGTTTCCAGTGGATTTAAGATATCACCCTAGGGTGGAAAACCATCATCATCATCATCATCATCATCATCATCATCATCATCATCATTTAAGAATTACCCTGAGCAGAGAAACTTACAAAGATCAGTCAGACAGTTCCCTGCCCTCAGGATTACAAACCAAAAGTCCCAGCATAAAAGGAAAGGGACTGGGAGAGAGGAAAGAACCCAAAGCACTAGCTGCAAGGTTCTTGTAACAACCAGAATCTTGTAGCAAATACCCATTTTTTTGAAGAACAAAACACAGGTAACAGGGAATCTTACCGCTGGCAATGCCACTCATACTGAAAGAATATCCTCCCTGAGGAAGTACCGTATACTAGAACACTTCCCTGTGGATGTTTAGAAAATGGTTTTGTTTTGTTTTTTAAGATAAGCAGCCTTTTGAGCCTGAAGATGTTTGCGTTTTGTAAAGATTTTTGTTGGGATCTGTGTGTTTGGTTTCTTTCAATCTACTTTACGTGAAGATGTTGATTATCTACTTTGTACAGTCAGTATCTTTTATTATTTTATGTATAAACAATATGTTTCTCATTCATTATCTGTCTTGGACAGAAAGAATATTACTTAAATGGAATAGGCGCCATTAACAAAGACTGTATCAAAACTGGAGCAAAGGAAATTATTAGGTGACCAATGGTGGAGACCCAATGCTAGATAAACACTAAAATCCTACATATCTCTACTCAAAATAAAATTCCATTGAGTTCACTTTTATGCCTAAATGAA
The DNA here is from genome assembly GCF_965207765.1 of Zootoca vivipara. Taxonomy (NCBI): domain Eukaryota; kingdom Metazoa; phylum Chordata; class Lepidosauria; order Squamata; family Lacertidae; genus Zootoca; species Zootoca vivipara. Next base: position 20,946,743 of record NC_142593.1, on the reverse strand, counting down.
TATACTCTAGGACTGCAGCCTAAATGGACAATTAACAAGTTGCTTCGAACATTTTAAACATTTTTTTAAAAGCACACCAAGCTGCCACCAGGCATCTCCCCCCCCCCCCCCCGCAGCTCCTTGGCATCAGCAAATGTTTGCTGAGAAGTAATGCAGGACGGAACTATGAAATGTCACAGCATGTCCTGCAATCCAGAAATGACAGAACACATTCGAGCACATCATCAAACAGACCATTCCTACCACATGGTCTCCCAACATCTCAACACCTTTCCACCCCAGGCAGAGCGGCATTCCAATTGTGCTAAAAAGCCAAAGAATCAGATTCTGTTTCTTTTAGAAAGAAGGTGAAGGCAGAATGCAGTGGACTGGCTGCAACAAAGTTGTCTGGATTCTCCATAACAGGTGAGGGAATAAAGGGGTTGGGGGGTTGGGGAGAGTCAGCGTGAAACCAACCAGGAAGGCAGTTTTTTTTATATTCTTAAATAATTCCTTTTTTGATAGTTGAAGAAAGGAGGGTACATTAACATGAAATGCATCTTACCCTTTAGCTGCGAGCTAATTTGCCCTTTCAGGGGATTTACTGCAATGTGTATATAATGCTCTTTTTCATTGTCTCGTTATTTTCTCACTGGTCTTCTGCAATTAAGCACCACCTACATCCTATAGTTCAGAGCTCATACTTAATTTTATTTGGTCAGAGAAGCATTACATATATATAAATGTGTGTGTGTGTGTGTGAGAGAGAGAGAGAGAGAGAGAGAGAGAGAGAGAGAGAGAGAGAGAGAGAGAGAGAGAATTAGTCTGAAAACCAGGTTTAGAACTTTTTTACACAATGGCTCAGGCAATCTGTAATAAAGGTTTATGATTCACTAAGCACTGTCTTCAGAGGTACGTTCATAAAGTCTCGCACATAAAATGTTCCCTTAGCTAGGCACTGAGAATTGGTTGTGAATGATACAGAGAGGAGGCGACAGCAACAGTAGAATTTCTTCAAAAAAGCAATATACTTTCACAGTAAGCAAGTATACCGCCAACAATTCAACAGAATTATTAAATTCCAAGGTGGGGAAAGCTTTATATAATATTGGCTTAACATACTAGTTGTGTATCACACAGTGTTCATTTTTTTAAAGCAAGGGTAAAGTGATGAGTTTGTAGAAGGATGGGAATACCCAGAGGTGATCACTGTAATGAAAATGCTTAGTAGCTGATACAACCTGATCTATGAAACAAAAAACAACTATAGCCTTAAGAGCTCTCACTGGTCCACATTCAAAGTGAATGTGAGCCTCGCCGTAGACTCAGTTATCTGGATTCTCTGAGCTTAGCGTTAGGGTTCAAATACAAACTCAACTATAGAGTGAAAGGGTAGCTTTGAGCAATTTAGTAGTCCACTTGTAAAGAGGGAATCGCAAGCCATACATGTAAAGCACATGGCTTCACCCAGAGAATCCTGGGAATAATAGTTCACTTCCCAGAAAGCTAAAATTCCAAGCATCTGAAATAAACTACAGTATCCAGGATACTTTATGGGAAACAATGTGCTTTAAATATATGGTGTGGATTTGACCACAAAGCCAGGATTTGCATCATATGCTGTGAGCTTTAAAGATAGGTGAGCTAAACTTCTAAAATTAATTTGGTTGCAAAAACGTTGAGAAAGGGTGACTGTCACCTCTAGCATTTTTACATGCTTCCTTTATAGGAGTGTTAGACATTCAAAATCCATGGTATGCAATGTTACACAGTTTCAGCATAACCTTAAGACTGTAATCCTAACCCTATTTACCCAGGATAAAGCCCCACTGAATTCAATAGCACATATTTCTGAGAAGACATGGTTAAGATTGCACTGTTACGGTAGTATGCAACTAAGTTTTACTCAAAGTAGACCTGATTAATGAAAACAATCAAGTTAAGCCCATCACTTTCAATAGGTCTACTCTGAACACAGTTTGGTTGAATACCAGCAATAGTCATTAAGAAATACTGGAATTACAGTGTTTCTGAAAGTATGGAAGTAGGGTGAGAAATAATAATCACCTATCAATAAAATTTGGGTGCTGAACTGGATGTTATTTTCAATGGGAAGTTTCAAAGGACTTATTCACTTGTTGTGCCACAGAATTCTATTATTCAAAGTTAAATTCAGAACAGTATTAACGATTTCTCACCCACAGTCCTCCTAGAACAAAGGGATCTTGGTGAAAGATGAATGCCATTGCATATTATTTTAAGAGATTCAGAAGCATGAGAAGTGATTCATGCGCCTGAATTAGCCTATGTCATTTGAAACAGTGTCCTTTATTAAATGGCTGCTGTATTAAATGCTCCCTGCATTTTGAACAGAGCAAATTAAGTGAAGGAAGGTTAGAAATACCCTAAAAGATTTCAACGGGGGGAAATACATGAAAGTAGTGAGCAGTTGCTTAATGGCAAGCCTCAGAAACTCTTCTACCCCTGTTAAAAGTCCGCCAGTATTCAAGGACAGACGATCATTAAGGCTTTGTATTTTATCATGTCATTGGCTCTAACTAGCAGAATCATTTGCAGGGAAAGCCTAAACCTATATACATTGAAGGAAGTTCCAGTGAATTCAATGGGACTTAAACTCTTCCAGTAATTATAGGCTGAATGTGCAGATTCAAAGAGTGTGCATGAAATGCATTTGTTACGTTGTGTGGTAGAGCCAGTGCCTCTTGGCAGTTTTTTCTTTACTTTTTTCACTTCTAAGACTCCCAGTGGTGGTGGGGAAATGTCAGTGGAAAGATTACAATCATTTTATGAACGTTGCTCTCCGAAGCCGTGAAGGAAAGAACAGTATCACACTAGGACGGGCATCCCCAAACTGTGGCCCTCCAGTTGTTTTGGTCTACAACTCCCATGATCCCTAGCTAACAGGACCAGTGGTCAAGAATGATGGGAATTGTAGTCCAAAACATCTGGAGGGACGAAGTTTAGGGGTGCCTGCACTAGGATATGCTCTTTTCTGCCAATGGAAGAGGAGTCTCCCCTACAGAACATTCTAAGATGAGGCAGGATGAGGGGAAATCCATGTACATGATCTTGTAAACACCACAAATCTAGATTAATGGGATGGGGGCAGAAGGAAGCCTATTCCAATTAGTCACATAATGTCGTAGCAAATGAGGCCGGGGGGGGGGGAGTTGTTGTTGTTTAGCTGTTTAGTCGTGTCCGACACTTCGTGACCCCATGGACCAGAGCACACCAGGCACTCCTGTCTTCCTCTGCCTCCTGCAGTTTGGTCAGACTCATGTTCGTAGCTTCGAGAACACTGTCCAACCATCTCGTCCTCTGTCGTCCCCTTCTCCTTGTGCCCTCAATCTTTCACAACATCAGGGTCTTTTCCAGGGAGTCTTCTCTTCTCGTGAGGTAGCCAAAGTATTGGAGCCTCAGCTTCAGGACCTGTCCTTCCAGTGAGCACTCAGGGCTGATTTCCTTCAGAATGGATAAGTTTGATCTTCTTGCAGTCCATGGGACTCTCAAAAGTCTCCTCCAGCACCATAATTCAAAAGCATCAATTCTTCGGCGACCAGCCTTCTTTACGGTCCAGCTCTCACTTCTATACATCACCACTGGGAAAATCATAGCTTTAACTATACGGACCTTTGTCGGCAAGGTGATGTCTCTGCTTTTAAAGATGCTGTCTAGGGTTGTCATCGCTTTTCTCCCAAGAAGCAGGCGTCTTTTAATTTCGTGACTGCTGTCACCATCTGCAGTGATCATGAAACCCAAGAAAGTAAAATCTCTCACTGCCTCCATTTCTTCCCCTTCTATTTGTCAGGAGGTGATGGGACCAGTGGCCATGATCTTAGTTTTTTTGATGTTGAGCTTCAGACCATATTTTGCTCTCTCCTCTTTCACCCTCATTAAAAGATTCTTTAATTCCTCCTCACTTTCTGCCATCAAGCTGGGAAGTACTGATTACTTAAGAAAGCAATAATATTTCATTTGAACCATTAAGACTATACTCCTATGAATTTTTAGTAGGGGGTCATACCGTTTTAATTCAGTTGGGCTTTATTTTGAGTAACCATGCTTAGAATTGCCCTGTAAATGTGCAGAAAACCCTTCAATGTTCATCTACATCTAGAAGCCACCCACAACACCAATTCTAAAATTAAAGATTCTACAAAAGACCTTTCAGTTAAAAAACCCCACAGTAGAGTTCTTACAGAATGAGGACAGAGTAAAAGGTGCAGTTTAAAAGCTGGTGCCCCTTTATACTTACTGTGCTTTTATCATGTACATTGGATGGTTATCATGTACTTCCTAACCCTCTTGACCAACGAAAGAGAACATTCACAACAGGGAAGTCTCAATAAATCTGCAGTTGTCCGTATCTTTGAAAGCTTTCGCATATCAGGGGCTCCGACACTTGATGATGACACAGTAGCATGGGGAATGGTAATACGTGACCCAGCGTGTCAGAAACAAACACAGCTATCAGGAAGGAAGCAGTTGCTTCTCCATGTCTGTGTTGCAGATAATACGTTGGCTGCTGCATTGCTTTGTACTTCTTCTGACACTTCACCTAATCACGCCTCCTCTTGGACTCTTTTCTAGCTTGAATCTTAACACCACCAATCCTTTCTGAAGACAGGCACACTAGACTATTCCTGTTTCATCATGCAATGGTTGCTGATCACATTAAAAAATAAATCGGGTTTTCCATTTTCTCTCTATATAATGAATTAACTGATCAGGGTTACTTTTTGTGTTCTTACCAAAGGCTGAAATGTAGGTTCTATCTTACCATCTTCTCAATAGGAAATCTACCATTCCCCCCCCCTTATTTTATCTATAGTAATTCCAGAGCCACCTGAGCAAGGTCTTATGTTTCTATTTTTCCACTCCTGTTATCAGCTCACATGGTCAACTCCATGACAGATTGATGTCTTGGCTCACATACAGACAGATTTAAACCAGCACCTAAATTAACCGACAAGTCATTTTCTACTGTCAAGCGTCCTTCACTTGGAAGGGAGCACAGAAACCAATGGCTTTCCCTTGATGGACATTTCTGGGCATGCTGTTGGATACTGACATCCCGAAATCCCACATGCAAACCAGATTCTGCTCTGCCTTAATAGCTATTTAGTGATTTATCATGCTGGGCTCCCCTAAGGCTGGTGTATTAAATTAAATTCCATGTCATGTAAATCATTTTTAAAAAAAAGCAGAGAAAAATACACAGCTATTAGAGACACATTTAAGTTTCCTCCTAAATTAATACTGTCAAGATTGTCAAACACAAATGTTAACCCCTCATAAACAAGATGTCACTTGGACTGAAGGAAGCTGCTGACATATGTGACACGAACAACTCTGGCACTGTTGTTGCTCTAGAGCAAGGCTGGGAAAACTTTTTGGCTCTGCAGGCCAGATTTGACAGGTGGGCAGGGCTGCTAATGAGCAGAGATTAAACCCTCCTACCTAAGCTGCATGGCCCTGTTCCCTCCTGGGAACCGATTGGTGCACTCAATGCAGGATTAAACCATAAGCTGACCTCACCATCGGAAACATACTGGGAACCAACGCAGATCTTTCAGGACTTGGTGCGGCCCACCTCTTTTGTTGAATTTATGCTGCTCTGTTTTGGTTGAATGCGTTAATTTGTTTTTTTAATTGTATAAACCAGTAGTTCCCAGTTAGCTAAGTACTGCGGAAACCCTGTTTTTCAAAAGCCAAGCCATGGACCCCTTACTTTTGAAAATCTTGATATCTCCATGGTAGTTTTTGTTATGCGAATGGTGCCATGAGCTCCCTGGATGGGTTACACAGACCCCATAAGGTCCACAGACCACCAGTTGGGAACCACTAGTATAAACCATTGCACTTGTTTTAATAACTGTATTATATATTATTGTAACCCACCCTGAAACTTTATGATGAAGGACAGGTAAGAAATCATATGAATAAATAAATATCCACAGGGCACAACCTTGAAAGATTTCAAAAGATAGAATATGTGGCACAAAAAGAGATCAAACATTTATTATTTGGATCATGGAGCCTGGACATGACTGTGATCTTCCTTTTCCTCAGAACTTCCTTTGCAGAAAAACTTGACTTCATTTTAATTAAAACTACCCCTTGAAATCTGCTTGCCATCTCGAGTTATTAAAAGAGTGGTGCCTTGCTATTTCAGGATTGCTGCATCCTGCAATTCTTTCCTCCTCTCCAAATACTGCTCCAGCATTAACATTACAAAACAAAAAAACAAAGCAAAAACCAATTCAGATCAAAATGTTCTCAGTCAACCAAGGAGCTGGCTTAGATCACCAAATGAATGCTTGCTTTACTCAGCCCCTTCCCCCTTTCATCGTCTAAGCTGTTTTTATTACATGTTTATTTATTTATTTTTTCTCCTGTGCCAAAGATAAATGTAAATGGAACAGGAAACATTAAGTGCATAGGAGAAATGTACCTGACTTAAACTAAAAATGAAATATCAGTTACTAAGCTGTTATTGACGTAATGGAAAGAAGGAAAAAGTAATCATCTCAAATTGCTTCTAATGGCTATATATTCTTAAGGCTCAAAAAGCGCTGCATGAATGTAACTGAAAATGCTGTGAAATGAAAGCACAACCAATCTCTTTTCCTGAGAACAAGTTTCATATACCATGTTTTCAGCCTGCAGTAAATGTTATCACCTCCTAACATTAGCAGCTTTATAGCTGGTGTGCTGACAGACCCCAGGTTACTGTGAGCGAAATGAATACAACTGTGGAAGTGAGAAAATAATTTGGTCCTGAGTGCGCATGCTAACTCCTCTCAGATTGTGTAAAGTCCTGTAGCAGAAGGGGGTGCGGGAGAGAATACCGTGATTGGTTTTACTGAAGGCAACCTTTCCTCATTATTAGCGCCTCATATTCTTGGCCCTGATATACACAGCATGGTTGTTTGATTTCCTGCTGCCAATTAAAATAACTTCTTCATAAGACTCCAGTCACTGGCATCTTGGTTTTGAGTTTCGGAGAGTAACATACTGACTGCATACCTCATTTCGTTACAGAGCTGGAGGTGCATGAATAGCCAATATATCCACATCCTATTCTTCAGCTTACTCCTCCACAATGAACACTTTGTGACTTCTCTGCCATGACAACTAACCTGGCTGTATTTTAGGTAGTTATAGAACTGAAACCTCATTGCCACAGTATGGAAGGTGGCAAGATCCCCAAGGATGTGTTCTACAGAGAACTGGTTTCTGGCACCAGGCCAGTTGGCAGTCCAACTCTGCGTTACAAGGACATCTGCAAATGGGACACAGAGGCTGGCAACATCAACTCTGCCATGTGGGAATCCTTTGCAGAAGGCTGCAGTGCCTGGAGATGGGCAGTCAAGTCGTGTATCCATAGCAGTGACTGGAGAAGCATCTGCAGTAGCACAACAGGATACCTTCATCTGCCCCAGCTGCAACAAAACATGTTTCTCCTGCATCACCCTTTATAGCTACTGCAGGTGCTGTAACCTTGACCTCAACCCCAAAGGAGCACTCCTCCATTGTCTCCTGAAACAGATGGATGCCAACCAATCTCATTAACTCTTGTTTAACACTTTTTAGTTTCTATACTATATGCAAAAGCCTTTGATTGTGTTGACCACAGCAAACTATGGCAAGTTCTTAAAGAAATGGGAGTGCCTGATCACCTCATCTGTCTCCTAAGAAATCTCTATGTGGGACAAGAAGCTACAGTTAGAACTGGAGATGGAACAAATGATTGGTTCAAAATTGGGAAAGGAGTATGACAAGGCTGTATACTGTCTCCCTGTTTATTTAACTTATATGCAGAATTCATCATGCGAAAAGCTGGGCTGGATGAATCCCAAGCTGGAAATAAGATTGCCGGAAGAAATATCAACAACCTCGGATATGCAGATGACACAACTTTGATGGCAGAAAGTGAGGAGGAATTAAAGAACCTTTTAATGAGGGTGAAAGAGGAGAGCGCAAAATATGGTCTGAGGCTCAACATCAAAAAAACTAAGATCATGGCCACTGGTCCCATCACCTCCTGGCAAATAGAAGGGGAAGAAATGGAAGCAGTGAGAGATTTTACTTTCTTGGGCTCCATGATCACTGCAGATGGTGACAGCAGTCATGAAATTAAAAGACGCCTGCTTCTTGGGAGAAAAGCAATGACAAACCTAGACAGCATCTTAAAAAGCAGAGACATCACCTTGCCGACAAAGCTATGGTTTTCCCAGTAGTGATATATGGAAGTGAGAGCTGGACCATAAAGAAGGCTGATCGCCAAATAATTGATGCTTTTGAATTATGGTGCTGGAGGAGACTCTTGAGAGTCCCATGGACTGCAAGAAGATCAAACTTATCCATTCTGAAGGAAATCAGCCCTGAGTGCTCACTGGAAGGACAGATCCTGAAGCTGAGGCTCCAATACTTTGGCCACCTCATGAGAAGAGAAGACTCCCTGGAAAAGACCCTGATGTTAGGAAAGATTGAGGGCACAAGGAGAAGGGGACGACAGAGGACGAGATGGTTGGACAGTGTTCTTGAAGCTACCAACATGAGTTTGACCAAGCTGCGGGAGGCAGTGGAAGACAGGAGTGCCTGGCGTGCTCTGATCCATGGGGCCACGAAGAGTCGGACACGACTAAACAACTAAACAACAAAGTTTCTATACTGACTGGTTGAGCAGCTCTACTGCCCAATTTCTTATAGCAGGATGTGATTCCAGGTAGCTAAACTAAACCTACATTGCTGTATTTAAACTGCTCCCCACTTAATATTTTTGCTAAGCTCAGGAGCCCTAGTTGCTTCTTCCTTTTCTGTTCAAAACCATTATTCATATTTTTCCCCTTACTGTTCTCATGCAAATGTTAATCACTAACTGAGCGCAAACCTATGTGCCTAATTGAGCACCAAACTTTAGTGGTATTCCAAAGTTGAATAGTGATGTCCTATCACTGCATGTGGTTTATAGAGAATTGCCTGGTCAGCTCGTAGAGGAGTTTGCAGTTACATTTCTCCTTCCTCCTCAGCCAATTTGCTGTTGCAATGAGCTAAGTTATGGGTTGGCTTAGCATGTTGTCCAAATCCAAGCTTGTGGTTTTGCTCTCTCCAGACAAACCATGAGCTGTAACCAAGATTTGACCTATATCACGGGTGTCAAACACAAGGCCCGGGGGCCTAATCCGGCCCGCCAGACCTCGTCATGTGGCCCGCGTAGCCGGCGCCGACAGTAGCCGCTGACAGTAGTTCTGGAGCCTGCGATTGGCCGAGGGTCAAAACCGGGAGCTGCGCTGACGGCCTTGGCCAGGGAATTTCAATTTCGAATGATGCTGAGGGAGGCGGTGGCACAGCAGCCAGACAGGGAAGTGAGATGCAGGAGGAGGAGGAGGAGGAAGCCCGCCGAGGAGGTAGGAAAGCCCTACAGGCGCCGCCGGCAAAGTTGGTGCCGGGACGGAGCAGCGCTGGATTTTTTTTTGGCGGGCTTTGCTGTTGTCTCCGAGAGCGAGTGAGGCGGCACTGGGGAGCCGCCACCCGCCGCTTCCCTTCCTCTCCTCGGCTGGGATGCGGAGTGAGCTGAGGGGGAAGTAGGCGAAGCGCAACAGTCGCTCTCTTGATGGAGCCGGGTTTCTCTTTCCTCTTCCCCCGTTTACTCCTCATAGACACTCGGGAGGGTGCCTGGCTTTTGCTCTGCCCCCCACCCCGAGCCGCCCTTTGGCTTCTCAGTTCCGGCGGAGCTTCTCCCCGGGGGGCGGCCGGGAGGGAGGCGGCGGCGACGGCACGGGTTCCTGCTCAGCCCCTCGTGATGTAGGGCTCCAGATGGAGTCGCCTCGCGGTTTGAGTAGGTGGGAGGGGAATTTTTTTTGGGGGGGGAGGTTTTCAAGCCCCCTCTGCCTGCAGTCCCGGTAGGGAGAGGCGACGGCGAAGACGACAACAGCGCAGGTGGGGGAAAGAGCAGCTCTGAGGCGAAGATGCACGTCCGCTGGGGCTGCCGCCGCCTTCCTCCTCGGGAAATCCGCTGCCCTCCCTCAGCGCGAGGGGAAGGGACTCTGGCGCTGAGGAGGGAGGATGCAAAAGCAAAGCAGGGAGTTGGCGCTGCACCGCATGTTCCTGCCCCTCTCCAAAGCATGGGGTGGGTTGCAGCGTGTGGCATCCTGCCTAGCGGGGTTTGGGTGTGCGCAGGGCAGGAGAGGGAAGCCCTCTTTCCATCTGCAAGTTTTTAATCCCAGCAGTGGCTTTCTCCTTCCTGCCGAAGGTTTAGTTGAGCCCCCCCCCCCCCGGGAAGCCGTCGATCCCCACCTTTTGTTCAAATTTCCCTCGTTTACATCCCCTCCCACACACGCGCAACGACGCAGGAATGTGATCCGCGTGGGGGCGGTAATGAGCTTACATTATTACAAAAAACAGTAATAATTGAATGCAGTGACAATAATTTATGATAATAAAGAGTGGACACATAGTCCTACAGACACAACCGGCCCTTTGAGGATGACCAAACTGCTGATGCGGCCCCCGATGAATTTGAGTTTGACACCCCTGACCTATATCATGCAGCTCGTGGTTTGTCCAGCAGAGTAAGATACCATGATGTAGCTCAGTTTAGTGCAGCAGCAGAACAACTTGGGGGGGGGGGACATACATGATCTGTCTGGGAGCCCACATTCTCAAGTTTCCACATGTTTGTTCGTATGAGAAGCATTTCTCCTTCTCTCCAATCTCCTGCCATCTGCGCCCCTGAAAGCTTCATTGGTGGAGGGAGAAGGTCCTGAACCTTGTACAGGAGTGCTGTTGGAAGAGGGCGGAATTGGGTTTAATGATCCCTTAGGACTCAGTTTAATGATCCCAGTGCAAATGAGTCACAACTGGTACACTTCCACCAGCATCACAAGCCAATCCCAACCACTGCAGAACAGCTATGCCAAATGCTGGCTGCCACTCTGCTATTTGATAGCATTATCCTCTTGTAGCATCGGTGAAAACCAGTGTTTTGTCATGCAATGATCTACAAATGTATACTGAAAACAATAATGCCAGAGGGGAGAATGAGAAGCAATGTTTCTTCACTAGTCATAATGGAGGCGGAAGGATACACCAACCATAAGACATGAAACACAATCTCTGTGCTGATCCTGATAGTCCAAACTGTTGTCTCGGTGCTATTAGGATCAGCACTGGGGGCAGAATATAAAACAGCAACTGTTGCCTTCAAACTCCATGCTGCTTGCTGTCTCTCTGTATGAGAGAGAAAGATGGAGAGAGAGAGAAAAACAGCCATGAGCAAAACTACCATCTGGCCAAATCCTGGCTTTCACAGAAAGGAAGCATCAGGAGTAGGGGGCTAGCTGACACTAATATTAATCTGTGAGAGAAACAGGATAATGTACAGATTGCATCAACCCCACCCATTGCAAAAGTGAGCTGGTTCAGAACACAATCCGATTATTATTTTTTACTATTTTGACACTGCAATGATTAACAGGCAGCTTATTTAACTGGATAGCCATGATTAGAATAACAAGGGGGTTTGTCTGCACTTCCACTTGTGCTGTACCTAGAAAGCAGGGGTCCGAGGGGTTTCCCCCTTGTCTCGCTCCTTTCCAAAGGAAAACCTGCTCTTTAGTGAGAGATCGGAACAAATGGCAATCGGTGCAAACCCCCAATTGCTGTTTACTCCGACTGAGCGCTAAAGAGACGTTTTCCCCAGGGGAAAACAGGGGGACAAGAGGAAGGGTGGATAACCTCAAAATCTCATGACACCTTATAGACTAATGAACTGATTGTGACATAAACTTTCAAGACTACAGTCCACTTCATCAGATTAATGAGGTGTTATCCTAAGTTTCAGATACATATACACATGATGCGGAAGACAGAGATTGTAAACACTGAGAGCAGAAGAAAATGCTGTTTATTATTCTTATTTTGTTTATTAAATTTCTTTACCGCCCTTAATCTATTTCTACTGAAGGATACCACCCTATATCTGTTGAAGCATTTTCAGCATACTCGCCTAACCTTTTCTTGAAATCATCCACAGCCAACCAAGGGACTGGCAGCTTTCCCAACTGGTGAACAACACCATCTCTTTATAGCCTTTTTCTACCTTGCTGATAGCTATTCAGACTACAAGTCTTTCTAGGCCTCCTCAGAGAAGACCAGGATTGAGTAGACCGGAGTTATTTGTGCCATATGCTCAATTGGTCACATGAGATATGAACTGAGTAAGCTTAAATATTAGCATGAGAAGATGTCAGGGACTGGCTGGCTGAGGAAAAGCGGTGGGAGCCTCCTGCCCAAGAACCCCCAGGGAGAACACAGAAGATGACAACTTAGATATTGGATCCTGGTGGTGGGAAACTGAAGAGCAGTGTGCAGAAGGGACAAGCTGGGAGGTGCTAGAAGCAAGGGGGTTGGGTGATCAAGGAGGGTCAGGAGAAGGAGGTTAGAGGCTGAGAATCACAGTGTGAGCGTGGACTCAGACAGCGAGGAGTCGGAGGCTGGCCCTGCTATGCTTCAGCAGGACAGTCCCAGTCCTGCTGGCTCGCCTCCCCCTCTGACCCCTCATTGAGGAGAGTCCTGCACATTGCTGAGCAACAAGCCAGACAGGCCCAGAGGAGGAGCTCGCTCCTTCGACACAGCCTTTATTTGCTTGGGAGGGATCCAGAGTGAAAGGCCAGAGGTGGGGAAGTGGAGCGAGTGGTCAGTTTCAGCAATGTCTTCACTGGATTAAGGCAAACCAAAGGACTCTGCTGTGCTGTTGTTTTCTGTTAATAAAGAGCTGCGTGCATTCTGTGCCTTCCGTGTGTGTGCCTGCCCTGTGGTTGACCTGGCGCATTGGCAACTCCTTGACAGAAGATAAGAAGGGCTTTGCTGGATCAGACCAAAGTCCTGTCGAGTCCAGTGTCCTGTCTCCTACAGTGGCCAATGAGATGCTTTTAAGAAGTCCACAACTGGAAAACAAAGGCAACAGGCCTCTCCCACCGCTGTTCCCCAGCAATACGCTCAATATGGGGGATAATATACTTGCCTACATTTCTTAGAATGTTCTTGTAAGAATTACTAAGAATGTAGTATACATGAAGCATTTATGAGAAGTACTACATCAATTTATTAAGAACTGAACAGACAGCAAAATGATGCTGAGCAGTGGAAATTAACAAGGCCGCCCAGTGAAACAGCAGGTAAGCAATTTAGGACTCTTCAATCCATTTGTGACACTGTGTCCTTATCTCTGTGTCTAGCTTGTTTCTGTCTGTATATTTGACTAGGTACTATCAGGTATGGCTTGCTTCCTTCGTTAAAAAAAGAAAGGAGGTCCTCTGCCTGAACATTCTTTATCTGCTCTCACACATCCACAAAACATCGACTGAAACACAAAGAAAGTGACAAGCCCTGGCTACTCCTCTCTGGTCAAGAGTTAAGTGGGTAAAAACAATTCTCTTTACATATGATGGATGTTAAACCATTACTAATCTTAAACTGCAGCTGCACAGCTGGAGAGGGATGTGGAGGCTGCTCGAGAAGATAAATGAATATGACAATTTATTAAAGATACATGGTTAGTGCTTGATGCTGCGGTGCTCTCTAAGCAAGAAGCAATGGATTAGCGTGACTTTGAAAAGAGGAGGCAAGTAATAGAGTGCCAAAGTGCAGGAGGGGAGCTACACTATACAGAACATTTTAGCTGGAAATGGGTAATGCTGGCATGTCATTGGAATGAAGAACTGCTTTGAAAAGATGCTTCGCTTTAGAGGTAAGGAAGGTGACACTTGATGTTGCTATTTTAAAAAAAACAACTTGGTTTCATAGAGAGGAGAAGGGGGAAAGTTCTGCAAAGGACACAGGCAAAGTCTGGAGATATTTAGGGGTCATTCACACCTTCTTTTGTGCAATGCTTTCTGGCACAGGTCCAGGATTTCTAAGTCGGTGTTCAGGATGGTGGTGGCTGGGGGGTTTTGTGCTGGCGCTTTTCCAGGGAAAACCTGTGTTTTACCGCTGAATCAGAGCAAATGGCAATCCACTGAAAATCATAGGTGCCAAGTTCCGGATGGAAAAATCCAGGATCAGCAGCGCCGCAGTAGGAGCGACTTCCGATGCCACTGTGCCCATTTCCAAAATGTCCACAGCGCCAGACGTCGCTTCAACGCACTTCCGGACATGCGTAGAAGCGACTTCCGATGCCACTGTGCCCATTTCCAAAAGTCTGTAAGTGCATAGAAGCGGCTTCTGGCGCTGCGGACATTTTGGAAATGGGCACGGAGGCATCGGAAGTCGCTCCTACGCATGTCCGGAAGTGCATAGAAGCGACTTCTGGCGCCGCGGACATTTTGGAAATGGGCACAGCGGCATCGGAAGTCGCTCCTACGCATGTTCGGAAGTGCGTAGAAGCGACTTCTGGCACTGCGGACATTTTGGAAATGGGCACAGCGGCATCGGAAGTCGCATCTACGCATGTCCGGAAGTGCATAGAAGCGACTTCCGGTGCCGACACGGCACCAGAAGAACATGGCCGCCGGCAGGAGCTCCGTAATCCAGGGGAATACGGGGTATTTTGCCATTCGCGACACCTGCAGGAAACGGTAAGAAAATACGGGGGTTTCCCGGGGAAAACGGGGTACTTAGCAGCTATGCTGGAAATCCACTTGCTGTTTGTAGTTCTGTAAGGAGGGTTATATGAAATATTGCAGGAAAAATTTAGGAAGGACATTGAGTTATGGTGTATTTATAAGTAATAGTGAAGATAATGAAATGTCAGACTAAGTGATGAAGAGGGGAAATCTTCAGGCGTGGCTGAGGGAAGTCAAAAAATTGTATAAGATATGAATGAATGTAATAAGATGTTTGGAAATTATATGCAAAAATTATATGGGACCCAGGTGGCGCTGTGGGTTAAATCACAGAGTCTAGGGCTTGCTGATCAGAAGGTCGGCGGTTCGAATCCCTGTGACGGGGTGAGCTCCCGTTGCTTGGTCCCAGCTCCTGCCCACCTAGCAGTTCGAAAGCACGTCAAAGTGCAAGTAGATAAATAGGGACCGCTCCGGCGGGAAGGTAAACGGCGTTTCCGTGCGCTGCTCTGGTTCACCAGAAGCAGCTTTGTCATGCTGGCCACATGACCCGGAAGCTGTCTGCGGACAAACACCGGCTCCCTCGGCCTATAGAGCGAGATGAGCGCCGCAACCCCAGAGTCGGACACGACTGGACCTGATGGTCAGGGGCCCCTTTACCTTTACCTTTATATATATATATACACACACACACACACACACACACACACACACACACACACACACACGAAAATCCACTTGCCGTTTGCTCTGATTCATCAGTAATTTTGGGGTTTTCCCCAGGGGAAGTGCTAGGAAAAAAACAAAAGAAAAGAAACCCTGCTTGGACACAGACCTGGAAATCCCACACCTGTGCCTAGAATGCACGGTACAAAAGGAAGTGTGGGTGAGCCCTTAGGCTGCAAGCTATACTTACTTCTGAGTAAACGTGCATAGGACTTTGCATGTATTACACCAGTGTTTAAAAACCTGCACTGGCTGCCAATGAGCTACTAAACGAAAGGGTGGGTTTGTTTCTTGTTTCTTGCTGACATTTAAAGTCCTAAAGAACTTGAGCTCAGGATTCTTAGCAGAACGCCTCTCCCAGTGCAGGCCAAGTGGATCTCTTCTACGAAGGCATTGATGGTCATGCTATGACTAGTAGATTATCACTTGGCAACAATGGAGAAACGGGCCTTTTTGGCCATAGCAGCCACCCTCTGGAATTGTCTCTCTCGGGTAATATGTGAGGCAGAGACAGTAATGACTTTTAAACACCTCTTACAAACTTTTATGTTTACCGAAGCTTTCCTGGACTCTGGTTCTTAATTTTTAATTTTCTGGTTTTGTATATCACTCAGTTTTATTGGTGTTTTATTGGTGTTCTGTATTTATCTTGCTTTTAGAATATTTTTTAATTGAAAGTTATTAATTTGTTTTTATGTAAACCAAGGGTTTTTTATTATATGAAGTGTTATTAAAATGTTATAAATCAATAACTGCACTGTTCAGAGCAGGCATCCCCAAACTTCGGCCCTCCAGATGTTTTGGACTACAATTCCCATCTTCCCCAACCACTGGACTGATGGGATTTCACCATTGGGAGGTCCAGCCGGCAGCTCCCTCTTCGTCTCAGTCCCGGTGATTCCCATGGAACACGAACACGACTCAGGGTCTCAGCAACCTGAGCACGCAATCAGCAGAGATGCCCACGCAGTTTCAGCGGTTGCAGCGGAGATGATAAGGCAGCAGCAGAGAGGCATTTTAAAGTGGTTTATTTACAGCTATATTACAGCATGAAGAGAGAGCGAACGATGCTTTCTCTCTTCCATCAGATCAAACAGTTCAGAACAGAACTCAGAACAGAACCAGTACAGAACTGAAAGTAAGAGTCCATAAAAGGATATACCTAGACATGTGACATATATCAGCAGCAACATGCCTAAGTCTTAAGGTGGAACTGAATCTCCTGACATCACTCCCCCATTCTGTGAAACCTTAAGCTCAGCAGTTCCAAACTGTAGCTTTTGCATATAACTGTGCAACTGTTCTTTATTTACAACCTTGGACAACATATCAGCCGGAATTTCATTACCTGGCATGTATGATATTTGGACCAGTCCTTTCTTTATGCATTCCCTTGCACGATGTAATTTTATCTGCAAATATTTGGTCCTCTGCTTGCAACTCTCGGATGCTAGCAAAGCTAAACAGGACTGATTGTCTTGATATACCTGAATAGGACAAGACACATTAACTCCAATATCCTTGAACAGTTGCAACAACCATTCACAATCCATTAAGGAGAGTGAGAGAGCGTTGAGCTCTGCTTCACAGGAACTCTGACAAACGGTTGTCTGTTTCCTGCACATCCAATCAAAAAGACAATGGTTGTATACATAACAAACACCTGAAGTGCTTTTGCTATCTGTGACATCACTACCAAAACTTGCATCTGCGAAGATTTCCAGACCTCCAGTCTTTTGACTTGTGAAACGCAATCTGTAGTGCAATCTGTAGGGATTTCACCATTGGGAGGTCCAGCCGGCAGCTCCCTCTTCGTCTCAGTCCCGGTGATTCCCATGGAACACGAACACGACTCAGGGTCTCAGCAACCTGAGCACGCAATCAGCAGAGATGCCCACGCAGTTTCAGCGGTTGCAGCGGAGATGATAAGGCAGCAGCAGAGAGGCATTTAAAGTGGTTTATTTACAGCTATATTACAGCATGAAGAGAGAGCGAACGATGCTTTCTCTCTTCCATCAGATCAAACAGTTCAGAACAGAACTCAGAACAGAACCAGTACAGAACTGAAAGTAAGAGTCCATAAAAGGATATACCTAGACATGTGACATATATCAGCAGCAACATGCCTAAGTCTTAAGGTGGAACTGAATCTCCTGACATGGACCTGTTAGCTAGGGATCATGGGAGTTGTAGGCCAAAACATCTGGAGGGCCGCAGTTTGGGGGTGCCTGGTTCAGAGGATATATTGTAGACAACACTGAGGTTAGCAGTGAAGTCAGTGGAAGGCAAATAATGTGTGTATGGCACGGTGGGGCAGGCTTATGGGGCAACGTCAATGAAGAAAGCCCTCTTGGTTTCAGTGAAAGGTATTTCAAAAGTATAGCTTTCCTTTCAGAACTTTGGGCAATGGCCACAGACCAGAGAGCTCCCTATGAGATGTGCCACACAATGCAGAGAAGCTGCTGTTTATAAAGCTGTCAAAAGCTTCCTGGGTATGTAGAGTTAGTCATGCAGTTCTCTGGATTGAGGCCCGTGTTTGAAAAGGACTGAGCATCCAGAATTGCAAATGGTTTCAACTTACAGCCAGATTTTCTGAAGAGCAGTTTACCAGGCATAATGGAAGCTGAACATCTTTGAAAATGCAGGCTTTGGGTATATCACTTTGACAGAGTGCCTGGGTGCATTAACAATTGAAAAATATGATTAAAATATCAGACGGAGAGGGGAAAGGGAGTTTATGGAAATCATCTTTTTCTATTTAGGGAAAATAACATAGCACTGTATTCCTAAATTCCTATTGTGGTTTATCTCCAGAAGACATATTCAATTACTGTATCTGTATTTCAAGGGGAAAGGGTTCCAAGCACAGCGATCCAATTAAACAAATTGACTATTTAAGGATTCTAATGTCAGGAAAAAGAAGCCAGATTCTGTAAAGGCAGGATGTGCAGGGAAATGTGCCATTTGAGCAAATGTCTCCTGTCATCTCCTTCCTTCACCAATCTTGTGTTTTCCTGAGACTTGCAGTGGCTATAAACTGAACTGATGTTTCCCTCCAGTCAACTGAGCAGTATGTTGGGTGAGAAGACAAATAATTAGGCAGTGAGGTTGAAACTAAGTTCCTTCTCTTGTGATCTCCCCCATTGCACAGCTCAGATGGTTGGCTGGGAGTTAGCTAAACAGTAGGAAGACACAGGTGGCGCTGTGGTCCAAACCACAGAGCTTGGGCTTACGGATCGGAAGGTCGGCAGTTCGAATCCCCACGACTGGGTGAGCTCCCGTTGTTCAGTCCCTGCTCCTGCCCAGCTAGCAGTTCGAAAGCATTTCAAAGTGCAAGTAGATAAATAGGTACCGCTCTGGCGGGAAGGTAAACGGCATTTCTGTGCGGTGCTCTGGTTAATCATTATTTTCATGCAAAACTAAATTATATAAATTTGACCAAAATATATTTTGAATTCCCAAGTCATGTCGCAACTTTTTTGCACTCCTCATTTTAGGAATCTGAAATTACTATAAAGTTAACAAGCCCTACTCTGGGGTGCAGCCCATGTCTGGCTTCAAAGAGAGTTTCCTTTTGTTAATAATGTTCTTACATGAAGCTTTAGCAAACACACAAAGCACTTCATCAGTGACCGAATCCAAGAAGTGTTTTCTCTGGATAGCCATACATCTCCATTTGAGTTAGCAACAATGAATAAGTGAATGGGAGGAAATTGGATGCTAAAAGCTCTTACATAATGGAAGTGAGATAACGAGAACATCTTTCGGCCTCAACATTTCATTTGCTCGTTCTTTGTTGGCTCTGGGCCAAAGCATATGCAATGATGACCACAGATAAAAGTACTTGCCTATATAATAAGGGCCCGGTGTATGCCGCACAGCCCCCTTTTTTACTGCTAGGAGTCAGAGCTGATGAACCAGCAACACACCTATGAAGTCCACTGATCACTGGCATGCTAACTCTATTGTAATGATCTCAGGCAGGCAAGCTTGCCCCGATAAGAATTAACAACTCTCTGGCAGTTTTATGGTTCTGAGCTGCCTCCCTTTGCTATGAGTTGGGCACTCTGAGTCTCAGCCGCTATATAGCAACACATAGGGTGCCAAAGTCCAGTCCTTCCTCTCTTGCACTTCCATAGCATCTTAACCCTTTCAGCTCTCCTGGTTCGGGGAAAAGGTGGGTGAACTCCCCACCCCCACCCGGCTTTCAAACAACACTTCCTCTGAACGCTGTCTCCCTCCTGGTTGCATAGCAACCCCCTCAATGTCTTCTATCTCCTCCCCTCCCTCTTGCCTGTGAGCTCTCTGAGTCTGGGAACTCTTGATAAAGGGGGGGGCGCACTAACCCCCTCCTGCACCGTCTGTGGCTGCGATCTCTCACTTCCAGAGTCAGACTCTTCTCTTCGATTCAGCCACATCCCTGACACCTATGCAGAAAGAGGCCAACTCACATGAGACGTAACTGCTATTATTATTATTATTATCATCATCATCATTATTATTCTATACTGCCTTTCATCCGAATATCATAGGGCAGTTTACAATAAAAAAAACGCAAACATACAAATCATAATAACAAACACAAACAATGCCGCCGCCCCCCCACACTTAAAAGGCCATAGATTGTTTAATTAACCAAAGGAATGTTTTTACCGGGCACCTAAAGATATGTAATGAAAGTGCCAGGCAAGCCTCCCTGGGGAGAGCATTCTGCAATCAGGGAGCCACCACAGATATGAGATTTGTATGTGCCTGAGGACTACATATCTGAGCAAGCCCTTTTATGGCATGCCTGTTTTGGCCCTATATGCCAACTGGCCAACATCAGGTAGAAGCATCACGCACAATGCACCTCCAGCTAATTGTGGCAAATCCCCCTCTGCTTATTGGAGTTCCTAACCCCCTGGGAGTTGAAGGGGAACAGGAAAAGGCCCTTTCAGGAGTTCCTTCCAGGAGCATTTTTCCCCTCGCAGTTATCAGGATCTACTTTTTTTCAAGTGCTGAGAAAATGTGTCATCCCAGCCACAGGAGAGGCTCCAAAGTTAAGCTATCTAGATCCCGATATCTAGACTGACTGAATAACCTCTTCACAATTCTTATATTAAAACAACTTCATTATCTAGAACAGGCTTCCTCAAGCTTGGCCCTCCAGATGTTTTTGGCCTACAACTCCCATGATCCCTAGCTAGCAGGACCAGTGGTCAGGGATGGTGGGAATTGCAGTCTCAAAACATCTGGAGGGCCGAGTTTGAGGAAGCCTGATCTAGAAGGCTGGAAGGGAGGGAAAATCCGGAGCAAATGAGAATTCAGAGAGGCTTGAATCTGTGATAGTATAGCTGGCACCAAATTGTACTTGCACAGAAACGTACCATGCCAGAAGTGAGTGCGTGAAATTGGATTTCTAGAGGCATGATGTAATGGAGGGCATAAGCCAAATTATGGTCAGAAATGAAATAATTAACAAGCAGTCAAAAAAAAAAGGCTGTAGACTGTAGGCTTGATGTATACATACTGCAGTATTTTGCCATTTTGGGGATTTGCCATGAAGAGAATGTCTCACTAACTACCGTTCTTTGGCAGAGACTTTTTCTTTTACTTAGGCATAATTCGTTGGGTAGGAGAAAAGATCAGGAAGTTAATATGTCTTTCATTTCACTGAGAAGCCAGTCAAAGACCATGACATGCAGCAATTGCATCTCATACTTCATATACAGTGGTACCTCTACTTGCGAATAACTCTACTTACGAATGTTTCTACTTACGAATGGAGCTCCATCCGCCATATTGTATGCGGTTTAGATAGGATTTTTTCTACTTACGAATTTTTAGATAGGGTTGCTTCGACTTACGAATTTTTTCTCCCAATGCATTCCTATGGGATTCGACTTACGAATTTTTTCTACTTACAAGTGTGCATTCGGAACGCATTAAATTCGTAAGTAGAGGTACCACTGTATACAGTATTCATCATCAGCATACAATAGTTTCATGTATTCCCAGTATTGTATTTTACCATGCATGCTAGTTATTCATTAAGTCATTGGAGTGCTTATGGTACCTACTCTAGGCCACTGGGCCAGATCTTCATTTACTGTAAATAAGTATAAATCTATTTGTTTTTTCTGATATTTATTTGCACAGTTGGCAGAATCTCAGGTTGGCATATAAAAACTGCTATGTCCAAAAGAAGGCAGAGCCAATATATCTGTGTGAGGGGGTGGGGGGAGAGAGGGAGAGGGAGAGGGAGAGGGAGAGGGAGAGGGAGAGGGAGAGGGAGAGGGGGAGAGAGAGAGAGAGAGAGAGAGAGAGAGAGAGAGAGAGAGAGAGAGAGAGAGAGAGAGAGAGAGCAGTGCCTAGGAGTTTTCTAGAGCTGCTTCAAAGAGCAGTATTAGAGAAACCAAAATAACACCCTTTAGAAGCTGTCGTATATATGCGCGCACAAACATGTTCTGCCTGTTGACATACATCAATATTTTTAATATGACTCCAGGATATTAGATTTATTTTATGTTTAACTATCTCATCTCCTTCCCTTCTCTTCCCTCCCATTATCCCCTGTTGGTCAATCATACATTTCCTGGGGGGAAAGCAGAGGCTGTCAAGAATATTTATAGCTTTGAGAATGTTTTCTGAAGTCCTCAAGAATATATTGCACTATTCTATCTGATGTTAACATTGTAATCCATCTTTCATTCAATTGTTTCATAAGCCAAAAGCCATAATGCAGCAAGAGGTGCAATGTGCAAAGTTGTTGGTTCAAATCCTGCTTCTGACTAGTTCTCGCTATGTGGCCCTAAGCAGGCCATTATGTCTCAGCCTCAACTTTCCACCTGCAGTACGGACATAATAATACTGACCTACCTTACAGAGTGTCATGAGCCAAGGCTCTGGCTTCTCAGCCTCAAGGGAAGAGGCCACACAGACTCTGAGAACATCACAAACCATGAGGATGATTAGCCAGAACCAGCCTGCGATATGTCTGCTCCCTCAGGAATCCCAGCACCAGAGAAGCTGATGGTCTCATTGCCTCTCCGTCCTGAAGATGTTGCATTGCCTTCGAGGACTCCAGTAGAACCCAAGCAAGAATATCTCATGCTGCTGGAGCCAATGGCTCCTTAAACAGGCCAAACCCTTTTATGAGTAAGAGGCTCCATTCATCCAGGATAGGGCCAGTTGCTCAGCTGAAGCTGCAGTCATACTGAAAACGCATCCCGGGCTAGTTTGTTGTTAGACAAACGTTCAAACCTGTCTTATCTCACTCTCAGCAGGGCCAGCTTGGTAGGATTGATTGCCTGAGGCAAAAAAAAACCCCGCTGCCTGCCACTGCACACCACCTCCTGCTCTGCAGGCAAGCCAGGATGCTGCCACATCCCCTCCCGCTCTACGGCCACATCTTTGCTGTCACCTCCACGGGCATGCTCTCCCACTGCCTGCGGGGACATGGGTGTGGCAGCAGGGGCGCCCGTGGCAGTTCCACCACACCTGCAGTGGAAGGGACAGTGGGAGTGCTTAAACACGATGCAGAGTTCCCAAAATAAATAGATCAGACGGAGGGAGAGAGGGAGGGAGGGAGAAACAGAGAGGCGTATTGATGCAAAGCAGAGAAGAAAATGTTTCATCCCAAAGATTAGAACTCAGATAAATTAAATCATTTCCAAATATTTTGTGTGCGCACCAAACTTTATCAGGCAGGGGAATGATGGAAGGAGAAAGGCTTACGAGCCTTATAAGTTACAGGTAGGTAGCCATGTTGGTCTGCCATAGTCAAACCAAAAATAAAAAAAATCATTCCAGTAGCACCTTAGAGACCAACTAAGTTTGTCATTGGTGTGAGCTTTCGTGTGCATGCACACTTTTTCAGATACCTTCTAAGGACATTAAAGCAAATCGCACTAAACAGCACGCAGACCTAGGAGACGAGTACCTTAAAGTCAGGCGTTTGGCTTTCTTCTCCTTAACAGACAGCTCCGATTCTCGACGCAGGATCAATGGTGGCTTTTGTACAGGCCGACGTGGCAATGGGATGTCTGGACCAATAGGTGGCAAGAAGTGGTGGCACATGGAAGTGGCAACTCTCCACCCAATGTTCTGAGCAGAAGGCGCTTCACTGGGATTTGATGAACCTTTTTCTTTCGATGCAATGAATGGGTCTTTGGGGCCTTTGCATTCAACCTAAGAAATGAATGGAAAAGGGGGGGGGGGGTACAAAAGCCAAGTATGCATGATCTACTACTAAAACAAGGTAATGACAGAACCAATCTATAAAACTTCAAAAGAGGAAATAAATAAGACATGATCGTGCTCATTTCTGCTCTCCACAATCCACTTTTGGTTCACTGATCCTTCTGTAGTCAGGAAATCTGCATACAAGGTTGTGAATGAAATGTTGAAAGAAGATGGCTTTGGCACCATTTCCCTTCTTTGGAACACAAACAAGATTTCAAGTGCGAATAATTGAAATGCCCATTGAAATATTAACGGATAGAAACATTAAGGAGCTTGGAAAAATTCAGCACTTTCACAAGCAGGTATTCGCTCAAAGCTTTCAGTCCACACTTGACCTATAGGCCTCAAAACAGCACCATGCAAGGTCACAATCAACCACCTTTATGTTCATAAGACAATTGTTCTTTCTTGGAAATGAAGAGGATATTGAATCCTTTCGATTTGGCTTTAAAATATCAATGACAACTGGTGAATACACTTAATCTTCAAGCAACCCTTTACTAGTCCAGCTACATTTTATAAGCCCATTAGTACTTGTAACAGCACACAGATGGAACAGGAGATGCTTAAATAAAGGGGAAGAAACCTGAATGTCAAATATATTTTCCAGTATCAATGAGATCTAAATGTGTGCAGCATGTTTATTAATGACATCAGGCAGATACACTGTGTAGCTATATCCCCTGTTTTAATTGGCCAGATGTAGTAACATTTTTAATCTTTGCTGTTGCAGCTTCTGCTTGTGTCATTGCTCAGCGATGGCTTTGTTCCATTCCCTTTAAAACCTGCTTTTCAGAGGTTTAAGTGAGATGACGGGGGAACACCCTCCTGGCTTAGCCTTGTACCTTTTCATCTCCACAGCAAAATGTATGTGCTTTTCAAAAAACGGAAGAAAGGAAAACTCCACGTACTCCACATAGATAACACTCAAAACATTTCAGATTTCATCTCATTATAGAACGTACCTCAAACTTTAAAATGGTGAAGGCCGGTCACATGGGTTTAGAGGGCAAACTAAGAACCAGCAGGGAAGCAGGAGGTGGTTGTTTGGGATAAGAAGAGGCCTTGCCATATACAAATCTGTGTTAAAGGTAAAGGACCCCTGGACGCTTAAGTCCAGTCAAAGGCAGCTATGGGGTAATAATAATGTAGCCAGGTGAAATCACAGAGAGAAAGAGGACATTCTCTCAAAGAATTCTGGGCGCTGTGGTTTACCCCTCACAGAGTTATAACATCCCAGCAAACCTTAACAAGCTACCATGCTTAGTTGCAAGTATTTCTGCTTGCCTGGTGAAACAATATCCTCTCTCATCCCCCACATGCTATTCTGGGGTTTTTTCCCTGCCCTCCCCCATCCCACAACCAATTTAAGAGGTGTGAGGGTGGGGGAAGCCTGTTGTGATGGTGGAAGTCTTTGTGCAGGCTTCCAC
The DNA here is from genome assembly GCF_965207765.1 of Zootoca vivipara. NCBI lineage: Eukaryota > Metazoa > Chordata > Lepidosauria > Squamata > Lacertidae > Zootoca > Zootoca vivipara. The sequence goes on along the minus strand of NC_142593.1, from coordinate 20,921,794 downwards.
AAGTGGGACCGGTTAGTTGAATCCAGCCCTCAAAGGCAAAAGGTAAAGTCCAGTCAAAGGAGACTATGGGGTTGCGACGCTCATCTGCTCTCAGGCTGAGGGAGCCAGCGTTTGTCCACAGACAGCTTTCAGGGTCCTGTGGCCAGCATGACTAAACCACTTCTAGTGCAATGGGACACCATGACGGAAGCCAGAGCACATGGAAACGCTGTTTACCTTCCCTCCGCAGCAGTACCTATTTATCTACTCACACTGGCGTGCTTTCAAACTGCTAGGTTGGCAGGAGCTGGGACAGAGCAACGGGAGCTCACCCCACCATGGAGATTTGAAACGCCGACCTACCAATCGGCAAGCCCAAGAGGTTCAGTGGTTTAGACCACAGCATCACCTGCGTCCCTTCAAATTTGTGTTATATAGAAGCAGACCTTTGGTCCCATCTAGCTACACAGGCTGGCAGTAACTCTCCAAGGTTTTAGGCAGGATATAATCCCAGCCCTACTTGGAGAGGTGAGGGATTGAAACATGGGACCTTCTGCATGCAAGAGAAATGCTCCACCACTGAGCTACGTTCCCTTCCCATAAAAAGGCAATGGTGTGGAGTTCAGGAGGGTGAACGAATCTTCTAATAGATCAGGGGAGGATCAAGAACTGTACCAGATCTGAGACTGTTTGGAGCTGTAGACCTGAAGGACATAAGAGGGTTTGGGTACAGCTCCATGAATTAGAATGGTTTATCAAGACATTAACCTCAGCCTTAATTCAGCCTCTGAAGAGAGGAAATTACAAAAAGTAAAAGGATAGCTCACATATTTTATTTTTCCAACCCAAGTCCAGAAAAAGAGTGTCAAATGTAAGGTCTGTTTCCCCTCCTAAAGATGTGGCAACAGCTATCAAAAACATACATTAGACAACAAGATAGATGCGCAGCAAGACAAAATGGATTTTTCATAATTTTCCTGGCATGAACATTACCTCTGCTGGATAAAATAGCACGTGAATGAAGTCCAAAAGTCACTTTGCTCACAAGGACTCAGTGGCTCACTGTGCTACTTTCCCAGAATTTCCTGTTGCAGAAGCTTAAATTTCACATCCTGACTCCTCCAGTAGCAGCTTAAATTGGTGCAAGCATTCCCTTATATAAGAAAATGCCTTGGCCTCAATGCCCGCCAACCTATGCCATCAAAGCTATTCACATCTATGTTGCCACCGGCTCCCCAGTATAAAGAGGTTGTGCTGCCATCATTGGAAACCACAGCAGGGCTACAGTCCGGTCAATACAGTTAAGATCCAGGTACAGCTAAAACAGGTAAGGGTTCCTGCAGCTAAAAGTGGAGCTACCTAGGCAAACTGAGCTGCAGCCCTATTTAAGTCTCCGTCTAAGGCTGTCTGCTGCTGAACTAACATATGAACCCGCTTGCATAAATCTCCAGCCTGTGCATCACTTGGAACTGTTCGGGAAGCTGCCTTGAACTCATGCCTTGAACCAGGATTCCTGGTGAAACTTCTGTTTGGGCTGGAACAACCATCTGGCTGCAACCCCCACCAGGAACAGAACAGTTTCCTGCCAGTGGTCCACATCAGTGGTGGTTTTTTCACCCATGAAGAATGGGGTAAGTCAACACATGAAAGCCTCATCAGCATCACATGATGAATTGTTATCAGCTGTGTGGCTGGGAGTGTTAGGATGCTGAGCCACATGTTGAGTGTAACGTCTGGACCAGCTCTCCTGCTATTCCATTGAAGTAGATATATGCCAAATATGAATGCAGTGCTCCTTCTTGTTGTTATGTCCACAACGCAAGCACACACATCAGAAAGAGCACCAATTCTTGAATGTGGATCTCACGCACCAGAAGACAGCATTTTGTATCTTTTCTGTACATAGAAGTAAATGGGACATATTCCCAATATGGCAAGCTCACGGATAATGGCCTGTACAGAAGTAGACAAAAACGTGGCAAGCAGGCATATTCCTTATCGAAATAAAGCATACTAGAAAGCTGCTACTCTCTGCTTCATATTCAAAACCATCTGGGCTGTAGCATACAGCATAGCTGCCAAGTATCCCGTATCCGCCAGGAAAACCCCTTTTTTCTTACCATTTCCCGGCGGTCTCCCGTTTGGTGAAAAATCCCGGTGTTGTCCCTTAAATTGGCTTCTGCCCGGCGGCCATTTTTCTGGTGCTGCTTTGCCCTTCTATGGGCACCAGAAAATGCCGGCGCCGGAAGTCGCTTCCGCGCATGACCGGAAGTTGCGTGACGCGACTTCCGGTGGCGGTTTGCCCTTCTATGGGCATCAGAAAATGGCGGCGCCGGCGTCAGAAGTCGCTTTTACGTGTTTTCGGTCATGCGCGGAAGCGACTTCCGGCGCTGGCGCCACCATTTTTTGGTGCCCATAGAAGGGCGCCGCGCCACCGGAAGTTGCATCACGCAACCTCCGGTCATGCGCGCGCTGCCGATCCCGGATCTTTACGACCCGGACTTGGCAGCTATGGCATACAGCCAGTCCAAGTGTTCAACACAAGCAAGGTTAAGAAATCTGTAGCAGAGCTACATGCTACTGCAGACTTGGTTATATTAAGACAGAATATGGCTGACACGTCTTGACTTAGGGAAGACAAACTTTAAAGTCTCTCAAACTATAAAGTCATGAACATAGTGCAAAGAGCATATTAGGATACCTTTCTTTCAATTAAAAAAAATGACTACCAAAATATATTTCGGCAGTGACCGTGGGCAGGGTGGAAGGATGAAAGAATGAAATGGTTTGCTTGAAAGGAAGCTCTACACAATAAGAAAAGCAGGAGGTCAAATACACAAAGAATGAACTCTTACACTGAAGCAAAAATGTGAGATTTTTTTAAATAAAAAAATCTTTCATGTTTTGCAAGGCAGATGGCAGAAAGCACTTAAAATAAAGCTTCTCCTTCAGTTTGCCAGCATTTACATTAGGGCAGCCAAAAGGGAGTCATTCTTGTTGACAATCTCCAAGGCACCATCACTAACTAATACAACGTTTATTGGACTATTATGACTAGGTGGGAAATGTAGGGGTGTGGGTTCTTATTGCACCTAAAGAGATAGAGATCTTTTCCATGTAAAATGGCTAGCCTACTTATGCCAGGGTTCACTTCCTCACTCTCGGCCCAGTTCAGCTTCTGGTCACCCCCAGAAAAATATTAGAGCAGAGGTGGCTAACCTGTGTCCCTCCAGTTGTTGCTCCCAGCACCCTTGAATTTTGGCAACACTGGCTGGGGCTGATGGGAATTGGAGTCCAACAACATTTGGAGAATTGCAAGTTAGCCACTTATGCTTCAGAGACTGCACTGAGTTAAACTCAAGCTACCAATTCAGCACCTGAACTTTGGCAAAGACATCAAACTCATATATTCAAGCGTGCATGACTAAATGAAGAACCTTCCTCAGATAACCACAAGGTAGGTATACTTTAACCCTGGTTCCACTGCATGCAAAACTGCATGAGCACAAAAAACCTAGGGTTGGATACAGATGCAAGCTACTTCCACCTAGTTCCCATTAACACAATGGAACTTAAGTAATCTTTCATATGGATTTAAATTGGCCCCAATTGTGACTACCCACAGCAAAGAGGATATTATCACCATCAGATGATCTTTGTGTTCATGATGTGGCCTAGATGATGAGGAGGATAAATGAACATAGATGGCTCATGTTTTTCAGGACTTTATAGATCAAAGGAAATACCCAGCCTGGAAGATTATAGGAAGACATTGCAAATTGTATTGCTACAATGAACCAGGACTGCCAGCGCATTCTGTATACCAGCTTCAGATTCCATCAGCATACAAAAAACACAGTGGCATATTATAGGCAGCATTTCAGCAGATGATGAAGAAGACGACGATTACTTGAATTAATAGAGCCACACATTAATAAATAAATAATTTAGGGAGGTTGTAAACAAACAAACAAACAAAAATGGTGCTAAAATATAGTATCTCTTGAAAATGTTTACAATCCAAAAAGGAGACACATTTAGTAGTTGTGATGCAAGGTCAGGTCTTTAATGTTGCTTTTGCGTCCTATATGACAAGTCAAAAGGAATCTATAAGCCTGTTTCTTAAAGCAAACTGTTTCTTCCTGTTTTGCCATTTGCTGTCTCTTTTGTGTACCTGGGCATTGGGGCTTTGCTGTCTCTGTGGCCTCAGGAACAACAGCCCTGCTGTTTTTCTCAATGAGAATGTGGCAGAGCATATTTCAGTTGCTTTGTAGCTCTTAATTGTCACACTATGCTGGGATTTTAGGTGGCGTCCTGTGGCATTCTGGATCACTCACAACTCTGTAATACAAATCAGTGCCCTTCTTTATATGGTGAGGATATTAAAGTGGGTTGTAGCATAAGTACTGAGGAGAGAGATGGACAGACTTTTTCATCTGAAGCCCACACTGCTTAGACCGCATTATTTCACCTTAAAGAATTAATGGGTTCTAGCAGTCAGAGGTCCGTTTAATGATTGACTCAAAACCATTTCTTACAGAATATTTTGTTCTACTCCAGTAACAAAATACAATATGCGCCTGTCTCACCCCAGTTGTGAATAGTGTACATGCATTTAAATCATCGCTCTTTGGAGGCCAAGGTACATGACAGCCATATCCTTTCCTTAATCAGAGACTGTGTCAATTCTTATTAGGGAAAAAATGGAGCTTGAAACCGACATGGAAGTGCAAAATATTCCATGACAAATGAGCCCTCCAATTTTGTTTTGTTTTGTATTCTACTGAACGACAAAAATGGACAATGCACACAAAGAGAAAAACAGACATTGACACACAAAAATAAGATAACTTCAAAACCAGGAGCTTTTGATCATAAAGTCAAAAGGAAATTTAAAAATCAGGAATCAATGAAATGGATAGAATTATAAATGGGGTATAAAAACACAATTTGCATCATACAATGAAGTAGAGAAAAAGAAAAAAGTCTTCCCTGTAGATGCCATCAAATAAAATCATTATTTCAAAGGGATTTGCCGCCTATGTGACTGCAATATCATATATCTAATGAATAAACCCCAAATGGAGGTGAAATCAGAAAGATCAATGTCACCCAGCTACTCAAATATTACACTTCTCTGAAATAGCAATAAACACAACTTCCTTGAACCACTTACATAGGATATAAAATGAAGTCTTTCTATCCCTCAATGATTACTAACCAGGAAATAAACAGTTCACTGTTTACATATAAAACCTGAATTTATCAAAAATAGACAAAATGCATGATTTATGGTCCAGGGTCACATTTTTACCTATAACTGTACTATTTATGTAATCACTTGTTTCCAAAATTTATTAACTTCAGCACAACTCCACCACATGTGCCAATAAGATCCCCACTCCCCACAGTCCTGCCTGTAGAAGAGAGATCCTGATCATGTAACTTGAGGTCAGGGCATCAGGGTAAAATACTATTGAGGGATGACTTTTAAGGAATTCTCCCTTATGCTGGTGGAGACTGATCAAAAAGGGTGCGATTTTCCATATACAATTGACTTGCATCTTGTGCGTGTTTAACTTACACAATTTGAACTTTTCGCGCTTGGTGGCTGACGGGTTGAAATCATACAAATTAAACGCACGGAAGGTGGAAAGCTTAAAAACTCTTTTTGTGCAGGGCTTTCCACCTTGCTTACCAGGCTCTGGGAGGCTCCGGCAAGATCTCGCAAAACTTGGACAGCCCTGCAAGATCCTTCCAGAGTCCGGTAAGCAAGGCGGAGAGCTTAAAAGCTGTCTGCCTTGCTTGGGGAGCACAGCTCTAGAAAGGTAAGTCTGCTCATGCAGGGGCAGTTGCAAGTGTGTGTGTCTGGGGTGTTTGTGTTGATGATACATGGTTTTGTGTATATGTGTCATTTCCGGAATGTTACCTCTGCACAAGAGGCAAGTCGACTGGACTTGTTTGGAAGTATCCCAGATATGACTGGAGCCACAGTTCCAGTGAATCAGGCATTGATATATCAGAACAATAATCTTCAACAGAGATGAAAAATAAATTATAAAAATATACAACCTCCAGAGAAATTAGTTGGGGAGGAAATAAGCCTTCAGTCTCATTAACCAAATTAAGTCTGAAATGCTGTATTATCACAGCTTAATATCCACAAAATTTAATTACTTAGAGCAGCTTAGTTTCACTGCACAAATTTGAAGACTATGCAGACCTGATTTCAAGCCTTTCCAAGTGCCTAAGGTGCACTGACCAGTAAACAGTTGTATTTCTGATAGAGGTTTGTAAAAATGTTTCCTAACTTGCTAAGAAAAGACTTATAAAGATGCTGGAATCAACTAAGTTGAGAGACAGTTAAGAGCATTCCAACAGAGTTCTTTGCTCAGAGACCCTTTCCAGATACAGTCCTACCTTGGAAGTCGAACAGAATCCGTTCTGGAAACATTCAGAAATCAAAGCACGGCTTCCAATTGGCTGCAGGAAGCTCCTGCAGCCCATCGGAAGCCGCGCCGGACGTTCGGCTTCCGAAAATTGTTCAAAAACCGTAACACTAACTTCTAGTTTTTGATCGTTCGGGAGCCGAAACGTTCGGCGACTAAGCTGTTTGTCAACCAAGGTACGACTGTACTGTATTTTGAATGCTGGATAGATGATGCTCCTGCAACAAGAAACCACTTCCTTGACAAAAGATACTCCTGCGTCCCCTGCACAAAACGAGTCACAAATGCTCTTCTATTACACCATGAATTTTTTTTTGTTTTCTTTAGAAAGGCCATAAGTTAAGTAGTTTCCAGCTTTTTTTACTTTGACGAATTCTTGCTATTCATTTTGTGCTTCTGGTCAGTTAGGTTTAATCAGCCGGCCAACATGGAGCAAAGTTATGCACATCATACAGTGTGAGTAGACACATGGCTATATGTAAATTTGAAGAGATTATGACCAACCTTACCATATTTTTGAAATTTCAGGCTAATTGCTTTCCCCCCACCCCTCAGACTTTGGGTTTGAATTGGATGCCACTTTGCTGGTCACAGGCTGAAAACCTAAGCTTGTTAAAATAGAAATTCTACTTAAATAGGTGAGACTTACCTGCAAGCAAATACATTAAGGATTAGGGTCAGAGCTTATTTATTATTAATTGAATTTATATAGCCTGGAATGTCTCCCTTTCACTTAGGGTACATTACAGGACATACTGATGAGAAGGGTACTGATAATAAGAGTTACCCCGTATCTTCTCTCCTAGGGATACTCAGTGCCCTTGTTTGCATGTAACACTAAACCAAAACTTGGCATACCATGAGCAAGCAGTCAGTCTCCAGTACAGAAGATCGCATCCACTTTGCTTCTTCGTGATCATTTTGCTGCTGTGTTGCACTGAGCTAAGCCATGGTTCAAACCCAGGCTTGTGGCCCAGCAATCCCAGAAAAACCGCAAGCCGTAAAAGCACAAAACAAACCTTGGTTACAGATCCTGGTTTGTCTGGATGGAGCTAAACGATGAGCCCAAGATTGGATGAACTTATAAGAGCAGCAAAATGATCAGGGAGGAGCAAAGCAATCAGGATCACTCCGGGAGCTCATTCATGTAAGTCAGTGATGGCCAAACTTGGCCCTCCAGCTGTTTTGGGACTACAACTCCCATCATCCCAAGCTAACAGGACCAGTGGTCAGGGATGATGGGAATTGTAGTCCCAAAACAGCTGGAGTTTGGCCATCACTGATGTAAGCCATAGTTTGGTTTAGCAAGATGCGTCAATCAGGTCATTGTGTGGCATGTTCTCTGCCTACAGCAGCCACATCGGTGGAGTGGGATTGGGCAGCTTCCAGTACAATAATGCCTTATGGGAGTTGCTGAGTTCCCCAGATGTGACAGTAGGAGAAGAAGAGGTTTCATGAGAACGGTGCTTTCAGACGCACCACCATAACTGCTACAATATCTTGTTCAAATCTTAAGGATTGGCACTAATGTGAACTTTCTCTTCGTATTAGACATGTTCCCAGTTTCCATGAAGGTATGAAACAGCTGTCAATAACAGTGATGCTTTCTTGCCCAAGGCACTTCCATGTTTATGCTGGAATCCACTTAACATATCTCATCTTATGTATATAGGATATATATAATCTGGCATATTATAGAGAACAGCTACAAAAGCAATGGAAATGAGAGGGTGGAAATAAAATTCTCATTCTCGCATTATCAAATTGTGTGTAAAAAGAATCTTGTTGCATCTTCTCTATTAATTCAGAATAGTATATTCTAATGGTTAGTAGCAGACTGTCTCCTTTCTACATTACAATATATGCCAGAATGTTCTCAGCTGGAATCTGCTGCTTTAAAACCTCCAAAGTATTATGAAATTTATGGCATAAAATGCAAACAATTCAGAATGGATCCTCTTTCCTCAGGAGGATCTTATGTATTTAGGAGCTACACAGTCCAGTCCCTGATATGTTGAAGTATTTCAAAGTGGCTTTTAAATGTTAAATATACATGAATATTCACTAGTGCTGCTAAGATACAAGATTTCCGTGTACCAGAATAAGACATTTGTTAGAGATGCATGCCATTTTTAACCTTCGAGTTCTTGAAAAACTGTGTGTGTGTATAAATTTGTGTGAATGTATAAATGTATTCAGTGCAGCAGTAAAGGAAAGGAACCAGAAAAAAAATAAGACTCAAAACTAGTAAGAAATAATTGCACCCATTGTCTAAATTAGGTTGTATTGTTATCACATTTAAAGGGCTTGGGTGGGGAAATTGATTTGAATCACACTGATTTGACCAATTGGACCCAACACGGATAGACACAAGGGCTCCCATATTACATGGAGTGGCAGAGAGGAGACAGGGTCCTTCTATCCCGCCTAATAAAGGCATAAAGAAGAGTCATGGGGAAAACTTGAAACTCCCTGGACAACTGCATACACTTTCTAACAATATAACAATTGGATATTTATTGTGTGATAATATGGTAGAGGTAAAAGTTTGTTTTTTCCTTTATGCTGGCCTTCCATCCCTTTCAATGCTTTGTTCAAAATCTTGCTGAAGGGCCTGACACCTCAAACAGAACTATTAACACACCATAAAATGTCCCTTTTTTGTGGCATGATAATTTAAATCTTATTGCCTTAGTCAAGAGGCAGACAGCCACTTAAAATGCATCACCCTAGGAAACTCTATGTACATGAAATAACTCCACATGTGGTTATGACAATTTTCAAAACACTATCGCAAACCCAAGAAAGAGGAATTTATACCCATATATTTTTCTGCAGATGCTTTGCGAAAACCACCAGACAGGACCTGGGGAGCCTGCTAATGAGATCTGGGAAGTGTTATGATTCCCATGTAACATCCAAATGAGTAGGCATTCATGAGATTGCTTCAGGAAGTAAATCAATGAACACAAAATGGTATTCCTTTTAATATCCCACCTTTTCCTCTTGGGTTTCTTGGGTGGATGAAGTTCTCAGATGGTCTCCCACCCAGGGAGTGACCAAGACTATGCCACATTAGGTTAACTGAGAGTAACCTACCTGCTAGACCAGGGATGGGGAATCTCTGGTTCATGGGTCAAATTTGACCCACAAAACCATTTACCCCAACTTTTTCAGTCCTATGCTCAGAGCTTGGGAAGCACTGTGCAAGGGACTTGGGCATTTGGACAGGAAAACACACCTGTCAATAATCTGGCACCAGGTGACTGACAGGTAGGTTATCCCATGGGGTGGGTACCGGTGACAATCTGATCCATTGGGCCAAAAAGGTTCCCCACCCCTGCTCTAGGGCCTATTATGTCTCTACTGACTTCTCAGTGGTACTGCTCCCTTGAAACTGCGTAGGCAAAACCCCTAGCACCTTCTCAACATTTTCTCTCTCTCCTTCTCTCATAGAGACCTATATAGCATAAGCAGTGGTTCAGCTCTTGATTTGCACTTATTCAATTGGCCAAAGGCAAACAACCAGGGATATTTAGACAAGAATACCTACTATGCTCACCGGCTAAATTCCCCCCTGTTCCCTAGGGTCTGGGCTATCACAAAACTGCATTTTAAATCTCCTAAGCTTATTTCCAACTCAGTTAAATAAATCAGGCATTCTTATCTAATTTCCTAAGATAATAAGAATGGACAGAGTGTTTAATGTATAATTTAACTTTGCTGCAGACACTGCTTATACCAAATTCATCTTCCTTACCTGTCTGAATTCTAAAGCCTATTTTTGTAATCCTGTTCTGCACTGTGAAGAATGGAATCTAATTTCAAAGAATATTTATATGTACTTTCAAAATGCCAGACATTTCAAACCCAGAGACACTACCCAGCTCTGGAGGAGAAAATGTAGCCCCTCTACCAACTATGCACTGTTTCTCCTTGCCGTTACATTATTAGTCATGTATCCATTGATGAAACTTTATGTAGAATAAATCTAGCGTTAAAATAAATAATCAGAATGGCATCCATAACACTTTCTCAAAATTCAAAATTTACCCACTGGTCCAAAAAGTGGGCAACCCCTGTCTTAGGTTATATGATGCACTCGATGCAGATGGGTGTGTGTGTTAGGATTGCCATATTTTGAAGAGCAAAAAAGAGGACACATTTGCCGACTACTACTTTTAACTATGGATCGCTGTGAAGACTCTCATTTTACATATCCATGAAAAAGAGGATAGGTTCTGGAAAAAGAAGGCATATAGCAACCCTAGTTTTGTGTGTCTATATGTATATGTTTCTACACCCCGCAAAAAATGTAAGTGATTTACCCTGGGTTGTAATCAATGTAGCACAAAAATTTCTTTGTACAATGGAGTGTTCTCCATCCCCACCCCTTCTTCTTCTTCTTTGCCAATCACTCGTAGCCGAGTAAGATAGTCTTCCATAAACACAGTTTTAACAGTGAGTCCGTAAGTGATTGTGGAGGCCAATTCTGGATCCACACGCCCTTCCACAGTCGGGACATTGGTTTCCGGGAGGGAGTTGATCACGGTGTGGATTTGCCAAGCGTGCCTTCCTCTTAGCATGTTTCTCCCTTGTGTCCTGAGTTTGAGTGTCTTCAAAGCCCATGACACCTTTGGTAAAGGCTTTTCTCCAACTGGAGCGCTTGCAGGCCAGTGTTTCCCAGTTGTCAGTGTTTCTACTACATTTTTTTAGATTTGCCTTGAGACAGTCTTTAAGCCTCTTTTGTTGACCACCAGCATTACACTTTCCATTTTTAAGTTCAGAATAGAGTAGTTGCTTTGGAAGACGATCATCAGGCATCCGCACAACATGACCAGTCCAACCAAGTTGACGTTGAAGAATCATTGCTTCAACACTGGCGATCTTTGCTTCTTCCAGTACACTGATTAGTTCACCTGTCTTCCCAAGTGATGTGTAAAATTTTTCAGAGACACCGTTGATGGAATCTTTCGAGGAGTTGGAGATGGTTTCCCTGTGAATGTGCCAGTCCTCAAACACTCTGCACTTCAATCGGGAATAAGCTGCACTCGCAGAGCTCAGGCGATGCTGGATTTCCGCATCAATATTGGGAGGAAGTCCTTGTGCTTGAGCAATTATTTAGGTTAATATCACCCAATGTAAGCCATTTGCAAGACATAATGTGTCATAGTATATGAGCTATGACATGTATCAATGTGCTCTCATTGTACCACTTTTGCATTTATATAACCCAGATCTACTGAAACCAGTGGAGACTTTGTTATTGACTTCACTGACAAATGATTATCCCCTACGTTATTTGAAATCCAAATTCTGAACATTCAGTGAACGGGCTGGAATATTATTGTAGGGTTTGGGGGTCAACTCAATTTAAATTACAATATATCACTATTATCCTGCTGAAGAAGGGAAACTTCAGTCTTGATAGCTGATGGAGATTGGAGAGGCTCTCAAAGAGACAAAATGGTTTTTGGACAAGTTAAAGCATTCTTTGGGATGTCTGTCCATGTATCAGGCATGAAAAAATCAAGGTATGCACAAACAGCAATATTATTAATATTTATGTGCTTTCATCTATCATTATAGACATATCTTAATAATGCCAACTTCTGAAAATACTAAATATTCTAACTTCAAGGAAATAGCAGCAGATTTGCATTCCTGAACATCATCTTTCTTTTCATAAGATTTTATTAAAGCTTTTTCATAATGAAATAGAACAAAATAAAACAAAAACAGAGAAAGAAAGAGAAAACACAGAGGCCTCTCTCAAAGGTAACTCTGAGCGTAACTCTTTACCTTTGTCACCCACAGAAAGTGTTGGACCCTCCCAGCTCTCACCTGCGAGCTTTCTTTTCTTCTCCCTGTCTCGGTGACTTACAAATAACAGTAAACTACATAATACATCATATGAAAAGTTGTTGTTGTTGTTGTTGTTGTTGTTGTTGTTGTTGTTGTTTTAAAATAAATTTAATTATTATGAAACATTATTATAATTTTTTTATTATAATAAAAGCAATAAAGTGCAGTACAAGCCTATATATTTCTACTCAGAAGTCCCACCGAATTCAGTAAGACCTACTCTCCTGTATGTATGCATAGGAGCCTAAACCAATAATATTTTGTTCAAAATGCTATTCTTATTCTCATTTATTAATCTCCTTCCACATACATCCCAAGGTGATATAAAAAAATACAATATAAACAGCTCAAAAACAGTTACCAAAATAACAGATGGCAAGTTTTAAAATAACACAAAACGGCCACGAAGGAAGAGGCCTATTCTGCCAGCGGGGCAAGTGTGAAGGAAAGAAATACTGTATATTCAATTGTTTCGAGTAACTTCAAGCAGTGGAAGCCTGTCATATCTTGACAGGAATGCTGGTCTAGTGAACAGGGGCAGCCACACTAAAAGTGCTTCTCTGAGTTACTGTGGAGTAGGCTTCCATTATCTTAGAACTCTCTTACCAAACAAAGTGACCTCCTGGGGGTATAAGAGATGAGGCAGTCTCTCAAGAAACCTGGTCCCAAACTGTAAGGGACCTTCTGTGTTAGTACCAAACCTTAAATTTGGCCCAGTCTCAGTGGCAGCCAGTGCAAAACGCACAAGCAAGGTGTTATTTGCTGGCAGCGGTTTGCTCCAACAGGCAATCTGGCCACATTCTGCACTAGCTGCTGCCTCTGAACTAACCTCAAGGGTGGTCCCACACAGAATACAAGCCAAGCTAGAAGAGTATTGAAGAATGCCAATATTAACCAGGGTCCCTGCCTAAAAGTAATTAATGAAATTATGGCAATAATCTCGTTCAAGCAACGGCATATACTGACTAAAGTACTAGGTTCCACACCTACCTCTGCTATTCTTAGAGCATCCAAAACATGGCTGTCCTTTTCAATGGCCTTTTGTTTCTGTAAAGATCTCCACACAGCATTCCTTAATCCTTCTCGAGTCACATCTCCAGCGAGTTCACTACGCAGTACAACTAGGTTGTAGACCACACCATAACGAATAATCCAGAATGGATCATGACCTGCAAAAAAATATTTCAGTGTCCCATGAGCATTCTATGCCTTTGCTAACGGAACATAAGGAGTGTTTTGCTGGATCACAGCCAGATCTATGTAGTCTTTATCATATATATATATATATTTCCAAATAGCAGACAGCTAATGCCTCTGAAAGCTCGGGCCCGATTCAAACATGGTGAGGCCTTTTAAACAAGGTGTGGAAAGCCCTAGCCCATGTCTGTGGTTCTACTCAGATGTCATCTCATTTAAAAGTTATTTACTATGTGCAATGGACCATTTGCATGCAGTGTTAGCGTCTCATCAACCCATTCTCCTGGACCATACACTGTTGGGGTGTCACTGCTATCGCTAAACCCAATGGCCCTGTGTATATAATATGTGGCTTTTTAACCATCCAGCTTGTGGGAAATCATCCTGCAGGTGCACTTTCCATTGCACAATTGACACATAAGCACACCCACAGGGCAGTCCATCAGTGACGTTGTTACAAATTGTCGCCTGTAAAACATCCCCAAATTCCAGCCAGTTACCACTTACCATTTTGATTCGGGGTTGGAAACGAGACATAAAATGCCCCCAGAAATGCCTTTTGTGGTATACTATTAAACCCAATCAATGTTAGCGGATTGCGGTAGTAAAAATAAATCCATAGATTTCTCACAGACAAATGGTAAATTGGGTCCTCCCTTAAAGAGGGTGCGTGTTGCAGTGAGACCTGGAACCCAATCCCCTTTGTTGTGGGTGGGTTCGATTGGTCAGCCACAACACCCGATTGGTAGGTCCCTCGTTGCTGGGTTCAACCTGGCCAATGGGCCGCAGTCCAAATGGATCGAGGGACCTATATATGCCCATGCATATGACCCAGAGCTTCCTCTTTCGGCTCTTGCATCAGAACACCCGCCCACCTCTCCCTATTTTTAGGGCTTTTTGCGCTTGACCTTGCTATGCCGTTGTGTATCGTCTGTCGTTGGGACAGGGTCACGGCAGGAATTTCCCCCACTTGGCTGATTGGCTGTTGCCATTTGGGTTTCGCCTGCCGCTTAGCAAATTGTCACAACTTGCAAGGTTGCGGGTAGGCTCTGGTTCAGGTGACAAGGATGGGAGAATGCTCTCGCCATCCCTATGTGAAGGGTATTCCATTAAAGGAATCCAGGGATTCAAATGGTTTGGTCAACCCCTGAGACCCCATGCCTGAGTGCCCATGCCTGAGTCTAGGGGGACATTTGGGTGGCGGACATAGTCTGTCCCCGACTTTCCGCTTATCCAGGTGTTCACCCTTGGCTGACCTATGATGGAGCCCTGGGTCAGCGCTACCTGGAGAGCAGGGAGCTAGTCGAACCAGAGCCTATGCAACCACTCACTTTCTGTAATCAATAAAGTTGTGGCCTAAATTCTGCCAAAAACCAAAACCAAAATTTGAGTCAAGTGTGAATTTATTTAAAGGGGAGGTTTCTGGGTCTGAACACGCAAAGGAATGTCAAGGAAGTGTGAGTAGGTTGGCACAATCTATGTAATGTTTTGGGACATTTTTGTAATTATGGACAGTGTTCTTGCAAGCTTTTTGATGGGGTAAGAAAAACATCCCACAAACCATTAGCGTTAGTTTTTAGTTGTATGATTTAAAGTTAATTGGGGGGGGGAGCAGCTTTCCCCCAATATTTATTTCTACAAGATTTTAACAGGATTTTTACTTTTAAATATAATTTTACTGTTTCTCATTGAAAATAAAAATCATATCTTATTATTACTGTTATCACCACCACCACCAAAACCATCATCAATATGCAGGACCAAAGGTTTACTGAACAGGGGGGGGGGGGAGTACTACGTCCTCTGAATAAGTGCTTTTTGATTCTGTGTGATTGGGTTTTCTCAAGCACACTTCATGTGACACCACAGAAAAACAAGAAAAGTGACACACTTGCGTGGCACACTTGACACATGTCCACTGGGAGAAGCATTGCGCATTGCTGGACTGAAGTATTCTACTCAGTTCTGTTTGGGACCACTGTTTTAATTTTCGGTTGACTGTGAGCAAGCAATGCTTCAGCAGCGCTAAAAGGCAATAGTGTGGAAGAAACTTGTTTGTCCCCAGAATTTGGTATTGAGTAGTACAGTCATACCTCGACAACCGAACGCTTCGACTTCCGAAGGTTTCGACTTCCGAAGTTGACAACCCCCGGAAGTCTTTTCTCTGCGTACGCCCGGCGCACGCGTTCTGTGCCTGTGCAGAGCGACGCGTGCGGTCGGCGCATGTGCAGAAGCGACGCTTCGAGAACCGAAAACCTCAACCTACGAAGACGGCCACAGAGACTAAAAACGTAAGAACCCTAAATTAAATAACCAATCATTAACTGCCTTTTCCTAATACCCTAAATCAAGTGACTGAGGTGGTAGCTTCACACTGCCTAATGGCAGAGCCAGCCCTGGATACAGAGAACAGAGGCTTATTGAATTCATGCTGCCAGGTGTTTAATTCTGAAACATAATAATAAAATCTTTCAGTTCATGGATTTTGTTTGCCGAAGGTGGCACAAAGGAATTGTCAAAGATAAATAAGTAGCTGAAGGAGAAAGAAGATTAGGAGGATATCAAAAGAAGCTGCCTTGGCTCATTTTTTCATGAAAAGATGCTTGTACACAATATTTATGTTTATGCAGCTATTATATTAGGTGTGAAGAATATGCTAGGCTTGTGAAAGTGGTCTGATCCCAGGCCTTCTCAGCATGGAATTGTTCCGTTTGTAGAGGAAAATATAGCTCTTGCCTTTCCAGCTGAAAACAGAAATGCTACAAACACACACACACAAATGTAACAATATTTGAGGTGTCAAAAGATGAGAATATGTTAAATGACTGTGCTCATCCTTAAAATATTTTCTCCTCCTGCCTTATATCATGTTACCTTGTCATTAGCAGTATTCCCAACATGCCCTCCTAATTAGAACAGGGAATATAACAAATGTTGAGGAAACATCAGTCATCTCTTTAGAGGCCTGCTACTCTAATGTGCTGACTGTCTCCAGAAATGGAGCTCCACATCTTTCATTCTTATGAATGTCAATGGCAATTTAAAGCATGCCCCTTCGCTAAGAGGAAGTTCTCCTCACCATACTGAATCAGGCGGTTAGATACTTTCTAAAACGTATACAGACAACGCTAGCTGCAAGTCCCCCTGGAAGTAAGCAGCTAAATTCATAGAATCGTAGAATGGGAAGGGACCCTGAGGATCATCTAGTCCAATCCCCTGAAATGCAGGAATATGCAGCTGTCCCATACAGGGACTGAACCTGAAAACTTGGTGTAATTTGATGTGGATTAAAGGTAAAGGTAAAGGGGCCCCTGACCATCAGGTCCAGTCGTGTCCGACTCTGGGGTTGCAGCGCTCATATCGCTCTATAGGCCGAGGGAGCCGGCGTTTGTCCGCAGACAGTTTCCGGGTCATGTGGCCAGCATGACAAAGCTGCTTCTGGCGAACCAGAGCAGCGCACGGAAACGCCGTTTACCTTCCCGCTGGAGCGGTCCCTATTTATCTACTTGCACTTTGATGTGCTTTCGAACTGCTAGGTGGGCAGGAGCTGGGACCGAGCAACGGCAGCTCACCCCGTTGCAGAGATTCGAACCGCCGACCTTCTGATCAGCAAGCCCTAGACTCTGTGGTTTAACCCACAGCGCCACCTGGGTCCCCATGCTTAATCAAGGTGGATTACTTCTGCACAAACATGTATAGGGTTGCCCTGCACTCAGTTCAGGTTGTACAAGAGAAATATAAGAGGATTGTGGCATTTTGTTTTTGCTTCTTTTGGTAGAGCATCCACACCCAGAAGATACAAAAACATAATAGTCGCTGCATGCAACAAATATGTACCACAATGGGCCCTGCTATCACTTTAAAAATGCCTTCTCCTGATAGTGCTGTTGGTTATGACTGAAGAGTAATCTTTGGAAATCCTATCCACAGATACAAAGAATATTTGAGAACCATTAAAAATGGCGACCTTTTGTTTCCATTATAAATATGAAAAATGAAAAATTGCAGTGTCTTAAATTCCTAGCTACTGCAATCCAGTTGCATGCAGGGAATCCTCTTCTCTCAGGAAGCGAATGTCCTGCATGTCAAAAGAAGTCCTGCGCATGCATGCAAAACCCCTTCATAGAAATGAAAAGGAAGTCTGCCTTTGCATGCAGCAATTGACAACTCCTTAAACGCATCCTTCATGTAAATATATTTCAGCTAGCAGTACTCCAAAGGAGAAGGGGCTGCCCGGTCAACAGCTGATCAGGAGATATGAATTCTTGCTTGATCAAGCCAACAGTCCAGGAAACAGAGTTTTGGCCCACTGCTGCCCAAGGCAAGATATGAGGCACAACCACTTCTGCCAAAAGTGGGGTTTTATTGGGCCACCATCTTTTCTTTTCTTTTTGTAACAAGCCTTTGGCTTCCATAGAACTCCCCCTTCAGGACTGTTGATCTTTTCATGAGGCATACTGGACCATAGCTTGAGGACGAGAATAAAGGCAGGAAGGTAAACTGTGTTTTAAAAAATAGGGACATAAATGAATCCATAGTCAGCCAAATGCCTACCGAGTCCAACCCACTATTTTCCAAATGGCCAACCAGGTGACCAAGCAGATGACTTGCCCAGTGAGGCAGAGCTACGACTATAGCATCACTGCAGCTGTGGCTTTCCAGATCACATTGAGCCAATCAAGGGCTCTCACAGGTGTGTCCCAGCAGCTCTGCTCTCACCGCCTTGGCCCTCCCCCTGTAAGATGAAGCAACTCTGCTGCTGGGAGACTATTGTGACTCTGCTCCAGTGGGTAAGTCACTCCTGTGACCACAGGAAACCCAGAAACAAGGAGTGAAAGCAATTGACAGCTGTTAATGCATATGTTCTCAAACAAAAAAATCCAAAGAATATCACCTTGAGCTTCTTCTTCTTTTCAATTTCTTACCCACTGTAAACACAATAGTTCCATTGTGAACTATCTGAGAGCCAATAAAACTTGGGGGGGGGGGGAGCTGCATTAATAACTTGCGCAATTTACATGTGAATCTTTAGACATTAAATACAGTGGTACCTCGGGTTAAGAACTCAATTCGTTCTGGAGGTCCGTTCTTAACCTGAAACGGTTCTTAACCTGAGGTGCCACTTTAGCTAATGGGGTCTCCCACTGCCGCCGCGCCGCCACCACGCAATTTCTGTTCTCATCCTGAAGCAAAGTTCTTAACCCGAGGTGCTATTTCTGGGTTAGTGGAGTCTGTAACCTGAAGCGTCTGTAACCTGAAGTGTCTGTAACCCGAGGTACCACTGTACATTAAGCTGGCTGCCTCAGAAATATATGAAGCCTGTGTGTTACCATAAAAAGTCACTGGTCGTGATCACCACAAACTCATCTTCCATAGCAGTTCTCAGTAATGGTTCTCTCAATTATCTTTCAGGGATGAAAATCCTGAGAAAGCTTGAAAAGTATTTTTTCTTATAGGAAAAGATTGTAGGTCATACTCAAAGATGTCAAGGCTGCAATTCTAAGCACTACTAGGGAGAAAGTCCAGTTAGAATCCATGGGATTTGCTTCCTAGTAAACGTGATCTGTGTCTGCAACCATGTGTAAACTTACTTAGGAGTAAGCCTAATTGAATGCAATGTGAATTACTTCCAAGCAAACGTGCACAGAATCAAAATGTAAGGCTTCCATTATATACAATGCATAAAATGCATAATTACTTGAAGACATCTTGAACTCAGCGGGACTGAGTGAAAATGGATAGGTTTAAGCTGTTCAGCAGCTTACTTTCCTGAAAATCTTCACTCAACTTGTTCGCAGATCACAGCCCTAATAGGGAACTATTAAGAGATGGCATTTAATCAGTCCTTTGGCTGAGGAGGTGATATTTTACTTTTAAGATAATATACAGAGAACAAGGAAGCATAGAAATACTGACAATCATAGGCAGATAAAAAAACGAGGAAGATTAATTAGACAAGAATGGATGAGTTCATGCTGAGCATATGAATGGGGAAATGGCGCTACACAGGCCTGGCAGGCAATCCAAATTACCCGGTACTTTCATCCAGACTGAATCTTGAAATGCTTTTGGACATTGCGATACAAGCATTGAAGTCCTAAAATTGCATCTAAAGAGTGAGTACAGCAAGATCATGAATCAAAGCAGAAGGAATCGTATGTTTGTTTGGATACAGTTCTCACAGAAGTGAAGCCAAGATTGTCTGGGTTTCAGATAAGAATTACATCCCGGAGGTAACCAGGTTACATCAACGAATGGGCAGAAATGGGGCTACGTTTATACCTGGAATGTAATGGAAAGTCATAAGCAAGATGCCAATGCAGATATGAAGTCAAGTCTATTTGAGAAGCTTGGTTTAAAAAAAACAACCTCAAGTAAGGACGTTTTTAAAACCCTGGGCCAAGTCAGTTACAGGATGAAACCATCATGTTGATAACATAGACTGGAATATGTAAACTCTGAGATGTGATGAAGTCTAAAGCCTTCAGCACATGCCTACCTTGTAAGTTGATTCACATTCTCAACATGATTTGTCCTAGCAACACAGAGAAGATCACCTTCTATTCCCTTTCCCCAATCAGAAGTGCAAAGCAACAGTTGCCTGTAAAAATATATTCCTAGTCCATTTAAGCAAATATGGTGCAGAAGAGGAGATGCTTGCATGTAATCTTAAGGGAATGGAAGCAGCTGCAGAATGGAAGCCCTAACGTCTTTGTTGGAGTCATAGGGTAGCTCAAGATGTGGCATTTTTTTTTATGAACAATACACAAACTTAAGAAAGGGTAGAGAATTTCAAGAGAGATCTTGACTGGGCTGTTCAAAGATTGAGCTCCCAATACAGTGGTACCTTGGTAGTCAAATGGCTTGGCTCCTGAACAAATCGGCCCCCTAACACCGCAAACCCAGAAGTGAGTGTTCCGGTTTGCAAACGTTTTTCAGAAGCCAAACATCTGACGCGGCTTCCGGTTGAGTGCAGGAAGCTCCTGCAGCCAATCGGAAGCCGTGCCTTGGTTTTCGAACGGACTCCCGGAACGGATTAAATTTGAGAACCAAGCTACCACTGTATTGACAACCATCATTTTTCATCTGTACATTTAACATCTTCCCGGCATTATCAATCACCCATCAAAATTCACAAGTAAAAGAGAGAGAGAGGGAGAGAGAGATAGTTAAGTCAGTAGAACATGAGACTCTTAATCTCAGGATCGTGGGTTCAAGCCCCACAATTGGCAAAGGATTCCTGTATTGCAGTGAGCTGGATTAGATCATGCATCCCCAACCTTCGCCCTCCAGATGTTTTGGACTACAATTCCCATCATCCCTGACCACTGGTCCTGTTAGCTAGGGATCATGGGAGTTGTAGGCCAAAACATCTGGAGGGCCGCAGGTTGGAGATGCCTGAACTAGATGACACTTGTGGTCCCTTCCAACTCGATGATTCTAAAGTGATTCTAAAGGTCAGAAAGGGCTGGAATTTCCACCAGTGCCTCTCCTTTGTTACCACATGTCCATGACTGCACATCTATACCGCACAAATGTGCATCCAAGGGCACCTCCACACTGGAGTTCAATGTGAATTTGGAGCTGCTTATGTCTCTCCTGATTGATTGATTGATTGATTGATTGATTGATTGATTGATTGCTTTTGGCAGCATCCACATAATGCTTCCAAAATGCCAGTCAAGACTGGAGGGTGGTAGAGGGGTTTGTGAGTAGAAGTGGTTGAATAAAGCAGACTAAATCCAGAAAGGTAGATAGCTTGGCAACTTTGCGGAGTTATTAAGAGGTAAGCGGAATAAAACTGCAGCAGGAAGGCTGCTGTAAATAACATTATACACACAAGAGTCCTCTGATTAAGCAATCAGACAGCGGAGTAGGCCAGGCCAGGCTTCTAACAGAACAAAACTACTACTGTAATTAAGACATACTGAACATGGTAGACCTTGTAGATACAAGAAGCACGGGCTGAAGGAAATGCCTTTGGCATTATCCAACACCTCTCCCTCTTGAACAGGGGCAGGCAATCTAAGGCCCATGGGCCGCCCCTGCTCTTGAAAGACCAGCTTGCGGCCAGGACTCTCTTGATATCACAAGAGCTCTGCAAATTTGCTATGACACTCACCAGTTGCTTAAAAACACTAACGACTCATAGCCTGCAAGTTTTTATCCTCTGTTCCAACTTCTCACAGGGAGGGAAGCGCCAGAAGGCCCTCGGAGCTGGACCTCAGTGTCTGGGCTGAACAATGGGGGTGGAGGCGCTCCTTGAAGTGTTCCCATTAGAGGAATTCCTTGCCCTCCTAAGTTACAGCAGATGCAGAGCTGGAATCTCATTTCCCCGGAGCGCCAACACTCCTTGTATATATTGAAAACTAGCAGGGAAATATGGAGTTCCTACCAACAAGGCTTCACCCAAAAGATGATGAAAATGTTACAAACTGCCCCTGATTCATTTTTACTCTAAATAAGAGTTTTTTGGGGGGGCGATCCGAGTCCCAAAGCAAATTCCTGCCCTGCTCATGATCCCACCAAGTTTGACAGCAGCTGCTAAAAGAAAAGAAACAAGGTGATAGCCCCCCCCCTTTGCTGGTATGCCAGCTGAAGAGGGGGGACTTGTAGGTACATGCAAGAGTGTGGGTGACCACTCTCAACCCTAGCATGTGACTTCCAGTGGGTTGGCTAAAGGTCAATACAGTCCTTGGAATAAATAAATAAAAAGATCTTTGGTGAGTCAATGACAGGTTATTGCAAGCACAACAGAGACGTCATCAGCCTACATACAGCCTGTCTCAAAATCCATGCAATGAAATTACAAGTATCGCAGACCAAACCTACTATGTTCTAGCCACTCATAAATGGATTTATAAATCCAGTCATCATTAGCCATACGGCTCTTTTCCCGTTTGACTTAAGCTCCATTACTTATTCCTGAACAGATAAGATGGACAAAGAGGGCCTATACTATAGAAATGCTTGTATTTATTGCAATCAATGAATCAATCAATGGTATCTATTCCTGCTTACAGAGACAAACAGATGCCAATATGTTAGGTCTGTCATAAAAGGGGGGGGCCCTGAAATCTAATAATAATGTCTAGACATTTGAGAGAAATCTGTTATAAAACTAGTCATCCAGGGTCCCCAGCAGTATTGTAAGGCTCTCTCTTCAGTTCTGCTTTGCATGACCTAGTGGCAGCTATCAAAAATGTTGCTTTATATATTGGAAGACATATATGCCCTTGACAGCTCAGCAAGTGAATATGCTGGGGGTGGAGGGTAGGGTATAAAAAGCCTCCGCAACAAAAGCTCTTTGAAAAGAAAGAAAGTTAAAGAAGAAAGATCCATTAGGTATTCAAGGAATATGAAAAGGAAAACGATTCCTTTCATATTCTAATTCAAGTTTTCTGCTCACTGCTAATAGAGTAACCACTGAGAAACAAGAATGTATTTAGTAATTCTGCAGGTGTTCCACCTCTCCCATACCTCTCCAACACCAGCGTCAGGCATAGCTGCCAACTCTCCCGCTGAAAAATGCGAGATCAGCAGCGGCGCAGCACCGGAAGTCGCTTCTACGCATGTCTGGACATACGTAGAAGCAACTTCCAGTGCCGGCACTGCCCAATTTCCGGTGCCCAGACATGGGCAGAGCAGCACCCAAAATGGAGCCTCCCTGGCAGGTAGGAAATCCAGGGGATTTCTGGGATTTTTTTCTATTCGGGATAACCGCGGGAAACGGGTTAAAATCCGGGGGTTTCCTGCAAAAAACGGGAGACTTGGCAGCTATGGCATCAGGACTAAGATGTTTTGAACATAAAGCATTCCTTCCATGCATTGACCCAACTTAAAACAAAAAGGGTGAATTTGTTGTTGTGGTGTAAGCATCTCCAACAGGCAACATGACCTCTAGCATAAACGTGTCGCCTCTTCTGCAGGAGCTAACTTTATGGCTCCTGTCCTGTGACAAAAACATTTGTACTGATATCAGTCCACAGCTTCAATAATCTTTATCGAAAACAGAAAAGGGGGGGGGCAAAAAGGATCCTAGATAATAAAATTAGATCGAGGGAATATTCCATCGTACATTATTTGGCTCAACAGAAACAGAGGCTTGAAATATGAGAATACTTATTGGAATAAACTGGCACAGATTTTTTTACAAATATATATATATATAGGTCACTTATTTAGGCATTCCTTAGATACAGTACAGACCTTACAGCAAGGTGTCATCAATATGCTGATGAGACCCAGCTCTATTCCTCTGTAACATCTGAAATCTTGCAAGCTCCGATACCTAGACTCGGTCGTGGGCTGGATGAGGGCTAACAAGTTGACTCTGAATCATGGCAAGATGGAGACACTGTGTGCGACTGGTCCCCAAGTGCAGATAATTGGTTAATTGCAATTATGAGATCATACACTCCCAAGAAGGAGCAGGTTCCTCATCAGGAAGTGCTCCTGGATCCACCTCTGTCACTAAAGGCCTAGGTGAGGAGTGTCTTTTATCAGCTGTGGCTGGTAAAACAGCTGTGGCCATTTCTGGACCGGAAAAAGCCTATTCACTCTCATCCATGGGCTGGTAACCTCCAGTCTGGATCACAGCAATGCACTCTGTGTGGGACTGACTTTGAAGGTGACCCAGAAGCTTCAGCTAGTGCAAACTGTGTTGAGTTGATTTCTCACTGAGGCAGAATATGGTCATCACCCTGCTGAAAGAATGGTAGAGTCTGCCAATTAGCTATCGAGTTGAGTTCAAGGTGCTGGTTCTGGTGTACACAGACTTATAAAACTTGCGGCCAGGATACCTAAAAGATCTTCTCATCCCTTATACACCTAACCAATTCTTCAGGACAGGACAACCTGTAGGGTTGGCAATGACAGAACTGGGCTGTTATTGTGGCAGCACCTACCCTCTGAAACTGCCTCCCATTACCTATCACAGGGACTGTCTTTATTGTCTTTTGAAGAATTTTCTCTTTCAGCAAGCGGAATCTTTTCTTCTAGTCATTACCAGAATTTATTTGAAATTGTTTTTATATGTGCAGTTGTATTGTATGTGGCATTTAGTGTATTGCAAAATTGCTTTGAGATGCTTCATGGCAATTCATAAATGAAATGAAATAGTAATAATACCTTCCAGACACCAATAGGAGCTCCCATTTGTGTAACATTCTACATTAAAGTTTAATATGTTCATTTTATGTGAATGGCTTTCAGTGGGTAAAGCATAAATTGGAAGCACAGCTACATTTATTATCTGCTTTGCAAATGCTTTCCTTCGTATTTTCATATATACACATACGGACACACACATGTATGCGTACACTCTCTCCCCCCACACACACACATACATATACTCATACACTTGCCTGTGTACATGTGTAAATATCTTTAACATAAATGCAGAAGAAATATATTCAACCCAGACTTTAATAAGCTCTCCATGGGAGCCCAGCTTTTGTTGATGTGATTGATGAGACAGTGATAATGGCAGAGAGACCTGTCATTTTTAGCAAAATTTGAAAACTGAACTCTTCAGAGCTATAGCAAGACAAGCATTTTGTTGAGTGATGGGAATTCTGACGGGGTTTATTCGGTCCCACTGCATACAGTGGCATGGACATAGGTAAACAGACAACCAAAAAAGATCTATGTCGCAATGAGCCACAGACAGAATATCCTGGGCTGTGATCTTGTCAGATCTAATTAGCTAAGCAAGGTCAGAAGTGGTCAATAATTTGACAGCATCTGTTTAGGGAAAACCAAGCGCATACTGGTGAGTCAGTTCTTTCCTTTATGAATCACTACTACACTAAGCATAAGCGCTATTGGAGTGCTCTTGGGGACCTTCATGCATGTCATTGCACAGATAAGATGTAAAGCGGTTGTTGTATTAAAGTTATTTGGCTCAGCGATGGCACTGGCTTGGACATGTCCACACAATGGAAGATGGCAGGATCCCAAAGGGTGTGCTCTACAAAGAGCTGGCTTCAGGCAACCAGGCCTGTTGGCAGACCCACTCTGCTTTACAAAGATGCCTGCAAATGTGACATTAAGGGCTGGCAGTACTAATCCTGCCATATGGGAATTCCTTGCAGATGACCACAGCACCTGGAGACAGGCCGTGTATCCACAGCAGTGACCAGAAGAGCAATGACCGCTGGGAGGAGCACAGAAAGAAGAAACAGCGTCAGCAGAAGTGGGTGCCATGCCTTCATCTGTCCCAGCTGCAACAAAACACATCCATATCCATCTCTACAGTCACAGCAGGCGCTGTGACTCTCCAGTGGTTTGACTTCACCCACAAAGGTGCACTCTTCCATTGTATTCTGAGACAAACAGATGCTAACCAAACATTTTGCCACTAGGGATTTTTGGGGGGTGGGGGTGGGGAATAAATTCATTTCATTTTGAATTTTAATGTAAATCTATCATTCTCATTTTCTGAAACAATTTATGAACCAAAACCCAGCTGTCCTTCGAAATTCATGCTTCTCCAAATTTTGTGGTGCAAATAATGTGTACCAAAATGCACACGTTAGGAGAAAGTGTGCATTGAAATGCATACATTTGTTCAATGTAACATATATAAATTATCATTAATTATTAAATTTGTTGGTCCCTTTTTTTGCCACGGCAATTCAAAGTGACTTAGAGTATTTTAAGCAAAAAACAAACACATACATACAGTGGTACCTTGGTTTATGAACACAATTGGTTCCGGAAGTCTGTTCATAAACTGAAGCGTTCATAAACTGAAGCGAACTTTCCCATTGAAAGTAATGGAAAGTGGATTAATCCGTTCCAGACGGGTCCGCGGAGTACTTAAACTGAAGCGTTCATAAACTGAAGCATGGGTGTAATTGGTTCCGGAAGTCTGTTCATAAACTGAAGCGTTCATAAACTGAAGCGAACTTTCCCATTGAAAGTAATGGAAAATGAATTAATCCGTTCCAGATGGGTCCACGGTGTTCATAAACCGAAAATTCATAAACCGAGGTGTTCATAAACCGAGGTTCCACTGTATATTAAAGCTAGCATAAAGGGTGGGTGGAGGATCTAAACCAGGGGTAGTCAACCTTTCTATACCTACCACCCACTAATACATCTTTCTTGATGATTAAATTTCCTTACCGCCCACCAGTGCTTGATGGAAGGAGGATTCAGCTTGTGCCATAGAACCCCCTACTGCACACCTAGAATCCTGAAACGCCCACTGGTGGGTGGTAGGGACCAGGTTGGCAACCCCTGATCTAAACAATCATTCTGTGTGTGTTTCATTACATTAAAAATTTAATTACATTACATTGCACCCATGTGAAAAGGCCATAGCCAGTTTAAAGCCAAAGGCATGATTATAAAGGAATGTTTTTGCCAGGCACCTAAAGATACATAACAATGTGTTGAATTAGGAGGATTTGCAGGTAGGAATGTGTATATTTGCCGCAGGCAAAGTGGCATTCAAAAATCTGTTTATTAGGAGAAATCCACACTAAAATGCTGACGAATTTTCACAAGGATTTAAAACAAAAAATGCAAATAAATGAGATGCAGATATGTGACGAACTGAAGACCAAAAAAAATGAAACTGGCAGAAAGATACAACCATCCCTATTCACCATCCCCCACAACTTATCTCAAGTGCATAATTCATAACTTAATGGCTTAGTCCAAGTTGATTAACTATCCCTAACAAAGAAGGAAAAATAGTTCTACAGCTGTTTCTTAATATCTTTGTACTTTCTCCCCATTCCCTTTAATGAAGTTCTAGCTGCAGCCTCAAAGGCTTTTAAATTAGAAAGACAGATATAACGCATTTGAACATTCCCAACACTAATCAAAGATGCTCTGTTTCAAACTGCATCCTAAGATAGCCTTTCAAATGAGTCTGATCTAATAGTCTTTAGACGAATGACAACAACTGTAGTGAGAAACAGCAGAGCTGCAGCAGAACCTCACAATTCCATGAAACCACTCCAGTCTTTCTTCCTCACTTGTAAGCTTGATGTTTTTTCTGTTCCCTGTTGCAGCCCTCCGAGCAAGTTCTGTTGATTCCACTTCCTTGCATTTGATAGTGCTAGTGAAATGGACAAAGTTCTTACCCAGCTCTCTGATTACTTCCTGCCAGGGGTGTCTTAACCACAGAGGCTAGTGGTGCTGTGCAGGGCGCCAAGTTCTGGAGAGTGCCAGGGAACAGGCAGAGGCTGGACGTGGGGGCCCCCCGGCATCAGCTCATTGCCCTCGCCCACCTCCGCCATGCCATGCCGAAACAGCGCCGCGCCCGGAACCTCTGACTGTCCGCCTGCCTGCTGTGCCGTGGCCACCATGGCATGAAGCGGCTAGCTGAGCCAGGAGCTTCTGCATCCAGCCTCCGCCTCTTCCCCACCGGAGGAGCTGCCTTCTAGCCGCTGCCCGCCTCCTCCAGCCCCGCAAAGCTGGGCACGTCGCCGGCAGCGCTGTCCTCCCTAAAAAAGGTCGGCAACTCTGGGAAACGGAGGGAGCGCCGGAGGGATCTTTGCACCACAACACCGGATATGCTTAAGACGGCACTGCTTCCTGCACAGCAGGAAATGAGAAAATGTACTCTCCCCTTGCAGTAGGCAAACACACACTAGGCACCTTTTTTTTTTTAAGCGGGCAGGAGCGCGCACAGCACAGCCCTTTCCTCCCTCCAAAAGCTGGGCTGCCTTCTATACAGGGATATCTTGGTCTGTGTCTACTAGGGAGGGGGAACATCACAGCTGTCACTGCCAAATGATTTGGCAGGATCATTCAGTTCAAGGGAAATGCAGATGGGACGTGTTTAGTAGGATTGTTTGGGTGAGCTCCCAAACCCCTGCTCCCCTTCAACTCAAGTTTCCTGGCTGCCTCAAAAAGATAAACATGAAAATTGTATGCATCGAGGTCAGATGCACTGCAAAGACATTGATTTCTTTTCACAACATTTTTGAAGTTTGACAGTGGCGGCAGCAATGCTTTTTAGAAGCAGCCTTTAAAATCAAGCATACATATATTTGTCTCAGCTTTTATGACAGATGTCATCGACATTGCTATGTGGGAAGATCATTTAAGATGCACAAAACTATTAGAGGGAAAAGGAAGGTTAATAATAGGCTTTTTGTGCAGTATGTATCTTGTTAAGATGCAGAAAAAAGGATGAAAAGTTCATCTCAGCATTGACAAGGAGAGCCAGGGGCCTGTTACCTTACCAAAAATGAAAGACAAAGAGCATGTAAAGGGCATTTTGACTGACTTATCCATGGACTATACATACACAAGCAAAATATTAAGATGGACGAAAAAAACAATAATGATCTTTCACTTGCAATGACTGTATTCCTGTATTATACACTAAATCAAGCTCAATACATAAAAATAAATGTGTGCTCTGGACTACATATGGGAAGAATTAACAAGATTAATTGTCTCTTCACAGACTTCATTTGAACTATCTCAAACAAAAACTGACCCCAAATCTATTTAGGACAAAAATGAGATTTAATGTTTTCTACTGACCTGGACATATATCCTGATTATTGCAGCGAAGCCTGGTTTTCTTTATTTTAAATAAAATGCAGCTGCAAGGGGATCCCAATTAAATCAGAGCACTGATTCCCAACCCTAATGTTTGGTCCAAACTTCTGCCTAACCAGAAAGGCAAAAGGAGCCGTCCCACAGATCAAGAGGTCCTGGATAGGAGGGGAACTGTCAAGCAAAGAGTTGCAAGCAGCATAACACGAGATGTTGTTTTAGCGCTGGCTTGCTTGGCATCAATTGAGATTTATAACTGGTTCTGCTATCCAAACGTTTCCTGGAATGTCATTGGACCCCATGAGGAATCTGGAGAGCTGCCAGATACGAATGATGCTGCCTCTGTTCCTGGGCATCTTGGCATGCCTGGAGCCATGAGTGCATGGGTTCCATTCAATTGATGGCATCCTTGAGATCAGCCTCCTTCCTAGCTGATGTGGTGTTTGTATGTTTGTAACCTCTGTGAACTCCTCTCGGACCCTGTAAGTATTTGGGCCGACAACAGCTCTTTTTCCTCAGAGGTGGTGATACACAAAAGGGAAGGAGGTATTCAACTCTTTTACCCTACACCAGTTTCCTGAGCAAAATCATTCCTTTCTCCCAGTGTTGCTATTTACCTCCAAAGGAAAGAGTTCACCAACATGATTTTCCTGCACAACAGGTAGGTTATTCCCAAGCCAAAGGTCTAGCGAACAGGGTTTTTGCCAGTATAGCCTGACTTGCAAATTACTAAATTGCACATATCAGCAAGAATAACTTTGCTAAATCAATCCCATTGTTTGCCATGGCTACAGCAGAGTGGGCGTTCACAGAGCAGGGTTGGGAAATATTTAGTGCTATGGAGTCTGAATGCACAGTACCTAAATGAGGTTTGTGAGGTAGTCCCTGTACTCTTACTGACTACAGCGTAGGAAAGAAGGAGCTGGTAATTTATCCTAGATTGATTTTCTCAGGTCAGCTTGGCTTCCAAGTTCCTGGCGCAATGTTATCCAGGTCACAGAAAATGTCTATACCTTACCACAGGTGTGGCACATTTCTAGTTCATGTTCACGGCACACAAAGATATTGTAGCATTTACCTGTGCAAATGAGTATTTTCTGCTTAAAGGGAGAATGCCTGGGAAGGTATCAAGAAATGTGCACTTTGGAGAAAAGGTGCTTAGGTACATTGAGGTCCAGCTCTGAGGGCCTTCTGGCGGTTCCCTCACTGCGAGACGTGAGGTTACAGGGAACCAGGCAGAGGGCCTTCTCGGGAGTGGCGCTCACCCTGTGGAATGCCCTCCCATCAGATGTCAAGGAAATAAACAGCTATCTGACTTTTAGAAGACATCTGAAGGCAGCCCAGTTTAGGGAAGTTTTTAATGTTTGATGTTTTGTTGTTGTTGTTGTTGTTGTTGTTGTTGTTGTTGTTGTTATCACCATCATCCTCATCATTAATTCTGTTGGGAGCCACCCAGAGTGTCTGGGGAAACCCAGCCAGATGTGTGGGGTACAAATTATTATTATTATTATTATTATTATTATTATTATTATTATTATTATTATTTCAAATCACACATTATAGAGTTCATTTAGGATACGGTAGACTTAGTTTCAGCACATGCTACCTAAAATCAGTTAATGTCAATTGATCAGTTATTACAATGGCTGTGTTGAAGTGATGGTAAATGGTAGATGAGTTCTGGGGTTCTCCTTCTTTAATTTACTCTGCCCATTGCCCTTTCTGCTTCATAACCCAGGAAGTCCTTCTCATCTGTGTGGTGCCACCTCTCTCCAACCCCTTTCCCCAGCTATTTCTTCCATGTAACTCAACAATCCACACCAACAACTAAAAGAAGTCTAAAATATCACTGCATTCCTTGTTAGCCTGACTTTTCCCATTCCTCCTCTATCCTGGTTGCTCTGCTATCCTAATCTATCCCTTCCATTCCTTGTTCCTCTATTGTCTCCCTGCACAGACAAAATTTAAATTGTAGTTTCCTTGTGATACTGGCTTGAGGGTGGGGTGGGGGTGGGGGCTATGCCATGTTGTATTCTCGCATGTTTACTGCAGGTGCTAAATAAATAAATAAATTATCCATAAAAGGAGGGGTGGAGAAGCTTCCCTAAAGAATTTTCGCAAGCCCTGTTATTGGCCTGCACTTCAGGATACCCAAAGGCTTTGAATAGCCAAAAGAAATATAACATTACAGAGTTATCCAAGAAATGGGCTTCCATGGAAGACCTCAAGCTGTGACTGCTGAAGGCCAGCACAATCCTACATAGAGTTAGCCAGTTATTAAACAGTCTATGGGTAATCTCACCTTTCCTTCTTACCATAGTCAAATCGCAAGAACCCTTTATGAAACAAACAGCACCACTTGACATGGCCACTATACC
Source organism: Zootoca vivipara (assembly GCF_965207765.1). Lineage (NCBI taxonomy): Eukaryota > Metazoa > Chordata > Lepidosauria > Squamata > Lacertidae > Zootoca > Zootoca vivipara. The sequence continues at coordinate 20,890,398 of NC_142593.1, read as the reverse complement.
ACTTCCCCTCACTCAACAGGTTTCAAGCATGTATTCCTTCCATTTCCATTGCTCATTATGCTTTCAAGTGCCGTCATATCACTTAACGTATGTGAACAAAGTAAATGGCTAAACTTGGCTTAGTGCTTCGGTAACGAATGGCTCTTTACTGCCAGGTTACTGAATTAATCGAATTTTGTCATTCCACATCTAGTATTACCGACTTTAAGACATGCACATTTTCACACTATATAAAAGTTGCCGATAACATAATTGTGCATCTGAACTTCAGCTTCAGTCCAGATGTCACTGTTACTGCAATCCTAAAAAATAAAAATAGAGACAAGTAATATCAAAAGTGATCCTTTGTTTTGAAATCACAGGTGTTGAAGTCCCTATATTTTAGCCTTCCATAAGCTAAAATGTCTTCCCGAATATCACAAACTTCTTTATCAATAATGTGCCATGGATATTACAGAAAAAATAGATTGATTGTGATCCCAGATGACTCTGCGCCAATGCTCATCTAGTTTAAAATGAACTTTCTTATGGCTTAAACCCATCCCCCCCCAAGTAGTAAACTTTACTTCATGATTGGATTGTTGCCTGTGATCTTGTACAAATCTCACAGGATAGAGAAGCTGCTCCTTCCCCTCCCCACCCACCCCACCCCAGTAACTTAAGATATGTAGCTGAATATTTTTTCACAGTGCCACACACCCCTGCAGTAACTCATAGTTTGCTTAGTCAGATGGCACTCAAGGGAGAACTGCAAGTGGACAGCCAGACCAGTTCCACAGCTAAAGTTGACTAGAGACAAATCACATCATTTTCCAAACATGCTGATCCCAGCTGATCATCTAACAAATGCTTTAACTTTATCCTGTAAAACAGGCATGTCAAACATGCGGCCCTCCAGATGTTTTGGCCTACAACTCCCATGATCCCTAGCTAGCAGGACCAGTGGTTGGGGAAGATGGGAATTGTAGTCCAAAACATCTGGAGGGCCGCAGGTTTGACATGCCTGCTGTAAAATAAATTGTACCATCAGCCGTCACTTCATGTCAGCTGTGCATTAAAATGCTTGGACTTTTATTTCTGTCCAGCAGCTCACTAGTAAACATTGCAAATTTCCTGTTCAATTAATGCGTGCTTGAGATTTGTTAAGTATGTACCAGCATGGAGAGGATTTTTTTTTTTGTCGTTCCAGAAGACATGACACACCAACTTTTCATGTTTCTTAAGGGCACGGTTTAAAGTGGTTAATTAGAAGTTATTATGTTCATACTGAAAGTAGCATGGGCTGTAATTTGAATATTCCTTTGATCATAAGTATATTTATTTATAAACAAGCCCCATTAAATCCCTAGTAAGTGCGTTCAGCATTGTAATACAGTGGTACCTCTGGTTAAGAACTTAATTCGTTCCGGAGGTCTGTTCTTAACCTGAAACTGTTCTTAACCTGAGGTACCACTTTAGCTAATGGGGCCTCCTGCTGCCCCCACGCCGCCAGAGCACGATTTCTGTTCTCATCCTGAAGCAAATTTCTTAACCTGAGGTACTATTTCTGGATTAGTGGAGTTTGTAACCTAAAGCGTCTGTAACCTGAAGCGTTCATAACCCGAGGTACCACTGTATTAATTTCCGACAAGACCAATACCTTTTTATTATAATCCTGAAATCTGGAGCATTTTTTAAAAAATGTATTTTTATCATTATAATTGTAACATGTAGGCCAAAGGTATATATACAACACAGTATTTACATTTAACAGACGAAAAATGGAAACCATTGTTTATAATTCACATGGTGTGAAACATTAGGAAATGTCTCAGCTGTTTCTGATTTACAAGTTCTATAGACAACCTTTCTTATAATAAGACATTGATCTGGAACTTTCTGAAGGAGGAACTATCATTCATAAAAAAATATAAAAAATCCTTCCTGTAGCACCTTAGAGACCAACTAAGTTTGTCATAGGTATGAGCTTCCGAGTGCATGCACACTTCTTCAGATACACTGAAACAGAAGTCACCAGACCCTTATGTATAGTCAGAGGGTGGGGAGGGGTATTACTCAGAAGGGTGGTGGGAATGGGTGATTGGCTGATAGGAGTGGTAAACCTGTTGATGACTGTTAATGACTGCAGTTGGTCTTGCAGGAAAAAGCAAGGGGTGAGATGGCATAAGAAAGCTTTATCATATATAATGAGATAAGAATCTTAACTTATTATACATGATCAAGCTTTCTGTAGCACCTCAGTCCTTGCTTTTTCCTGCAAGACCAATTGCAGTCGTTAACAGTCGTTAACAGTCATCAACAGGTTTACCACTCCTATCAGCCAATCACCCATTCCCACCACCCTTCTGAGTAATACCCCTCCCCACCCTCTGACTATACATAAGGGTCTGGTGACTTCTGTTTCAGTATATCTGATGAAGTGTGCATGCACACGAAAGCTCATACCTATGATAAACTTAGTTGGTCTCTAAGGTGCTACTGGAAGGATTTATTTTGTTTTGACTGCATCAGACCAACACAGCTACCTACCTGTAACTATCATTCATAAATGCATAGGTGACAATTAGGTGTTTGAGTGCAAATGCAGTAACTGTGCTCATTTCTTTGAGATCAACTGAATCATGATGCTTTAAGGATACAGCTCCATATGTCTACATACACTCAACATGAAGGAGGAAATTTGCATCTTTGGTACTTACGGTCATCAGGTGAAGAGCGGAAGCTCAAGAGATCTAGTAAACCTGCCCCTCTTAATCCTTTGTCACCTTTATGTTCCTTGACACAATCACAGAATCCAAGAAAAGCCGTTTTTTGCAAATCTGCATTAATGCCATGTAAACAGATTTCTTTGAGTAGATTGGTATATATGTATCCCACAGGCCAAAGCCAGCATGAGAAGTTTCCCTTGTAGATATTTTTCTGTAGAAGGAAATGTGTGAAATTTCTATCATGTACCAACTCAGTGACACCAAGATTACATTTCTAAAGGAAGAAAGGAAGTACATATATCCAGGAACATGGTTGAACAGTGGTAGACAGGCATTTAAACAACCACATACATTTTATGCATCAGGCAGATAAATGCACTGCAATTTTTACAGTGCACCTCTCAGCTGAGTTCTATACATGCTTACTCAGATAACCCTATCGTGTTCAATGGGGCTTATTCCCAAGTAAGTATTACAATTGGCTCCCTCTGTTGAACATATCAGACACTGCTGGTGTTTTGGGCTACATATTTCTGGTTTATTCGACTAGAACAGCTGGTTGCTTAGTCAGTTGCCCAACCGGGAATACTGGTGCCAACATAAACTTCACAGACAAACAGTAAAGAAAATAAATGCTTTGCTTCTATTCCATTTAGGGTTTTCAACACATTCCCTCCCTGCATCTAAATTAGCTTGGGTGTTACCTGCTTCTGAAGAGCCAGAGAGCTTGAAATGAAATCTCTCACTAGGTCCATTAAAACTCTCAAGCAGGACATGTTTAATTTGGCAGCCTCTCCAAGGACCATCAGGCCCAACACTGATTCCAACCTAGATGTTTCAGGATAGGAAAGAAAAACATTGGTCCAAATTAAAAGAATAAATTGATATTTTTCCCCAACGGGAAAACTATATTGGCATTATATTCATAAATGCTAATTGTGTGGCAATGTCCCTCCTTCCCACGAAATCAAGACTCAGGACACAGTGATTGAGATTTAATTGGGGTGGTTAAGGCCACAACTTTATTGATTAAGCATGTTGAGCGGAATTGGCTTAGGCGTTGGAACCTAACAGACTATATCCGACCCCAACCCGTGTGTTGGAGTCCTTGAGAAGTTAACCACCAGAAAGGAGCCCCGCGATGTAGATCTACTAGAGCTCCTCCTGTGGCCACCGAAGGGGCGTGCCCTACGGCCCAGGCAACTCCAGGCTCAGGACCAAGCGACGCCCCCGGAATCCTTTAACGGAATTACTTCTCCAAATTTGGGCAGCTGGTGACGTAATCTGCCCCTCATCCACCTATTGTTATGCAAATTTCCAACGCCTAACCGCCTAACCTAAGTTGTGACGACATGCTACGAGGTAGGCGAAAAACCCATCATGGCTAGCCCAGTATGGGAAAAGTCCTACCCGGCCCACTGACTAACCAGGCAACCGACTCACGTCCATAGCAGCGTCCCCTTACCTCTTTTTAAGGGGTGGACGGGCGGGTGAACTGTTTGCTCCGGCAAACAAGGAAGGAAAGAGGGCTGCTTCCCGCCTGCGGGGAGCTTTAAACTTGGTGGCTCCGCCCCGACCGTTCTCATTGGCCGGTCGGGGGGGTGATGCAGGCGGGAAGCCACCATCGCGTAGGGGCTGAACTCGCAGCCCCTACGCGGTGGTGCAGTCGGTCGGCCCACAACGCCACTTCCGTCGCAGGCGCGGAAGTGGCTTTTCTTTCGGAGAGGTAACATGAACATATAGAGCAGGCATGGCCAAACATGGCCCTCCAGATGTTTTGGGACTACAACTCCCATCATCCCTAGCTAGCAGGACCAGTGGTCAGGGATGATGGGAATTGTAGTCCCAAAACATCTGGAGGGCCAATTTTGGCCATGCCTGATATATAGAGTATGTTTTCATGTGGCATAGCTTCTGCCAAATCGGGTCTCGGATTTAATGTAAGACTTAGATTGCCAGACCAAGGGTTCTTTTCCATAGAGGCCACTCCACTACATCAGAGCTTGCCAAGAGCCAGTGTGGTGTAATGATTTGAGTGTTGGACTAGGACAGGCATCCTCAAACTTTGGCCCTCCAGATGTTTTGGACTACAATTCCCATCTTCCCTGACCACTGGTCCTGTTAGCTAGGGATCATGGGAGTTGTAGGCCAAAACATCTGGAGGGCCGCAGTTTGGGGATGCCTGTCTTAGCCTATACTAGGTAAAAGGTAAAGGTAAAGAACCCCTGGATGGTTAAGTCCAGTCAAAGGCGACTATGGGGTTGCAGCGCTCATCTCGCTTTCAGGCCGAGAGAGCCGGCGTTTGTCCACAGACAGCTTTCTGGGTCATGTGGCCAGCATGACTTAACCACGTCTGGCTCAACGGGACACCGTGATGGAAGCCAGAGCGCACAGAAACGCTGTTTATTTTCCCACTGCAGCAGGACCTCTTTATCTACAGTGGAACCTTGGTTTATGAACACCTCGGTTTGCGAATTTTCGGTTTACGAACGCCGCGGACCCATCTGGAACGGATTAATTCACTTTCCATTACTTTCAATGGGAAAGTTCGCTTCAGTTGATTAACAGACTTCCGGAACCAATGACACCCATGCTTCGGGTTAAGTACGCTTCAGGTTGAGTACTCCGCGGACCTGTCTGGAACGGATTAATCCACTTTCCATTACTTTCAATGGGAAAGTTCGCTTCAGTTTATGAACGCTTCAGTTTATGAACAGTCTTCCGGAACCAATTGTGCTCATAAACCAAGGTACCACTGTACTTGCACTGGCATGCTTTCAAACTGCTAGGTTGGCAGGACACGGGTGGTGCTGTGGTCTAAACCACTGAGCCTCTTGGGCTGGCCGATCAGAAGGTTGGCGGTTTGACGGAGTGAGCTCCCATTGCTGTGCCTCAGCTCCAGCCTATACTACCTCACAAGAGCAGGTACTATGCCACCTTCAGCTCCTTGGATAACAGGTGGAATATGAATGAATGAATGAATGAATGAATGAATGAATGAATGAATAGCAATATTCCAAAACCTATTAGGAAGAGTAGGGCAAAACATTTTTTTAAAAAACTGTAGGAGGTGGCTGTTTGAGTAATGGCGTAAACGAGTTCATAGCCTCCAAAAAGAAAACAAGTGGGCCTGGGACAAGTAATTCAAAATGGTGTATGGATGACCCTTGTTCCTATATCCCTGCTGGAGAAACTTAGGCACATCAAAGGTTGTGAAACCTGGCATCTGGAGTTGTTGGTGCATGTTGGGGGCAAGAAGTGATACTTATCAGCTACTCCAGTTAGCAGTTTGAGCACTGGTAAAAAGTAATTCACCCACAATCAGACAGCGATGCAAGATTAGGTTGTTTGGGTGGAGGAGTGGCAGTATAGTGCTCTAATGAGAAAAAGGCAGGATCTAGAAAAAGATCAAGGGAGGCTCAATTTCAGTGTATCATTTAATTTCATGTGGCATTTTGGTTGGTCCTTTCCCTCCAAAGACAGGATTATATAGAAGTGCTTATATATAGCATATGCACAAATTCTTCCAGATAAACTACCTCACTGGCTCTATTTAACTATGATATTGTTCCTAAAGACTTGACTGTTGGGACAGTGCTGTATCTGAAGCATTTGTGTTTTGTTCAAAAAGATAGAAAATTAACACTGTAAGGGATAAACCAGTTATGTCACAACAGAAGGATTTCGGTTCATTCATATCATGGTACAAGTGTAAATGCCTGCCATACTGGAATATTCTATCTAAAACTTTACTGCATAGCATCATGTTTTGCAAAACTGTACTGACTAAAGATATACCCCATCACAAGCACTTGTAGGCTTTTGCTGCAAGCAGGTAGTTTAGTAGGGCTAAGCTGCCTTATTATCAAGCCAATGTCTGGCTGGTTCTTCTTAGAAATAAAATGGTGGACTGCATTAATCTCTGGTCTGATCCAACTCTCAATAATCTTGTTTATTTTTCACTTCTGTCTATTTGCTCCATTTTACCTACTGTGTGCCTAATGCTATTTTTTAATTAATGTGATGTGGCAGTCATATAGACACTAGAGCCAATGGAAAACATTAGGTTAAATATCTATGAACCTTAATACTATTCATGTGATGGCAGAGGAGTTATCTAGCTAATTAGATGGGAAGTAAAGTAAGGATGTGCCATAATTAAATGAATAATTGTATAATCAAAAGTTAGTGCTCACTGAGAAGAACACAAGAGAAGGTGACCAGTAGGACTTTGGTGGGATCAATGCTATTACATTTAATTCCGCTTGTCCATTAGGGAGAAACTACACACCAAGCTAATAAATTCACAAAACATCAGCAAAGATTGACTTAATAGAAAGACTATTCACGTAATACATATTTTAGTCATTTGGTAATAAGGTCAGAGTTTGGGGGCGAGCTATTATAAGGAATGAGGGAAAGGGAAAATCAGGAAATGTAATTATGGTTTTAGAATGAAATATAAAAAAGTAGATTGCATAATACCGAGCTATGTTCTAGATCAGGCATCCCCAAACTTTGGCCCTCCAGATGTTCTGGACTACAATTCCCATCATCCTTGACCACTGGTCCTGCTAGCTAGGGATCATGGGAGTTGTAGGCCAAAAATCTGGAGGGCCACAGTTTGGGGGTGCCTGTTCTAGATACTATAGTTTGATTTTATATCTGTTTCTGTATTGATAACATTATAAAGTATAACCTGATGCCTTGGTGCCAAAACCTTTTTGAGCTAACCAGGGACTCTTGGCTCTGTGAGCAGCTGCCCTGTGGGGTGAGCCATCAGAAGTGTGGGGTGGAACACCTTTCAAGTTGGTGAAGAGTTCTGGTGCTATGGAGTGGTCCAGAAGATTCAGGCTGCCCACTGGCCTCTCCTAAACAAGGGCTGAGACTTTGCCTGAACAATAACAGTCTTCCAGGCTCAGCTTTGTTTCAATGTGTTCCCTTCTGACTGCTGACACTCAGCAATAGAGTACTCTTCAGCCAACTGCGCTGTGGAGGGCAGGCTCAGCTGGCTTTTATAGGCTGCCAGCTGACCAGACACGGCCTGCAGACAATGCCCAGCCAGCCTGCAGGGCACTGCTCAACCAGTGAGGCCTCTGATTGGTCCAGTTGAAGCTGGCATTGGGTGGGGAATCCCCACACCTGGATTCTGCCAGGCCCTAGCTGGTGGGGATGGTGGACAGGGGTGAGGTCCACAACTACTACCCACCTGAGAAGGGGTGAGCGGCCATTTGTTTCCATGTATAAGCGCCCTACCCACCAGTTCAATCCCCATTACTGTCAGTTAAAGGATCACAGGTAGCAGTGCTTGGAAGCTCTGGAAAGCTGCCAAGAGTCGAGTACAGTATTAGAGGCTGGAGAAGGTCTCATTAAGGACAGGGGCCAAAGAAACTGCCCCGGTTCCATGCCTTTGTACACATGGCAGCTGCTTTGTTTTGCTTATAGAAGTCTTTTACTATCTAATTTGGTCTTAAGGCAGTTCCTGGCAAATTTTATGTGAGCAGTGGGCTGCAGGATATGAAAATCATCATTTGTCACAGTTATGTAACAGCATTTAAATAACTAAGTACATTATTTACTTAAAATCAATTAGCTAGATCAATTTTTAATGCCTTTGATTTTTTGAAACTTTTGGCCTTTACAAACTTTAAAAGTTGCAGATTTTTAAAATAAAAAAGTCAAACAAGACCTTTAAAATAAATAAGTCAAACAAGATTTTTAAAATAAAAAAGTCAAACAAGATTTTTAAAATAAAAAAGTCAAACAAGTAAAAGCTGCAGGTGGCTTCTAAACGAGGCCTGGAAACACAGTGTAAAACAGGCATAGGCAAACTCGGCCCTCCAGATGTTTTGGGACTACAACTCCCATCATCCCTGACCACTGGTCCTGTTAGCTAGGGATGGTGGTAGTTGTAGTCCCAAAACATCTGGAGGGCTGAGTTTGCCTATGCCTGGTGTAAAACTAAACCGGGTCAGCAATAAGGCAACTTCCCTCCCATTGACTGCAATGTGAGGTAGAACAATAAAATAAAGATTGGATCCTTCCAAGCTGGGGATCATTTGGGTGTTTCACAGACATAACTACTGTGGAAAGGGGGGCACCAATAGTTCTCTATTACAGTGATTCGCCCACAATTTTTCTTACTGACCACTTGAAAATCCCTGAGGGTCTCGGGCTCACCACTTAATGTTTTTCTGCCCTCTGGAACAATTGTAATATGCATTATGCTTTTTAATTATATCTTTTACTGCTTCTTTTATTTCTTATATACCGGTATCATGGTTTACTGTATTACAATATGAATTTCATAAAATTCAAACTGCCGTGTACAATGTAAGAAATAAAAGACGCAGTATAAATACAATTAAAAATCAATATAAATATTTAATGCACTGGATGTGCCATCTCCCGTCTTCAACCACAAATCCACAGACACCACAGAGCACCAGAATGAAGATTGTACCACTGTTTGGGAAACCCTGGACAAAAAACAACAACTAAGATTTATTTAATCAGGTGACAGGCCATATATGAGAATTTTCTTCAGATATCCATATTTTGAACATTAAACTCAAATCTTAATGGCTAATGTAAGCCACAGGCCAATCCAAATCATTTAAGTCTTGTAACCAACAATGGTCTGTGGTATTTATAAAACAGAACTCTTTCTAACATACATTTTTTTAGTTTCAAATAAAAAAAAACACCGAGATACAGCAATATACGGTAGTTCTACAGAAATGTCATCAAAATGTCGACAGAGCATAGCAGTAATGCACAACTTTAATAAAATTATACAAAATACTGTGCATTAGATAAGTTAATGATTCTTAAGCAAACAATAGATAAGTTGTCTGCTCCTGCAAAAAGGCATTAAAGCTATGTTCAAGGGGATGTCTTGTGTTTTACAAAATCATGACATTATGAAGAATAAAGCTGATCTTTAAATATCCAATTTGCACGTTAATTCTAGGGACAGCTGCCTTCAAAAATCTCGTCAGCCCAAAGAAAATGCAGATGATATTCTTTATTGCTATGACGTTATCTGCAACCCTAAAATGGCCTCTTTCTAAATGACTTTCAGTTCCATTTTGCTAGTTTACCCCAAGGCTACCTCTGTGATATATGAATAAAAATGATTCATCAATGTCAACCACCTTATGTCAAACTATTGGTGTTTTGGCAACATTTTCTCTTCATTCAGACTTAGTTATATGGCTGAGAATCCAGGGGGGGAAATGCCCTTTCAGAAATAGTAACCAGATCTCATTAGCTCACATATAGACTTAAGAAAGGAATGTTTTAGAAATAACAGAACTCTGACTGTGTGAAGAAATGAAAAATGATTCCAGGAGGGCTCGCTGACAACAGTGTAAGGCACTGGATATACAATACAGCTTTAGCCAATGTCCTGGAAAATGTAACAAGCGACACAAAAATGTTGTATAATGTTCCCCCGAATAGCTCTTAGAACCAGCTGAAAAACACTCATCAAATTCTAAGAGAGAATTAGATGCATTCATTTAATGTAGTTAACATAAGAACACAGCATGCTGAAATTGGCAATATGGTATGAGCCAAGACCACTAGGTTAAAATTGGGCATCACTCAAACTTGAATTGAATAAGCGTGTTTACACTGGAAGTATAACGATCATTTCCTTATTTCCCTTATTATTTCAGTCATGGAATAAAAACTGTGTTTCACATTTGTGTTTCTCACCTGAGGAGGGTAAATACATCCTATTTTAGATATGCAGCTAGCTTTGATTATTGAGGGGAGAGTACTGGGTTCTTTAAAAATGGAAATGACTATCTCTCAATTCAAACAAACAAACAAACAAACACCCTATCTGACTTGCATACTGTATATGTCTCTTCTCTTTCTTATAGTTTCTTCTGCCCCCAGTGCTATTTTTCTATTTAAAAAAGAGGTGCCGAAACTTAGCATGAGCGCCTCCCTTGTTCGCTTATAATGGCAATGGAACCCAGCTGAGAGGTGCTGGAACTGAGTTCTAGAGAGTTCCGGCTGAAAAAAAGGCCGGCCTAGCCCACATCTGCCAGATTTGCATTTGTGTGTGTTTTTCTGCCTTGCACTAATTTACCATTCCAACAAGAACTCCTGTATTTTAGCTTGCCACATCAGATCTGAATTTAATGATATAACTTATAGGCTCCATGTCATATTCTGAACCATGACACATTGTTCCATGTTTCAGCCTCAGATAAATGACAGCAACAGATACAGGTCTGGTCTGCGTATCACAGAAAGGGCGTGACCCCGTGTTTGGACAACACACTAAGTCAAACCTTGGCTCCTCTGCCAAGAGAATCAGGCTGGAGCAAAGCAGCTGCAATCTCCTCCTGGGGAGCCAGCACATTTGTGGTAAAGCATAGTTTGGCTTTGTGTTACATGCGCACATAGCCAGCCATATACAGTGGAACCTCGGTTTTTGAGCGAATCGGAAGCCGAACGATTCGGGACCCAAACGCTGAAAACCCGGAAGTGAATGCTTCCATTTTCGAAAGCGCCTCGGAAGTCAACCGACTTCTGAGGCGTCTTTCTCCATTTTTTCAATTGATCCTCGGTTTTCAAAAGTTTCGGAAGTTGAACGGTCTTCCGGAACGGATTACGTTCGAAAACCGAGGTTCCGCTGTAGCAGTTTACTTTTTAGTTATAAATGATGGGTGGTATTCAACTGAGTTTTACTCCACTTCCAAGGACAAAATATTTGGAAATGACATTATGTTTAATGGTGTTTTAGCTGTACATAACTGTTGAACTGTTTTGGAAAAGGGAACTGCACAATTAAAGCTTCATCAAGCACTATATCATCTGATTGGGCAAGGGGGCATTCCATAATATTTAAAAAATTAAATAATTTATGCAGAGCGCTTAAGGGAAAATGGAAATACATTCTATTAAACCTTCATCAGTTCTGTCTGGAGCAGGCTCTCCACTTTCTTTGCCCATTCATTGTCCTATTTAAGTGTCAAAAGCAATAATCTTTGAAAAGTTAAATCAAAACCAGAAGTATGGTTTGATTTAGTGAACCTCACATTAAAAGCGAGTTTTAGCATGTCTTCACTAAAAAGCAGATTTAAGTTGGGCTTCACAAGCAGAAAACAAGAAAAAAGGGCACCACAGCTCAAACACCTTCCCTAAGGGCTTAGCACTTACTGAAAGGCAGCAAAGAAAAAGAAAAAGAAAGAAAAAGAAAAACAGAAGAGGCATGGAGTGGAATGGTTATATTTTTGAAGCTCATTTCATTTCACGTATTTAACAAAAAAAAAAACCTGCTCTATTATGCTGCTGCCTACAGTTAAGCTCACTGCCCCAGATAAGAAGAATTTCTATTAATAATCTAATAACCCCTAGGATACCCTTAGGCGCGAGATCCTGAAAACACCCATTCGTGGTTAGACCCCTTGATTTCAGAACAGTACATGAACATTATCATTTTAAGGCTGCAGATTAACAGATCAAGGTCCACCCTTTTTATTTCAGCAAAATACCAGCGATATAACATTGAACTGATAAGGCAGCAGAGCAGAATGAGTGAGAGTATTCTTACAGAGTCCACATTAACAACAAAAAACAACTCTCTGAATTGTTTGTTGTATATAAAAATATGTATCATATGTAGCTCAATATATAAATAAATAAATAAATAACTAAATAAATAAATAAAGCACCGCCAGTATTCACTGTGCTTTGCAAAGCAACAAACGAAGACTGTAAGGCAAGAGCTTACAGTCGATAAGTAAGACATGATATGGGGGAAGCATTAGAACTACCTTATCATCTTGAAGCCTTGTTTACTAAGAATGCTTGCTATTGTTATGGATCCCTAGGTCTTACTGTTATAAGACCCTATAGAGCAGGTGGCCTGGAAGCAACAGATGGCTTAGCAGGTGGTCAAGCAGAGGTAGGCTGTCTGTGCCAGTGCAACAAGTTGGTATGTGAGGATACCAGCCAGAATCAGCAGTTTTATAGGAACAGATGGGACCTTATCGGTTTCTTGTGTGACTTTATCCCTGTTGGGCTGATAGCTGTAGTTCTGACCTCTGACCACCTACAGAGGTGATGCTGCAGCGCAATGAAATTGGGCCAGCAGCTCCCCCTGCCAACAAACTGACATAGTGACTAAGGCCTCTGGGCTTCCTTCCAGAGTCTCTGGTCCAAGTCAACACTGCCTTAAATATACACTGGTAACGTATCACTACATAAATTTCATACATTACTCCAAGTTACACATAGCCGTTTCAGGAATAGTCTCTCCATGATAGCTATGAATTACCAGAGTTTAAGTCAGAATATTCTGCATTTTCAGAACAACTGGAATGACAGGACAACATTTCACATCCCACTTCTACCCTTGCTCCATGATACTTGACTATTCACATTGATGAACAGCATAAATTACACTGGTGTTGTATCAACATCATAGGCTAAGCAAACATACTGGCACAAATGTTTAGGACAGGCATGGCCAAACTTGGCCCTCCAGCTGTTTTGGGACTACAACTCCCATCATCCCAAGCTAACAGGACCAGTGGTCAGGGATGATGGGAATTGTAGTCCCAAAACAGCTGGAGTTTGGCCATCACTGATGTAAGCCATAGTTTGGTTTAGCAAGATGCGTCAATCAGGTCATTGTGTGGCATGTTCTCTGCCTACAGCAGCCACATCGGTGGAGTGGGATTGGGCAGCTTCCAGTACAATAATGCCTTATGGTAGTTGCTGAGTTCCCCAGATGTGACAGTAGGAGAAGAAGAGGTTTCATGAGAACGGTGCTTTCAGACGCACCACCATAACTGCTACAATATCTTGTTCAAATCTTAAGGATTGGCACTAATGTGAACTTTCTCTTCGTATTAGACATGTTCCCAGTTTCCATGAAGGTATGAAACAGCTGTCAATAACAGTGATGCTTTCTTGCCCAAGGCACTTCCATGTTTATGCTGGAATCCACTTAACATATCTCATCTTACGTATATAGGATATATATAATCTGGCATATTATAGAGAATAGCTACAAAAGCAATGAAAATGAGAGGGTGGAAATAAAATTCTCATTCTCGCATTATCAAATTGTGTGTAAAAAGAATATTGTTGCATATTCTCTATTAATTCAGAATAGTATATTCTAATGGTTAGCAATGGGAATTGTAGTCCCAATACAGCTGGAGGGCCAAGTTTGGCCATCACTGGTTTAGGATATGAGTGTTACAGAAACTGAAAGTGAGGAAGCGGGTCGGCCTTTCCTAAAAGTTGAACTGGCCAGCTCTGTCCTTTCTTTCAGGTGATATCGTAGAATCAGAGTTGGAAGGGAGCGTGAGGATCTTCTAGTCCAACCCCCTGCAATGCAGGAATACGCAGGTGTCCCATACAGGGATCAAAACGCCAACCTTGGCGTTGTCAGCACCACACTCTAGCCAACTGAGCTTTCCAGGTGCAATGCTACAGATTAAGCAGATTTATAGGATTTGAGATTAGAGTCAGACAGCTGGGGTGTCTCCAACAGGCCTGCTCACCTCATTCTACACTTTCCTGACACTGAACTTGAAACCAAGTATAGGGGGCGGGGGAAATGGTTGCCACTTTGAAGGTTCCTCTGGTGGCTCTAACCATGTGAAAATGTGCTTGGACTTGAGCTGCACATTTCTGTGTCAGTGCAGGTGAAACCATAAGCCTCCCCATACAGCTACAATCACCGTGGAGGAAGCTTTAAAATGAAAACAACACAATGGCCTGGTTTGCATGTGACTTTAAACCATGGTTGAAATTAAACAATGACTAAAAGTGAAAAGGCAACATGTCGGTACATGCTACTCAAAGGGCCCCTGGGTGCTCCTCTCCTGCTTTATTCAGGGTGCTGTGGAGGAAACAAACCAGAGACTGGCTTTCTGTTGTAGGTGAACCAATGCCCATTGTTTGTTGACGGAGAAACAAACCACAAAAACTGGTTTCCACATAACAGCAAGTCAGGCTCTGTTTTCCAACCCAATTCCCACCCGAAAGCACTGGAAGAACAAGGAAGCTGCTCATTCACATCAAACCATAGTTTAATCAAAGCTTTAGAACTGGGCCAATGAATGGCTGCCTTAATTTCCTCCACGGTCAATTCCAGATTCCAGTGGTCATCAATCAGCTTATAACTAACCCAGGCTTGGCATTATTTCATTTGCTAAACGTAACAATGCCAAACTTTGTTTTTTCACCGTTATTCTAATAACCCTTAGGATTACACAAGCTGAACCTCTGCAAATCTCAAGAAGATCTTGATCTGATCTTCAGACCAAATTTGTAGTACTAACATGGCTATCATTAGCTGTAATCTAAATGCATGTACTGTATGTTGTCTCTATCCAAGAACTTTCTTCCTGGCAAAAATTACTTAAAATTAAGCATAATGTAGAGCAGCATCGAGTACAATCTGCAGTTGAAACCTGTTGAAACTTCAATTAGCATAAGCTATCAAGAATACAGTTCCAAGGTAAAACTAATTATAGGCATTCAAAATTAGAAGGTATTGCACTTTGCATATAAAGAGCACCCAAAATTTAAGCTAAGTACCTGTCCCAAAAGGATGGCACACTTCATTGCAGCTGTTTAGTTATATGAAAATTACTCTGTTTTGAAATGCTGAAATGAAGTTCCTATCCGTAACAGGCATGATTTAATAAAAGTAAACTGATATGTGCTCCTTGCCAAAAAGGTAAGAACAATTATTGATAATGTGAAGCTCTACAAAGTACATGAATTGCTTCTCCTTCTGGTACAAAAAATATAAATCTCATAGACAGGCAACTTTGGGGTGATTAACATTTAGACATAAAGGTTATTTAACATTTAAGCACAAAGGTTATTTCCATAAAGATTATATCAAGTTATGAGGTTGTCCTTACCAGTCTTCCTGAAGAAGCTCCTCCTTATAGAATAGGACATGCTTGAGTACTTCATCTATATTGGAGCAGCTGTTATGTACACAAACCCAAACAAGAAGGCTGTGCCAGAGAAATGGCTTAATTCTGAACTGCTTTTGTTCAGGATTTAATTCAACTGCTCCGCCAGTACCCATGGGTAACTAAAAAAAAAATAAGTTAAATCTGTTAATAAGACCTTGTGAATACAAAGTCAATTGGCAATTTTCTGCATAGACTTGCATATCAATTTTTTTCCATCATAATATTTAACTTTATCAGCTTTACATTTTCATGCAGAGGACACGTCATTTTGTTTTCACAATGTAAGAACAAAGTCAAGAGAAGAGCCACTGCTGACAAGTGGCTTTGATGTACAGAACCTTGCAAGATCTTTGTCCTAAGATACTGTACCATGTTAAACCTAGGCAATATCTGCAATGTTGCATGGGCTATTGGGGCACAACTCTCGGAACACCCTGTACTTCATTTCTTTCCCTAAAGATATTGCACCCCAAGCAACTACTTAGGCTATATATGAGGGTTCGAGACATGCCAAGTGTATGTCTTATAGTTCCAACATCACATCTTCACTTATCTTACATTATAGGTGCAATTCCCTCCAGTTCCTTTTACAAATAATGTAAGACAAATTCTGAGCTGCAAGCATTTCAAACCAAGCAGCACAATCAGACAGTATTGATTTTGCTGTAAGCCACTTCAATTATTATTTCAACAGAAAAGTGCAACACAAATAATGAATGGAATGAAATTAATATAAAAGACCTGCAATCTCTCTCACACACACACAGTGGCAGACCTTCCACCTTATGTGGTCCAGCCTCGCTCCCTACATTTTTCGTGTGTTTGCTGAATACTGGTGGTGTGTATATGTATAACACTCTTTATGATGCTGTTCCAGAAGCACTGCTGAATATGAATGGGAAGAACAGACTCTGGCTTCACTTCATCATGACCACAGTCAACATATGGAAAAGCTGTGATTGAAAACGATGCCAGAATTCTTAATTTGGCTCATTAACTCTACGTAAGTTCTTGCCTCAAGTAGGGAGAAGAAGATAGAGCCTTTGTCATAACAATGATGTCTACTAGGCAACAAGGTGTGTCTGAATCACTGGAGGAAAAAAAATTAAGGGGGAAACAGGGCCTTTGAATTGACACAAAGGCTTCCTCCTTGTCCTATGAAACCAATTTCTTCAACAACAAAAACGTGCTAAAATTTGGAAAGCTGACACATATCCTGTACAAGAGATTCTAAGAGAGTTCTAATGCTCAGCACACAAAGGAAAGTCTTCTCAAACCCAGCTACTTCTGAAGCTTTTGCATGTCCTTACAGCAACGCTGAGTAAATTATAGATGATATCCGCCTACACATTTCAGCCACACATTACAGTCTCTCCTTATATGCCTATTTTTATTTTCCTTATTTCAAGAGCTGCCATTCTGTGGCATAGCTATGAATCTCTCCATAAAAAGTAACAGAGCAGAAAAAAAAGATTTCAGAGACATTATAGAAGAGACAGCTAAAAATATCAGGGTGGTGATTCAATTACTATTAATGGAGCTTAGTCTCTATAATATATTTAATTGAGCCGTGCAATAAATTATTCCTCAAGGTTTTCTAAATTGAGGAGTACATCTCTATAGCACCCTCCAGCAAACCAAGATGAGTGAAAGCTCTCTAAGAGGAGCCCTGGGTAATTTAAAACAAAATCAATTCCAGCCCATATCCTACCCCCTTGAGCTTTTCTTTCTGGCTCATGCTCAGAATATGCAGGAGAGTTGCTGCAGCCCTTGAGCTGCATTAACTCGAGCACGGTGGGGCCAAGAGAAGACTCAAGGGGCTCAGAAAGAGAGGACAAGCAGAGCACTCTTTGCTCTCTGAGTAGCACCATCCCAACTCCAGTTATCAAAAGGAAATATTTAGGGCAGTGCCTAGGGCAGGATGGCCTTGATGAAATGGACATGCTAGTTGCAATGCATGTGTTTATTCTACAGCATTCTTGTTCAATGCCCAGTATGCCTGTGTGTGAGTGTGCACAAGGAGTATAGCAAGGAGGGGCGATCTCACAAAGTGGTTCATATCATTTTTATATATTTTTTAAAAGCATCAACTGTACAATAAAACAGAAAGGAGAAGCAGCTCTGCTTCTTCTGCTTCTTCTCCACTTACCTCAGGGTAGGACAGTTCTTTAGGAGCCCCCTGGCGGCAGCCATCACTAAGATGTGCTAATCTGGGGCTTCTCCTGACTCAAAAACCCCGGAGCAGGTTTGCGGCGAGGACAGGGGGTGCAGGGGAAGGAGAAGGAAGCCTCACTGTGCTAGTGGGGGGGGGCTGCTTCTGCTCATCTACTGGGTTAGTTTGATCCAGGCCTCTTCAGGTAGATACCTCAGGACAAGAATGCTTCAGCCAGTACTGTCCCCTAGGAGCTCTCCAAGGTCCTGTTCTTATCTGCTCTTGACTTTGACATGACATTGCAACCTCAACTTCCAACAAAACTGGATGGTTCATTGGCAGTCTTCCCAATCAGTGCAATGTTTAAAAGGGTGGCCTACCCCATCACAGTTATGATTTTTCAGCTAAATTGATGATAGGTGAAGCGATGATGAAACTGTATATCCTACTTTTTAATAATCATCATTAAGATCCATTATGGTATTCTTGGGAATTTGGGAAGCCTCGTGAGGCTACATCCAGAGGTTTATTTCTTCCAGCAGCAGAAGCTACCATATACTGAGTCAGACCATTTGTCCCTCTCAATCATGGTAACCAAAGTGATGCTTTTGAAATGTTACTGGACTACAAACATCCACTATTCCTGACTACCGATCATGCTGGCTGGAGCTGATAGGAGTTGGAATCAACATCTGGAGTGCATCACTTTGGCTACGCCTGGTTTATAATGACTGACAGCAGCTCTGCAAGGTTTCAGACAAGAGCATTCCCTAGCTCCACCTGCAGATACCAGGGACTGGACCTGGGATATTTTGTATGCAAAGCATATGCTATCTCAGTGAGCTATGGTTTTTCTGCTGGAGAAAGGAAAATGTCGGATTCAACTCACTTTACAAAGTTTGAGAATGTTGAAAGGTACAGGGTTGCTTGAAAGGAAAAAGTTACTACAGTTCTAATTAATATTCCCTCCCCTGAAAATGATTCATTACAGCAATGCTGCCACACCCACTATCAAAAGCACATGAATTATTCCACTATATTATCAAACATGATTAATTAGATTGACAGAATCCTGATGATAGGATCATGGCCTGAAGATTCCCACTTCAGAAACCCATGCTTTGATTGGTAGAAACTATACTGCCTTCCTGTTGAACAGCTGTCAATCTATCTAGTTCAACTCAACTTTAATCATTATGCCCGAATCACCAAGCATGCTTATTTAATAACAGGACGCTATTTGGTGTATTATATATATAATTCAGTCATGTGTTACCTACTGTGTCAGAAAAAGACTTAGCCGGCATTTCTTGCAAACTTGCATCAGATGCCAATGATGTTTGAGAAAGTATGGTTGTTTCACAGATAACTTCTCCAGCCTTCAGCATAAAATGCACCATGAAAAGGATGTTTGGGTACGGTTGGTAGCTGACCTCGGAAGCTGCCAGCGCTATGGGACACACACACAAAAAATTATTACATTTACTGTTTTACAGTTTGCCCTGTACAGGTTTTTCTTGTTTTTTTACACAACGTCTACTTTTACTGTTTAGCTTCAGCAGAGCAGTTTCCCAGGGCAGATTTATAAATATTGTGTGACCCCTTGTGGTGTAACAAAAGACTACAGGCATGATTCTAAGGCAAGAGCTGATGTAACCCACACACTACTGTAGATACGGAGAAGTTTTCTGTGATGGCTGTATTCTTGATTAAGTGCAATTAATTACTTTTCCATTCTTAAATAAATGAAAAATAAATTATCCCTAACAGATACAAACATGATGGCTAGCATGATGCTATAAGGAGATATCCTCCTTAAAGCAAACTAGGCATATTTGCACAAAATTTGGAGGAATTCCATCAGTAAGCCAGCTGCTTCCATCAAACAAACATTAACTTTAATATTAGCTTTAAACAGAAATAGTTTATATATATACAGTCATACCTTGGTTTAAGTCCGCTGCGGTTTGAGTACTTTTGGTTTGAGTACTCCGCGGACCTGGAAGTGTTTATTTCCAGGTTTCGTGGTGCACACATGCGTAGAAGCACTCTATTGCGCTTCGCGCACACACGCTATCACCGCTCCGTTTAAGTACTTTTCGGGGAGTGAACGGCTCCCCGGAACCAATTAAGTACTTAACCCGAGGTACCACTGTATATATAGTAAGCCCACAACTCATGGACATTTAAATGTGCACATTCAGCTTTCCAAGTGTGGCCAAAAATAAAAATTGGAATAAATTAAAATGGGGTGGGAAGTGGGCAGGGTTCCAGGAAAAATGACTTCGGCAATCCACCCGCCACTGAACCCAATGGATTTTGACTACACACAATTTTTGCTTTAGGTGTGATCCCCAGAATGTAACCCCCATGTAAGTTGTGGGATTACTGTTCCTTAATTGAAATAAAGAACATGGTGATGGTGGGCACATACACATCCAAAGGGCCTCTTCTCCCCACAGAAATTAGGCTTGATAGAAGCATTGTATTGTAGCTAATAGAATAGGTTGCGGTGCATACTTGGTTGTGGAGTGTATGCAGTGCCTACAACAGTTCCTCTGGTTTGCGAATGTGCGCAAAGCCCCAGAAAGGTTGACGGCCCTTTCCTTAATGCATCTTAAAAACCAGATGTCTAAAGACTTGACACACTTTTGATCAGTTGTTCTACAAAGCGGATATGAGTTTTCTTTTCAGTGTATTATATTGGAAAAAACATTGTAAGATGTGAAGTGTTCCAAGCTTATTCTGTTTTAACAGCAATCTCCCACCGATTCCCTAGGTGTAATAACAGGAGAGTAACAGCCATAGCCTGAAACCCATCCTATTTCTCCCACTGGAATGAACGAGTTGGGATTGCCAGTGAAATAATTCTGAGGGTCAGGTTGCTTTTTCCCATTGCAGTTTTACAATATATTATTGCAGCGTTCCTTAATCAGAGAGGCTCTTTTCTTTCTGAAGCTCTCTTCTGATATACTTTCTAAATCTGGATGCGGCAGATGAGTCATGTTTTCAAAAAGGAAAGGATACAGATATAATATCAGGATTTTTCTAATTGTCTGGTTCTGTTTTCTTCATTCTTTATATGAATTTGTGGCCATGACAACCAATAACAGTAGCAAGACTGCAATACCTCTGCAGTCTTACCACCACAGCAACAGCCTGCTGAGTCACTGCATACCGTGTACATATATGCCGAAAAGCATGTGCTCGGAAGGCGTTTGACATTAGGTTGCTTTGCTAGAAATAGTGGCCTTGTGAATGAGTGACAACTGATCTGATTATATCAAGCACCCTCGTCTTCTTCTGCAGTCACACTCATAGCCTGCACAAGGCATTCTGATGAAGAATCAGGCTGTGTATCGGAACCACGCTTGAGGGAAATCTTCAGGAAGATTTTGCAGTGCCAGGTCATTCTGTTTGTTGGAACAACCTCTTTCCATTGAAACACATACTAAGTCGTGCCAGCATGAAGTAAAGCCCCCAGGAATGACTCGCATTAATCAAACTCCATTTAGAAGTGATTCTATAGATCTGCCATATGCTTTGAACACTCACTAATTTTATTTCTAGTCAAGAGCCTAGGAACAATAATGGGCGGCTTTCGAATCAATGAATCAGACAGAGAGCCAGACTTTGTAGAGGAAATGTTCTTCCAACATTTTTCTGGACGGTATTTGTTCCAGTAGTTGGGTTAAGGTATATGAACCAGCAGGCCCTTGGCCAATGGAAATAGAGGAAGCTTGGCTAAACAGTACAGGCTTACTTTCGACATAGTACAACTCCCTGAAATCCACTGCAGGTGGAGATTAAAAGCAGTGTGAAGATTCCTCATCTTGGCTTTGCTACCATATTAAAAGAAATGGCACAATCCCACTGCCTCTGAGGTAGGATTTAACCCAATAGGAACAGACAACGTCTGTATTTGTTTTGCTTGTTAAATGCCATCTACTTTCACCAAAAACTCATGATTAGGTGTTATTCACCTAAATTTCCATGTTTCAAGTATACACTGCTTGTTACCTAGTTCAGATGTCTGTAACATAATGAATAGTTGCATGTAAAAACAGAAACAGTGATCAAATGACCATATTTTAACAATGTTTTCCACTACTCTTCCCAGAACAGATGTTAAGCTTTACTGGCCTTTAATTTTCCAGATCACCCCTGGATCCTTTAAAAAAATGGTGTTTCATCCAGCCCTCAAGAAACCTAGCCATTTTGTTTCTCATGGCCTAATGCCTAATGAAAGACACCTGTTTCCACTGAACTCGTACCCAGTTTAGAGGAGATATGCTCCCAAATCCATACAACTGCACTTGGAATACTATGTACAGTGGTACCTCAGGTTAAGTACTTAATTGCTTACGGAAGTCCGTACTTAACCTGAAGCGTACTTAACCTGAAGCGAACTTTCCCATTGAAAGTAATGGAAAGTGGATTAATCCGTTCCAGATTGGTCCGCGGAGTACTTAACTTGAAAGTACTCAACCTGAAGCGTACTTAACCCGAGGTATGACTGTACAGTTCTGACCATCTCGCCTCAAAAAGTATATTGTAAAGCTTGAAAAGGTTCAGAAAAGGGCAGCCCAAATGACCAAGGGGGTTGAGCAACTCCCCTAAGAAGAGAGGTTACATAATCCTTATATTCTACTTCTACTATTTCTGAGATTCCTAAGTGCTGGGAGTGCTGTTATAGTCATGTTTCGCTTGTGAGCGTCCCACTGACATCTGGTTGGCCCCTGAAGAACTAGTAGCCTGGACAGGCCTTTTACATGATCCAATAGGGCTTTCCCTCCCTGCAAACGAAAGATTGCCTACGGGCATACTTGAGATTGCCTACGGGCATACTTGAGAAACATTTTTTTAAATTGATTTTGAGAACCCTCTGGGTTTAGCTTCCCCATTAATAGTATTCAGGAGATGACCAGGTAAGTACTGAGTAGCTTGAGATATAAGTACTTCTCTCTCCTTAGGAACGGAATACAATTAACATTTTCCACAAACTGTGAGCTACAGAAAAGGCATCACAGCCCCCTATTACAAGCCCTGGACTACTTATGAAGAATAGTTCGTGTGAACTTTACATAAGTCAAGGATACTAAACAGCCTGTTCTTAATTAAGACACCATCTGAGGAAAGAGTTTTAAAACAGCTAGATAACAATTTCTTGTGCTTCACACCAGTAACCATTATATTGTTCACTAAAATAAACACTTGATTTAAATACAGTGTTTCTGACAATTGGAATCTTGTGAATGAGAGAGAGGTAACTCCGGATGCAGCCTCTCTCATCCAGCACAGGTTTTCCTACAGCACTCCTGGGGTGGTTAGTTAAATGGGGTGGCTAAATGCTCTGGATTCCCAACTGTGTCACAAATATTTTATGAGTGCATTTATCCGAAACATTTTTACCCTGCTCTCTAACTGAAAAAACTCCCAGATCAGTGGTGAGACAGTCCCTGCCCTCAGGCTTACAATCTAAAATATGTAAAGCTAGATAACTAGAAAGAAATATTTGCTACCTTTTAAGCCAACATGAAGCCTGGATCTATGTTCTTCAGAAAACCCCTGGTAACCAAAGAAATATAACAGAAGAAGCCTTAAAAAGACCAAAAATCCAAGCTGGCAAGAGAAACACAAAGCACGTCCATTAGTATCATGTCTGTTCCATTCATTTATTGTTGCCCCCTAAACTTTTGCAAAACTTGACATTTTTCTATCGGTTAATGGAACTTTGCTTATGTTCGGGACCCAGAAGTTGTCTCTACCTCAAATCTATGACCCAGAAAGGCAATTTTCTTTCTGCACCTTCTGTAACATTTTCCCTAAGACATTTTACCTGCAATCAGGTAACATACTAATCAGGATTCCTTAATGTTTCAGAGGCATTGTTTTGTATAAATATGACACTTCTACTGGTTTAAACCTCCATTATCTAAACATTTTGGATATCTGCCAGTCTTTTTCAAAAAACCCAATTGTACTAAATACCTTTGAACCTCAGTTATAGCTGCCTTCCTGACAAAGAGGAATGTGCACCATGACCTATTAGGCCTCCCTTGCATTTGCCATATGGTGATGGCATTGTTACAAGTTTATATTTTACGCTGCATGCTTGCCAAAATGTATAGAGACAGGTTTTTAAAAAAAACCTTAGAGGGGAAGAAAAGAGTAGCAGTGGTGTTTTGGGTTACTACCAAATGCATCTCAAGAGGTGGGGAGTGAAAATCAAGTTATCGGGGCTGGCAACCTGGAGTGTCAAGCATTTGTTTCAATACAGAGGCAAGCAGAAGTTTGGTGGGGAATCAAGCAAGGACTCAAACAAAGCTTGAACAAACTTAAGTGCCAAGTCAAAGTCAGTAGCTTTACAGGTCTAAATGGAATCTTATTGGCTTCTTGTGTCATTTGATCTCTGCTGGGCAGAAAACTGCAGGACTCTCTCCAGCTATTTGCAGTACCGGTACTGCATTGCAGAAGCATTCGGCCCCACATTGCCCCCTGTTTGCAAGCTGCTATAATTGTACAGGGTGAGAGGTGGCTGGTCCCCAGTTGCCAGATTTCTAACAAGAACCAAATGAGAGGGTGGGGTTCTTTCGGCAAATAAAAGGGAATCTGGAGGAGGCTTCCTCTGAAGGAACAGGGGAGGCGATAAGCACCAATTGCCCCATTGTCCCAAAATTCTCTGGAGCAGATTTGAAATCTGGATCCAACTCAGTGTGCCTCAAGCTTTATAGCAAAAGGGGCTTGTGGGGGGGGGTCCTTTCTCTTTGAACCCGAAAACCTAATAACAACTCAAGTTAATTATAGGAGCTGCAGTATACCTTACAGAGGAATAAGAAGGCTAGAGAACAGATACACCTAAAGGAATCATCCTAGATATTCATATGAAATATGTTTTAATACTGTCCATGATGCACTCGTTAACCGAAAACCAATTTTCAACAAATCTTTTGCTTGGCAAAGCAGTTTTATTTTGTTTTTCTCTTATTTAATATACCAGCCAAACCAGAAGAACTGGTGGAAAGAATCCAATAATGCCTGAGAAAGTTAATATTCTCTATACAGTCATCATTAAAGAAAATAAAGTGGTAAACAAGACAACAGAAATCTTGGGGACTATTATTAGAACTTGAGATGTCAAAATAATTGGGCTCACCAGAATAGCTGGAACACTTACCGTCTTTGCTTTTCTTGGAAACAAGCCTGAGTGCAGTGAAAATATTTAATACAATATATTCTCTTAATACACAGAAAGGATTTTTAAAAAACCTGGTGGGGGGGGACCTATGCAAAAAGTACTAGAGTAGGTTTGCTCCAGTAATGCTTCTTTGTCTGTGGTGAGAGAAAAAGTTGCCTCCAGAAGACTACAGAAGAATTTTAATAAAGGTTAATAATGCCTTTTTTAAAAAAAAGAAAAAGAAAATTGAAAGATACAAGGTTCTTTTTTTCTTTCAGGAAATTGATTTGCCACAAATGATTAATTTAACTATATGTGAATGGATATGCTAGTAATTTGTTTTGTGGGCTAGTAACTTGTATCAACTTTTGTGCAAGGTTAACGGAGGAGGAGACTCTTGAGAGTCCCATGGACTGCTAGAAGATCAAACCTATCCATTCTGAAGGAAATCAGCCCTGAGTGCTCATTGGAAGGACAGATCGTGAAGCTGAGGCTCCAATACTTTGGCCACCTCATGAGAAGACTCCCTGGAAAAGATGCTGATGTTGGGAAAAATGGAGGGCACAAAGAGAAGGGGACAACAGAGGATGAGATGGTTGGACAGTGTTCTCGAATCTACCAACATGAGTCTGACCAAACTGTGGGAGGCAGTGCAAGACAGGAGTGCCTGGCGTGCTCTGGTCCATGGGGTCACGAAGAGTTGGACACGACTAAACGACTAAACAACAACAACGGAGGAAGACAACTCCCTATCATTTCATCTTGCATCCATTAAAGATTGTGCTTGGTTCACACTCCTTCACATACAGCTAATTTTTCTTTTGCACAATGCTAACTCTTATAATAGCTACAACACATATTTCCTGAAGCTCAGATTCAATTCCCCAGTAGAGAAAGACCTGATGGAGCACCGCCACTCACCCAAAATCTGCTCTGTCACATCACTGCTGCCTACTGGAAGGTAGAGTGGAATAGGCAATGCATTAGCAAGGTCACTGTGGTGCAAACACACCAGTGGGTGCACTGGATTGGCTCATCGGGTGCATTTGCACTGCAACAACTTCGCTCACATGTGTGTGCACATGTCAATTTAGGGAACTGAGGAAGAGGACCCTAGTGATAGACAGCTTGTGTTGTGTAAAAAAAAAAGGTGGTTTGCAAGAGATCATAAAGTTTTAGCAGAGAAATCACTGCGATCAAGACAAAAATGTGTTGTTTGAGAGGGATCTGTGAATAATAGGAAAGAGGTACAAGATTGAAGTCCAATGTGGTACCTTCATTTATCTTGCAGGTCTTACTTAGCTTTCAGAAGCAAATGGTTCTCATTTGGACACTTTCATTTACTTGCCTTCAATTTCGTCCTATCTCCTGAATGCATAAATCTCTTGCTGCTACTTTAAGATTATGTGACCTAACATAATACATCTTAGTTAATGATAATCCATATGGGAGAATAAAAAGGTCACATCATTTAAGCAGTGAGAAGAACATTATGCAAGATGATCATGGAAATTATTAGAAAAATCCAAGCTATCCATATGTATTGAGACCAAAAGAAAAAAAAACCCCACCTCCCAATGCTTTTTGTATGTATTTTAGAGCATCTCGTTAAAGTGTCACTTGAAAGCTGAACTGTGGAATACTCAAAACCGGTGAATACAGAGAGATAAAAATTCAAGATAAAACGAGTTAGAATGAGGATAGCGGAAAAGAAGAATGAACTGCTTTCACTTGAACATGTTGGTGCAAATTACTTTATCCAATAAAAGGTGGACCATATAAACTGCAGCTCCCATAACTCACTTCCATGGCAAAGATTATGAGTTGGGATCTAGAAGAAACAGCTGCCTGTAGTTAGTACAGTCACAGCACGCATTCCAACAAACTGAACATCTGCTTTTATTTGTGGTAAATTGTCAACAATGCCCCTATGGATCTGATAAAATGATTTGAAAGTGCCCCTATGGATCTGATAAATGAAGTATTTAAATGTTACTACCGTTATTACTATTCCCTCCCTCCATCAACTTTTTGCTATGCTTCACTCAAAGCAGTACACACCATTAAACTAAACCAAAAGTCAATACAAACATTTCCCGTAATCCGCCTTCCCCCCAAAAATCATATTTTTAAAGGCCACAAAGAATGACAAAATCTTTAACGGCTGTCTCAAGCTGGATGCAGTTGTAGCCTGCAATGGGTCAGCATTCCACAGCTACAACCTTGAGTGGTCATAGACTGTCATAAGGGAGCAAAGAATCACATGGCATAAAATCACAGCATACCTAGATTGGCACACAAGGCCTCGAGTGGCACTTAAGTAGCCATGAAATGAAACAACATATATATCAGGGTATGAGGATGCTGGCAGATAGTCTTTAAAAAAAATACAACATACCTTGGACAACGTGATTTCACATGCGAAGAGAGATGGCTTCTCCACTGCTTCATAACAGAGTCTATACAAAACAGATTCCGCGACGAAAAATAAAACTGGGATATGGTCTGGAACAAGAGGCGCATGGTCCAAGGAAATTAAAAGTATTTCAACAGCTTCTGAAGTGAAAAGAAAATGACAGATAAATTCAACAAACAGCTTCCTCTACAGAGCCTTAGTATTTCATACGGTACTCTCATCGCACCTGCAACAAAACGCTTGCCAAGTTATGAACAAATAAAACAAGTGTTACATCAAATTTCCCCCAGATTGTTTGCCTTCTCTGATTATCACTTTGATGAAAAAGTAATTAAGGCTCGTCTCTTTCATAATTTTGTTCAACAGTTGCTGAAATGTTTATGCTAGACTATGAATTAAATCCTATTGCATAATAAAGCCATCTAAATTAATAAAATTAAACAAGCTACCAAGACTGTGCAATGTACACTGATGATGGAGGTAATCTGTAACATTTGTTCTCCTGCCAGTTTTTTGCTTAGTGGAACTGATGGTTTTGCTTTTCATACTGAGCTGAAGAAGGGCGTACAAGCCAGGTTTGCGGTCTCTTTGTATTCTGCACTTTTCAAATCTACAATCCCTATGCATCCTCAGTCTCCAGCTACCAAGAAACATATAAGCCAAATGAAGCTGAATCTAGACAAAGATGCATTAAATCTCTAAGGCCTGGGGTGAGGTGGAAGCTTAGAAGCGCCCTCTTTCTAGTTCAATCTCCCATGCTTATTCAGTTTAGGAGCCTTCAAAGGTTTTTACATCATTGGCATCTACAGGGCTTCTGTGCTTCATTATGAACCTGCCGAAATATTAAGATTTACAAGAAAGGACCTTTCAGGAATACCTCTACCTAAAGAGGCCCTCTTGTTGGGCACACATGAAAGGGATGGGAAACCTTTTTGGCTCTGCAGGCCAGATCCTTATCAGATCTGCACCCACAACAAAAGCTACAGGAGAGTAGAAGCAGCTGGACCAACTGCAAAGCAGGTAAATGTTTAGCTACCATTGTTCTGCTTTGCCTTGAAGGGGGAGGAGAGATACCTGACCATCCTAATAATAATAATAATAATAATAATAATAATAATAATAATAATAATAATAATTTATTTATTTATTTATTTATATCCCATCCATCAGGCTATGTTTCCCCAGCCACTCTGGGTGGCTCCCAACAGAAAATTAAAAATACAATAAAACATCAAACATGTAAAACTTCCCTAAACAGGGCTGCCTTCAGGTTTTTTCTAAAAGTCAGTTGCTTCTTTCCTTGACATCTGATGGGAAGGCGTTCCACAGGGCGGGTGCCACGTCCAAGAAGGCCCTCTGCCTGGTTCCCTGTAACCTCACTTCTCGCAGGGAGGGAACCGCCGGAAGGCCCTAGGAGCTAGACCTCAGTGTCCAGGATGAACAATGGGGGTGGAGACACTACTTCAAGTACACTGGGCCAAGGCCATTTAGGGCTTTAAAGGTCAGCACCAACACTTTGAATTGTGCTCAGAAATGTACTGGGAGCCAATGTAGGTCTTTCAGGACTGGTGTTATGTGGTCTCGACGGCCATCTCTAATGAAGAGACTGGACCCCCACCACCACCACTGATTTGCAACAGTTGGGCTTGACACCAGACTTTTTTTGGGGGGTGGGGGGAATTTAAAGGCGGGGATCAGAGAATACATTAATACATTTATATGTTGCTGTAAGTCACTTGGAGATCTTTGGGTGTCAAGTGACTAATAAGTTTAAAAAAATAATAATCCTAGCCCAGGGAGGGCAAGGGTTAGGCCATCATGGATCAATGCAACCCTACATGCCTGCTCAGAAATAACTTAATAGTTAAGTTTGTATCGGTTTACAGCATTAGCTTGCAAACTATTTTGATAATTGAATTGATGAATTTAGTATTCAGGATCTTTGGAGAAATCTTTTTTTTAAAAAAAACTTTTTATTCAAAAATTCTCAACAATATATTTTGCTTTTTTAAAAAAAACTTTTCTCAAAGATTAGCTGACTGTAAAATATATGCACAGCGTTCTCCAATATAGCACTAAAGTCTGGTGTTGAAGACAGAAGGTTTAGCCCACTGACATGGAAGGTAGATAAGCTCCTATTTCAAAACCAGAGTCTATAGTAAAAGCCACAGAGAATTAGCCTTGTGAACTTTTTAAATGTTTAAACTTTTATTAACATTCCATAAGGCTCATACCAAATAATTTATGATCGATCAGGAAACATGTACAAAGAGGGGGGGGAAATGTTAGCAAAAAATAAAGGAGAAAATTACTTCTCAAAGCAAGCAGCACAAACATGCATATTTGAAGAGACTTTATATGACATTCGGGAAAAAGAGAGAGCATTAGATAATTTTTAAAAATTAGAATTGTATTATTTATCTATAATATTCATAGCTCATCATAGTATATTATAATGTATTATCAAGTGGTCATTACAACTTTTCTGAACATAAGCTTATAATACACACAAACAATAAATAAAAAATTCTCTGACTTAATTTTTAATAACATTGGAATATTTTTGTTGATTTGGGGATAATTTGATTGACAAAGCATGAATTCATATATTTTTTTGATAAAATGATGTTATATTGTCCTAGTATTTCTCTGTGCATTTTAATTAATTAATAATAATAATAATTTATTTATTTATGTATACTCCACCCATCTGGCTGGGTTTCCCCAGCCACTCTGGGTGGCTCCCAATAGAATATTAAAAATGTGATAAAACATCAAACATTAAAAACTTCCCTAAACAGGGCTGTTATCTATAAAGGGTTTGCTTATCAATACCATATATTTAATATACCAAGCAGTCAAAATATGGTCTTATGATCAATAAGAGCAACATTATGGTGGTTCAGAACTAGACTCGTCCCTGAGAATTACATTTATCCAGCAAACTAAAATGATGTGGAAAACTAATTCAGGTCCACCAGACTTCTATATAAAAAGCTGGGAGTATGGATTTGTTTGCATGGATGCAAATGAGTCATTTACAGGTATGGGCATCTGCCTGGAATTAAACCGTTTCTGCAGCACATTTCAATATTTTGCGCAAACAACCGTTAGGGACCATTTCTGGCCCAAAATCAAGAACAAAAAACAACAACATCAAGGCTAAAAGAGCTAACTGACCAAACCTGCTTGTTTTGGACAAATTCTCATAGCTGGACTCACAGAACAATACAGATGAGACTGATGGGACTAAAATTCAAATAAACCCTTTGAACTTACTATTCCATCTGTTACAGTTATTGTGCACAGCAGAGAGACAACCTTCTTTTTTATAACCTTATGGTTAACAAAGACAATGAATACTAATTAGCAGGCAATCAGTGCAATGAGATTTCAAAGGCCAGCTATTTGGGATTTACCCAGATGTCATGCCCAAATTACTAGGGGTGGAGTGAGGAAAAGGCTCAAAGAACTCATCCAAGCAGAATCTGCATTTTGCTGTACAAGAACGTTGGAATATGGTAGTGATATTGTGTACCTGGCTTTGCGTGTACTATTTGCTGCTGATTTTTTCTAATACCTTTCCAACATGTACATTTTACAATAATAACAAGGGTGTAGAAAAAGGCACCCTAAATTATATGGGGTCTGGATCAATTTCCCTATGGAGAGAAGTTTACAATAGCTAAAAGGTAAAGGTAAAGGTACCCCTCACCGTTAGGTCCAGTCGCGGACAACTCTGGGGTTGCGGTGCTCATCTCGCTCTAAAGGCCGAGGGAGCTGGCGTTTGTCCACAGACAGCTTCCGGGTCATGTGGCCAGCATGACTAAGCCACATCTGGCGAACCAGAGCAGCGCACGGAAACGCCATTTACCTTCCTGCCGGAACGGTACCTATTTATCTACTTGTACTTTGACGTGCTTTCAAACTGCTAGGTTGGCAGGAGCAGGGACCGAACAACGGGAGCTCACCCCGTCGCGGGGATTCGAACCGCCGTCCTTCTGATCGGCAAGCCCTAGGCTCAGTGGTTTAGACCACAGGGATATTTAACTGGGGGGAGTAAGGGGGACATGCTAGAGAAGTATACAATTATGTACATTGTAGAGAAAAGGAACAGAGTTTTTTTCTTCCTCTCATAATACTAGAACCCAACATAAGCCAGTGATGCAGAATGGTGGGAAATCCAGACTAAAGGAAGTACTCCTTCATATATCTAAACTTGTGGAATTCACTTCCACAAGTTGTGTGGCGGCCATCAATTTAAGCTAGGATTACCAGACGTCCCCATTTCCCCGGGACAGTCCCCGGATTTGCGAATCTGTCCCCGGACAAATTCCATCCCCGGAATGTCCCCGGATTTCATCTAATGTCTCCAAGAAATGTGGCAGCGGCAGCAGCAGTCTCAGCAGCCCGGAGCCAGCTTGGTAGCGCAGTTGGCTCTGGATGGCTTCAGGAGCTGCTCACTGCCATGGCCCCCACCGTTTTGCCTCACTGGAAGTCCCCATATGATGGTGGTGCAGGGGCTCTAAGATGCAGCTTCTGGTTTGCCTTCACATTCCCTGACCCCAGCAACTAAGGTGTGAAGGGAGGCTTCATGCTGCCTATCGAAGCAGCCCTGATCCCAACTCCTACTTGCGTGCAAGCAGGAGTGAGGCGGTGATCTCTCAGCTGTGAAGGGAGGCTTCATGCTGCCTGTCGGAGCTTGCGTGCAAGCAGGAGGGGGCAGGGATCTCTCAGTTAGGCAACGGGAAGCCTCCCTTCCCAGCTGAGGGATCCCCATCCCCTCCTGCTTGCACGAAAGTAGGAACGGGATTGGGGCTGCTCCAATGGGAAGGGAGGCATCGCACTGCCCGAGCCTCGCCGCCGCCGCCACTCTTGGCCCTCCTCCTCTGCCTTTCATGCCTGACCCACCGTGCACTGCTTCCCCACCACCACCAAAGAACCAACAACTCAGGGGCTGCCCAGGCTCATGGAGAAAGAAGATAGAAGATAGAAGCCTCGGAGGAAGGGGAAACGTGGCGGCTGAGGTCAAGGCAGCTGCTTCCATCACCATCACTGCAGCATCAACATCCTGAATGTGTAATATTTATTTTATTTTATTTTATTTTATTTTATTTATTGTGTCCCTAGATTCATTGAAAAAAAATCTGGTGCCATCACTCTCCCCATCACCCTTGGTGGGTCCGAGGGATAACTTCTTGAAACAAGTAGCTTCTTATGTACTCATGTAAATACCGGTGAGATTTAGAGCCCTGGACAATCAAGGAGGCAACAAAGGAGGGAGGGGGCCTCTTGGTTGAAAACTCACATGGCCAAATATAATGGCTGAAGGGAGCTAAAGTTGCATCCATATATACAAAATGGGGGCATATATTAAATGACTCTGCTTCATCTTTTGGATCAGACATGTTAATCTGCAGATCACTGATCTTCGTCTGTCAAATTTATTTTGTGTATGACCCTTTCCATAATCATTCCACTTCCCATTCGCTCAAGTCAGAAGATAGAAAGGAATAATAATAATTGAAAATAATAATAATAATAATAATAATAATAATAATAATAATAATAATATGCAGTGCTGTTTTTCTAGAAAAAGAGGTGCCGGAACTCACCATGGACACCTCCCTCGTTCTCTTAGAATGGCAATGGTGCCCACCTGAGAGGTGCCGGAATTGAATTCCAACTGCCCTGACAATATGCAAGATCCATTTATCCCTTTATCCTCATCAAATTTTATAAAGCAAGGTATTTCATTCTTTGGGTTTTTTGAGGGGGGTGATTTGGGGGGAGGGACACTTTAAAACTTGTTCCATTACTCCTAAATCTTTGAAACTAACAATATCATGCTTTTTCATAGAAATAATTGGGGAAACCTAAAGCATGCCGTTATTGAAGGCAAATTACTTCACAAGTTTAAATGTCATTTTAAATTACACCCAATTAATGTCTAAATTTAGAAAGAGCTTATAAAGCAGTGCTACTTGGAAAAAAATCATGAGAATGCTGAATATACATGGTTTTGTAATTGCACAAAATTAAGTATCGAAATGCAAGGCATTAGGTGAAGTGCTAATTCTATTGCAGGCTTTTCATCTGTGAAGTGGTTTTTGGAATAATTTGAGCAGCCAAATTCTGTCTTGCTCAGCTGAAGCCTACAGGGCACAGCCGTGCAGTTGCAAACTGGAAACAACAGCCAACAGCAGAGGTCCAACGGAAAAAGCAAGAAGCAAGACAAAAGGCCTGTGAAAATTGTTAAACGACATAGAAATTGAGAGTGGGGGGTCAGGTCAGGGTTGTGCCCACCAGCCTTCACACACTGATCATTTTGTCTACACAAGGGTCTATATATACACACCGCAATGTGCACCGACTCTGAACATGCAAGCTATATGCTGCAAAAATGGAGTGAACAGACTGTGCCTTCAATTGCTATGTGCATTGTGCAAAAATTACAATTAAGGTGTGGCAGCTTGGGTCGGACCAGCAGGTATAGAATCAGAGTCTGAATGTACCTAAAGGTCATCTACTCCAACTGCCTACCAATGTAGGAAATCCACTACTACAACACCAGTAATGGCATGACCATTCATAGAACTTTGATATTCATGCCTCTCATAATCTTTGTTTTTCTTCTCCAGACGCATGCACACACATTTCTAGTTTAATCATCTGCACGGGGCTAAGGTATCCATCAGATACATGATCTGCAGGCCTATGGACAGCCCACAGGTAGGTAATTTGTTCCAATAATAATCTCTAGAACAAGACTAGGCTCTAGATAACAAAGCAAGCTCTGAAAACTGCCTCCAGCTTTGTCCTCTTTCTGAAGAGTAGGCATGCTTTGGCAGAGTTTAGCACTCCTGTCACATTTTGTATTCTCCTGAACTGGTCTTGGGAAAAGAAAAGTAGATTTGGGGCAACTGGTAATAGGGCTTCCTGGCTGTCTCAGGGTGGTGACTTGTTAGATCTTCAGCTGCTCAACAGGGCTTCCTCCTGCATTTATGAACACAATCTGCTCATTCACATATAGACCTTCAGATCCCAATGGGGCCTGGAATCCCAGATATTCCAGCTCCATGTCTGGGTTGCTACTGTGCACCATGGAAATGACTCATCTTCTGGCAATTTGGTGTTTAGATTACTGACTTGCCATCTATGCAACATGACTTAAGTCAATAAGGTGAAATGAACAAGGTTAGAAAATATAAAGGAGCATTATTATTATTATTATTATTATTATTATTATTATTATTATTATTATTATGCTCTTCAGAAGGTCTCAGGGCAGGGTACAGCAATATCAAATGCGCCATTAAAATCAGTTTAGAACTAACTGTGAAATTAGCATTTCTCCCAGACATTTAGAATTGAAAGCTGAATTGCAAGTAGTACTATTTTGATAGCCATGATAAACACAGAAGTACTCCAATATCTCTGGTTTTAAAATCCCATCAAAAATTGTTCTCTGTATTCTTTTGATGATTCCGAGTACAAGAACATTCAGCTTGGTTCGTTACTTTCCAGCAGGCCTCTTTAGTTTCAGAGATGCCCTGTTTTTATCTAACCAGAGAGAAATCTGTAATTTTACAGTATTGAGGCTTCAGCTTTCAGAATTTTTTCACAGCTGTCAAATGGAAATACCATGGAGTTTTCAGCTTTTTCTTGTAAATGTCCAGGGCTGGGCCTAAAATTTTGCAACAGCACTGCACTAATGGTCTTATAGGACAGGGATATTCAACTTTAGTTATACTCATCCAATGTTATTGCATGCTTGTATCCATAAGAATAATTTCAAAAGCCATGTCAGTTGATACAGAATGGCATCAAAGCAGATAGATAGATGATAGATAGATAGATAGATAGATAGATAGATAGATAGATAGATAGATAGATAGATAGATAGATATATTATTGTGTAATTAATCTCTTTGTGAGAAGAACAGCTTTATTTTCTTTCCAGTGTTTATAATTTTTGCAGTACTGTACTTGCTTAGAGAAAAGGGCAGCAAAAAAAGAATCTCAAAGAAACCTACCTTCGTGAATTTCTCCTTTACACTGTGATAACAGAACTGCCTCAGCCCATGCTCCAGGAAGATCTACATACTTCCCAACACCTAATGTGCTAAGACCTGATCGCCTCTGTTTGGAACATAAAAGATAAGAAGACAAAATTTGAGATTTAAAAATCCTTACAAAAGTAAATGTACTTAGAATGATGTTTCTACATATTTAAAGAAAGTGTTATTGCTGATGCAAAACACAATAGCTGGAGCTAACAAGGTAGAAATGTTTAATCCCTCAGGTTAACACTTAAATAAGAAGATGAATGCTTAGCTCTAATTATACTGTTATTACCACCTGAAGTACCTTTCAACAAAAGCAATTACTAGCTCCGCATCATAGTAATAAATTGTGAAGAGAACTCTTGTGCTAGCATCTCAGTAGGATGGAATCCAAATAGCGAATCCCACCAAAATGTGTCTCACATTCTACAGGCAACTCTTGCATGATTGCAGTTTGAAAACTAATTTGGTTGGACTCACAGGTGCTGTTCTTTGGTCACACGCACAGCATTTCACCAATCAGACAAAACACTCTTTTTCAGACTCTGTGCTATTCATTTGTATTTGTGTTTATTTAAACGAATTAGCATATGCTGAATGATCAATGGAAAATTCCCTTGTATACTTGCATCATTTCTGTCAGGTCATTCTGTGCACGCCTCCCCCAATTTACCAGAAGAGGTGGCAAGGTTAAAAACAGCAAAGATTGCATGGGAAAAGATGTTCCTTCCAATCCTAAACTTCTTTTTAGAAAACTGTAAGTACATAGGTCTGATTCTCCTACCACTGCCATAAAAAAATGCCCAGAAATCAAATACTTCAATCATTTTCATTTAATAATTTCTTAATGGTTTTATATGTCTTGTACAAACCATTTGATGAATATCGCCCCTAAAGAGATTCTGTTACAATAACCCTCCTATGAAGTTGTTTGCTTCCATTACGAAGGAATTCTGAGCTTAGGTCCTTTTCTCAGGTTGATTTTTGTATTCTAGCATCTGATTTCATCCAGCAGAAACTGCTGACTACAAGTGAATCTCTCATCTCCATCCAACTTATCATTGGAACAAAATATTTGGGAAAAAAATATTTAAGGTAAGTGGAAGTGGGGTTTACAATCAAGCAGTAATGGGAGTTTATTAAATAAATATGTGAGAAAATTGCCATCGATTTCCATATATTTCTCCTCCTCTGATAAATGATGAGAAAGAACCATTTGTGGTTTCTGCATTATGACAACTTTATTTATTGTTTCATTTTCTTACATTTATATTCCACCTTTCATGGAACCCAAGACGTCATCAAGTTACCAATCCAGGTACCAAACAGACCCAGAGCTGCTTAGCTTCACAAGGTATTACCTTGTGATACAAGGTAATACAAGGTGGAACAGCAGGGTCATTTCAGTTACATCTCTCACAGTTCTATACCCAAGGGCAGCCTTTATGAGCTTGAGCCAAGCTCCCTCTACAAAATATTGCAGAACCTTCTTCAATCAACCTTTCAGTGAGACTCCGTAATTTTGTTGAAGGCATGTTATGTAAACATAAGCATACATAAATAACTACCGGTATACTAAACATAAATAACTATACTGCCCTTTGCATTTTTATGTGTTCATTATTGACTTTTTCTCAATACAGGTATTGGATGCTATTACTAATAATCTCAACAATCTCTATCCAAAATCTGCCAACCCTCACCAGGAGCCTATGATATCAATATAACTGTGCCAATGTTGCATTTGTTGACTTTTATCAGCAAATGCATTATTTCTGCAAAATGAACAGGGGGAAAGGGAGACATACAACAAGGAAAAACTCGTGCAGAACATCTACACCATGGAAGGTATCTTCTAAAGCTTGCATTTAAAAAGAGTGTTCTTAATTGTATTTACTGAATGGCAACGTTATTGTTTTCAAAATATTTTACAATACGAGCTATTGCTCTGTTTCTACACATTATTATTATTTGCTTAATAAGAGGTGTTCAGAGAACACAACACAGTATAAAGTCAGATCAGAATGACACTTTTGTCAAATAGTATTTTACAAAACACTATGAAAATGGTAACTAAAAGGTCACTTTCAAAAAGTAAATAATGAACATTTTGCATCAGAAATATTTAAATTAATTCTTAATTATTAAACACCACTGTAGAAATTTAAGATCAACAGATTGCCCTTATAAATGTCCCTTTAGAAATCCAGTAATCCTTATGTATACAGACCTTGCATCTTGCAACCATTTTTTTAGCCAGCTCTATGAATTTTTCTTTACTTTCTGTTTGCAGTGAGAAATTGAAATCCTCAACGAATTGTTCTGTAAGTTGAAACGGGTTTCTGATAAAAAAAATCCAGTGAAGAATTTCAGTTTAATTGGTACATCATCAGTAAATGAAATCAAAATTTTGTGTATAAAAGATAACTATGGAAAGCTAATTTAATTTTAAAAGCCCTATTTGACTCAATGTACAGTGTAGAACATTGTTCTGTGTTCCTAATTTACAATGCTTTATTTGTTGGATAATGAGTAAGACTGTTTCAATAGCAGCCAACAGACTATGAATATTGCAGGAATATATTGATTATTAAACACTGCACTTATAGTTCGTCATTATGCTGCTTCCAAGTTATTGGCATTTCTTCATGGAATGCAGTTTTTTGTAAGAAGCAGCTAATAATCTATGTGTAGACCATCATGCTTTACAAAAATATATACCTGTATTTACTCACTGAATACACAGCACATTACAAGACCGTTCCATACAGTGGTACCTCTCCTTACGAATTTAATGCGTTCTGAACACACATTCGTAAGTCAAAAAAAAAAGGAAGTCGAATCCCATAGGAATGCATTGTGAGAAAAAATTCGTAAGTTGAAGCAACCCTATCTAAAAATTTGTAAGTAGAAAAAATCCTATCTAAACCGCATCCAAGATGGTGGACAGAGCTCCAATTGTAAGTAGAAACATTCGTAAGTCGAATCATTCATAAGTAGAGGTACCACTGTATAAGAATTTCATCATGTTGGAAAGAGTTAACTCTTTACAATATTAACCCTTTGAATGATTGTTGGTGAAGAAATTAGACCAGGCATGGGCAAACTCCGGCCCTCCAGATGTTTGGGACTACAATTCCCATCATCCCTGAATACTGGTTCTGTTAGCTAGGGATGATGGGAATTGTAGTCC
Source organism: Zootoca vivipara (assembly GCF_965207765.1). Lineage (NCBI taxonomy): Eukaryota > Metazoa > Chordata > Lepidosauria > Squamata > Lacertidae > Zootoca > Zootoca vivipara. The sequence continues at coordinate 20,851,715 of NC_142593.1, read as the reverse complement.
CAAACATCTGGAGGGCTGGAGTTTGCCTATGCCTGAATTACACTAATCAATTTATACTATCAGGTAAACATAAATTCTGAGCTGCAACTGATTACTTAAATGAAATTACTACCCTTCCCTTAAATTGAAATCTACCCATTATTTCTCTAAATTGGCCTCTTAAACCTCTGCTGTCTTAATTTCTCTAGAACTAAGCTTCATAGGAAAGAATCCCAATCAGAAAACACCAAGAGCATTAATGCATCTGAAAAACCGAATGTGACATGATGAAAGGAATAATAATATTAATAAGGAAAATAATAATGATAGAATCACTTTAAATTAAAATAGGACACTGCTAAAAATGACTTAGTATCTTCCATTTTGCATCCAAAAATATGGATTTGAGTTAAAAGAGACTTAATGTGGATTCTACTTTTACAATAGTGTACTGTTTGAGCAACCAATTGATATAACGCTAGTCAGCAGCAGGCCTCATGCAAGGTTGACAGCATAGCTGCAAAGTTCTCCCTTTTTTTAAGGGAAATTCCTTTATGCTGAATAGGCTTCCTCACGAGAAAAGGGAAAACTTGGCAGCTATGGTTGACAGATACCTTTGACACATCTAATCTCCACTTAACTAAGCAAAAAAAGGATGCAGGTGGCGCTATGGTCTAAGCCACTGAGCCTCTTGGGCTTGCCGATCAGAAGGTCGGTGGTTCGAATCCCCGCGACGGGGTAAGCTCCCATTGCTCTGTCCCAGCTCCTGCCAACCTAGCAGTTCAAAAGCATGCCAAAAAGTGCAAGTAGATAAATAGGTGCCGCTCCAGTAGGAAGGTAAAAGGCATTTCCATGCGCTCTAGTTTCCATCACGGTGTTCCGTTGCACCAGAAGCAGTTTAGTCATGCTGGCCACAGGACCCGGAAAGCTGTCTGTGGAGAAACGCCGGCTCCCTTGGCCTGAAAGCGAGATGAGTGCTGCAAACCCCATAGTCGCCTTTGACTGGACTTTAACCGCCATGGGGTCCTTTACCTTTACCTTTACCAACTAAGCAAATAGTTTCCAGTAAGTCACCTAGCTCATACCATCTTGAGGGAAGGATTGTTTGTTCTGTTGTCCTGTCTAACAATTTTAATTTGGGGGGGGGCATCTTTGGCTCCTTGTGTACCCACCCCAGTCAAATGGTTGTTTCCTGCTGATTGCTGTTAAAGTTCCCCATAAACTACTTTTTCCTATCTATATCTTCTCCATGCTCCCGAGTCTCTCATTAACATGCTTGCAGGTTTCACTAGAAACACTGAAAATCTTTGTCCACTTGCCAGTATGCATTATATAATAATATTGTTTTGTGTTTATTTAAACTTACACGTGTTTCTTTTTCTTGGCTGGAGGTAACGTTTCCTTCAGATATTTAGTCAAGAGTCTCTGCTGAATTTTTTTATGTTCATCATGGCATACAATACCAAATTTGTGGACCACTGGCACCTTTATGATGGGCATGTTGTAAAATCAATCTAAAAAAAAGAAAAAAGACAGAATGTTACAGCCATATAGAAATGTAATCTTAAGTCTTTCTTACCTTACGCAGAAAGCTACCATATACAATCAAAATGCAAGATGAAGTGTGTTCTGCCATGTTTTTTCTCTTCTACCTTATAGGAAAAAGTAATCCGGAGGCCCTTGAATGGTAAATTCTGTATAACAACCTTGAATATGCAATCTAAATGGTTCTACTGGGGAAAGTCCATTTCTATTAGATCACAATAATGAATAACAATAATAAGCTATAAATAAAATCAAAATAGAATAATTGAAGTATAATTGCAGTATGGTTAAGCTTATTGATTTATACACCATTCCTCAGCACAGTTAAGTGAAAGCACTTGGATTCACACCAATTTATTCCATTGATTTCACTCCCACTACTTCAATGTAACTACTTATTGATCGGGGAATTATGCAGCAGTTCTCCAATCTCACAGCCTGGAGTAGCCAAATCCAAGTTTATCAAATCAGATTGTATTAATTATTGGAATAATGTTGACCATATGAAATCAAAAACATGAAGTTAACCTTAAAATAGCATTAATAAGATAATGAAACATCAATAAAAAACTGGGAAATTATGAACTAAAATTCTGAATATCAGTAAATAGCTGTCGGGATATTGGCCAATGAAAGTTCAGAATCAAAGATGAAAATGTGGCTTACACTCTTCCTCAATAGCTTTCATTAAAGGGAATACTTTAGGCATAATGTCCATGAAGGAACATAACTGCCCTGGTTGCAGGGATATGTTGAAATTAGTCAATTTTCATTAACACAGGTGCTTTCAATATTGCTCTCTTTTCCATGCTCATGTAATAGGATCCTAAGATTGTTTACACAGAAGTTGTCCCACTGTGGAAGATTTACTTCCTAGTCATGCAACCTTAGCAAATAAATGTAGTCTTCTTGCTTCATTTCATAAGGCTTCTCAATGAATACCGTAATAAAACTTGAAATTACAAACATTCCTATATGAGTGGATCGTGTGAAAATGGAAAAATCACTATAAAGCGAAAACTGCAGGAAGCTACAGGTTCCAGTTAAGTTCAGTTGTTATAGAAACTCACTGCATGACAGATGTTCCATTATCTGTTAATGGGCTGTTATTATCTAAGGGTGTACAAAGTGATCTGAAGTATGCATATTCAGAAGTAACCCTCACCGAGTTCAACAGGACTTACTCACTGGTAAATGTGTTTTGGATAACACCTTTACAGTACAGTAGTAGCTTGCGGCCACCATTAGAAAATGGCTACCAACTTGGATAGCTTTAAAGGGGGATTAGACAAATTTGTGGAGGATAAAATTATCTATTGTTAGTAGGGTTGCCAGACTCAATAGAGGACAGGACTTCTGTGCCTTTAATTGCCCTGTTCTCTTTTGAGTCTGGAAACCTTAAAGAGAAACCAGCAGACCCTTTGCTTGGAAATTAAACAAAGGGTCTGCTGGTTGGTTGCTGGTGGTCATGAGTGTGAGACTGCTACTGCATTCACATTGTGGACTGCCCCTGGGTATCTGTTTGCCACTGTGAGAACAGAATGCATATTTACTCAAAAGCAAGCATCATTCATTCAGTGTAGTTTACTAACAGTGGGGCAGGTACCATTCAGTGGGGCTTACTCCCTAGGTAGTGTGTTTAGGATTGCAAACTAGAGAAACACCTAGGAACATGCAAGGGAGGAAGTATGGATCCTAGCACTTAACTGACGCATTCTAAAAACGGGGGGCACTATGAATGCCATTGTTCACACTAGTGGTAGGACATCCAGCAGGAAATATCAGCCCTGGACAGCAGAACAGAAAGCAAAACTTCTGAGCTGCAAAAATATATGCAGGTATTGGTGTGCAGTAATTATATTATTATTATTATTATTATTATTATTATTATTATTATTACTTATATCCTGCCCAACGAGCCTGGTTTCCCCAGCCACTCTGGCTGGCTTCCAAACGGATATTAAAAACACAATAAAAGATCAAGCATTAAAAACTTCCCTAAACAGGGCTGCCTTCAGGTGTCTTCTAAAAGCCAGATAGTTGTTTATTTCCTCGACATCTGGTGGGAGGGCATTCCACAGGGCAGGTGCCGCTGCTGAGAAGGCCCTCTGCCTGGTTCCCTGTAATCTGACTTCTCACAGTGAGGGAACCACCAAAAGGCCCTTGGCGCTGGACCTTTGAAGGAAACTATCCCAAGTGAATATGTTTGCAGAGTAAGAAAGGTCCAAGGTCTTGGTCCAATGGTGAAGATGGGAAAATAATATCTATTTAAAGAGACAATTAGAAAGCAATCCTAACCCCGCAAGGGCAGTACTGGAGCTTTCTTCATTCCACTGCCTGTTCTGGACAGGGAGGAAGGAGGGCAGAAGGAAAAAACTTGTATTTTTACAGTTTAGGCAGGTGCATTAAGAACTTCTACAGTAGAGGAGCTCCCCACCAGTGGAGAGCAGCCAAGCCAGGCAGAGCTGGACAGAGGGACACCACCTCATCCATACCGACCTCCATGAGATCAGGAGTTTGGATTGCTCTGCCCGTCAGAGAGCCAGAAGGAGAAACTAGAGAAGATGTCAAGGAAGCCTGAAGAGGAGAGAACAATTCTGAAGGCCAGTGGCAGGAAGAATGGAGTTGAAGACATGTAAACTGCAGTGACAAGTGATAAAGCTGGTGAATAATGAATACCTTGTTGTGATGAAATAGAGCCATATGTTTTAACAGCTGATTTATACCTGTTCTTTTTTTATTACTCTTGGCATTCTGTCTCTGGTTTATAAATTGCCTCGGAACGAAATAAATAAAAAGGATTTGAGAATAAATGTGATGTATGAAACCATTAGCATATTACATCAAACAAAAGGCTATTAGAAGAACTGTGTTAATGTCTGCCAATAAGCAGTCTTGCATGAATTTTTTAAGAACACATTTAAATCATAATTAGCTGGGCTGATATATAGACAGATATAGGTATAGATAATTTCACAAATTTTACTTTGTTACAGAAACAGCTAATTTGAGAAAATGAAACTTATAATTACATAAAGCTCTATAAGCTGATCAAATTCAGCCTTATCAAGGTAAAAGTATATATATATTTTTCTAAACAGCTTCCCACCACATTTCTTATCTTAGATAAGTGAATTCCTACTGATATTAGCTAAAATAATAGAATTTCCAACTTAATGCTTTGGTTAAAGTGTTCCTTCAGCCTATAACAGCTCCTGGATATGTCCAAAGGAAAGTCATTCTCAGATTGTTTCTCCTGGGGCCCACTTCTGTGAGATATTTATTCCAAGGTACTGCAGGGTGCATCAGCTGACGCCGCAAGCAGACAGAGCATAAGTGTTGTGGTGCTGTTAGGTCTCTTCAAGGGTGTGAAGAATCTTCAGAAATAGGGAAGGGATAGTAAAATCATTTATCCCCTACACCAGGCACATCCAACTCCCAAGATACTGCGATCTACTCCCAGTATATAAAAAACAACAACTGGCAGTGATCTACCCATTGTCATTGGACGGAGGATAACTGGGGTGGGTGAGTGGAAGGGGAGGACTGACCAAAGTTGTTGAGCTTTTTGGGGGAGGATTGCAGAACAATCCGCAGCTTACAAATGCATGCATTGCTAAAACCAATCATTGTATCCCCTATCAACATCAACAAACGCAAAAAAAGGCCCACTAGATGCAACAGAGGAACAAATAGAGGGGGGGGTGCGCATACATTCATCCTGCCATTTTTTTTTTATTCCCGCAATCGACCAGGATCAACCGGGGATCTACCTTTCGATCGCAGTCGACCAGCTGAACATGTCTGCTCTACACAAATACCCCAGCCCATGGCCCTTCCTTGCTGTACAATAAAGTACTGGACCACAAAATCAATATTTTATAGACCACATCCATCAACAGTATGTACTGCACAGGCCACTACTGCAAAAGAAAGTTCCAGAAGGATGGTGCTGCAATGTTAATGGCCCTGCTCCAGGTAACCATGGAGCAGACCTCAGGAGCATGTGGTACTTACTAGAAGGGCCCCCCTACTCATTGTATAGACAAGGCAGCTACAACAAGGGTTATCTAACAGTCCTTCAGGTAATTTGTTTAGGAGTTTATATACTAACAGTTAAGCCACAAACCTGGTTCAATACGGTAGCATAAAGCTAGTTAGTAAGAGCAAGGCAGGCTCAAACTGTAGTTTCTAATAAGGCTCAAGCAGGCCAATTCAGAAGACAGGAAACCATGGTTTTCTATTATGTCTGAACCGGGCCAATTTGTGTTCTCCATCAATATATCTTATCTCTGGTGTGTCCTTTTCTAGTAAGATAGTTGAAACATCCCACAAATAGTAAATAGATGAAATTGCAGAATGGTATTGTTTCTCATATTCTTCCATTTCTTATGCAGGTTATAGCTCACACACAATTCTTGAACTATTTGAACTATCATGTTTTCACAGTTAAGGGCACCTAACAACAACAACAAAGCTTGTTTCATCACTTTATTCTGCAGCATGTTCAAATATTCTCAATCAGAATAGTGCTTTGAGCTCTGGCGGTTATGACGTTGTGTTAAGGCAGAGCTGCTCCAACAAGTCTGGTGAATCTAGGTGTTAAGATATTCAAGGACTAAATTTTTACCATATCTAATCTACCATCCATCTTCACCCATTGCAAGCATAAGCAAATGGGAATGAAAAGCCCTACATAATGAAAGAGCAGATTACTTTGAGTTTCTGAAAATATCAGTCTGATTTCTTTGCAATGTGAGGATGATGAATCACCATTCTGCCTATGTTAATTCCAAATACATCTAAATTCTTTATTCCTTATAAAATGCTTCAGTAGAGTGGCAATTTACAATTTTTAATCAGGTCTGAGGTTCCCATCAGCTAAATCTTTGCACTTCTGACAAAAGCATAATGAATGAACAATTGTGGCATTGTTTCACATGCAAACCTTATTCAGTTCTGTCTTCTTGCCCCTGCCAAAATCTTGTGTATTTCTCCTTGATTATAAGAACTTCAATGGAATCTGAATAACATAAATGTATATTTTATTCATGCAGGCATGCTGTTTCTGATTATCATCCTAATTCAGAAAATCATTAATAATTTCAATACCACTCTCAGGAATAGAGCACCGCCTTTCTTTTCTGGCTGTTTTCCCACTGAAAATCATCCCCCAATTTTGTTCCCCCATATTGAGAGGCACCCATATCTTATTCCCTCCAGGAGAAAATGCATATGGGGGGAGAGGGAATTTTAAGTGAAAAATAGTGAAGAGCTGTTTTTGTATCCCTATAGTTACACAGTTCTCATATTCTTGTAGTTGTAGTCCTTTCCTATATTATTCTTTTCCGCTACACCAGGCATAGGCAACCTTGGCTCTCCAGATGTTTTGGAACTACAACTCCCATGATCCCTGACCACTGGCCCTGTTAGCTAGGGATCATGGGAGTTGTAGTTCCAAAACATCTGAAGAGCCATGGTTGCCTATGCCTGCCCTACACGTTTGTCCACAGAGCACCCTGGGGGAAAGAGATGAGAGGAAGAGGAAGGCCATGGCAAGAGGGAAAGAGTGGGAAGACCAAAAAGAGACAACAACTGTATGAAGGAGTGTATCAATAAAGAGATTTGTTTGTGTCCAAGCCATCCCAACATCTAGTGGTGCAGGTCAGGGGCCCTGCAGCCATTGGGGTTGGGTACCAATGGTGCCACAACTACTGTCCTGCAATTTGTACATTTTACAGAAGGCATGGTTATTCATTTTTCTGTATCTTGCACTGGTACTGATTTGCAACGAAGGCTGGGTAAAAATAGCTCAAATTAATTTGAAAGATAGAAAGAAAATCGTGAGGACTTCTACTGCTTCCCCACTTTGTAAGAAAGAAGGGGAAGGGGAGATCAGGAGATCAGCCAAGCAGGTATCAGGGAACGGACCGGACAGACAGTATGTCGGGCTCATGGAGGGCATCTTGCCTAAGGACCCCTCAAACATGGCAGCACCATTGACAGTATCCTCATTGCCAGAGACAAAGATGCAACCCCATCTCCTCCCATACTGCTCCTTCACTAAAATGTACAGCTTATCCATTAAAACGGGGGGGGGGGGGTTAGGGTTAGGGTTAGGATATACAACCTCTTATATCTCATCTGACCATGCAACTCAAAGCCCACCCTCCATGTCTCTTATACATTGGCAGATTACAAATTTATCTGACCGCTGTAGTAGATTGTTACAAGTTGTTGTCTCAAATTTACCACAATGCTCCAGACTGACAGTACATCAGGGGTACTGTGGGAAATATAAAACACTGGCTCATAGGTCCAGGAGAGATATGAGAATGTGTGAGGTCTGCCAAGGTACTGGGAACACTAGCAACTAAGCTTTTTCAGTTCACCTATGGTGTTCAAAAAGTAACTTTACACCTAATATATAGGTATTGTCCATAGGTGTACAGTCGTAACTTGGAAGTCGAACAGAATCTGTTCCGGAAGTCCATTCAGCCTCCAAAATGTTTGAAAGCCAAAGCACGGCTTCTGATTGGCTGCAGGAAGCTCCTGCAGCCAATCGGAAGCTGTGGAAGCCCTGACGGACGTTTGGCTTCCAAAAGAATGTTCGAAAACCAGAATACTCACTTCCAGGTTTTGATCATTCGGGAGCCGATTTGTTCGGGAGCCAAGGTGTTCGAGATCCAAGTACAGCTGTATAATTTCTTTTTGAAAACACTGTGTAATCTTCATGAACTTTTTTAGCATTTTCAGGTGAATTTCTAATAAACACATTTTTGCAAGCAATTTCTCTCAACAGAATGCATTTCTGTATGTTATTTTCAGTAATTTATTCATTTTTAATTTATGCACAGTTTTCTCTCACACTAATTGGAGAACTGCATTGCAAACATGGGACAGGTGCGAATTTAGAAGGTTTCAAACTGAGCAAATCAGGTGGGCTTGCCTTTAAATGAGAACTGGATTCCCCTCCCCCCTCTTCCTACCAGCAGCTCTTTGAGAATGCCAGGCATCATGAGCCCATGTTAGCTCACTTGGGTCACAAGGTCCTTAATCAAAATGTTTGCTATGCAAAGTTCTTTGCAATGTTAAATGCCTTTCCAGTTGATAAGAGTCTGGATTTCTCCCACTAACACTTACGAGCCCCAACTTGATACCTGGAGTGTGATTTCTACCACACTGCCTGCTGCAATAGCAAGTGTAACAGTAAAGATAACTGCGGGGGGGGGGCAGTATCCAGTGATCTGAGCACTGGAAATTATAGTATCTGCAATACGGCTGTCCTGCAGAGAGGCATCTGGAGTGACTGTGTTATGAATAAGAACCACGTATTTATTTATACAGTACATAAAACCATTTTGCAAGTCTTTCATCTAAACTCCCATGAGGAGGCAACTATTATTTCAATTTTATATATGCATAACTGAGCCTGAGAAAAAATATTGCATATCCACATAAGCAAATGCTGGCATGGATCAGTGTTCAAAGTGGGGGAGAAAAAAGGAAACGGGGTGGTTTTGCTTCCTATTCAACCCGAGTCAGGGCCAAGCTGCATGTAGTTTACTTTCAAGTGTAGGATTTTTCTTAAACCAATAGCCACCAATACTTGCCACCAAGGAGTCTGTAACCCCCTCCCCCCTCCCCATGATCCCAATCCAGAATGCCCCTAAAATGCCCTGAAGCTAATGGGAGCTTTTTTCTTCATGCAAATAGCAGACACTGTGGGCGGGGAGTGGGGAGGAATCAAGACTGGGAATGCAGTAGAGACAAAAGGTTAGTCACCTATCCCCCTGCCAAACTAGAGTCCTGATCTGGATTGGGGTCCTGCTCTGGCTATGTGCGAAAGAAAAATCCTGCACTTAAGGGCAAATCACATGATTAATGTCACAAATAAATTGGCTTGTAATTACATCCACTGAAAAACATTGAAATGTTTTAAAGTTTGTCTCAATAGAAGGGGGCTGGTATCTCCCTCTAGATCTGGATAAGTAACATTATATCTATACCTATATGCATATAATAATAATAATAATAATAATAATAATAATAATAATAATAATTTATTTATACCCCACCCATCTGGCTGGGTTTCCCCAGCCACTCTGGGCGGCTTACAACAGAAAAATGAAATAAAACAATTAAACATTAAAAGCCTCCCTAAACAGGGCTGCCTTCAGATGTCTTCTAAAAATCTGGTAGCTGTTTTTCTCTTTGACATCTGATGGGAGGACGTTCCACAGGGCAGGCGCCACCACCGAGAAGGCCCTCTGCCTGGTTCCCTGCAACTTGGCTTCTCGCAACGAGGGAACCGTCAGAAGGCCCTCGGTACTGGACCTCAGTGTCCGGGCAGAACGATGGGGGTGGAGATGCTCCTTCAGGTATATCTATGCACACACAGAGATATAGATATAGAGAGATATAGATACATATACATACACACACACACACAGCGATGGGTACAAAGTCTGAATCCCATAATTCCTCCTAAGAGAATCCCCCATGTTCTCCATAACCACTCCTCCTGCTGCTCTCACCCCTAGCACAAGTCCTTTCTCATCTCCTCTCACCTGGATTTAACATTCTGTTGAAATATAAAGCCGTACATACCGTAATAGCCAAGTCTATAAATGCACAAGAAAGTTGCTCCTAGAACACTAAAATAACAACCACGTACGTAGCTCGAAATACCAAAATTAATAGCTCTCTGCTCTAGGAACTATGCCGAGAACAAGGTTAAAACACAAATTAAAACACAAGCATGGCATTTTCACTTCTTGATTAAGGGGTAAGAGTAGATGGGAGCATATGCAGCATGCGTACAGATATCTGTAGTAGCCCAACAAAAGACTCGATGTGCTTGGCAGAGTGCTCCATCTACTGTCCATTTATAGTTAAGTCTTTGCCGTATTGCAATTTTTGTGCAACTACTGTATAAGGAGTGGCTGGCCCCTCTGGAAATTATACAGTATATGGACAATGTCACTAGAAGGCATGCTAGGAAAGATGTCAACTCATGACTCCCAAGAAGTGCAACAGTAGCTCTCATAACTTTTGTAAAAGGGGTGAGCTCAACAGATGCTACTTCTACTGTCCTGCAGTAATGAGAAAAGCTGTGCATCAGCTCCTAGTATAGGCAGAAGAAAACAGATTGATTGTATTATAACTTGTCTTAAAAATAGTAACAATTTTATCGGCCTTGTAATAAGGTCGGTCAGTTTTATTTTCCCATATATTGCAGGCCACCTAATGAGTTCACCTTGTAAGGGCACCTCAATCAGTTCATGGTAGAGATTAGATTTGAACCAGGAAATTCCTGATTTGTTGCTCAGTCTCTTAAGCCACTGTGCTACACCAGCTTCCATAAAACTTTAGATATGCTTAACTTTTCATAGAACAGAAACCATGACTCTACAAGACAGAAACAGCCCCGCCGTCCATTAGTTTATAATTGGGGTGGGGGGTTCAAATGACACAATTTATCAGATAATGAAGCAAACTTGATGCATAAGTCTTTCCAGATTCATGTTTCACAAACACAACCTCACATTATCATAGGCTGCCACCCCTAATGACGGTATTCGAATACATCAATCCAGCGGCTCTGGTAAGACAAGGTGCAAAAGGCAGAAGTAGATAATTGTTTTATGACCAAGCCTGCAAAACAATTGTTTAAAAAAAAAATTGCATTTTTGTTTTAGCCCAACAGACTTGGACAAGCTCCATTTAAGCAACTTTATCCAAAAAAAAATGGAAAAAAAAACTTTGAAAATGCCAGGAAGACATTTTCGGTAGAACTGAAGATGTAGAAAAGAGCAACTTATCTTTGCTTGAAAGTTGTGTTAGATTTGATTAGCTGGATGAATCAATTTTACTGAAAGAACCTATTCGAGTCTGGGAACTATCCACCAAAAAGTCCACAAGTTCCACTGAAACTAATGGGAGTTGCTTGGATAATAGGGCTTTTTTTTTTGGCAGAAGAAAACCCTACTACAAGATTCAATGGGTCATTTGATATAAGAATATTTTAAATCCATGCAAAATTGTAAACAACAAACAAACAAAAGGCGTAGCTAGGGGGTTGGGGGTGGGGCACACTGGGTACCACACTGCAGGGGTGGCAATTAGCGTGGGGCCTCGTAACTGGGAGTGACGCGGTGGCTCAGGCCCCTGCAGGCTCCATACTATCCAAAGCGGCAGTGTGGGGCTTGTGTCTGCCTATCACCTCCCCTTCAGCCTCCCTACACCTCGGGCACCCGAGCGGCTAGCTACGCCGCTGCAACAAACATTTCCAAATGGATTACAGTTCAAATCCATCAGGGAGAACAGGAAAAAATACTTCAAAGCTACCATTACATTACATACGTTTTGTCAGCTTTCTATAAACTGCTCAGAGGTTTTCTTAGAATAGCAATATATAAATTTCATTGAATAAAATAAAAACTAAACCTTGAAATTACCTGCAGGAAAAGTAATATTGGCCCCGGGGACTCAGAAATAGAGATTTGAGCCTCTGTCTTCCTCGGGTGTTACAAACACAAAACCACATTCACAACCTACAATTATTAATTCGGAAATAATTGCCTACCTCTGCTTAATGCTTGAAAGGAAATGTGAGGAAAGGTATAGTCACACACATAATCAACACATGTAAATTGGGGGGGGGGTTTGCCTGTATATACCCTAGCCAATCCATCTATTGAAATAGGACCATCCCCATGACAGGGTTGATGCCTGATCTAGGTGGGTCACTCACAACAACAGCAATAATCCATATACATTTTTTAAAATAAAAATAAAAAGGATTGGCTTCCCAAACAGTTTCTGGGGCTGAAAACGGGTCCCAGGTTAACATTACTCCCTAACCACACTCACTTTTGCACTCAGGTCTTGCTTGTGGGTGTTTCATAGACATCTGGTTAGCCACTGTGAAAACATGATGCTGAACTATATATTATTATTATCATCATCATCATCATCATCATCCCACAGTTTCCAGGAACCAGGATTCATGGAGGTTTATGGTTAAAAGAGAAAAGGCTAAATGTTAAAGCTTACTGGGAAATGATATATAATGAATTGAAAAAGATGTTTAAAATAACGCTTATAAGAAAAACCCAGAAACTTCCCTTTAGGGAATTATAGGGACAGAACTACCCAAACTGTACAGAAATTTATTCCTGTATGCTACTACAGCGGCAATAATGCTGTTACTTGCCCAAAAATAGAAAGAAGAATAAGTCCCAGCAAAAGAATTATGGATACAAAAATTTATGGAATATGCAGAAATGGCCAAAAAAAAAATACAATACAGTATATACAATCTTTATTACAGTCCAAAGACCCACCAATTTGTTACAAAACGATATCCAATAAGGACATCCTGCCTTCAGGTTTCAAAAACATTTTGTTCAAACTTAGAGTTGGGATCATTGATTCGTGCAACCACCGATAGAAACTTCGCCACTGCTAATGTTCTAGCATTTGGTCGGTCTTCCAATAGGAACTTGATATAATACTCCTCCGATTTTCCTGGGATCAGGGCTAGCAAGGGTGAAATCAATTCAGCCCTAGCTTGCTTGAACTCCACACAGTGCAGGATAATATGTGTTATAGAGTCTGTGTCTTGGGCACACGAGCACAGTCATTCCTGGTAGGGGACTCCTCTCACCCTACCCTCCAGCACTGCAGAGGGGTTTAATCTGTTTAATCTGGCTTTTGTGAATAACCTTCGGTAGTTTGATACAGTCAGGTTTTTAAAGTAAGCTGTTAACTTAAAAACATGCCCATATTGTACTCCCAACGGACTGCAGACTGCATGTGATCGATGTCGCAGGTCACTGTGTGACACTGTGTGTCTTTGCTTTAAGGTCTTTAGGGCACCTTCATAGCCCAGGTAATACAGTTGAGTGGCTGACAGGCTAATAGCCATTGTTTTCTGCCAATTGCTGACATAGAAAGAAGAATAAGTCCCAGCAAAAGAAGAATGGATACAAAAGTTTATGTAATACGCAGAAATGGCAAAAAATAAGCAATCAAGATAACAAACTTTTTATAAAAGAATGGAAATGGTTTATTGAATGTTTACAAACAAATTGTAAACAGGTAAGAACATTGGCAGGATCATTGTAATACAGTAACCTGCAACAGTTTTATAAGAGCATATATTTAAAGTACGGGTAGATGAATAAATGCAGTGCTTTTTTCTGGGGGGATGCAGGGGTACGAATGCCCCTAAACATTTTGTGAATCTTTGTACTTTGTACCATTTACTGTATTTATTTTTCCCAATTTGTATAAAATGGTGGTTTTCTTGAGTCAAAATGAGAGTAACCCTAAACACTTTTAAAGGGGGGGGGGAAGCACTGAATAAATGAACAAATTAAGTAGATTTTGATATGCAGAAAATATGAAAAATAAATTTAAGGAACCGCAGAAAGAGGGGGGAGAAAGTCAAGTTTTGAAATGCTAAAATGACTAAAATTATTGAAATGTATAAACCTGAAAATCATAAATAAAATATAAAAAAGAGCAAAGCTGAAAACATGGGAAAGATAATGATTAAAAGTGATTAAACAGAAATAGAATACACACACAAACACACATATGTACAGTGCTTTTTTTCTGGAGGGACGCAGGGGTAAATTTACTGTATTTATTTTTCCTGATTTGAACTATAAATTGGTGATTTTCTTGAGTCAAAATGAGAGTACCTCTAAACATTTTGGGGGGGACACACTGTGTGTGTGTGTGTGTGTGTGTGTACATAAACACACACACACACAGATATATATATAGATATAGATATAGATATATATAGATATAGATATATATAGATATATATATATATGAATGAGAGGTGGGCCTTTAGCCTGATCCACCTCTTATGTTCCCCGTTTTCCCTTTTAAAATTCGTCCCCAGATTCCACTACAGTAAAACCATTGCAGTAAAACCATTACAGTTAAGTGTCCCGAGCTTCAGGCGCAGCCAACAAACTCCCTCGGGCAGGGCCTGTTTAAAGGGACATCGCGGGCCCCTAGAGAAGATTGAGAAACTCCCATCTAATTAATAACACTCGGCGGCCGCTGACTTTGGCTTCTCTCTGCTCCTCGCCACCTGGAGCAAGAGATCCGCGGATCCGCCAGCTTCGCCCTGCGCTTACCGTGCTTGCTGGATGGAAAGGGCAAACTTGGTGCCCCGCGCGCGCGCCCTGCTGCCCGGCTCTGCTGCCGCCGCCTTCTTTCTTCTCATGGCGTTCAGGTGTTCCTACTGGCAGCTGTTGCTATGGACGCGGCCCGGCCCGGATTACACCGAGCGGCCGGAGAGGGAGAGGCGAGGAAGGGAAGAAGCGCCCCTCAACTTGGCTGCTGCAATTCCGTGGCTCCCGCCTCGTAACGTTTCTTGAGACCAAAAGAACGGGAAAGCAAAAGGCGCTGAATAATTGGAGGAGAAGCGGTTTTTTTATATAAAGTTATGTCTTTATTCATTATAACTATATCCTTGCATTTCATCCCAAGACAAGGAGCACACTGCACCCCTTTTAATCCTCTTAACAACCCTGGGAGGTAAATTAAGCTGATTCCCAATTATCAAGGGCTTGAAGCACCAAAATAATTCTGGGAACGGGTGCCGGGAATTGTAGCGCCTTGAGAAGTAGAATATGGCACCCAGGAGTTTCTGCATGTGCTTTACGTTTATGCAGAGTGCAACAATAGAGTTTATTTCAGTCACTGCACCACAGTGATCCTTTAATCTTCTCTTGCCTCTGCCCCAACTAAAATATTGGGTTTCTTCATTCATTTCTTTAGACACCTATTTCTTCCCTCCTGTAACACGTTTTGTGTAATATCTAGCCTGATAAAAGTGTTTTGGAGGATTTGTAATGTTGTGCTCATTATCTTGTAACCTTTTGGTTTGTACTCATCTGTGGATTTTGGACCAAAAAGCTTTGGTTTAGTTTAGCTTGTTTTTAGCACAAGCTTTAGTAAGCAATAATTGATTTGCTAGACTTGAGGTGCCACAAGGCTATTGTTTTTGCTGAAACAAACTAACACAGCTAGCTTTCTGAACTTCTTTCTTCTTCTGAGCCTGGAAGATAGCATTGCCATTCAGGGTGGAATCTACAACCACAGGAAGGTTATTTTCAACCACCTGTTCGAGGGTTAACTGCCCTCCAACCAAAAACAACACAATTTGGCTTCAGTTGACTCTTTCCCTGACATGCACAGCAGCAGGGCTTAATGGTGTTGTTCACTCTACACTCAAAGCTCCATTTCTCATGCCAGCCAGGGCAAAAAGTATGGGGCAGGAAGAATACCTTTTCCCCATACAACTCCCAGGCTGCTGTAGCAATGTGGCTCGGGTGGATCAGGCCAATTGCCTTATCTTCTTCTCAGCAGGAGAAGATCAGGATCCAGCAAATCTTGTGCTGGTCCATTTGTGCCCCCTCCTTGCCTCCCTCCCATGCTCCATTTTGAGTGTTACCACCAGACACCAGCTATTGAAGATTCAGGCAGAATGCATTTCTTCCCACAGCCCATAGTTACATTATGGAACTCAAACAGAACAGTGATAGACACCAACCTGATTGCAGGCCAGGCCAAGGTGATGTATATGACTGGTGGAAATTGAAATGCTTTGTTTGAAACTTTATAAATACCACTGCCCAGACCACTGGGTGTGCACAGTTACAGTTCTTGAGGAATGATCCAACTGTAACCTATTGCTTCCTAAGTAATAAAATGGCTGGACTCTATCTCCTCCCGGCTCCTGAATTTCATTGGCCAGACTTGGCCAGGGTTTTTATAGGGTTTGACGCCTTGCAACAAAGGCACACCTTTGCCTCACCCAAACCCCCTCTAGCATGATGAATTAGGGGTTTGGTTTGCTATGTCAATCTGGGGCTTTGCCATGTTCCTCTTTTCTACCCAACCAGGAGCCTGTATATTTTGCTGAAAGTGTGAAGCAGACCTGAGTAACAGCCAAACTTTTATGTTCCCATAGACAGGGATCTACCACTTCTTCATCCCAGCATGTAACCTGAATACCTGCAAACACCTAGCAAGGTCCTTACTCCAGAGGAGGCTGACAGCAACAAAAGGCAAATGTCAGGGAGGGCAACGGTGACAAGTCTCTTCTCCAGCCTGAGACCTGTGGATTTATTTTTTATAAATCGTTTTTATTTGTTTTTACAAGTGTAGAGTTATAACAATACCAAATACGGTACATATCCATACATAGAGATTTCTCTGAATCTCGAGACTTCCCATCATCCCCTCCATGGATCCTATTGTCAACATTTTCAACTGCATATTATTGCATAATCTATATTTTGTACCCGTCCATATTGTCCAAAGTGTTTGTTACATTACAAGTGTTATTAGAATCCTGCTAATGTTTTCATCTGCTTACAGTGGTCTTCTAAATAAATTATACATTTTCCCATTCTTTCTTGAAGTTTTTGTCTTCTTGGTTCCTGAGTTTTCCACTCAGTTTTGCCATTTCGGCGTAGTCCAACAGTTTGGTTTGCCATTCCTCTCTTTCTTCTTTCAATCTCTGGGCTAGTAGCATCGGTGCGGTTGTTGTTGCCTACATAAAAAGTCCGCTCCTTTGGGATGTCGGTACCTACAATTCCTAATAAAAAGCCTTCTGTGGGTTTTTTAAACAAAAGTTATTTTAAACATTTCTTTCCAATTCATTATATATCATTTTCCAGAAAGCCACATATGGTAAAAAGTACATTCTTTTTCTTTACATTTCCAGCAAGTGAGACCTGTGGATTTGGACGGTATTGTTGTTGTTTAGTCGTTTAGTCGTGTCCGACTCCTCGTGACCCCATGGACCATAGCACGCCAGGCATTCCTGTCTTCCACTGCCTCCCACAGTTTGGTCAAACTCATGTTGGTAGCTTTGAGAACACTGTCCAACCATCTCGTCCTCTGTTGTCCCCTTCTCCTTGTGCCCTCCATCTTTCCCAACATCAGGGTCTTTTCCAGGGAGTCTTCTCTTCTCATGAGGTGGCCAAAGTATTGGAGCCTCAGCTTCAGGATCTGTCCTTCCAGTGAGCACTCAGGGCTGATCTCCTTCACAATGGATAGGTTTGATCTTCTTGCAGTCCATGGGAAAAAAATTTGGTTGGTCCTAATATTGTCCGGTGGATTTAAAAACAGCTTTTCCCAGTAAATATGGAGAATATAGGGGAAACGCTCTACAGTATATTTTTCTTATCTCTAGGTTAGCAGGAAGCGGGCTGGCAGAACGAGCCGCGCCTCCAATAACATCAGGCTAGGGGGCGGGAACCCGGGAACCCGCCCGCGTCACATGACCCGCCATGGAGACGAGTATACTTCAGGGCGGCGGGGTTTGCTTCCGGTTGGTACCCGGAAGTGAAGCCTGGAGGAACCTGAGGGCGCAGCGGCGAGGTCTTCCCTCTTGCTGCTGTCAAAACCGCTTGACGTTTCTGGGTCCCTCGGCTCTCTCCTCGCTTGTGGCCCGATGCATCCGCGGCGCCCCGAGGGCTTCGACGGCCTGGGCTACCGGGGCGGCCGAGAGGAGCCGGGGGGCTTCGTGGCCAAGCCGGACCTCGGCTACTGGGTCAGCACCCCGCCTGACATCCCCGGCAGCCGCAACCTCCACTGGGGGGAGAAGACCCCGCAGTTCGCTGCAGGGACCCCGGTGGGGGCGGCGGGCTTCAACGAGGACTCTTACGCAGGGAGCGTGGCCGCCGGCTCCGGTACGTAAAAGAAGGAGGAGGAGAGGCACGCGTCGGTTAGACGGGGCCTGGGTCCCAAAACCAAAGGGGCCAGGAGAGCCCAGCATCTTCCGTGGGTCGCATATATTCTTGCTTCCCACGCTGGATGTGTCTCCCCCCCCCCCAAAAAATCGCCTTTTCTGCTTGCAAAAGGCCACGGTTTCAAAGGTCAACGTGCAGATTCTTACGCTCCTGGACGTTCCTATACGTTTTTGTTCGCCTGTCGTAGAAACAGAATTCCCTTCTTTCTGGCAATTTTTTTGGCCCGCAACAGTTTGGTGCTTTGCATTCTTTGGAGTGTGGACTGTTCCGAGGGTGCTGGATTGCAAGTGAGGCTCTTCCTAGCGTGATGAACCAGAGGCATGCTTAGTAAACTTTTTCATTTTCTTCCTCCTTACTGTTGGTTCATATTTCGATTTGGAGCTTTTAAAGCAACTCTAGTGAGTCCTAGAACAAGTGTTCTCCTAACCTGTTGTTCACTAAGAGCTCAGGATGTTGTACAATCCCTTACCTTTACCCAATTTTTGCAAGCCAGTCTCTCTAGAACCAGTTTTTCTTAAGTGGTACGTGTTCCTTTTACTCTCTAGAAAAAATAGTGCCTGTTAGGAAAACATTAGCAATCTATAACAATATATTCTTCAACCCACCCAAATGCTCCTAGTCCACTTACTTACCTATATTTTTCCTCTGGGTCATACAGCAATGGGGGTTGGGCCCACCTGTGGTTTGTCCCCTGTAGGCCCAATATTTCTTGCCACACAGGCTAGATGGAGAGTGACAATGAGCGAGATGAGGAGGTACCGGTAGATGCTCTGAAGTCTTTGCATAATCACTCATCCCACACCTCTCAGTGGTGCAACCACAAAGAACTAGGCAAGTGGTAGTTGTTGCTGCTTCTTATTGCTTATTGATACCTTTCTGTTTGGGAAGCTGGGTAAAAGTACTGTGGTCTTGGCAACTATCCAGCAGTGTTGACCCCATGATGCTAGGTCTATTTATATCTCTGTTTATGTCTCCAACCAGGAAATGTTGGCCCAAGGTCACCAAATAAGGATCATGGCTCAGTGAGGGTTGTAATTAAGCAAATGTATGCCCCAAATTTGTCATAGACTAGAACAAATTATAGGTATGTGGGTGGTGCTGTGGTCTAAACCACTGAGCCTAGGGCTTGCTGATTGGAAGGTACAGCGGTTCGAATCCCTGTGATGAGGTGAGCTCCTGTTGTTCGGTCCCAGCTCCTGCTAACCTAGCAGTTCGAAAGCACATCAAAGTGCAAGTAGATAAATTGGTACCGCTCCGGGGGGAAGGTAAACGGCATTTCCGTATGCTGCTCTGGTTTCACCAGAAGCGACTTAGTCATGCTGGCCACATGACCCACAAAAACTGTCTGCAGACAAATATCAGCTCCCTCAGCCAGTAAAGCAAGATGAGCGCCGCAACCCCAGAGTCGTTCGCAACTGGACTTAACTGTCAGCGGTCCTTTACCTTTACCTTTTTAGAACAAGTTATATTAGCTTACTTGATAAATTTAAGGCAATCAGTTATTGATTTATTATATTTTGTAAATATGTGTGTATTTGTGCATTTACCAGGCTAATGCAAATTTTGGATAGGGTCCTCCCTGTGTTTTGTTGTGTAGCTGTTTAAAACTAACAGTTGTTTGTGTTGTCTTTCTGTCTTTCAGAACAGTTGAATAGGTTTGCAGGCTTTGGGATTGGCCTGGCAAGGTAATATCACAATTATGTAATTCATAACATTTTACTAAACACAAATCCACTTTTTCCAAATCCGTATCTCTGTATGTGTGTTAAGGTGGCACATACAACTAAATGCTTTAATATTGTCATTCAGCCTAAGCAGAGTTGGCTACCACCTTTCAAAAATGTATTCATTACAATATTTATATACTTTCCAAAGTGGTTTACAAGCCAGTAACAAATACTGTAATACAAAGGCAACATCAACAACATCCAGTTATCAAACTCAGTAGCCATAGAAAGACTTCAGCCAAAAGGTAACTTTTTAAAAAAGATGTTGCAGCTCTTACAAGAGGAAAGGTATGGGGTAGTTGTCCTAACCTGTACTGATAGACAGTTCCATAACATCTCTATTCTGAGCTATCAATATTTACACTTCTTATAAAGGAAGCAAAGCCTTACGACTTGTTCATGTCAGACAAGTGGGCTTATATAGGAGGTGGGGAGAGTTATTATATGAGGGTTTCAGTAAGGCGTTACAAATTAAAGCCAGTGCATTGAAATGAGTACAGAAGCAAATTTGTAGCCTGATCACAAAAGCTTAAGCAATGATAACTTGTGTATAACTTAGTCTTTAAGGTGCCAGAAGACTTTGTTCGGAACTGGAGGAAGCTCACTTTCCTGAAAAGAAGCATTAAAGGCTTTCTTTTCCATAAGCAACAAGCTTTAGTGGACAGAGTTCCTGTTGCTTTTACAGGGAGGGTAGACCAAAATGATCCAAGCAGTAGTGACATGCAGTTGATTCTGATGCTTGCAGTTTAGATTCTCCCCTAGTGACTGTGTTTAAGTCAGACCAAATGTGAGCAACTTTTATTAGCAAAGCATCTGGCAGAGGAATTGCAGTGAATAGCTGTTGGTTTGCATTCCATAGACTCTACCTTAGGGCTTAATTGACCCTTCAATGGAGGGTGAGAAAAAGGAGTTATTTGCTGCTGCCGCCACCACCACCACCTCATAGGCCTGCAAATGAGCTTTATGGTGTGCACTCAGACAGATTTAGCATAGGTTTTCTGCCATGATTCTCAAGTTGGCTCCCCATGCGCTTCCCGTAACTAAACTTGACAGCTCTATGAAGCACAGGGACAGGAATTTATAATGTTATATAACTCTATTTCTTTGGTGGTATAGCTCTAAATAGAGCCAGAATTTTCTGTACAAACAAGAACAGTATCGTTCATTTGAAACGCAGTTACAAATGACCCAGTATATGGGTCCGATAGAACTGTGACATGGAATCCTTTCATTGTATGGGGATTTTTTGTTATTTGGTGAATAAAACTCAGGAGAATTCCCTCTTTGGCAAAGCTTGGCAAACCAAGCACTCTGAGATGGGCCTTTCCAGTTGCCCACTTATTGTGGCTGTTTAAACTGTTCCTCCTCGAAGATTCTACTATTACCTTAAGGGAGAGTAGCCCCTCCCCCTTAAAGTGTGCTGCCTAGCAACCAGCATCAGGTAACACAAGATGTTTTGATCCCTACTGGTCAAGGCATTCCGCAGGTCTTGGTTCTTCTCAGGGGCAGGGGTGACTGATGAAGCTTCGGCAACGGATCCTAATGTAAAATGTCTGCTCTCCAGGCCTTAAATATTGCCTGCCAATTTGTTCGTTTCCTCTTTATAACATCTTGCATAGCTGCTGCAGGATGCATAGGAAATGAATGTGTCGCGTCATCAGAATCTTCTCTAGGTCCAAGCTCAAGCCACGTGTATCTGTCAGATTTGGGTTTTGCCTAGTAAACATTGTGAAGGCTTGGGTCTACTGTTTGGCTTCTGTACTAAATAGCTGCTGCAGCGGCAGAACTATGTGTTAGAGAGTGTGCTAACCACCTTGCTTTAGAGTATTAAAGCATTTTAATAACATTTTGTAACTTAATAACACTTCAAAGTTATGTTTATTACTAAAACAAGATAATAATAACACTTGTTTAGTGTGCCATCTCAGTTGTCTTTTCTGCGTCTGTTGAAGACTTGCTTCTTTTGACAAGCTTTCTAAGTAGAGATTTTTATCCCAGTTGGTATCTGTACTGAGTTTGAAATTATTTTTATATACATAGTGGTTTTTATATATGCAGTTGTTTCATGTATGATTTATTGTATTGTCAAATTGCTTTGAGGTGCTTCATAGAAAGTTCATAAATGAAATACTGTAAAGAGTAATAAGTGGGAGAAACTTCTGTGTTTAACATAATTGTTTTTCCAAAGTTTGTTTACAGAAAATGTGCTGGCTCATCCTTGCATTGTTCTGCGTCGACAGTGCCAGGTAAGTTGTTGTGAGTTGCTCTCTCAAATGTGTCTTGTTAGCCTCACTTAGGCTGCAGTCCTAAGCATATGCTCCTGTGAGTAAACACCATTGAACAGAAATGGGATTTACTGCCAAGTAAACATGGATAGGCCTGTGCTTTTATTATTGGGCTGTATTCAACTAAGTTCTACTCACAGTAGACCTGATGGAATGATTGGGCCTACATTTGTCATATGCACTAATTTCAATGGATCTATCTGGTGTATGACTATCTTTGGATACAGCCCATTTAATGTTAATGTCACAGAAAATACTGGATTTGGTTGGCTAACTAGTGGCTCTCCAAATGTAGACTCCAACTCCTGCCAGCCCTGCCAGTGGGCAAGGATAATGGGATTTACAGTGCAACACATTACCCTCTCGTGGATTAGACACTTCCTTCAAGTTGCAATTAAAATATGATATTTGGATAGCACTTCAGCATGGATTGTATTTGAGTGATCCTGTAAGTCTTTAGGGAAACAATTGAGATAGCGTTGTGGAGTCAATTACAATATATTATTATAACATGTTAATTATACCGTACCAGTTACAAATGTTTGTAACTGTATGTATGCTTGTTTGTTTTTGCAGGTTAATTACCATGCCAGGAATTATCATCTCACTCCATTTACAATTGTCAACATTATGTATAGCATCAATAAGGCCCAGGTAGGTATTTGGTGTCTACAGATTTGTTTAAAGAGAAATTAATTAAAACTACCAGTTATGTACTACTTCAAATCTGATTCCTGCCCCTGCCCCCCAAATGCAGTTGGCCAGTATAAAAATATGGCAGATAATGAATGCAGGTATGCATAGAAGTCACTACTGGTTGCAGGAAAACATCAAATCCTGGGTTAGGTTACGTAGATATTTTCTTCAAGCTATTTTATTTTTTTAATTTCAGGGGCCCAGAGCTCTTTGGAAAGGAATGGGGAGCACTTTCATTGTTCAAGGCATAACCCTTGGAGCAGAGGGCATCATCAGTGAATTCACACCCTTGCCCAGGTAATTCTCGTTTTTCTCTTACGTTAAGTAAAAGCAGTATTTGTACATCATATCTCTTTGGGATAGTCTCAGAAGTTGATTGCATCAGTTTAAATTAAAACTCAATGGGCGCCATTGCAGTCGGGTCCCACCTGCATGCTTCCAATAGGCATCTGGCTGGCCACTGCGAGAATGACATGCTGGACTAGAAGGGCCTCTGGCCTGATCAAGCAGCTCTCTTTTTATGTTCTTGATGCCATGCAAGTGGACTTCCACTCACACAGCAGCCTTTTCCTTCCTCTCCTCCCTCAGCAACCCCCCTTCTGCTCCAGGCAGTATTTGTTCCCATCCTCTGGAAGGCGCACAGTTCTGCCAACAGTATCTGTTCTACTAGTGGACAGACACTGATGGATTTCATCCACCCACCTTAGGTCTCACCAATTGCCGTAACTTTTGCATTAGTAGAACCGTGCAGCGGAATATGCTTGGTTCACCTGTTTTGTGCCAATAACGTGACACTGCAATTCTGTTTAAAGTCTTAGGTTCCCCAATAACATATAAAAGCTGGCTTGAATTAGTCCTATTATGGCAGATCTGAATGGCCAGAGGTGATGATAGCTTATACTTAGGAATATCCCTGGAATAATCGTAGAACCTCCTTGTAGAATTATAGAAGCCATTGTTGAAAATAGTGGCATAAAGAGCAGGAAAGGAAATGAGCATGATGACATGGATGAGATCAACAGCCAAGAAGCTGTGGGATACATTTGCCCTTAGTAAATATGGGCCTATAGAAGATGATTGCTGAAGAGCCCCAAAATTAGACTATGATGTCTTCAATAGACCCATTATCTGGTCCCAATCCTGAGAGTAAGCTCCACTGAATTTAGTGGAGCTGACTTTTGAACAGGCATGGTTAGGATTGCACTATAAACTGATCTTTTAAGAAACTGGATATATTTTTGGTGGGATGTTAATTGTATACACAGTAACTGAGTCTTCCTGTGAATTAGAGCTCTTTTTAAACACTTGCTTTCCTCTCCTGTTGGAATACACCTCAGAGTATCAGATGCTCCCTATGTTTCCAGATTGAAGACTATTTGACCTTGAGCAGCTGATACCATTTCTTGGTAGTTGTTTCCCCCTTGTTGGCCAGTGTCTCTTCCAATTAAGATGAGCTGTTTTAGCTGTTAAGTAGATCTAAGCTGATTACTGTATGTGTCATTCAAAGAGTAAGCTTGTTATCTTGGCAGTAGCATTTTGAAATCCAGTAGCAAGCCCAAAGTAAAGTAACTGTAGTCTTTTAGCAAAAGTAGAGATCCAAGTCTGCTGCCTTTTTGCTACTGAAACAACTGAATGGAAGTTGGCATTACAAACTATGTAAAGCATTTTGAGTGTGTGAGCTTCACTGTAAAGGAGAGTCACTACTTGGATCTGCATGACCTCAAGGAACATAAAGCAATATTTTAAATATTTTAAACTAGCCAGTAGTTAGTAAAGGAAGACTCATTGACATGCTGATTGAAAAATGAATTAAAATAAGTCAATACAATAAAAACATTGCATTAAAAAAATTCTTTTTTAGAACATTGCACTGTTCTAGTTGTTTCTCTACTAGATTGGGCTTAAATGAATCCTCAGTAGGAAGCTATAAAACTCTTCAAAAAGGTATAAATGCCTGTTACCACTGATAGGTAATGAAATATCCTTGCAGAGGTTTGCTCAAACCATTTTCTTCCCTTACCTTGCGCCCCAGTCACAGTTGCCCAGCTAGTTATAACGATCTACACATTTTGTCTTTAGATCGTACCTGGTGCTAACACTGAGTGTGTGTTAAAAGTCTATGAAATCTGTGTTTATAGTTTTGGTGTCATTCAAAACAACTGTTAAAAATTACTTATGGATCAAAGACACTATATTACAAAAGTTTAAATTTAATAAAGTTCTTAGGTTCCGTAGCCTTTCGTGGTTCAACTTGAAAAGGCACAGAAACAGGTTCTTCTGTTCCCTTCTTTTGCCGGGAAATGTTCTGACATGCAGCGACTTTTCTATATGCGGTGTAATCTCAGACGTAGAAATGCATAGCATAGCACTGTTCAGGCAGAGCTTTGTAGGCTCTGGTGTCTCTGAAAACCTGTAGATTATGAGCAATATCCAACCCTGCACAAACAACTTCACCACCTCCCCTTTACCCCTGCACCCTCTGGAACAGATTTTTTGCCATTGCACAGGGAGGGCTGCCGGCAGGAGAGGTGAAGAATTTCCATCACGTGAGCAGGTCTGTTCTGCAAGCGGACTGGTGCTTTTGGGTGTTGCCTGTTGTGCAAGTCATTTCACCATAAGATATAAAGGGGTCTATGCCTTGAATTTTGGTTAGTAACCATTTATTGCCAATTACTACTTTATTTTTTGTAGAGAACTTTCATATAAGTGGAGTCCCAAGCAGATAGGAGGACATCTTATGCTGAAAGGGTACGTACATGTGTTAAATTTACTCCCAATTTTTTTAGTACAGAAGGATGTTATTATACTACAAGAAAAAAGAACCAATAGTGCAAATATGCAACCAAAAAAAAGATTAATTAGAAACATGGCAATAACTTTTTTTTTAGCAATCTGAAGTGTGTCAACTTCAAATTGAGTTAAATTTTAGGACTCTCAAATCCCCTAATCTTTATTTATGTAAGTATTATCATGTGTCTCCATCTTGCTCCTAGGAGTACATCTAAGGAGATTGCTGCATTAATGTCTAGAAATAAGGCCTTTGGAATTGAACTCTCATTTCTGTAAGACTCCCACTAATGAATTTGCACAGAAATATCATACCAATGATTTTGTAGAATATGATCTATTTCACTTAATATGCATATTGAGAAGTAATGGCATAAGAATCTGTAACTACTAAATTAATCTTCGACGTAGATGCATCTTATCATTAGGAGGATTTTAACAGCACCTTCCCCCACCTATGAAAATTATTAAAATCTTAGAAACAGGGCTAAACCTATTTAAATTAAAGCCTTGGTTTAGATCAGGCATCCCCAAACTGCGGCCCTCCAGATGTTTTGGCCTACAACTCCCATGATCCCTAGCTAACAGGACCAGTGGTCGGGAAAGATGGGAATTGTAGTCCAAAACATCTGGAGGGCCGAAGTTTGGGGGTGCCTGGTTTAGATCGACTGTTGACTGGGCTGTTTGTTTGAAACTGTAGCAAAAAACATGTCATTATCAAAAGGATAAGTGGTTTGTTTTTGTTTTCCTCTAGGCTGACTTGCTTGATAGCAATGCCTTTTTATTCTGCAAGTCTGATTGAAACAGTACAGGTAAGTTAAATGCTTTTTTTGTCTGCTGTCAGGTAACATTATTTTGGGGAATCAGAGGTATTGAAAGTATCCCAGCATCAGCTGGCCTGAATTTTTGGTATTCTGTCTTTATTTGCATTGTCCCTGGCGGAAGAGATACCGGCATTCTGCTTTATTAAAAAGTATTTGATACACAGCAATATCATGTTTTGTGTTACTAGTTATTTTTAAATTCACAGCAAATAATTCCTACGGCTCAAGAGCTGATTTCAGCTAATTTCTTTAAATGGTTTTATTTGGATCTGGAAAATCCAACACAAATGTTTTTAGCAGTTGCCAAAAAGCTAAAGGGAATGACATCTGAACTGTATGGTGAGGAAAACCCTCTTAATGTATTGAACTACCTGTCAAATTTGATTGGGCTTGCACATTACATGGCTCAGTAGGTTTATTTTCTAGTTTACTGCTTTTCAGTTTGTTCCATTCCAAGCCACTTGGTGGTGCACCAGTTACTTCAAAGTTTTTTGGCTTGGGGATTTGAAGCATAGGATGAAATTGAGCTGCTTGATTTGGTTCATTTATGTGTTCAATTAACCACAGTAGTGCAGCTCTGTGTGTGTTTCTTCATGCTTCCAAAATATCCTTTGAGGTTTTCACTTGCATATTTTGAAAAATCACCTTCCCTGTTACTACGTGAAATAAAAAAACTTGCACATGCTTATTTCTTTCTACTTGGCATTCCCTTAAACGAGGAATTAAATGGCTCTTGGTATCATGAGAAATGCTTATTGATTAGGATGGGAGCCCAGGACACCAAGATCTGTGCAACTTGTTCCACATGCTCTATCTTTTCTGCAGCCACATGGAAAACTCCTATTGGTTTTTAACAATAGCCCTTCATGTGGCGTGGTGAAGTGTTGTTTGATAAATGCCCATAGCCTCTTTAGATGCATAGAACTAGTTGTCAAGTTCTTGGGATCCTGACCATGGATTTATTTTTTTTAATTAATACTGGTGAATTTCTGCCTGTGTTTTATACAGCCTAATAGAGTTCAAGAACTCCTTTGTACCTACAAAATAGCAAAGGAAGCTAGTGGGTGGAGACAGCCCCCCCCCTTCCTTTTCCAAACCGGGTGTGATATCTTTTAGAGGCATAACATCAACTTGGTGGGAATAGCTTCAAACCACTACTTTCCTTTGCCATTTAGCAAAGATATGCAGTAATTGGAAATGCCTACTAATGTATTGGCAAATCCCCTAAGGTTTCCAAGAAAATGTTTGTTCATACTGTTTCCAGTGACCTAAATTGTTTGGGATCTAATTTGCTCTGTTCACTGCACATATGAAGAGGTTAGCATGTATCTGTATGTTTATATGTGAGTGAGATAAGGGAGTGTGATTAAGCACTGCCTAGCCCCACCTACTATGGGGTCTAGCCACACCCACCTTTGCAATGTGGCCGCAGCCACTACTGAGATAATGTGGTGCTTGGTCCCCAAAAAGGCTCGCTATTCCTGAACTAAGTTGACTGGTTGGAACTGGGCTGTTTTGTTTGACTGGATGTAAAGTAGGAAATCAGCCCTGAGCGCTCACTGGAAGAACAGATCGTGAAGCTGAGGCTCCAATACTTTGACCACCTCATGAGAAGAGAAGAATCCTTGGAAAAGACCCTGATGTTGGGAAAGATGGAGGGCACTAGGAGAAGGGGACGACAGAGGACAAGATGGTTGGACAGTGTTCTCGAAGCTACGAACATGAGTCTGACCAAACTGTGGGAGGCAGTGGAAGACAGGAGTGCCTGGTGTGCTATGGTCCATGGGGTCACGAAGAGTCGGACACGACTAAACGACTAAACAACAAAACAACAAAAAGTATTGCTTTTAAGATTGGTTACACTTGGCAATTTATTCTATAAACTTGGAAGGGTATTTACACAACTGCATGTTTTCTTGTAGATTATGATCTTGTTGCTGAAGCTGGTTATGCATAATTTGTTTATAAGTAAATTTTAAAAAATGGCAACAGTCACAACTTCTGGACGTTTATTCGTTGGAAATACTGAGGTGCTTTTTCTTTTCTTTTTACAGAGCGAAATCATTCGGGATAATCCTGGGATTTTGGATTGTCTGAAAGAGGGCATAGGCAGAGCAATGGGCTTTGGAGTGCCCCATAGCAAGCGGCTCCTCCCTCTCCTGGCCCTGGCCTTTCCAACTGTTCTACACGGAGTTCTTCATTATGTGATCAGTTCCATTGTTCAAAAGTTAGTCCTCCTCCTCCTCAAGAAAGAGAATTCCCCCAGCCTTCCAGCTGAGAACTCTAGTTCTGTGCAAAGCATGCTAGATGCTTATTTTCCGGAACTTATTGCCAGCTTTGCTGCCAGCCTTTGCGCTGATGTGATGCTCTATCCTCTCGAAACAGTTTTGCACCGTCTTCATATCCAAGGGACACGCACCATCATTGACAATACGGACCTGGGATATGAAGTCCTCCCCATCAATACCCAGTACGAAGGAATGAGAGACTGTATCAATACCATAAAGCGTGAAGAAGGAATATTGGGCTTTTACAAAGGGTTTGGGGCTGTAGTTGTACAGTACACCTTACACGTTGCTGTGCTGCAGTTCACAAAAATTCTTTACTCAACACTGCTCCAGAATGTTTCTTAAACGTTGATGGGTGTGGCCACCCAAAAGTCCACGCATTCAGGCAGTAGGTAAGCAAGTGAAAGCTGCGAGTTTAGAACCTACAGTGATGGTTTTCTCCTTGCCAGCCACCTAGAATGTTCCTGTGTAAATAGATGTGCGTTGTCCCAGGCCCTTTATGAAATACTTAATCAGAGAGAGAGAGAGAAATGAAGCATGGAAGTCTATACAGGCCAGGGCTTTTCAATATTGAAATGTAAATAAACTATTGCAACATCTTTTGTAAATCTGTATCTGCTGTGTAGAGTGTGATTTCCCGATTGCTGATAAATCCTGCACAAACTCAATTTGAAATGAATGATAGCTGTGATCTTGTTCTTAAAGTCTTGTCACTTCTCAAAGGGACTTGCACTGAGGACTGCGTGCCTTTGCTTCTGTCCGTAGAATTATTTTGACTATATTTGAATGCTCTCGAAAACCAATGAACTTTGACAACTCTGCTGAAGGGTTTTGCCATATAACTGCTGTAAAAAGGATTAAAATTGCTATGGTTATGAATGCGAATGTAGAAGTGATTGCTATTCCAGTTTTTCCACATCCTATTCTAGTTGATTTACAAATGTGACAATGATTTAACAACATTATTTTTCTGAAAAAAATTCTGATGGCACCCCCAAAAAAACCCAAACTCTGAATTGCTGTGGCATTTGTCTAAATGAAATTGAACTTGCTCAAAAGATGGCTCCACAATTCAATAACTTGACAAGGCTAATGGTAATGAAAGTGTGAAGATTCTAAAATATTATAAGCAGTTTATAAATACATTTCCTGACCACTACTAGGCAAAGACCATAAGAACACTTGAAAACAAATTTCATTGAAGTCTGATGGATTTTATTTTAAATAAATGTGTTCTAAATAAGATATGTCTTATCCCAAGATATGTTTTATTAATTTTTCTACATTAGCACAATCATGGTCCTAATTAGATCATGTTTTCAAATACCATTCAAAAGTATTTTATTTCATTGCTATGGCTAGTAATAATAAATAAAGATTATTCTGATTCTATTACAATAAAAAGCTTGCCTTTTAACATTGCTCATCCCCTGCTCCTCAAAGAGTGAAGTTCTTTTAAAAGAATTTTAAATCAGTGGTCTGCCTGTCTTATCAATCAGTCTCCTCTCCACTTGTGACTTTAGCTTTTTAATCTTTGCTTAATTATTCTTCTGGAAAAGGTGGTTGTAGTTCTGAAAAGTTCCTGCTTACCTCATAAATTAACAAGTGGTATTAGAGATTCGTAGGGGCGTGGGTGGCGCTGTGGTCTAAACCACAGAGCCTAGGGCTTGCCGATCAGGAGGTCGGTGGTTTGGGGTGAGCTCCCATTGCTCTGTCCCTGCTCCTGCCAACCTAGCAGTTCGAAAGCACGTCAAAGTGCAAGTAGATAAATAGGGACCGCTCCGGCGGGAAGGTAAACGGTGTTTCCGTGCGCTGCTCTGGTCCGCCAGAACTGGCTTAGTCATGCTGGCCACATGACCTGGAAGCTGCAGACAAACACCGACTCCCTCAGCCTATAGAGCGAGATGAGCGCGCAACCCCAGAGTCATCCACGACTGGACCTAACGGTCAGGGGTCCCTTTACCTATTCGAGACTTGGTATAGCTGTATGAATCTAGTAAATGTGCAAAATCAGGCTATGTATAAATGTTCTTATTTAATAGAAAGCAATTGTTGGCGCATACACATTGAACTGTTCTGACACACATGAAAATAGCACTGAAAGAAACCATTTGTTCTGCTCACTGTTAGCAAACATTTGGGGGTGTCTTAAGCCCTTGGATGTTAGGGATTGAAGACAGATGAAAACTTCAGCTGTTCTGCATCTGGACTGTTTGGCAGAACAAAGCAAATACTGCAAACAAAGCAAATACTGCAAACAAATTACCTAAGAAGAAGAATTTTAGGGGGGAATTGACTTTTAAATGTATGTTGTAGATGTAATATCTTCATGTTTTTAAAGGGATCTTGAATGCTTTTAAAAGATGGTGCACTTGAGTAGCACTAAATAAAACTTTAAAAACATAATACTGTGATGAGCCATGGGTCCTGATAACATAATAAATTTGTTTCACCTAGACAGGATGCTAATGACATTGGGGGGGGGGATCAGAAAAATAGTTGGTTGAGAGCCATATCACCTTTTTAATCTTGATGTAAACTCTGTACATTAGAGGCGTCCCAAGCTGAGAATACAGCACATATTTGGCTAATTTGGGTTCATCATTGGAGAGGAAAGTACTTTTTCTTGCATGTTAGCCTTTTGCAACGTGTAAGGTAGCCCTAATTAAAGTTCAACAGGAACACATTTGACTCCTGGGGTATACAGAGATCAGATTTTTGGTCATAATAATTTCTCAGTTTTGTACAATGAGAGGTTCTCTCAGGATACAAGCATGTTATAGCTGTCGGTGTTTCAGAAATTGCCTTTATATTCAGCATTCTCAAAATGCATTGGGGAGGGGATGCTGTTCAAGAGCAAAAAAATAAAAATAAAAGCTACCATTGCTAAAGTGAATATGGTAAATATGGTTCAATATAAAATAAAACAGCTGTGACAGGAAACTTAGTCCTTATTTTCATTAAAAAGAATTTGAAGGCAGTATTGAACCAAATGCATGTGTTTTAAAGCAGGGGTCAGCAAACTTTTTCAGCAGGGGGCCTCAGACCTTGTGGGGCGCTGGATTATATTTTGGGAAAATAAATAAATATGAATGAATTCCTATGCCCCACAAATAACCCAGAGATGCATTTTAAATAAAAGAACACATTCTACTCATGTGAAAACATGCTGATTCCCGGACCGTCCGCGGGCTGGATTTAGAAGGCGATTGGGCCACATCCGGCCCCCGGGCCTTAGTCTGGGGACCCCTGTTTTAAAGTAAAACAATTGCTAGGCTACCTATATTATGGCAGTTCTACTCAGCTCACAGAGGAAGAACAATGAGAATGAAATATTTTGAATTATCCAAACAGTGGAAGACACGACATATGATATTGTGGCCTGCTATTGAAAATCTCCTTAATCCAGTAGAACATGCCGTGAGCAAAACGGAGGTGACTTTTGCACACACACAAAACCCTTTCTGCTGTGCCTCCTCATGCTGCTCTGTAGGGTCAATGTTTTGGAACAGATTGGGAGAGAAATGCAGATGGGAGGAGAATTGGTGAAAATCACCACCTGCTCATGGAAACCTCTGCTGCATCAAATAGCCTATCAGCAGAGAAACAATCAGATATAGCCAACAACCTTACATGCCTGATTCTGAAAACTTTGGTCTTGAGTTTGGGTGGAGTAGCTTCACGGAACCAGCAACAGTTACAGCCCCAAAGGGACCAACACCCTTTGGTTTCTCCGCGCTTCAGGATCAGCAGCTATGTTTTAATGACTGTCCAAGGATAGCAATCAGCTAACCGACTGCTCAGCCTCTTTGTAAAAAAACTCAGCCACAATTGCAAAAACTCAGCCACAGACTGAGCTTGCCTGTTGGAGTGTTGGCCTCTGTAAGACAGGGGTCAGCAACCTTTTTCAGCCGTGGGCCAGTCCACCGTCCCTCAGACCATGTGGTGGGCCGGACTATATTTTTTTGGGGGGGGGGAATGAACGAATTCCTATGCCCCACAAATAACCCAGAGATGCATTTTAAATAAAAGCACACATTCTACTAAAACACCAGGCAGGCCCCACAAATAACCCAGAGATGCATTTTAAATTAAAGGACACATTCTACTCATGTAAAACATGCTGATTCCCGGAGCGTCCACGGGCCAGATTGAGAAGGCAATTGGGCCACATCCGGCCCACGGGCCTTAGGTTGCCTACCTATGCTCTAAGACAGGCATCCCCAAACTTCGGCCCTCCAGATGTTTTGGACTACCATTCCCATCATCCCTGACCACTGGTCCTGTTAGCTAGGGATCATGGGAGTTGTAGGCCAAAACATCTGGAGGGCCGCAGTTTGGGGGTGCCTGCTCTAAGAGTTTCACTGGAGTTCCTAGCCAGCTGGAAAGAAAAGCAATGGATTTGCTAGTGGAGAAAGGGGGTGAGAGGTGAAGAATGAGGAGCCAGATGCTTCAAATCTCCTCTTCCCACAGTTACAGTCGGCAGCAGCAAGACAAATCTTTTTTATCACCTCATTCGCTTCCCAGAGGAGGGAGAGCCGGTTGCTGAAAATACTCTGACGGTTGGATTTGTTTAGGTATATAGACTCTTGGTCTCATCCAGCAAGGAAATTCTTGCTGTATATTCAGGCAGGTGAACCAGAAATTCATCTCTAAGTGGCATCTTGCCTCTGGAAGCCGGCCAGAACAGGAGGTGGTGGTGGTGGTGGTTAAGTCTTGGCTTTTTTTGGTCACATGAATCTTCCCCCATCCCCAACCCTTTGTTTCCAAGACACTGGAAAAATATCACAAAGCGATTACCAGAACGAGACTGGCATCCAAAACAGGAGATATACATATTTTTGTCTTATTGGCACATGGTTTTCATGTGACAGCTCTGTCTTGTCAATATCATATCGTTTTCTAAGCAATCACTAATTATGAGTGAACTTTCTGTATATACCGTTGGGATGCAAGGGACCTGGAAACAGTAATTAAATGGAATGGGTGTGTGATTTTCTGAAGTCACAATGGTTATGAAATAATCTTTCTCCATGACACATGAAAAAAAACCAGCAGACAACCATCAAACTATTTCTCATTGAACAGGGAAGGCTGTGATTCACAACCCCTGGGACCTCTAAATCTTGAGGTGTGGCAGTATAGAGAAACATAGAATTGGAAGGGGCTCCAGGGGACATCTAGTCCATCCATCCAAACACACGGTTTCCCATCCAATTTGAAACCAGACCCTGCTTGACTTTGCAAAGGTCCTAACAGTTTTATTGCTGCACCATAATTGTTAAAACGATTGCTAGACTGATAGAATATGAGAGCCTACCAGATTATTCCTCTTTTTTTTCTTTGTAAGAGAAACTAGGGGTTCAAATATGTACTCTTAAGAAATATAAACTGAGCGGACATGAATCAACATGAATCAAACCAGGCCTTTGACCCAGTAAAATAATATGTATGTGTAGATCTAAATAGCCATCTAAATTGCTTTCAGCAGAAAGTTTAGCATTTCCAATATTATTTCAAAAAAAAAAAGTTGATCAGTAGCATATGGGAGTATGAATCACCTTTCCTGAGACTGGCAGAAAAGATGACAAAAGAATTGTTTCATATTACTGCGTTATTTCCGCCCCCTGCACCTTGAGTCTCAATCATCAATGCCTTGTGCAAAGTTATAACAGAGGATGTATACAAAGGATACAATAAAACCCTCCACTCTGCACCTGTGATGCACCTGCTTAAGTTGTTGACAAAACAGGCCAATTGTTCTCTCGCACACTCAGAATTCTTTTTCTCCCATGCTTATCACCATCTTAGCAGGAAAACAAACTTTATGACTCAGCATAATAAAACGTTATTGACTCATGCAAGGGTCTGTTTTTCAGTTTTGCCCTTTTCATCAATACTAATTAGACCGATGGGCTTGAATGTATAATTAATGAGGACTGAGGGCAATGGGCAATTCACCCAGTTCCTTAACGGTGACATTATGACACACCACCATGTGCCAGAGGGAGGGGGGCATGGGGTCAAGCCCCCTATCAACATGGAACTTGCTCTCCCCACCCCTCCACCCATTGCTGGGCTCCTATCATTAACATATGGTGCTATTTTTCTTCCAGAGTTTTCAACATGTGGGACACAGCTCACCCACCTAGAAATATAATTTGCCCATTCTGCATCCCCCAGTCAGAATCCCCCCTAATGCCACTATAGGCCACCTTAGTATGTTTGAAAACACCTGTTCCCTCACCTCCCAGTTTTTAAGGCTGCGTAGACACCGTACGATTTAAGCGCATTTAATCCTAGGATCTGTCATTTACCCCTCATAGACCTATAATTCCAAGAACTCTTAACAAAATACAAATCCCAATATTCTTTAGGGACAGTCATTTCCTTCAAATGTATTAGACCTCTCTGAGCAACTATATCTCCTTTTCACCTGCAGAGTACCTTTGCTGTTACACTGAAGAACAGTGGAGAAAACAGCAAAATTCACTCAATACTCTCAGTGTGCCTTCCCATTTGCAAACGGATTATGCACCGCAAAATACTTTTATAGATTTGAGGGACACCCCCCCAAAAAAACCCTATAAATTAATAAATGGTAGGATTTTGATTAATTGGGATATGGATTAAAGTACAAGCTGCAGAACTGTGCCGGACAAGGAATCCCTGGGCTGCCTTATGCAAACCAGCCTAGTGAAGAGCACATCTCTTAACATGACAAAATGGGTTGTTTGTCCTGGGGAGACAGATGTTGCCAAGGTGGTGGGGTGTATGCTTTAAGTGGCAGGAAGAGAGAGTTTGTTATCAAGGTGTTCTGGAAAGAAGGAGAAAGAAAAGACTGGGATCCATCTTGGGCAGGTTGGCTGAAGGTTGGCTGGGAGAGATGCCTTGGAATCCATGGCTGCACTACTGTGGGGGGACAAGCTCCTCTTGAAATGACCGTGCTATAAGATCTGGATTCCCTCCATGCAGAATGAAGATGTAAATAAGTGAATAAATCATATTTCTTTAAGTAACGATAGTCTCCACCGTATCTCAATTCTCCAAAGGAACACAGACCCTGAGCAAGTGCCAAGAACCCCCTAGGATCTTGCTATCACTCAGCAGAGAGTGGGGGTGGCATCCAACTTTTGTAACAATGCCCTCTCCTGTTAAAGGCTGACAAAGAAATGTTACGCATGGCAAGAGTGAGAATACTCACAGCTAAGTGGTAGCATGCAGTTTGGCCCTCACCACAAAGCACAGTTATCCACCACAGTTGCACTGACCATACTTTTCCAGTGTACCAGACTGATAAACTCTTCCCGTCTTCCCCCAAGGGTGCTGAGTCCTCAGTCACTGTGCATTCTTGGGATGTGAAAACACACTCATTACTTTTCAGGAAAATGGAGCAAACATTCCTGTCTGTAACCCAAGGGGAAAGCTGGCTTTAGGCACAAGCGTAGGGCACTTCCGGATGGAAGGTTATTTGGAATTGGCGTTGCTCATGTCCAAAGGTTGTTTTTGCTTTTGGCAGCACACACAAGACATTGTCCTCAGCGCATTCTCTTTTTGTACATTGAATCTGTATTTCCCTTTGTAAATAGGTGAAAATAATTCACTGCTGGAGTGAAAGTTGCTAGTGCTTTAGTGCTTTTTGTTGGGGTAGGTGACTGGCATAGCTGCCAAGTTTTCCCTTTTCTCGCGAGGAAGCCTATTCAGCATAAGGGAAAATCCCTTTAAAAAAGGGATAACTTGGCAGCTATGGTGACTGGTCATGTTTGTGGTGACACTGCAGTGGCTGGTCCACAATGCTATTTTTGTTTGCTCCTCACCTGAGCACAATCTTACCATTTTGTTTCTGGTGGCCCTTGACACCTGAGGAAAGAAAGCTATTTCCACTGATAGCTGCATGCTTTGTTTGGAGGAGATATTTTCTCAAGATCTCCATGTGGTAAATGTGGGGAATTACCTGGGAGACTGTAATGGCAGTACCTACATTAAGATTAAATATATATATATATATATATATATATATAGAGAGAGAGAGAGAGAGAGAGAGAGAGAGAGAGAGAGAGAGAGAGAGAGGTGCCGTATTGCCATCCTTCTTCTGATTCAGTGAAAATCTGCCCGGACACCGTTTTGACACCACAATTCCTGGATGTGTCCAGGAAAACCCAGATGTATGGCATCTTCCTATATTGTCACATCTTCTCTGCTTTGAATGCAGAACGACCCAGGTTTGATACAAAACATTTCCAAGTAGGGTTGGGAATGTCCCCTTTCTGAAATCCTAGAGAGCAGCTGTTATTTATTCTGAGTTAACTAAACCAGTGGAGTGACTCAGCAGTAGGGAACTTCCTTTGTTCCAGCCTCACCTCTCTCTTTTTATTTATTACTCACATGAGAGAGTAAGAAATGAAACACTTTCCGCTTGGATACATTCCCTCTCTTTGCTAATCTTCACGTCACTAGTTAGTACATAATGGCAACCAGTCTATGTAGCTCTTCAAACAAGCCTAATATTTCATGTGGCCAGACATTCCAAGATAGTGTGAGTTGGTTTTAAGGATGGTTGCATCCCACTCTGCTGAATGCTCATTGCTTTGTGTTGCATTCTTCTCAGAGTAGAACATAAATAATAACTGTCATGGATAGGTAAAAACCAAGCATCAATAAGCAACAGACTGGGCAAGAAACCAGGAAAGCTTCCCTCCTCTCCAAATACTTATCCAGCCTCAGGAACAAGTGGGAACAGGGGGAGAGAGGCCTCCTGAGGGAGGCATTGACTGATACAGGAAAACTCTTATCCATCACTCTCAGAGGGAGGAACCATACGAAGCTGCCTTACAGCAAGACAGACCGTTGTTCCAAATAGCTCAGTACTGTCAACAATGATTGGCCCCCCTGGCAACAAGGTACCAGTAATCTAATAAGGGGAATGTGATGCAAGTATGTCTCCTTTGATGATTTGCCCTCCCTATGCCCATAGTCCAGTCATAGGTACAGCAATGCTCTCATGGGCAGCCAATATACTACCAAGGCACATCCTGTTGCAAGCTAGCAAGCAACAACACAAATACAATTCTTCCCTCACACAATTCAAACCTAAAGGTAAAGGGACCCCTGACCATTAGGTCCAGTCGTGACTGACTCTGCGGTTGTGCGCTCATCTCGCATTATTGGCCGAGGGAGCCGGCGTATAGCTTCCAGGTCATGTGGCCAGCATGACAAAGCCGCTTCTGGCAAACCAGAGCAGCAAACAGCAAATTCAAACCTACTCATACCCTTAACCAGCAAGTTGATGCCAGCAAGAAGGAAGAGCAACAGCAACATTCCACCAAAGGTGAAGCCGATAGTAGAAGGCCAAGCACTAAATTAGCCAGTTTTTAGATCCGGAGAGGGAAGTTTTCATTCTCCAGTGAGATGGGAGTGAAGCCTTCTCCAGGCACAGCTAAGAGCCTTTGAAAAGGTCCCTATTAATGCCAATGGAGATGGTTTTCTCCTAAGGTTCCTAGTCCTGTGCAGAGAATGGAGGTTTGTTACAATCACACTGGGACGGGGGGAATAAGCCTCCTTCCTGTATTCACTGCCTCCTTTGTAAGGATCTTTCCCCACCCCCAAGCCTTTAAGCAAGAAAGAACTAGCGGCTAAGTATAATGGTTTAATTGACATTGCAATGGAAAATGCCTGTATGTATATTGCTGGAGGGGTGAGCTCCCGTTGCTTGGTCCCAGCTCCTGCCAACCTAGCAGTTCGAAAGCACGTCAAAATGCAAGTAGATAAATAGGAACCGCTACAGCGGGAAGGTAAACGGCGTTTCCATGTGCTGCTCTGGTTTGCCAGAAGCGGCTTTGTCATGCTGGCCACATGACCTGGAAGCTATACGCTGGCTCCCTCGGCCAATAATGCGAGATGAGCGCGCAACCCCTGGACCTAATGGTCAGGGGTCCCTTTACCTTTACCTTTATATTGAAGCTAAGAAGAGCTCTCTGACCACCTATATGGGTTGATAACTAACTGTTGATGTTCTCGGCTAGCTCTCACATGGTGTTTAACTTTAGATCATGCATTCATTTGAAAATCACTATCTTAGGGAGTTGGTCTTTAAGTCTTTCTCTGGAAGCCACAGAGCTAATGGGGTCTCTCTTAAAGAGAAAACAGCTCCTGTCTAATAGATGCTGTGTGGAGAGAGGCAGACCTCTGCTTTTAGGTTTGTTTGGAGTTACAGTGTTTCAATTTAGTAAGAAGAGGAACCTACATTGAAAAAAATGGGGAAGTGCTAATTTTTGAAGGGTAGATGCATTTTGGTTTGTGCATGAAGTGTGAATTAGGTGGGTTTAAAAGGCAAGTTGAATACATTTCTGCCCCCTCCCCAGCAGCAGTAAGGAGGAACCACAAGCGGTCTGGAAGTCATTGGCAGGAGCTGTGAAGGCTGGCTCTGATATTATTGGACCGGGTGGGGGGAAGGAGGTCTGCAACCATATTTCACAATGCAGGATGCACATCACAGGAAACAGATGCAACTGACTCAGTCCACTGCAGATAGCTGCATTGTCCACTCAGCCTGCCAGCACCGCTTCACAGTTTTCCCAGCTCTGCTGTCTCAGATTCTTTGAAACAGAGGAAGAAATCTGAAGGGTAGTGAGACACCAGTGTTGATTGTCGTTCTTCTCTCCACCCCCACATGTTGGCCCAATAGCAATGTCCTTGGAATAATGCCACAGCATGACATGACAGAGTGTTTATTCCAGTGGTGCACTGTTGGAGGTGTAGAGAATAATAGTGCACAGGAGCACTGCCGATGCTGCCACTTGCAAAAGCAGCAGTGGGGGGGGGGATTAAAGGCAGAGGAACTGCCCCTCATGCACTCTGGTAATCCTCTATCTCCTAAAACTTACTTGGGATTCTCACCATGCCCCTTGGAGAAATTATTTATGCTTATACAGTAGTCAATAATGGCTCAAATTAACCACAATTTTGTGCTCTTTAACCTTTCACTAGGTTTGGATTGATAAGAATAGTTGTTAAGATGCCGGCTTCCGGTTTGTCTGCAGTGGGAAATGGCAGCGCGGAACGGATCGTCTTCTTAAAAGACAACCGTTACCGGGCTACTGGGGTGACAGGGGTGCGTGCCAGGGTTAGATACCCCCCTTAAAAAGCCCCACGGACCAGCCGAGCAAGAAAAAACTCGCCACGCTCGCGGAGCCTCCCCGCTGCATCGGCAGTGGGGGAGGGGGGAAGAAGCTGCTTGAGTTTGCTCACGGCTCAATCACAGCTCCAAAAAGCTAAAACCACGAATCGCCACCCGAAGCAGCAGACTTTCTGAAATAAGCTACTTATTGCCAAACTTTCTAATTTTAAAATTGAAGAATTTGTGTTTATGTTTAATTTGGCAAAGATGGAAACTAAAAAAGGAAGTCAACTTCGGTCTTCTGAAAGACAGACTCTGAAGCATGGAATTCTGAATGAGATCAAAGTCATTTGGAAACACATCAGTCTGCTGCTACTTTTTAAGCTGCACTTAGTTAACTTTTAGCAACCCATCTCTTTGTTGGATATAAAGAATCAAACTGTTGTCTCTTTGAACTCTTAAATGAAACTTATATGAATGGACTGGAGCACCCTCAGTTTTTATGAATGGCAAAGCTACTTTTATGAATGAAAGTGGTTTAAAGACTGGGGGGAAATTAAAATAAATTTAAAAGGACCCTGGATCTTGCAAAAAAAAAACCTAACGGAGCTCAACAGGAAAACACTCTTCCATAACTACCGGTAGGAGAAATCTCAGGGAGGAAGAGTGCCTTGGAAAGTGGGAGTAGGGACGGAAAAAACTATAAATGAGCAGGGCCATATATTAGAATTACAACTGAGGAGAGCATTATATTTTGGGTTATTTTGGATTATAAATACTATTTGGATTACAAATAACATTTGTATTACAAATACAGTTTGGATTACAATTTTAACTTTCATCTGAAGAATATTGGATCCCAAGCAACAGCTGGAGAATTTTGGAATACAACATACTACGAGAGTTCTTAAAAGCATCAACCATCACTAAAGGAAATAGCACAACATTCTTTCGTGACTGTTATAATCTCCAGGTTCTTTTCTTTCTTTAGATTGTACATATACATATGGTTCTTTTCTTGTTTTTTATTTTCTTTTTTTTTGGATAAAATTGTGGAAAATAAATTTGAAATTTACGGATTGTTATTGCTGAAAGAGAATTACATGAAGATGATGTATAGATTGTATATATCACAGGTCAAATTGGCAAAAATCTATAAAAATGAAAAGAAAGAGTGTTGGAGGTGTGAGGCTGAAGGTACTTTTTATCATATGTGGTGGGAATGTAAAAATGTAAAACTGTATTGGGAAATGATATATAATGAATTGAAGAAAATGTTGAAAATAACATTTGTTAAACAACCAGAAGCCTTCCTGTTAGGTATTTTTGGTCAAGATCTGCCTAAAGAGAACAGGACACTATTTATGTATGCTACTACGGCAGCAAGAATTCTGATAGCACAAAAGTGGAAGACTGGAGAAATTCCAACTAAAGAACAATGGCAAGAGAAATTGATGAGCTATGCAGAACTGGCAAAATTGATGGACAGACTTCGAGAAAAAGACAACAGTGACTTTGAAAAAGTGTGGGAACCATTTATAACATACTTGCAAAAACAAAGAAAGACTATTGCCTTGATGGCAGGATTTAAATAAACATTCACATCTTTATTAACAATGATAATTTAAAACAATATAAGAAATGATATAGTAGACTTTTAAGAAACAGCAGTATGTAACAAGAAGGAAACAAACCAGAAGTGGAAGTTGAGGG
Source organism: Zootoca vivipara (assembly GCF_965207765.1). Classification (NCBI taxonomy): domain Eukaryota; kingdom Metazoa; phylum Chordata; class Lepidosauria; order Squamata; family Lacertidae; genus Zootoca; species Zootoca vivipara. Next base: position 20,809,962 of record NC_142593.1, on the reverse strand, counting down.
AAGCCCAGGAGAGGGAGGGAAGATGGGATGTAACATAAATGTTATGGATATGAGATGTATGTAATGATGGAAAAAGAAAAGTGAATAACTGCTCTCTAAGTATTTGGTTAGGAACAAAAAATGTACAACAACATCACACACACACACACACACACACAGAGAGAGAGAGAGAGTCAATTTTGCATTATAGTGTGTGAGTGCACACACTGTAAGGCCAAATTGACTATGTCTTGTGTGTATTTGCACTTCTAACTCAGTTCTACTTATATGTACTGTATATATTCTTTCTAAAAATAAAAAATGTCCTTTCCGTAGAATCAATGCTCACATAACCAGCGCCAAGCCTTAAATAACCAAATCCAGGACCCTCGTGAGCACTTTCTCCTGAACTTAAGAGATAAAGTGCGTCCAACACTCCTGCGTCTACCTATTGCCCACAGAGTACTCCAGATGAGAGGACACAAAGAGGAGAACTAGCATCTTCCAGCCAGGAGGCCCTTCAAGAATTTCCACCTTTCAAGCAAGGGGCAGACCTTAAGGCAGAGGCTCTTGAGGTCTCACATCACCTCCAGTCTTCATTGCAGCAAGTTGCTCTCCGGGAGCTGTCCAAAGTGCTGCAACCACTTCCTTCCCAGCTTTGCCTGCCTTACTATCTCATTGGTACCAGCTACCAGAACAGAATGCTGTGCTGTCCTGCCTGGATCCCTACCTATTAGGGAAGGATATTCTGCTGCCCAGTTAGAGGCTGGTGTCCAAGGCAAAGAGCCATGGAAGACAGGAGGCCACTAGGGCCAGCGTGGAACATTCCACCCCTGGTACCCAGCCATAGGTAGCCAGCTGACCATTAATTTGCTCCTGTGTGCATATGGATAGTAGCCAAAACACTTGAAATTTATTGAGAATGACTGGTGAAAAATGGTAAATAGGCATTTAGAACAGTGAAAGCATGATACAAACCAAACAGTAAATCATATTTAAATGATTGCAATGGTAGAAGATGAAGCAATTGCAATGGAGCTACTGCACGCACTTAACAGGAGAAATGTGATGTTGTTTGCATCAAACTGCTTTGAAAGATAGAAATAAGCTTCTCGAGGCCAAACATTCAGTTGATTGCCAAGTCTTGCTATGCCTCCTACAAAAGCCCCATCTTGCAGAGGACATTGCAAAACACTCTGCAGGCACAGATGGTCACCAAAAGTCATTGTGAGGTCAGGAGATTGACAGGTGGTCAGCTCCACCTACCTGTCCAATTTGGCCCAGGAGGGATGAGGGAGATGATGATCTGACCCACTGGTCAGATCCAGTTCCCCACCCCTGCCCTAAAGCAAGATATATTTTGCATGCTTTGATAGCCGTAGCAAAGGCTGGAATGGAGTGACTGCCATTTACAAACAGAGAGCTTGTCCACATGGGAGTCAAGTGAGCTGATGGCCCCTGTTTCTGCATACCTACCCTTGAATCTCCCAATATTATTCTGGCATAGAGTTCCCAACATATCTGAAGGCCCTCTAGCTGGTGAAAATAATACCTTATTATTGTTGGAAGCGTAGTTTGCGCCTTAGGGGGCAAAGCTTCATGTTTTCCTGTGGGGTTTCCTGGGTTTTATCCCAAGCACCTTATGTGACTGAATGTACATCAAGAAAAGGAGAAAGTTTTATTTCTTATGGACTTTAAAATACATATATATATTATTGGTTTTAATCTTGTACAATCTAAATGGCACAATAAAAAGGTAACAGAAGAACAAATACAGGTCTCTCATAAATTGTTCCATCAAAGAACACATACATATGACATACAGAAACAGCAAATGAAACCATACATGTAGGTAAAAAGGTAAAGTAACCTTGGACGGTTAAGTCCAGTCAAAGGCAACTATGGGGTTGTGACGCTCACCTCACTTTCAGGCCAAGGGAGCTGACGTTTGTTCACAGACAGCTTTCCGGGTCATGTGGCCAGCATGACTAAATCGCATCTGGAGCAACGGAATACAGTGACATAAACCAGAGCCAGGGTCGGATTTATGTATAGGCTAAGTAGGCTGAAGCCTAGGGCCTCTAAATCTAGGGGGCTCGCCAGCCAGCCCGCTCCCCAGCGCCACAGTCTCCACTCTCCAAAATTACAAACACAAGACTTCATGCGAGGGTAGGATGTAGAGTGTAGGGATCGGCCGGGGGCGCACAGCAAACTGCGACCCGCAGATAAGCCAAGGCTTGACCTCTGGGCAAGGCAAACCACCGCCCATGTACAGACTGCGGCTGTCTGCACACCGTGCCCTTAGTTTCACCTTTGGCTTTCTCAGCGCTCTGCCATGTCCTGTCTGTGACCTTTGCCTCCCTGCGGAAAGGCATGGCTCACTTCCCACTTGGTAGGAACATGACGTGGTGGGGCAAGTCTCGCAAATACCAGAGGAAACATATGTGTCAGCTCATGATGTAAAAGCACTAAAGGTCAGACTGTCCCCACACGTGTGCATATTGTGCTAATAAAAAGGGCTCTGCCGAGCTTGGCAATTCAGCTTGCTCGTCGCACAGCTCACATGCTACAACTCCCGACTACGTGTGGTTCACTTCAGCAGGGCAACTTGGGCCTCTAAATCTAGGGGGCCTCACCAGCCCGCCTGATCCCCAGTGGGCAGTCTCCCCTCTCACAACATTGCAAACCTAAAAATTCATGCGAGGGCAGGGCAACTCAGGCCCAGCAACTATGAGACTCAGGGCTAGCCAGTGGGGCCCAATTTGAAGCTCTGGGACCCAACTTGGAATCCATCTAGATTACCCTGGTGTGGGGGCCCCCTTAGGAGCAGCCTGAGGGGCCCAAATTGGCCCAATTGCCTTAAGGTCAGCCCTGATGAGACTGTGCAGGGGTTGGACTGACAAGCGCTGCCACTTCTAGGTCCCTGGTGTCACCATTCAGAGTACAGACTCAAGGACTTGTTGTAGAAGTAAAGGGGGGGATAAAGGGGGGGTACTTATTGGAAATCATTTTTGTCACCTCTCAACACCTCCCTCAAAACCCCGGGACAATGCGCCTTTGCACTGTTAATGAAGAAAGCTGGGAAATTGTATCTCTTCTGGTTTCTATTGGCAAAACGTGTTTCATTGTTGCAAGAAAGTGTCAAAATTGTATCCCCTTGTACTTGACCGTGCTGGACTCCTAACCTTTGGAAATCACATGAAATCAATGTCATAACCAATTCTCCCATTTCAATGACGTTTTGCTTCAAAAGGAAAGGCGGACTTGGACATGGCCTTCCTCCATAATCCTCTAAGCGAGAGTTCACATACTCAACTTGGATACCACCCTCCCCCATGATCGTTGGGATATACAATCAAAGTACAGAGCACTCCTCCCTTGAGGGGAATAATGAACATCCATTGATGGGTTTCCTGAGGCCAGGTGTTCCCACAGCCCATCCTCAGGAAGGCCAGAAGGCAAAGATATGCATAGATAGTTACAGGTAGGTAGCCGTGTTGGTCTGAGTCGAAACAAAATTTAAAAATTCCTGAAGAAGTGTGCATGGACACGAAAGCTCATACCAAAATAAAAACTGAGTTGGTCTTTAAGGTGCTACTGAAGGAATTTTTAAATATGCATAGATAGTTTTATTGTTCTTTAGGTGGCAGGTACTTAAGGTGTCAGGAACTTGATCTGATAACTGGGGCAAGTTGATGAACTTGGGAAACCTCACAACTCCCCGCCCTCCTTGTGGCATCATGATGATGTATCAGCGATGTATCAGTGATGGTTCTGGAAATGTATTCTGGGTAGGGAGGAAAGGTCTTCAAAGAGCTTGTAACCCATGTTCGGGATTCTTACTCTGTGTGGAGACCTGTTGCGCAACAATAAAGATTGTGGTCTACTGACCGCGGTTTTGCTCATGTATTTGGGCTGGAACTTCCTTCTTCTGCTAACCGCAGAGACTTGGAGGGATTTTCGCCCTGCTCGAGCTGGGCTGTTGAGTATCCTCACACAGCAGAATTTTCCATCTCAGAATCCAGAGTCAGCAGGCCCAGAGTCAACAACCAGCTGCACAGCCTTCCCCAGCTCAAGGGTCTGGTCAGTAGTGGTACGTGCTGCACTTTAATCAGTGGGAGAGTGTGAATGGGGGGGGGGGGACACGCGGCTGGGGCAGATAGACTAAGCAAGCAAGCTCTCCCAAGTCTCTTCCATTCCTTCCTTCCTCCTTGGCTTGAACAGAGCAGGGCAAGCACATGTGACTGGCACTGGCCTCACCCCTCCCAGCAGAGAAGTCTATCTTTCACACTTCACAGAGCCTGTTGGTGCACTGCAGATTGCCCACAGGCAGAGAGAGGCCTTGGGGATCAGGGAAAGCAGCAGTGGGAAGGGATCCTCGGAGGGATCCAGAACTACCTGTAGAAGGCAGGAGGCCAGGCTGCAGGTCGGTAACTGGACCTCACCCTCACTCTGACGTTAATGGGAAGGGGGAGACCGTCAGGCTCCAAGCTAACAATCTTTTGCAGAAAATGGAAGAACTGGAATCTGTGTTTATGCTGCATTTTTGGACCCGTGTGCTAGGTCATTTTCACAAGGTCAGCAAAGCCCTTCAGAAATCAGACCTGTTATCGAGTGCTTGTGCAAGTTTGTACAGTTCACTTCTGGATTTTTTTAAGGAAAATAAGAGATGATTTTGATGAGCTTGAGAAACAGGCAAAGCCACCTTGCCAAATGTCAACTACAAAACAAGGAGACAAAGAGGGAGGGAACGGCAAAGAAATGACAGAAGTCCACCTGGTGCCTTAGATGCACTTTCTTCAAGAGATAGGTTTAGGGTAAAAATCCTCTATTCCTATATTAGATGCACTTGAAGCCAATTTAAAAAGAAGTAGTAATCTGTACAGTGATGTTGCACAATTGTTTGCCATTCTTGCTAATTTGACAACATCTAAGCAAGAAATTCAGCAAGGTGTAGAACTGTTGATGGAAGCATATGCAGAAGATATTGACCTGAAACTTATTGATGAACTTTTGGACTTTCACCTGTACAAAGCCATAGTCCTACAGCAGAGCATTCTCTGTCTCATACAGACCTTTATCAAATTATTTACAAAGGACAAAATTCATATGGCCTTTCCTAATGTGGAAGCAATCTTGCAGCTATTTCTTAGCCTTATGGTCACCAACTGCCCAGGAGAGAGGAGTTTTTCAAGACTCAAAAGAATTAAAAATGAATTAAGGGCCACAATGTCTCAAGAGAGGTTGTCCACAGGGAAATGAGCAGAGCTAAGCAACCTCTCACTGCCGTTCATTGACTCACATCCGCTACAGAAACCGCTACGGGTTTTTAAAAAATAAAATGCTGAGGATCACAACTGTCCGATGACTAAGTGGTTGGAATCACGAGGTCCCGGTTTCCTGGGGACAGTCCCCGGATTTAAAAATCAGTCCCCATACAAAATCCATTGAAGTTGAAAAGTGTCCCCGGATTCATTGGGGGAAAAAATCTGGTAACCTTAGTCCTGCATGAAGGAAAAGGGCATCTTTACAAAGGTAAGTTTATTTTTAAATAACAAATATATTGATTTCCTTTCAAGAATTGGTATCACCAGTTATCCTCTTCTGTCATGTTTAACTAGCATTTAACTTCTGTGATTCTCAGCACTGGCGGCATTGAAGCAATTGATTGCGAGGAAAGAATAAGAAAGTATGGAAAGGCAATTTCTACGTTGATAACAGAACCATTTGATTCACCCAGCCCTTTAAACAATTCATTTTTTTAATTTAAATAATCTGGGTCTCTCTGTGTATGTTTTACTGTAAATCTATGCAATTAATTATTTTACATGTTTCTCTGCCAGAAAGAACAGGTGTTCGTGCTGTGTTGGGTCCCCCCCCCAATTTTTTAGTATTGCAATTCATTCTTTTACTTTTTCCTGTGATCCACCCACAGCTATTTGGCAGGCATGTGAATGCCATCGCTGAGGAAATGAAATCATAATATATATTAAGAAGGCAAATGGAAGAAAGGCTTCGTTCGCATCCTCTCCTCCCTCCCTCAGCTGCCTATAAAGGCCTCTCTTGAAAGGCCTCTCGGGGGGGTGTCATGGAGTGGGGGGGGGCTGAACAATGTGGGGTGGAAAACCGGGTTCTGATGGGAGGAGATGCAAGACTTTGTGAACTTATTTTAGACTCCAAGCCCAATTTGGGGGAATTGCCCCTTCCCACAGCAGACCTCCCTGTAACCACCTGCCAGCTCATCCCACAATGAAGACAAGGGATCAGAAACTTTTATTGTGTGTTTATTATTAAGCTAATAATAATAAGCTCCACTGTCTACTAGAATGTTTAAAAACAAAGAGGATGCTGAAGGCGTACGGTTGTGAGGAACTGCTCTCAGCAGGTTCTCCATGCAACACATACCGTAAGTATTTCATTATACTGTGCATAATAAACTTTGAAAATCTGATGTGACAAACCCCCGGCAGCTTCAGGAGAGGATGACCTAACGGAGGACAGAACTATCAGCAGCTGCAATTCGTTACAATAAATGCTGCTGCGGCATAGAGTGCTTCGGTTCAGAATCCCAGGCATTTCCTTTTACAGGAATCGCCACTCCGTTATTCTCCCTGATTCTGCACCCCACCGCCCACAACAGCCTGCATTCTGGGTCCACCCATGAAGCTGAACATTGGAAGATTCAGGACAGAGAAAAGAAAGTGTGACTTACCTTAGTGGACATTAGGTAATGTCCGCACTTTCTTTCTTTCTTTCTTTCTTTCTTTCTTTCTTTCTTTCTTTCTTTCTTTCTTTCTTTCTTTCTTCTTTTCTTTCTCTTTTCTTCTGTTCTTTTCTTTTCCTTTCTTTCTTTTTACTTTTATTTCAGGAACTTAGGTAATTAATCACTGAGCTATAACGGCTCTGTGGTCTTTATTTATGTGATAGTGTTATGTTTAGATTGTTTAAATACATTATTTGTTTTCCGTGATTGTTTTTAACCGAATATATCAATAAAGGATTTTTATATGTAAAAACATAATAAAAAGAAATAAAGAAAGAAATAAAGTGCTTCTTTATGCAGTGCATCGTTCAACTATGTCTACCGGAGGCAGTGATGGCCACCAACTTGGATGGCTTTGAAATACGATTAGACAAATTTGTGGAGGAAAAGGCTATCCATGGTTGCTAGCCATGATTGCTTAACTTGCTCCACGATAAGAGGAGGTGATGTTTCTAAATATGGAGTGTGGGGAAAGCTTGGAAAGCTTGGGCTTGGCCACTGTGAGAACAGGATACTGGACTAGATGGGCCACTGACCTGATCCAGCCTGCTCTTACGTTCTTATGAGCATGCATAATCCTCACTGGACTTTCTGCAGGATCTTTAAGGTTATCCCCCCAAATATTTTTGTAATTCTGCAAACTTGGGAGTTCCCTCAAACCTGATGATTTCCCCCTCTTGTGTTTGGAATGGAAGATGGCGTTTTGGTTACATTAAGATCCTGACTTGAAGAATGTGCTCAATATTAGTATATAGCCAGAGGTGCAAGTCTTTTGGGGCCTGTGAGCACATTGGGAATTCTGGTGACTTCTCTCACCCAGGTCACTTTTTTTTTTTTTGCCCCCAGCTTTCTTTCCCAAAACCCTCTCTTTAAAGCTGAAATGCAACAAACGGCAATTCGGGTTTTTCGTGGATTGCCCTTTGCTTCTATTCAGCTTTAAAGAGAGGGTTTGCACAGGGAAATTTCCAGGGCAAAAGAGAGAGAGAGCACGAGCGTGCTTAGACGCGAAGATTTAAAGCGTGGAAAGTGCAGAGAAAATGTGGATAAGCCCAAAGAGCCAGCATTGGTTTCTCAAAATCAAGAGATGACAATCTAATCTTCGTTCTTTTTTTATAGAGCTTGGTGGATCAGGGGAATGCTGTAGATGTAGTGTATTTTGATTTCAGTAAAGATTCCAACCAAGTCCCCTGTGATATTCTTGCAGAGCAGCTAGTAAAATGTAGACTAGACCATGTTACTGTTAGGTGTCAGCTCTTCGATTGGAAACAGGCCTGCATAGAGTTGAAGCAAAGGTATGGCAACCCGCCTTTTTCCATGTGGCTAAGACTTAACAAGACACCCAGTGGCCTTCTCCCTCTGATACACTGTGACGAATTCCAATCAAGTTGGGAGAAGAGCATCCTTAGGAAGCTGGCCCGATACGGACTCTCAGCAGGGCATCTCCTAAGTCTGGAAATGGGGAGGGCGAAAAATTTAATCAAGGAAAGAATCACTGACAACGAATTACAAAATGATTTTACCAGGCTCTCTACAAATTATCAACACCTATATGACCATCGAAAGATTTATTTGGCAAATTACCTTAAGTCGGTAGATAATCCTAAACATCGCTGGGCATTTTCTAGGGCCCGCTTAAACGCTCTCCCCTCAGCGCTATTAGCAGGTAGGTATAACAAGACCCCCTTTGATCAAAGATTATGCCCATGTAACAACAAAGAGATTGAAACAATCGGGCACGTTCTGCTACACTGTTCGTTATACCAAGAGATGAGAAAAGAGCTAATTGAACCGCTCCTAGCCAAACAGCCCGGTCGATCAGGAGAAGCTTACACCAATTATCTGCTAGCTGACACAGATATAGAGACCACTAGGGCTGTAGCTAAATATTGCTACTTGGTGACAAGAATAAGACATTCCATGACGAAAGCAACCACCAAATATAAAGTTCCATAGCAGATGGAGAGGCGACAGAGGCTCAGTTTTATAACAGCCATGTAATATGTTATAAAATTTTAAAATTGTGTAGTGCTCATTATTATTATAATGTATGAACTGAATTGTATTATTATTTTGCTGGTCTTTGACTGTATTAAAGTTTACTTACTTACTTACTGTTAGGTGGATTTGTAGTCGCTTGACTGACTGAAACTTAAAAGTGCTCATCAATGGTTCCTCATCATCCTAGAAAAATGTAGCAAGTGGAATCCTGCAGGGTTCTGTCCTGGACCCAGTGTTGTTCATCATCTTCATAAATAACTTGGGATGAAGAAATTGAAGGGTTGCTAATCAGATATGCAAATGAGACCAAACTGGGAGGGGTAGCTAATGCTTCAGAATATATACAGTAATCAGGATTCAATATAACCTTAACAGGTAGAGAACTCGGCCCAAACTAACAACATGAATTCCAATGGGGACAAATGTAAAGTTCTACACAGGAATAATCAGATGCACAAATATAGAATGGGGACAACTGGCTTTGCAGCAGTACACGTGGAAAGGATCTAGGGGGTCTTTGTAGACCACAACCTTAACAGTAGACCACAGTGTGATGCAGCAGCTACCCCAACCCCTCCCCAAATCTAATGCAATCCTAGGCTGCATCAACAGAAGTCTATTCTGTCTTGGTCAGACCACATCTGGGCAGTTCTGGGCACCCCAATTTAAGAAGGAGGTTGACAAGCTGGAACATGTGCAGAGGAGGGCAACCAAGGTGATAAATGGTTGGGAAACCTAGCATTATGAGGAAATGTTGAGGGAGTTGGATATGTTTAGCCTGGAGAAGAGAAGATTGAGAGGTGATGTGATAGCCTTCTTCAAATAGCTGAAGGCTGTCACATGGAAGATGAAACAAACTTGCTTTCTGCTGCTCCAGAAAGCAGGTCTTGATTAGGATTCAAATTACAAGAAAGGAGATTCTAAACATTAGGAAGAACTTTTTAATGTTAAGACCTGTTTGACAGTGGAACAGACTGCCTTGGAAGGTCGTAGACTTTCTGTCACTGGCGCTTTCTTTAACAAAGGTTGGATGATCGATTGTCAGGGAATATTTAGCTGTGATTCTTTCATTGCAGGGCCTGGAAACTCTACAATGATTCTATGAACATATGCTTGAATTTATTTGATCACTTATTTCAGCTACCGGTAATGTCAAAATACATGAATTTCCCCTTAGTTTCATTTTATTCATCCTCCTTAAACATTACACAAAGGGTTTCTTTCCAGCCTTACATTCTTGCATTCTAATAATTAACAAAATAAGTCCATCTCTCAGCTTCCATAATCTTCCTTCTCTCCCTTGGACCAATACAGTCAGGCTATTCATCATTGATAGTTCTGGGCTTTTCAGTGACCATTTTCAGTTTGTTGGGATTAGCTGACATTTCCATTTCCTAGCCCACACAATTTTTTTATGCTGTCAACAACTATGTAACCAATGGTTTCAAATCCAAAGGAATGTTCTCCTTAGTCAGACGAAACATGATGAATTTTGGATTAAACTCAAAGTATTCCCAATCATAACAGAAATACTAATCACTTCTAGAAATTAAACCCAATTCCACTACATATGCAAGATGTCCACATTCTCCGCCAAACATTTCCAGTATTTAAACCTAGTTCATTAAACCTTGTATGGTGTCAGTGCTTTTAACTCTTTATTCAAAGAAACCAAACCAGTGCAGGCCTAGTGATCTCAACAACTCTTCCCTGTATGTCTTGCTCCAGTGAGGCAACTGTGAGGTCTCTGCCTTCCTACCACTGTCTTCCCCAAGCAGTTGAAAACGAGTCTGTGCACAACCAGCATCTGTTCTGTTATTTTCATTTCTCTACGTGTTCTAGGAGACCGGGGAGAGGGGAGCTGGTCGCAGCAAATGAGGAAGACTCCCTGGATTCTTCAGCAGCCTGTCACAACTCTGCTTCTTGGCCCCACTCATCTCCAGCCTCTGCTGCAGCCTCAGATTCTGAAATGCTCTCTGCCATAGCCTCTTCCTGCTCACTCAGCCCTGATACCTCTTCTGGTTCTGACCTCTCCTCCTCCCAGTCTGCTTCTTTCCCCCCTCTGACCACTCATCATTGTCCCACCACCAATCCCCTGGCTCTGAGTCTTCTTCTCCTGGGGGGTTCCTCAGCTGGTGCCTCCCACTCCTCCTCTGCATCCAGCCAGTCCATAGCACTTAGATTTTTGTTGTTGTTTAGTCGTTTAGTCGTGTCCGACTCTTCGTGACCCCATGGACCATAGCACGCCAGGCACTCCTGTCTTGCACTGCCTCCCGCAGTTTGGTCAAACTCATGTTCGTAGCTTCGAGAACACTGTCCAACCATCTTGTCCTCTGTCGTCCCCTTCTCCTAGTGCCCTCAATCTTTCCCAACATCAGGGTCTTTTCCAAGGATTCTTCTCTTCTCATGAGGTGGCCAAAGTATTGGAGCCTCAGCTTCACGATCTGTCCTTCCAGGGAGCACTCAGGGCTGATTTCCTTAAGAATGGATAGGTTTGATCTTCTTGCAGTCCATGGGACTCTCAAGAGTCTCCTCCAGCACCACAATTCAAAAGCATCTATTCTTCGGCGATCAGCCTTCTTTATGGTCCAGCTCTCACTTCCATACATCACTACTGGAAAAACCATAGCTTTAACTATACGGACCTTTGCCAGCAAGGTGATGTCTCTGCTTTTTAAGATGCTGTCTAGGTTTGTCATTGCTTTTCTCCCAAGAAGCAGGCGTCTTTTAATTTCGTGACTGCTGTCACCATCTGCAGTGATCAAGGAGCCCAAGAAGGTGAAATCTCTCACTGCCTCCATTTCTTCCCCTTCTATTTGCCAAGAGGTGATGGGACCAGTGGCCATGATCTTGGTTTTTTTGATGGTGAGCTTCAGACCATATTTTGCACTCTCCTCTTTCACCCTCATTAAAAGGTTCTTTAATTCCTCATCGCTTTCTGCCATCAAGGTTGTGTCATCTGCATATCTGAGGTTGTTGATATTTCTTCCGGCAATCTTAATTCCGGCTAGGGATTCATCTAGTCCAGCCTTTCGCATGATGAATTCTGCATATAAGTTAAATAAGCAGGGAGACAATATACAACCTTTCGTACTCCTTCCCCAATTTTGAACCACTCAGTTGTTCCATATCCAGTTCTAACTTTAGCTTCTTGTCCCACATAGACCATCATACTAATAATTTATACTGAACCACTTATACTGTAACTGGTATATTTCAACCACTGCTATTCGGTGTCAGGCTGCTGCCAGTGACTTCCACACCTGGTTGCTCAGGAGCGTACAAAGACAAGGAATGTCCTTATTGTCCACTTTTTATTCAATTTACTGAGAGAGGCTACAAAACCCAGCCTCTTGGATAATGGTGTTGCCCCGAGTGAATCTCCACCCCCACCCCTGTCTCTCCCATGTCCTCATTTGTCAAGCTCAATGTCTCTCCTACAGGTGCTGAGAAGTGCCCTCTGTCTTTGAGCTCTTTGCTCTCCTGCTTTCAAGGTTTGTCGGGTTCTGGGAGAGGGGGGGGTCAGGAATGCTTTCTGAAGACACTGTGTCCATCAGCTGTCGCCCCCCTGGTGCTTCAACTTCCTCCTCCTCTCCCATTATTTCCCAACTTTCCTCCTCATCTGCTTCTGAGCTGTGACCTCCCTCAAACCCCTGTTGTAATTCTGAACTATTTTCCTCTTCTCTGGAAGGGTCAGGCTGGGGAGGAAGTGTCCACTATTCCCCCTCTGCCCAGTCCCTGACATTCAGAGGTTGTTCCCCCAATTCTCTTTCCTGCATCATGGTAGCATTCCCCCCCCCCCAAAAAAACAAGTCACTTTGGCTTGTCCTCTGCTATTTTCTCCCACAATGTATCTTTTGGTTTTCATCATGCTGAAGCCAAAACCTCAGCCAAGTTAACAAATGTTTCATGATAAATTCTTAAATTCTCTGTTGGTTTTGGGGCCCACATAGTACTTGCGTCATTTCTGGTATGTTTATCTTGTACAATGAAACAGTCCAAAATTTTCTGCTAAAAACCACTGACAGTGCAATTTAAATTACGTTAAAATGAACACCTCACCCATACAAAAATATGGGTAAGGTGTTCATTTAACTGAATTTACCCTAGTCAGCAAAGACAAAACATTTTTATTCCACTATTCCACTATTCAGTATCAGCCTTTATATCTTGAATAACTAACTCTTCGGTAAAATAATAGTCACCATATTTTCTTCCCTAGTTTGGCCTGCTTGTATATATACAATACTCACTGGAGAATGTTTTGAGACAGCTTTTTCATCTATATTTCCATATACCTAAATCATATAATCTTAAAGATGTAAATATATAGTTGTTGCAGAATATGGATTATTATGATTCATGGAGTTACAGGTGTAAACCTTTATAGTATGAGATACAAATCTCCATACATCCACTAAGCCGATTTAACCATAATTTTAAAAACCCTTGAAATCTGGTTAATATTTACTTCTCTTACTGTAGAGTTGTCCACATAGCAGTCCAACACAGAGTTAAAACCTCCTGCAAGGATTAATTCCCCTTCCCTAAACTTTTCACTCTCTGACCAATTTCAGGGGAGTGGAATCCTGCTGTGAAAAATTGGGGGCATATTCAACTACTATTGTCATTCCCTTATATCCTTCTACCATCCCTTCTTGATATTTCAGAAACCAATTGTATTGTCATATTCCTGTGCCTGTAATAGACCTACTCCCTAGCAGGACTTGTATTAAGCCAAAACTTGCTGGAACTCAGTTCCGACACCTTCTCAAGTGGGTACCCAGGGGTGTAGGAAGATAGGGGCAGTGGGGGCAGGCCGCCCCAAGCGGCAGGCTCCAAGGGGCGCCATCGTGGGCGCCCGCCCTGCTCCCAAAATGCGCACTCTGCCCCCAGAATGGCGTGTCACGCCCCTCCGGGAGGCGCACTACGCCCCCGGAACGCGTGCCACGGTCCTCTGGGAGGCGCGCCCCACCCTCGGAACATGTGTTACGCCCCTCCGGGAGGTGCGCCGTGCCCCTGGGAGGTGTGCCACGGCCCTCCAGGAGGCTCGCCACGGCCCTGGAACGCACGCCCCACCCCCGGAACGTGCCCTGCCCCTCCAGGAGGCGCCCCCCCGCCCCCAGAACGGGCGCCAGCCCCACCCCCACCCCTGGTGCCGGAGCATGAAGCTCTGCCACTGTGGGTACCATTGCCATTATAAGAGAACAAGGGAGGTGTTCATGGTGAGTTCCAGAACCTCTTTTTCTAGAAAAATAGTACTGTTCCCTAGAATGATAGCCATGACACTTAACATAATTTATTCAGTAAGAACTCCTCTTTTACAGCAGTATATTGTTGCATGCCATCCCAACCTCCAAGTGGTGTGAGATTCCAGGGGTTCCATGCGCTTACCCAGAGTTCGTGTTTCCTTTGGAATGAGGCCCAGCGGAGACTGCAGTGTCTTTAGGCTATACGGCTTATTTACACATATATACAACTGAGCCTACGATGGACAGGTTCACAGCATTAACACCTTGCTTCCCCCACAACTGCAGCCTTCAATCTGAGCATTGCTCTGTTTCTCTGGCTCTCTAGCTTTCCGACTCTCTGCTCTCAACTCGGACTTTGTCTTTTTAACTACCCAAGAGTTGGGGGAGTTGGTCCCTAAAGAGATCTCTGTTAACTCACCCATCCTTGATGGTCTGAGCTGTCTCCCCTCTGTCAGTCATGCTAGTGTGGCTAGCCTTGAGTTAAAGAGCAAACTAGCAGGTGGAGTGTGTTGTCATGAAGACCATAGCTGTCAAGTTTTCCCTTTTCTTGCGAGGAAGCCTATTCAGCATAAGGGAATTTCCCTTTAAAAAAGGGGAGAACTTGACAGCTATGATGAAGACTGATTTGTGTAGCAAACACAGCAAGAGCAGCAGCTATTAATCACATCTGAGAGTGCCTGGTGGTGTGCCATTGTGGTGGTGGTGCTTTTGGAGAGGCATCCTTCATTAGCTAGTGAAAGGGGAAAGTCTCCATCCGCTTGAAACATGGCTAACATATGCGATGCTTATTGATGTTTATAATTGAACTGAAGTAACCCTATTGAAGGCTGATTGCCAAAGAATTGATGCTTTTGAATTATGGTGCTGGAGGAGACTCTTGAGAGTCCCATGGACTACGAGAAGATCAAACCTATCCATTCTTAAGGAAATCAGCCCTGAGTGCTCACTGGAAGGACAGATCCTGAAGCTGAGGCTCCAATACTGGCATGCTCTGGTCCATGGGGTGACGAAGAATCGGACACGACTAAATGACTAAACAACAACAACAACCTATTGATAGATACGGCTAACTGGAATAAATAGGTAAATAACTGATTAGGTAGTGCAGGGTTGTGCTACTGTTTGCAGGAGTTTGTTTTGTGATAAAAACATGCACAATTTGCATGGAAGTGTAATAAATGTTCTTAGTTGACACTTTTTGTAGATAATTTTATCTTTTTGTAATTATTCTGTAATACTGCTCTACTTGTTTGCCTTCCTGGTTTCTAGTTAATTTCTTAAGAAAGATATGGTATATTGACCACTAATAGACACATGCAAAGCTGGATGCAATATTTTGAAGAACATTAAGGTACATTTTAAAGAAGCACATAGGAAAATGTTAGAAACCACGTGCTAAGTGATCACACAAGAATGTAGTAAAATGATTGATTCAGTGGCAAAGTGAACTTTGAACCCACTTTCAACAGGAAAATCCAAAATGAGTAATAGTTGATGCAAATGACAGGCTTGTTTGTGTGCAGTTTTACTCTAATTTATGTAGGTTTCATTATGGTGTAAGGATGCCTAGCTTTTTTTTTTAAGTTAGTGATGTAATTCAGCAATATATGCTTAGATCCTGAGGGAATATTTTTTAAAATAGTCTGATCTAAATGTTTGATAAGATTCCTAGGTTGGGAGTGTTTTTCATAGGGTTCCCCCCACCCCCATCTCCTTCTTTGGAAATTTGTAATGGGAATGTCTGTCTTTCTTATTTACAGACAGGTAATCCTCTCAATCTGACCTCCTTGGAATGGGGAAACAACTTTGGCAAAAAGGTAAATATATAGGGAGACACCAAGGCAAGGAACTCGGAAGCAAAAGCCTGTTCTCTAGGAACATCATGGGTAAATATATGGACTTGCTTTTCTAGTGCTTTAGCCCTAGCCCTCAGAGCACCAATTCATTCATCCCTCCATCCCTCTCTAATAAGCTTTTAGTGCCTGATATTTTAGTTCAATTTACCTGCCGAAAGAGCATCATGATACAGCTTTTAATGTTTTGCAACTTCCTTACAGGCTCTTCCAAGGTTATTTTCTTTTTTCAATGCACTGCCTTTGCACATTTGTCTTCCTACATCATTGGAGCTTACAATTTTACCAGATGTAACCACATGGATATCATCAGAAACTACCGGAGTCTGCTCCAGGTATTGTATAGCATTGCACTAAAATGCATTTGATTGTATAGTGTGTGTGAGAGAGAGCGGGGGGAGTTTGATGGTAGAATATCTAGTGTTAGGCAAGCTATGTAATTGTAAATCAAAAGGCAGAAACATATTAAAGATTGTAGAGTTCTGAACTTCAGGTTGTATTTTCAGAAGAACAGAACTACACCTCTACTCTCAAACAGACCGGAATAGGATTTCCTATTATGAAGTGAAACTGTATTGATCAATTCTTAATAAATTAGGCTGCAATCCTACACTCACTTACCTAAGATAACTGGTTTACTTTTGATTAGACTTGTTTATATAGATCTGCACTGTGAAACTATAATGCTCAAATGTAGTAAGTTTATTTTTGTAGGGACACAGAAAATTTTGGATGGCTGAAAACAGATCCCTCACTCCCTAACCCGGAAATGTAGTTTGAGCTTACGTATGTTTACTTAGAAGTAAGTCATATGAATTGAGCACAGGATTGCAGCCTAACAGCTCAATCTTACATATATAATTACTTGGAAATAAGTCTCATCAGTACCCAAGGGACTTATTCCCTAATTAACAAGTATGGAATTTGAGGAACTAAAGCATTCAGTTGTAGTATGTTGAATTT
This sequence comes from Zootoca vivipara, assembly GCF_965207765.1. Lineage (NCBI taxonomy): Eukaryota > Metazoa > Chordata > Lepidosauria > Squamata > Lacertidae > Zootoca > Zootoca vivipara. The sequence continues at coordinate 20,793,154 of NC_142593.1, read as the reverse complement.
CTTACATTTTCTAACCTGTTCAGTAAGCATTTTTTAAAAAAAACAACAACTCACCTCTAATTTCTTTCAGATAGATATTCAGATTATCTTGAAGGGAGACAACAATAAAATAAAGGTTTGTTTTCTTTTGTACCTTTTTCTCTCCTACCCCCTCAAAAATTGGATCAAATTTATAGTGGACATTCTATGGGTGCAATGTTGTAATGTGAGCATTTTGCAATGTGTGTGTGTTTGTGTAATATCCAATGGAACCTACTGTTCTGAGAAAGCATTTGAATGGGGGGGGGGAAGCAGGGAATTGTTTCTGGAGAAGAAGGGCATGTGCATTGTATTCACAATTTAATAGAAGTGATAACTATTAATAAATTGATTCTGATTACATCTTATCATTTAATTAATTATTAATAATTTTGAGCTAAAAGATATTAGAAGGCTCCCTATGACTTAGATTGCCAGGAAAGTTTCGTATTTTAGGGTGAAGTTATGTGTCTGTAAACTTTTATAATGTGCATGCAAAATCATCTCTTTTTAAAGTCTACTTTAAGGCTGTTCCAAATGCCAAATTTGGTCTATTGTTTCTCTCCAGCCCAGTCACATTAATAATTGCTGCCCAGAGCTGCAGGTGAGTAGTTCTCTATGTTTAGCTTGCAAATCTAATACCGTATTGTGTTTTATGGCAACCTGGAGGGCATGATGGCAAAGTGGAAGATGACACTGCTAACCCTAGAGACTCCACACACATACAGTATTTGTTGCTTTCTTCTCCTTCCAACTATGCCTCAAGGCACAATAGATGTTGAAAGTTACAGGTAGGTAGCCGTGTTGGTCTGCCGTAGTCGAAACAAAATTAAAAAATTCCTTCCGGTAGCACCTTAGAGACTAAATTTGTTATTGGTATGCACACGAAAGGTGCTACTGGAAGGAATTTTTTTATGTTGAAAGTATTTATATTCGTTGAGTGAAAAGTCTGAAGGGTTGCAGCAAGTGCCAGACCTGATCTATCTGGTTCAGTATTAAAGTCCCCATCAAACATTTTTTTAAAAAAAATAATAATCTCAAAATAATCTTAAAAGCATGAGATTTATAATGAATCAGAGAGATCTTCCCTCCTTGCACTCTCAATGAGATAGAGCAGAAGATACAGAAACAGGGAAATTCCAGAGTTCAGCAGCATGGCGTTTTCCTTTCACGAAGGTAAAAGCATAGCCTTATGAAAGTCTAGCCTTCTTCACTGGTCCGTCTGGTTCCATATCGTCCTCATACTGACGGGCAGCTGCACCTGGAATCCTCTGCAGGAAAAACACGTGCTCCATCCTTTGTGATTCCAGTTAGGTAAACCAAGCCATTATCTTTAAGTATCCTGATTAGCTTCGCACCTCGATGGTCCCCTAAGAACAGGAATAATACCTGAGCAGTAAATGCGAGCTTCAGAAACGGGGGGAAATGGTCTACAATTTCTCCGCATTCCCTAAGCATCCCCTCCTTTCCCGGAAACCGCCGACCTCTTCCTGCACCTGCAGAATGACGCGCCCTCGACGCCGTCTCTTCCAATGCGCGCCGGGGAAGGACCCCTCTCTCTCTCTCTGCAATTGTTTGCGGGATCTGCACCCAGGGCGCGGACGGGAGGCGGTGCTGGCTCGCAGCTACGAGCCGTTTCCCTTCTTCAGACAAGGCGTTGCGTCACTAACGTGCCAAGTTTTCTCCCTTTTGCTTTCTCTCTTGCCGCCGGAAGCCCCGGGGAGCAATGCTGGCTTGCATCCACAACTTTACGAAATCGTGCGTCGCCAAGCAGCACCTAGTTCTCTGGAACGGCACTGTTGCGCTCCTGGAGGGAAACTGCGACGGCTACTCCGAGGTAAGAACGGGGGACGGGACACACACACACACAGAGAGAGAGAGAGAGAGAGAGAGACAGACAGACAGACAGACACACACACACCCCGCTTGGGGCAAGCAGGTGTGCGGGGCTGCAGTTTGCGCTCCTTAGCGCTGGGTTTCTTCGCAGTTTTCCCCTGCTAGACGGCACTTGGCACCGGACCGGGCTTTGGCTGGAGCTTAAGTTCTAACCCGAGAGGTGCGGGGGCGCAAGGCTTGCGTGGAAGTGACGGTGTGTGATCTAGGAGTCCTGCTTCCTAATCCCAGATGGAAAGGGAATAGTTGTGGTGAGGGAGAAAAAAAGAACCTCTCGCTTTTCAAAGATGCTTACAGGCGTTAGGGCCGAGCCCTGGCGGAACTGATGCCAATCGTGGAAATAAAGTACACAGAAATATGCTAACGCACGTTTGCTCATGCATGATCCGGCTATTGCCTTGGGCAAATACACTGCGGTGGAGGAGCGTTAAACCCTTCCAGGGACAATCACGCAACAGCACAGACCACTTTTTTAAATCTAGTGTGCTTGGTGTTCTATAATTTTTGCTTTGATCAATTGCTAATTCTTAGATTGCTCTTTTTAAAAATGCAAGTGTATGTATGCTTTTGATACACTCACACAGGAGTGCCAGCTTGGTCCTGCATCCGTGGGTGCCATGCAGTGTGCATGGCCCTGGCTGGCACCAAAATTTGTGGCTGCCTGGCCCCTTCACATGGGAAATTTTGTGGGTGATCAAGCAACCTGGGTGTTGGCACCTATTCACTCACATCATTGTGAGTGAATAGCTTATGGTTTTATTTACCCATTAGATAAGTAGGTTTTACAAATCCCCTTGTTTCGGGGAAAGTTTCCGCTTTTAAAGTCAAAAGTGACTGTGTTGGATTTGGGGGACAATGGTCCATTTACATATCCGACTGAGTTTGATAGCAATCTGCTCATTGTTCCCAATCAGTTTCAAAAGCACTTACAGCTTGCTAGTCAGTTCTAGGGCACAGCACTGTGGGTATGTAGACATTTTACCTCTTTGTGGTGATTAGCACACACATGTACCCAGTCTATGTGAAATCATCCATTCCTACATTTCCTCTTTTGGATGCTTCCTTGGTTTCATTCTTCCTCTCATAATCTCCCCTGAACATTTGGTTAGCTGGATGATAGCATGCTCCCAGTACTAAATTATCACCACCACCCACAACAATTAAGTCGAGAAGCCCCTTTTGGAATTTCTAGATTGCTGAACTCAGTGCCCTCTAGACTCAACACCACTGTTTCATCCGTGTATTGATACTATGCTACTGCGCCTTTCTAAATCCTGTAGCATTCCAGAGAAAGCTACCTTGAAAGTCCTGGCTGACAACATTCTCTCTAGTAATGTAAATTTTACTTCCAGAACCTTCATTGGTGCCAACATGCTACACAAACACTGCTTCCTCCCCAGCTGTGTTGCTCAAGTGGCTTCCTAATGTTGAGCATCACAGCTGGTTACTGAGAAGGAGGAAGCAAGCAGCTTAATGTAGTGTGGTTGTGTGGAGGGAACCTTGGATTGGCTTCACTGCTGCGCCCAAACCATGCTGAGCTCCTGGCTGCCTTCTCCCTCTTGGTAATTGGCAGTGTTGCTCACCAATGGAAAGCCAGGTGAACAATTCCACCTTGCTAACTACAGTACTGCTGTTTGCAAACCAGGGTAACATTCTTTGCATCTGATGAACACCTGAGCACATTGCCTTGTAAATGCTTAGAAGCCTATTTTGGCAATGTGATATAAATTAATGAATAATTACAGGTAGGTAGCCGTGTTGGTCTGAGTCGAAACAAAATCAAAAAATTCCTTCAGTAGCACCTTAAATACCAACTAAGTTTTTATTTTGGTATGAGCTTTCGTGTGTATCTGATGAAGTGTGAATTTTTTTATTAATGAATAATGATTATGAAAACTTAGGCCATAATAAAACTGGTAGTCTTTAAAGTGCCACAGGGACGCGGGTGGTGCTGTGATCTAAACCACAGAGCCTAGGGCTTGCTGATCGGAAGGTTGGCAGTTCGAATCCCCGCAATGGGGTGAGCTCCCGTTGCTCGGTCCCACCTCCTGCCCACCTAGCTGTTCGAAAGCATGTCAAGTGCAAGTAGATAAATAGGTACTACTCTGGCGGGAAGGTAAACGGTGTTTCTGTGCGCTGCTCTGGTTCGCCAGAAGCGGCTTAGTCATGCTGGCCACATGACCCAGAAGCTGTCTGCGGACAAACGTCAGCTCCCTAGGCCAGTAAAGTGAGATGAGCGTCGCAACCCCAGAGTCGTCTGCGACTGGATTTAATGGTCAGGGGTACCTTTACCTTTTAAGGTGCCCCAAGGGTCATTGTGTTCATCTTGGTGGAAAAGTCATGTACAAACTTGACAGCAATCTCCTTCACTTCATTTCCCCTCTTCTTTGTTCAGTGAATGTACATTGAAGTGTAAAGGACTTGAGATGTCTTTTTTTTTTCTGTATACTGTACTGTATATTAGCCACCAGAAAGAATAGTACAAACCATAGTTGAATAGCCATTAGTAGAAAAAGTTTGTAACATAGAAACTGTGACAAAGTTGATATATATAATTTTATATCCAGGGAGAGAAGAATGTGCTGCTTACTCAATGTTTTATTCAATTAACAATAAACCGACAGAGGGATAATATCAATTAAGGTTCAAAGAGAAACTGATAGAGCAATCCTGTAATTCCAGTATACCATCAATCATTACTGAATGAAAAAGAAATTAGCACTCCCTGGATCCAGTTCTACTTGCTCACTAAGAACTGAGTGTGAACCAAAGTGGCTGAGATTTTCGAAGAATTACATTTGTCATTAAAAATGAGAAATTAATACTGTATGATTTATTGCCCAACAGAACAATGGATCTCAGAATGTTGAAGTCAGATTTCAGAACTCCCCAAAGTGTATCCGCCAGAGAAAAAAGAAATGTGGGAATCACACATCCAAGGAACTTGAGGAAATGTGGAACGCCTATATGCGGATTAGAAATGTCAATACATCACCTTGAGTGAACGGATCACTACTATGCAAGCTTTCAGACTTTATGCATTATAAAGGTTTATTTTTTTAAATGCTGTTAATTTATTCTTTGTGAACATTTCAAACTGAGTTGTTGTTTTTATAGACAGCATACATTTTACAAGGCTTACATTTGATGGTGTTAATTATTTTATAGTAATACCTCAAACAATAAATTAATGGCTAGGTTCAAGGTCCTTGTATCAATGTGCAAAGCCCTTAACAATGTGAGTTCAGGGTACCTGAGCCATTACATTCCAGCTTGATTGCTGAGATCTACTGGAGCAATGCTAAAATTCCTTCAGTAGCACCTTAAAGACCAACTAAGTTTTTATTTTGGTATGAGCTTTCGTGTGCATGCACACTTCTTCAGATACACTTGAAACAGAAGTCAGACCCTTATGTATATACAGAGGGTGGGGTGGGGGGGTTGGAATGGGTGATGGGCTGATGGGAGTGGTAAACCTGTAGATGGCTGTTAACGACTGCTGATGACTGCAATTGGTCGTGCGGGGAAAAAGTAAGGGCTGAGGCGCTAAAGAAAGCTTGATCATGCATAATGAGATAAGATTCCAATGTCTTTGTTCATCCCAGGTGGCTCCATGGTTTTAGGCTTGGTAATGAGTTCCAATTCAGCAAAGGTGCTACTGAAGGAATTTTTTTATTTTGCTTCGACTCAGACCAACACGGCTACCTACCTGTAACTGGAGCAATGCTGTTACCTTTACCCATGTGTGAATGAGGTCCAAATGATATCTATGAGAAATTGAGCATTTACCACAGCTGGAATGCCCTGCCAATAGAAATTTTCCAAGCACTGTTGTTACCCATTTTTAGATGTCTTTTGATAACTTATTGTAAGAACAACCAATTTAGTGGGATAACTTTTATGTGAGTGTCCAGCTCCTTATGATTTTGTTTTTTGCTTTTAGATTTACCTCATGTTTGTGGTTTTATATTTGCTGTACTGTACACTGCTTGTATGTTTTCTGTATGAGTCAAAGGTCTATATTTTTATAAATAAAAATGCTTTGATGGAATGTTTTGCAATGTACAGTACATTGAGTTGTGAACAATCTTGTGCAATTTGTGTCAGGGCATAAGCAAATGCACTTTGCCTGTAGTTACCTTTTTAAAACCAGCTTCTTCCCACTGAAGGCAAAACAAATAAACAAATTTACAGGTTAGTCTTTATGATCAAACAGTGGACATCAGCACAAAACAGTCATAGCTGCCAAGTTGTCCCTTTTCTCACGAGGAAGCCTATTCAGCATAAGGGAATTTCCCTTAAAAAAAGGGATAACTTGGCAGCTATGGAAACAGTGTGCTTTGAATAGAGCTTCTGCTTAGATGCCTAAATCCAGCACTGAGCTTAGTAGTAGTATTCTCCATGCTACATGACTTGGTGCATGTGATCAAATTATTACTATTATTAACTGTTATTCCTGCATTGAAGGGGGTTAGACTAGATGACCCTTGGTATCCCGTCCAACTCAACTATTCTTTTTTTTTTGCCGTTGTTGTTGTTGTTGTTGTTACATTTGTCAGTTTCTTTATACAACGTCTCAAAACAATTTAACAAGATAAAATGCAATAAATAAAAGCCATTTTAAAAAATTAAAAAATGTAAAACAATGAACAATGCAAAATGAATAAAATGTTCATCCAACAATTTATTAAGGATAAGTCCTACTCACCCCATTAAAAGATGAACATTAATTACCAAAGTCTCAGTGAACAAAAAGATTCCAAGATCAAAGACTGACAATGATGGTGCCGGGCACATCTTTCCACAGAGATCGTTCCACATATGGGGTAAGCACGAGATAAAAGCCCTACTGTATTTATGGCCACCCTCCACAACTCATTTAAAGAGGGGCACGTGGAGAAAGACCTCTAGTGAAGCCCACAGGATGCAGATTGGTTCATATGGGGAGATTCGGTCCTGAGCCATGTAGGGCTTTAAACCAGTAGAGTGGTACCTTAGTTCTCAAATGCCTGGGTTCTCAAACACCTTGGTTCTCAAACGGTGAAAACCCGGAAGTAAGTGTTCTGGTTTTCAAAGGCTTTTCAGAAGCCAAACGTCCAATGCGGCTGTCAGCTAACAATTCCGGGGCGCCTGGACCAATCAGAAGCGGCGCCTTGGTTTTTGAACATTTCAGAAGTCAAACGGACTTCCGGAATGGATTAAGTTTGGCGCTTTTGTCTTTGCTATTTGTTTTGCGTTTTTGTTTTTGAGGCTTTTTCAGTTAATTTGTTTTTTTGACTGTGTGGAGCTCAGTTCAGCTACTGCTTGATTGATTGTGTGACTGCGGAAATGGATAAAATCCACACACACCCAATCCAAACAATGACTATCATCAGTGCAGGTACCGGTAAGAAAAAAAGAATTTTTAATTTTTATCATCTGCAACACTGTCATATTTTTTTTATAGTACAGTACATTGATTATTGCTTTCATTTTATGGATCAATGGTCCCGTTGGATAGTAAAATTCATGTTAAATTGCTGTTTTAGGGGTTGTTTTTAAAAGTCTGGAACGGATTAATCCGTTTTGCATTCCTTTCTATGGGAAAGTGTGCCTTGGTTTTGGAACGCTTTGCTTTTGGAATGGACTTCCGGAACGGATTAAATTTGAGAACCAAGGTACCACTGTACTTTGAATTGAGCCTAATAGATAGCATATGCAGTCAGACCAGAGTTGATGCTATATATCCACACTTTCTGGCCCCATTCAATAATCTAGCCTCTGAATTCTGCACTAGCTGTAGTTTCTGAACTATATTGGGTATCCAGGATTGACTGACTGATTGATCCCTGTGTTGGTACGCACATATATGAGAATTTGGAGAATATGCACTCCTATCCCCCAGCGTAGAGACATTTTGCAGTTTTTATGACCCATCATAATAATCTTTCCCTATATTTCTGATGTTCAGGCTGTGAATGCCATTGCTTATGTAGCCAAAATGGCAACATCTAAGGTGGGAGACACCGAAACTTGTGAAAATACAGAAAAGGACAGGGAAAACTGCAAACAATCCAGTAAGGACTGAGTAAGTTCAGTGTCCACTGAATGCTCCCTTGACTGTTGGGGTGGTGGTGGTGGTATGGAAAACTGGAGGTGGGAAGCAAAGGAGTGGCGGGAATCCTGAACAAAACAGAATGCCAGACAGCTCCACTGGCATGTGACTAAATCCATACACCATCTGGTTGCAGATTGCCCTAGATTGTAGCTAGTGCATTGTATCCAACTAAATTGTGTGCCTTATAACAGACAACGGGGAATTGGTAAAGATGGCATTCATAGGGCAGTGTGGACCCTTAGGGCCTGTTTTCACCAAACTGGTCCTTTGTTTGAGGTGGAGGCTGGCGAGAGTTCCCCACAGGCCCTCCAAATGTCCCTATTTTCCAGGTAAACTCCTGGATATACAGAAGCCGTCCCGGTTTCTGATTTGATCCCAGTATATCCCACTTTATCCTTAGGATGTCCCTATTTTCATCAGAGAAATGTTGGGAGAGTGCAGAATAGGGCATCCCTATTTTCATCAGAGAAATGTTGGGGTGTCCCTATTTTCATCAGAGGGTATGAGGTCGACAACAAAAGGAATTGCCATGATCGTTTCTATGAACCTGAGACCTCTGGGTAAATAGGGCAGTATATAAATTCAAAATCAATCAATCAATGGCAAGCTCCCCCACAATATTACAACCCCCAAGTTTCTTAGAGGAAAAGTCACAGCAGTTTAAAATGGCATAAAACCTATTCTATGCTCATAAGTACATATTGACTCAGTAATCAATGGGCTGCATTATTCCATAGCTGCCAAGTTTTCCCTTTTCTCGCGAGGAAGCCTATTCAGCATAAGGGAAAATCCCTTAAAAAGGGGATAACTTGGCAGCTATGATTATTCTAATGAAAGACAGATAAAACTCAGTGGAAAGACTGAATGGTCATTTTCAGGGCCAGATTAAGGTTTGATGAGACCCTAAACTACTCAAGGTAATGGGGCCCTTTATATGTCCAGCTGTCATTTGTCAGCAACAAATTGTCGCTCGCTGGTTTTTTGTGTTGAATATATGCTATATGGTAATTTATGGACCTGTAACAGGTATCTAAAGCCATTTGCACATAACAAAATATGTACATCATAGGAGCCTACATAACATAAAACACTGTTACTGCATGTAGGTTTTATTTGTTTTTTATCTTATATTTTGGAAATGTACATTTTTGGTGCCCCCGAGGGAGTGGGGCCCTACGCTATAGCTTGTTTAGCTTATACGTAAATGACTTCTTCTTTTTCCTGTTCTTTATTGGCAAAGCCATCGGTACCCAAACAGAATGTGGTGCTCCGTGGTGGCGCGAAGAGGGGACCGGTGGGAACTAAAGTGTCAAGCGCATATGATACCAAGCCGAGCCACTTTTGCGAACGCACACCCGGCCGGAAGCCACGGAGGACGCCTGGTTTGTCCGCGCAGAGCACGCGCAGCAGGGAACGTGGTCGGGGCGGTTGGTGATCGCGTGTCGGTGGTCGTCGTCCCCCGCGAAGGAAGGCGATGTCGTCGGAGGGCAGCACCCGCGTGGAGGGCAGCGCTCTGTTCGCGGGCTTCCGCGCGCTCGGCCTCTTCTCCAACCACTTGGCGCACGTGGTGCGCTTCCACCGCCGCCACCGGGAGTTCTACCTGGTCACCGCGGTGGGGAAGAGCTTCCACACTTACAACGTGAGTCCGACCTCATCCCCCGCACTGCCGGGACTTGGCACCCCCGGCCACGGGGTGTACCTTTCGTGTTTAAACCTGCTTGCTGCGTGCAGAAAGCAGCCTTAAGTGTGGGGAGAGGGGGGCGGGGTCGAGGGGCATGAATTGAACATGCTTTCCTTAAACCCCCACCCCAGCCCACCCCATTCGTCGAGAGGCTGGAAGAGTTGCAGGTTGTTGTTTGTTTGTTTAGACCGCCCGTGGTTCCCAAAGTGGGGCACACGCCCCACAGAGGGGGGGGGATTTGATTTTTAAGGGCTGGGGGGGGGCAATTCGAGAAAGAGTTATTAACAGTTAATGGTGGCCTTTTAGGCTTCACGTGAATAGGAGCTCACTTTTTGAACAATAAGAATTATACTGGTAATGTATGTCACTGGGTGTAATGTGCGCATCAGGGTTTTAGAGATGCTTAGATGGGGCATGGCCAAAAAAAAAAAAAGGTTGGGAAACACTGGTTTAGAGCCAGGCAACTTTAGTTCAGCTATACAGAAGCTTAAAAAACGAGAGTTTCTTGGTCACCCAATGAAATGGGTTTTATAGATGGTTAGGTGGGGCATGGCAAAAAAGAAAAAAAGGTTGGGAAACACTGGTTTAGAGCCAGACAACTGAGTTCAGCTATACAGAAGCTTAAAAAACGAGAGTTTCTTGGTCACCCAATGAAATGGGTTTTAGAGATGGTTAGGTGGGGAATGGCCAAAAAAAAGGTTGGGAAACACTGGTTTAGAGCCAAACAACTGAGTTCGGCTATACAGGAAGCTTAAAAATTGAGGAGAGTTTCTTTGTCACCCAATGCCTATTTACCTTATGGGGTTCACAGCCACTAAATGTGGCAGTCCTTATTCTAGGTGGCTTCATAAGAGAATTGGAAACTTCCAAGCAAAGCCTTGAATGAGGGAGATTTGTAAAGGAAACAGTTATTCATTTTTACATTTGCATCCTACCTTTCCTCTTAAGAAGCTCGAGGTGGCTTCCCATAGTTCTTCCCCCTCCCCATTTTACCTTTATGACTGCCCTGTAAGGTAGGCTACACTAAGCAGCTGCATGTGACCTAAGGTCACCCAATGAGCTTCGTGATTCAGTGGGGTGCACACCCAGTGCATTTTGCCTGCTTCAGGTGTGAAAGGATTTTGTTCTACTTGTAGTAGTTCACTCAGCAAACAACTTTATGGAAGGTTAGACAAAATCATAAAGGAGAGAAGTGTGAAAGTGGTTATGATTACATGGAACCTCCATGTTTGGATGCTGCATATCTCTTTAATATCCGATACAAAGGACAAACCACAGTGAAAGGCTGTTTCCTCATGCCATTCTTCATTAGCAACCTGAAATGTACAAAGAAAGAGCGTCTCAAAGCACCAAAATTCTGACACACAAAAGGTGGCAAACATATTCCCTTAGTCCTCGAAGTGTTCCAAGCTAAACCCCTAGCACAGTTATTATATGGGGCTCACATTTGGACTGGCACTTACCTTGGTTCTACGGAAGCTGTCCAATCAAAAGTTCTTAAGGCAAACTTTTTCTGTACCACCCTGTGTTCCAAATGCATCATTGCGCCTAGAGGCTAATCTTCCATCAGTAGAATTATGGATCTGGCATAGGACACTTAACTTTTGGCTTTGCCTAAACTCAAATTCCCCCCCCCCCCCGGTCTAATATCCCTAGTGCTGAAAGATTGTCACAAGAGTGCCTGGTCTAAAATTGTCTATCAAAAACTTCACTCTTGTGGTTTATCACCACAACAGCTACTCACCTTGGGTTTTAGTAAAACAAACAGTCTAAGCTGTCAGTGCCCCAAATGATATTGAGCGTCAAGAACAACTTGGCCACAGTAAGGAAATTTTGCCCATGGTATGACAATTTCCCACATTCCCATTTCGACTCTCTGGCACCCTATCTGCATAACCTAGCAAAATATAGACATGCTTTTACCCTCGCAAGATTGAATGTACTGCTTATGTCCCTGTGGAGATGGCAGTACCGAATCAGTGGCGCAGTGCCTTTTGACTTGCACTTTTTATAAAGACTTGAGTAAGAGATTATCACCCCTCTTTTATTGTTAATTCTGGGTCGCCCAACCACTGCCACAGTGTCTTTTCTCTTGGCACTTTTCTCTGCTCTTTTCTCATGAGCAGATGACAGCAAAGGTTGCAAGGTTTTTAGCTGGGGCAATCAAAATAAGGTCCACTCTTTGACTGTTGATTCAGGACCGTAATGTGTATTTTATATAATGGACTTTTATTTCTGCTGTTTGTATATCACACTGTTCTTTTATTGCTATAGCCGCGATGGCTGACACAAATAAAGATTAATTCATTCATAGCAACTTGATGAACTTCCAATTTGGCTGTAATTTCTAAATGAAGAGGGAAGGAGTGGGAGTGAGAACATAAAGCCATCACTGAGAAAGGAAGAGAGAAACATGACTTGGATGTCTTCTGTTGTGCTACTCAATATAATCCTCATTTTCACATTCTTTGCAAAAGGAGTGGAGCTTGTGCTGTTGCATAACATTTGACTTGCAGCTATACAAAATAATTTATTCTATATCACTCAAGATAATCTTCATTTTCACATCCTTTCCAAAATGAATGGGACTGCAGCTGTTGTGTAACATAAAATGTTTTCATATCATGGTGCGTGTAAATCTGAAAGAGTGCGGCTGAATTTCATTAAAGTAAATGGGTGTTTTTCCACAGACTTAACAAGAGGCCAGTTCCATTACTATTATAACTTTTCTAACTACAGCAGTTATTTCATGAATAACTATGCCCATCTTCCATGCACATTAGTCTCTTTCTCCAGAAACGTTTATAGCTTGTCTAATAATTGTAATACTGAACTATTTTTCTAAAAAATATTATGCTTTTATTGCAGGTGAAGAAACTAGGCTTGGTTGCTGTTAGTAAGTATATTGTTCTATGTAGTGCATTTAATATGTGGTTAAGTTTTATATATTTCTTTACAAATTTTAAGTTACGGTGAATACTGTTTATGTACAAAAATCGTGCTAAAAGTTGTAAAATCCACTACAAAATGGAGTGTTTTGTACCCAAGTTTAATTGGACACCTGAGGCAGAAAAATCTCTTAACTGACTACTTGGGAGTAATAACAATAAATTAAAAAGTAACAATTTGTTGCCCTTCCACCATGCGCTGGAGGAACTTGTGTCCGAGTAAATTTTGTGTTTTAAGTCCTGCTTATCTTAGAGCATTCAAATGAATGTGCCTTCTGGCCATTCTTACTGATGGAGCACACAGTAAGTTGTGTGTTCTGGTTCTAAGCATGGGTCAACATTTTTGGTGTGCATTTCCAGTAGCAATTGATATTCACTATACTGCAGTGTTGAGGGAAATTCTCAATACATCACAATGTGTCTTCTTTGCTGCGTGTACTTTAAAACTGATAGAGCTTGCTCTTTTTGTTCCCCTTATCTTTTAGGCAATGCTTTGCCACAGGACATTACCTGTTTGGCAGCCGACAGAATGTTGGTCTTTGCATCTTACGGCAGTCTTCTCCATGCTTTTGCACGGAACAAAGAGGTTTGTATAATTATTAAGCAAGATATAGCAATTTGTGTCTGATCTTGAAAGTATTTAGGCTGCAAACCTATATCCACAAACCTGGGAGTAGCTGAAGTACACATAATTCTATAGAACTTGCTTTTGTGTATACATTTATATTCAGGATATGGGTGCTGTATTATTAATGTATGGGTGATTTGCCCCTGCATATCAGAGGTGGCTGGAGCTTAGTATGATGTTACAGTCAATATCTGGCTTACATTTGGAATTGTTTAAAATATCAATTCTGAAACTGGTACAGCTGGGATGTTGTATGGGTCATATTATGACTCTTGAATCTCATAGCTGCCAAGTTTTCCCTTTTCTCGCGAGGAAGCCTATTCAGCATAAGGGAATTTCCCTTTAAAAAAGGGGATAACTTGGCAGCTATGTTGAATCTAGTTTGGGCTGTATGTTATGCTTGTATTCTGCCTTTCCACCTAATTAATGTCAGGGAACCTGTGCCTCTCCTTTCATCCCTCACTATTGACCATGCTGGCTGGAACTGATCAGAATTGAAGTAATAACATCTGGAAGGCCACAGGTTTCCTATACCTGTGCTAAATAATGCTGAAGGCACTTAATGTCCAGATATGATTTCATACCTCTAAGGAAATAACTAAGATACTTTGAATTGCAGGTGGTTCACACTTACAAAGGTCACAGAGCAGATGTTCGCCTTGTACTGCCGTTTGGGGATCATTTGATTTCTGTTGATCGTGATAACATTCTCATTATTTGGGATGTACAGTCAGAAGGTAATATTTGACCCTTTTTAAAGTAATAACTATTCAGAGAACTAAAAACATTAAACATATTTGTAGCATATATGGCAGCTAATGCTCTGCTTTGTCTTGCAGAAGAATACTTGCAGATGAATTTTGATAAGACAGTGTTTGCTGTTTCTGCAATTATGCACCCAAGTACCTATTTGAATAAAATTCTTCTTGGTAGTGAACAAGGAAATCTACAGTTGTGGAATGTAAAATCCAAGTAAGAACATCTCTCTCTTCCCCTCCCCCTCCTTCCTGACCCATATTACAAACTACTTAGCCTGCTTATCAGTCATTTCCTCCCATAAAATGTGGAATTAATGCAGAGCGCTGGTGGATTGGACAATTTTCCAATGTTGTTTGATTCTAACAGACTAAAATGTAAATATGGCCATAAGTGAAACAATCACATGCTAATGGTTCTCAAACTAAAGCTATACTGAAGGGCTTGTTTAGCAACGAGCCTGTTCAAATTACTTAGGAAATAATTGAGAATATTTGAAGTGAGCATGAATTTTGTTTATGTTTCTAAAACAGTAGAAGGGTTACATAGTTTTGATCTAAAAATACAGGCCAAAGCCACGAGCACTATTTTCCTTGTTTAGTTTTATTTAAATGAGACTTGCACTGTGCACATATTGGTGACATTGACAAGTATTGTCTTTGGGGTGTCTCTGCATAGAGACAATGGCCCTGACAACTGTGAGAAGATTGAACCGCTGTAGCTGTCCTGTCCCAAGTTTCCCAATGTAGGCTCCTGGGTCTCTACCAAAAAGGAGCTCTCCCGAAGGGAATGCTATGAGGACAGAGGGGTCCTGGGGAAGTGGGAATTGGCTAAAATTGGGCAGAAGCACTTTGCATGAGTGGACTTTCCTCCTGGTCTTAGTTCTTGGGGCCTAAGACAATGCTAGTAGTATTCCCCCCTCAAAAAAAAAGCACCCCAAATGCTGGCTTTGTGTTTAACATCCATTCTGATGTAGTTTTGTTTCGTTGCATTAAAATTCACTAACCTCTTTCTCCCCCCCCCCCCAGCAAACTTTTATATACATTTCCCGGCTGGGGAGCAGGAGTAACAGTCCTTCAACAGGTAAGTGTGTGAATGTATAGAGCAGGCATGTCAAACCTGTGGCCCTCCAGATGTTTTGGCCTACAACTCCCATGATCCCTAGCTAGCAGGACCAGTGGTTGGGGAAGATGGGAATTGAAGTCCAAAACATCTGGAGGGCCACAGGTTTGACATGCCTGGTATAGAGGGTTTGATCCAGAGATCAGTCTGCAGAAGGTGGTGAGCAAAAAAATGAGCTTCCTGGCACCTCCTCTTCCTGCCAGTCTGCCCTTCTAAAAAGGTTTGGGGAACCCTGCTAAATCGTTTGGACCGAGGGGGAGGGTGATGGAAAATCAAGTGAAAACACCTTCTGTGAGTGGCAGCTCCAATTACCTTCTGCAGGCTTATCTCTGGTTTCAACCCAGCGGCAATTACATACTGTTCCTTGATAGTTAATTTCAGATTGCTTTATTAATGTTCTTTGCTAGATCAAATGGGTATAGCCCACAATGCTAAGTCTGTCCCTTAATTTCTAGTTCATATTAGCAGATCTACTACTACTTTTGCAGGATTCTGAATGACAGACTTTAGTAAGCAAAGTCAATGTACATGTCAGTACTCTTGAAAACACTGTATACATGGGCTGTATTATATTGCTAGTGGCGTTTGCAAAAATATATGTAGGGGATTTTTCTTTAAATAAATGAACCTAGCTCTTGCCGATCTGAAATTCATTCAAAAAGTCTATGCTAAAAATTAACACTAGAATAGAAATGGAAGATCGCATGCAGGCTTCAGTCTACACACCCTTATGTAGAAGTAAGTTCTGTTCCATTTAATGGATTTTTTTAAAAAATTAATGCAGTATGTTTGGGTTTAGACCAGGCATCCCCAACCTGTGGCCCTCCAGATGTTTTGGCCTACAACTCCCATGATCCCTAGCTAACAGGACCAGTGGTCAGGGATGATGGGAATTGTAGTCCAAAACATCTGGAGGGCCGAAGTTTGGGGATTCCTGGTTTAGACTGTTAAACCATGGTCCACAAATCTCATATTATTAAAATGTAGTAATCTTGGGACCATGTATTGTAGCTGGGTGTTTTTTTTTAAGAATTCAACCTGTATGGAGCTCATTACTTGTGCTCTGCTTCTAAACACTTATATTTGAACATAATTAGAATTGTGTCAGTGTCCCAAATTATATACTAGCAGGTTTTACCCAAGGCTGTAATCCTTGTTTGGAAGTAAGCCCCAGTGAGGTCAGTGCTAAATATATGCATCCAAAATTTGATTTCATCCAAACGTCCAATCTTAGGTGGAAGAGTTGTAATTAAAATGTTATCTGTACTGTGAGTGGTGTGGCCCTGAATGTATGTTCCCTTGCTGTGCATTCATATATTTGATATGGAAGACCATAAGGTTTGCACAAGCCTGTCAGAAAGGCTTGCAAGGTGTTGAAAACTGGACCTCGGTGTTAATACAGTAAGTTCTGTGGCCTGTTATAATCAAAGAGTGTGTTGGGTTAGAGGTAGAGGGTTGAATAATATGAAACAAGCAAACTTATGCTCATGGACCAAGACCTCTGAAAGACCCTCTGGAGTGGTGGGCTGTAGTTGGGAGGGGGAGTCAAATTAAATCTCTTCCTCCCACCCACGCTCCAAACTAGTGCAGAGTATGTGCACAGAGCACCATTGAGTCCAAGTGAAAGTTTGCTAAAGAGAGTATTGTTAGAGTATATTGGTCTACAGCTTCCGCAGCTTCTTTTGCCCTGGCGTCAGATGGTGAAACACGCTCCAAATAAAGATGTAAGTAGGTGTAAAAATGTGTAGAACTAATTTGTTTGCACTTCCTCCACAATGACAACATTTTGATGAAAGCTTACCAAACCTACTGTATCACCCGAAGTCTCTGATAGCCTCTCTTGCTGCTTCTGTGGAGGTTGAAGGAAACAGGAAACATCTTGGAGTTAGCATCTCACATAGTCTGAACTCTCCAGAGGCTCCTTCCATTTTGGAAATATTGGAAGATGACTGGGAAATATGCCATGGAATAGTGATTACATGCATCTCATTCTATTCAGTATGCAATAATAAAAATGCATGACAGTAAACAAGCTTTGAAATTGGAAAAGCATGGCCTTGATGCAGCAAGTTCATTCTTGTCTAGAAAGTAACAAAAGCCTAATGAGAATGAACTTGTGTGCTTTCTCAGAACTTGGTGATTTCATTCAGGTGTGCCCAGGAAAAGTTTCTAATGGAATCTCACCACACATTCTTAATAAGTCGTTTATGCTCTGTTGCAAAATATAAAAAGTTGCTGTTGTTTAATTGTATAACTTTCTTTGCAGGCCCCAGCAGTGGATGTCATTGCAGTAGGTCTTGTGTCTGGTCACATCATAGTGCACAATATAAAATTTGATGAAACGCTGATGAAATTCCAACAAGACTGGGGTCCCATAACAGCCATATCATTCCGTACAGGTACACTTCAGCACTTATTAGAAACCTCAGACATGAGTTAAAGCCTTAAGTTGAAATACAAATTTAAGTATAAGCTACTTGTCAACTGTGGCAAGCTATCATGAGGCCAGGACTGACATGTACAGGTAATTGGTCTTGCTGTAGTTGCATTCAGACAGTCCTCCAATCGATGGCTTGAAGATCACAGATGATTTTGAACATTCTATTCTCCCCTTGCATGCACAGTTTTAATGGAAATTTTTCTGGTCTAATCAAATGATAGTTTATTGTTATGTCTGAACAGGAAAAGTGTGGTGTGAGTGATTTAATCATTCACCCTCTCCCAATCTATTTTAATGTTAGTTGGCTTTCTTTCCCAGTTGTATACTCTTCAGCCTTATTTGTTTTACTTAAGGTATCTGTATTTATGTTTTGTTTATTTTCTGCATGTGATCAGATGGGCACCCAGTTATGGCTGCTGGAAGTCCTGTTGGGCATATTGGGTTGTGGGATCTAGAAGAAAATAAACTTCAGGGCCAGCTGAGAGATGCCCATTCTACAGCAATTTCTGGTATGTCGTTTGTCCAAGGGGAACCACTTCTTATTACCAATGGTTCGGACAATGCAATAAGGGTAAGTTCTGTGGCTTTAACTAAATTAATATTCCGTTTCCAAAGTCATTTTCCCAGCCCCTTCTGATGATCCCAAGATGATTCATGCACCTAGTCAAGTACTTTATTTTATTACGGTCATAGACCAGCATAAGCAAAACATCTAAATAAATAGCATAACAGTATGAATCTAAGCGAATAATTATTAAATAAATAGGAGCAAGAACCAAACGTAGATTTAAACATATACATAGAATACTTAATTACTTAATTCATGCACCTAGAAACACAATGTATACTACTCCTTTTTGTTCTTGGGAACAAAAATACTGTGTTTGTAGTTGTGGAAAACTATTCTGGGTAGAGCATCAAGTTTATTTTATGGTGTGTCCGTAAGATGCCCTCTTATGTTTGTTGTTGCATAATTAGGTTTCATTTGTTGAGAAACAGCAGGCAATCTGCACAGTTCTGCTAACTTTCAATGGAAAGCTATAACTCTCACTAGTCTGGTTGAGGATTTGAATGAGCAATCATGTACCCTTAAATCACTTCCTCCTTCCCTTCCTGTCCCCAATCTAGAACAGTCTTTTTACAAGTTTTCTTTTGACAAGAAAAGGCACATTTGTGCTCTTGGATAAAAATTTAAAAATCACTTACGGTAGTGTGCATTGTTCCCTGTTCTTATAAAAAACACAAAGATTAGGATCCAAGTACTTGCATTAGGAAATACTTCCTAAGGGACCAAAAGGAGCAAAAGTTCCAAAAGGAATGGAATAAATTTTTAGAGTATTTGAAGGAGCATGGTAAGATATGAAACGCCTGTAGGTCAACATTACAAAATACAACAGTTTAAAGTAACCTAAGTCAAAAACCCATGTTTAATTTGTAAGACAATCTGTGACGGGTATAACTTTAGAGAGCGCAAAACTGAATAAATGGAAGAACAAGTCTGAAAGAGAGAGAGGTGGAAGTCGACCACAAGAGGAGCAGAACAAAAATAATTACTGAAAGGGAAAGGGAACTGAAATAAACAAGTTAAAAACGAAGTTGATAAATTGTAACAATTCTTAGTTTATTTAAAAAATGACAAGACACATCTTGGAATTTCTATACTTTTTATTCAATCTTTTTTGTATTGAAATGTTTCTTTCCGATTCTTGCCGATGTATGTATAGAAAAAACAATAAAAAATGATTATGAAAAAGGAAATACTTCTTTGCTAAAATCAGGTATTCTGAAGCATGAAGTGTCTTTTTTTCCCAAAGTGGAAATTTTTGCAAAAATAATGGAGAAGGTTTAGTATGTCCTTGAATGAAACATGAGTGTGGCCACATACAGAGCTTCTGAATATTACTAGTTTATTGGTTTATTACTGTGCATTTATTTTGCTTCAAGCTTATTTTCAAGTCTTGCTTTCCTTTAACACGTTGTTTTCTTGCGTTTGTTTACTTGTTGAATAGGTATGGATCTTTGATGGCCCTGGAGGAAGTGGTAGGTTGCTGAGATTCCGAATGGGCCACAGTGCACCTCCAACAAAAATCAGATATCATGGGCAAAATGGGCAGCAAATACTCAGTGCCGGTAGGAATTCTCTCAGCTTCCTGTTCTGTTGAAATGAGTAACACTGTTTTGGATCAAGTCACGTGGTGTTCAGTTTCTCATGATTAAGGATTAGTCATAGGTCAGCCACTTATATCTCTGACTTGTTTGGTTTTGGTCCAGTATGCAGGTTGGATCTTGAACATAGCTTTACCTTTTTCAATTGCTGCTACTTAAGTTCACAAAAATACTAGGCGTTTCAATTTCAAATTGAAGACTTGGTTTTCTTGTAAAATAAGCTTGCAACTTGTGCACACATTACTTAATGTGACTACAACATTGCGCAGGCGGGAATAAATAAATAAATGAGAGCCATGGAAACCCACCATTCTCTGATCTTTCATTTATTTATTTCCCCACCAGCACACCCAGCTATATCTTCCTCTCTTACCAGTATCCCAGAGCCCTTGAACCACCTCCCCAAAGCCCAGTAAGCATGGTCGCACCTTCCTTACCAGCCTCTGGGAAGGAGGTGTGAGGAAGGGACCCTACTTGCACTCAGGACCCTCCCATGACCTTCCCAGACCCTAGGAAGCAGGTCTCCGCCTTGCGGGGGGGCGGGGCGGAGGTTGGGGGGTTCCTGACCGTGCGATTTTGCCTCTGTGTTCAGACCCCCGGAACTGAACCATTGTGTAAGTAGTGGACCCAATGTAGTTTAACCCTGCAAGCTTTGTTGATTGGTTATAAACCAACAGAACACACTGCTGGCGGAATGAATTCCTCCCTCTCCTCTGCAGCCCATCTCCTCCCCAAAAATTATACCCAGAAGGGTTAGAAGATCCTCCAGAGCAGAGAGGAGGGGGGAGGCAAGTCACTGATGAGATGTTGGATGCAAAAGCAAGTTTTTCTCCAACAATTTCTATAAGGGTTTACATTTAAAAGTTGCCTAAAACGAACTGATGCATAGGTATACCTACATTTTTTTTACTGTTCTGCTGTAGGACAAGATAGTACCTTGCAGTCATTTTCCACAGTGCATGAGCGATTCAATAAAAGCTTAGGACGCGGTGAGTGGGACTACGCAATGCATAATCAAATGTCTGTGAAGGTATTTTGGTGTATTGAACCTGTACGAGTGTTAAAATATTGTGTAGCCGCTTGGTACACCCAGATTACTTATGGTTTCTAGCTGTTCTTTGTATGCGCTCAGACTCCTGTTGTTTAATGACTGGGGACGCGGGTGGCGCTGTGGGTCTAAACCACAGAGCCTAGGGCTTGCCGATCAGAAGGTCGGTGGTTTGAATCCCCGCGACGGGGTGAGCTCCCGTTGCTCGGTCCCTGCTCCTGCCAACCTAGCAGTTCGAAAGCACGTCAAAGTGCAAGTAGATAAATAGGTACCACCCCAACAGGAAGGTAAACGGTGTTTCCGTGCGCTGCTCTGGTTTGTCAGAAGCAGCTTAGTCATGCTGGTTACATGACCCAGAAGCTGTACGCCGGCTCCCTCGGCCAGTAAAGCGAGATGAGCGCCACAACTCCAGAGTCATCCTTGACTGGACCTAATGGTCAGGGGTCCCTTTACCTTTACCTTTAAACAATCCTGAACCAGAGGAAATAATATTCTTTAAAGAAAGTTCTATTGAAATGAGTGAAATTTCTTATGATAAAATGTTTTTGTTTGCGTTTTTGAAACTTAACACCTGATCCTAATTTCAGTGTAATTTGCATTTGACATAGTATAGGGTGGTGGCCTGGCAGAGTTAGGAAACTAAGCCTTCCCTAAGACATAATATGTTCGAACTGTCAGTGCCTGGCGTACATTTGTGTCATGTTTCTCATCTCTTGAAGGTTCCATAAATAAAAAGAAATCAAAAAAGAAAGGACTCCGGTATGATACATTGGCTCTTCCACCTATTACAACATTTGCTACAGGTGCGTAATTCTTGGCTTGTCTTGAATGAATGAGGTAATACGACATCGTCTTCTTCTTTTTTCTTCCCCTGCCCCCATTGAATAGCATCCTACGTGACTGATGAGATTCCAAGTAAATATAGAATGACGTGCATTGGGGGAAACTATGCACACTGATGGGAACCAAAGTGGCTGTGACTATCCAGAAAAGTAATTGGTGGATGGCTCAGTGAAAACACTAACTCCCTGCGCAGTTGTGTTGAAAAGTTCAAATCCCATGTTGGAGGTGATTATAGAGAAGAGAGTGAAAATGAAAGGCTCCTCTAATAATGGATATGTACAGAAATCTACAGTGCAATTCCTATCAGTCTATTTATATATTTAATTTATGGCGTTTGCTGCCACGTTGTGTTGTGATGGGCACTGGCTGACCTCTCATTAAAAGTAGCATGGACCAATTCACAGAGGGCGGAACTATCAAGGGCTTTTGGATATGACAACGAAATTGAACTTCTAGACTTACGGTAGTGGCAGTGTGCTGCAAAATTAGATGTTGGAAGCAGGACACTGGACTGCATAGACCAGTGGTTCCCAACAGGTGGTCCGGGGACCCCCAGGGGTCCGCGAGCTATGCCAGAGGGGTCCGCAAGATGCTATTAGAATAAAAAATATATTAAATATATTTCGTATGATAACAGATTTTTTTGTTTTGGCCGCTTCCTGCATGAGCAGAGTCTAGCGCAAAACTAGAATTAGATAGAGGCAGTAGTTCTGCTGTATGCCGTTAGGTGGCGCTTTACAAACACTACTGTTTTGCAAAGAGGCAGCGCACGCATTCTACTAACGCTCACCTCCCCAAGATGCTTTGCGCGCGTCGGCTTCATTTGTGCGCTACTGAGCAGGTACCCTGTCTTCTCCATTCCCCTCCCTCCTCCCTGGCGCGCGCTGCCTCTTTGCAAAACAGTAGTGTTTGTAAACAAGAAACTTGGAAATAAGACAATGAAAAAGATCCTTCCATTTGCAACCACATATCGGTGTGAGCAAGCATTTTCTTCCATGTGTTTCATGAAAAACAAATATAGGAATCGGCTCGACATGCGGTCGGATTTCAGAGTGAAAGTTTCAAGTTTGGAACCTAATATTTCAGAAATAATGGACTCAAAGGACAGATTTAACTCATCTCATTAAGAACTGAAAATTAAAACTAACTGTATACTGATGGAGTACTCTGTTGTAACTGTAAAAAACGTATAAATATAAAATATAAAAAGACTCTTAATTTGGCTCTCACTTTTTAATTTTAGGATTAGGAATTAATGGGGGTCCTTGTCACAATAGTGGCTCGATGAGGGGTCCTCGAGAAAATTTTGTTGGGAACCCCTGGCATAGACTACTAGTCTGATTCCACAGCGCTGCTCTTAAGTTGTTTTTTCCTCTACACTCGGCGCAACAAGCCTCAGAATAGTACGATAGGTTGTTCTTACAATAGTCATTCTGTTAAACATTAAGTGGGTAGTTTCACATAAGAACATAAGGAGAGCCTGCTGGATCAGGCCAGTGGCCCGTTTGGTCCAGCATGCTGCTCTTACAGGGGCCAAGCAGATGCCCGTGGGAAACTGGAGAGCAGAACGTGAACACTCACGCACTCCCCCCCCCCCACGTGGTTTCCAGTAATTGGTATTCAGAAGCATTGCTCCCTCCAGCTGCGGGGGATACAGCATAGTCTTCATGGCTAGTAGCCATTGGCAGGCCTCTCTACCATTAATTTGTACAGTCCTCCTTTAAAGCCATCTCATAGTTGGTTGCCTCCTGGGGAGCAACTTCCATCGTTTGACGGACTTCCTTGTGCTGGATGGACTCTTTACAGTTGGGATAATGGCGGACACGGAACCCTTTTACTGTAACCATGTAATAAACTGCTAAACAACTGTTATAAAATGTGTGCAAAGCTATTTTTCCATGGGATAACTGCTTCCCGATTAAGAGTTTTGCCTTTAACGTATTCTGATTGTGTTACAGAGGTGGCCCGTCAAAGTGACTGGGATGGGATCATTGCTTGCCATCAAGGTTATGTAACCTGTACTACCTGGAATTATCAGAAAGGGTCAATGGGAATTCATAAACTGACGCCACAAGACTTCAGCAAAAATAAACCTCCTGGTGTATCTGCAACAGTAAGGTTTTTTTAAAAAAACTGATTGAAGGATATAGTTCTGTTGTTGTTTTTAAGTGTACTGAAAAACCCGCTCATAATTCAGAATGACATAACCAAGATAAGGTTGATGTTGTTCTGTTGTTAAAAGCAATAATATATTTAAAATACAATAAACCAGATGCACAAACAGAGAGCCACCACTGAACGGGACCATTCTTGTTTACCTAGGACTTTAGGGCTTAGTTGGAGGGCAGTTAGGCATGTCTGTGGTTGATTGATTGAGTGTACTTATATGCCACTTTTCCACAAAGCAGCTTACAGGAAACATCCAAAATGTCTCAAAATGCAAGCATACAAAATACAAGAGAGCATGTCAGTAAATTAGAAAATGACAAAAAAGCAGTCTAGGTTTACGTACATAAATACGAAGAAAGCAAGTGTTAACTGACAAGAAAGGTTTTCGTTCTGGTCTTCGTGCACACCAGGGAGCCTGGCTTAACTACAGCTCAGAGGGGAAGGGACTTCTCACCGGGCTAAGTGACATACAACTGCTGCTCATATGCTAACTCCAGAGGAGACTGGCAGCAGTAAAAGGCAAATGCTTGGGAGGGCAATGGTGGTCAGTATTCCCCTGCCTCGAAGTTACCACTTCTGGTAACGTGTGCTATTGCATTGTAAATTGCTCTGACACACTTTAGGGTAAAGTGGCAAATAAGTAAAGTCAAACCTTGGTTCCCGAACACCTTGGTTTTAGAACGTTTCAGCTCCCAAACGCCGAAAACCCAGAAGTAACTACTCCAGTTTTCAAACGATTTTCGGAAGCCAGACATATTTTTTGGAAGCGTTTTTCATTTTTTTCCCATTGACTTTGCAGCCAGCCCATTGATCCTTGCTTTTTGAACTTTTCGGAAGCCAAAACAGTCTTCCGGAATGGATTAAATTCAGAAACCGAGGTTCCACTGTATGCTAAATCACAATAATAGCAAGAATTATTCTTTATCTGAACAGCTCAGTAATTTTTGAAAGTAGAATCAGTTTGTATTGAATAGTGTCTGTTTAAACAGTTAAGAAGTTGACATTGTTAATCACAAATATTGGAAGTAAGATTTCAAATATTTCCCTCTATTAAAAAAAAACCCTTAAGTTTCTTTCTCTCTCTCCCCAAAAGGCAGTAGATATCAGTTCCTGTGGAAACTTCGCTGTAATTGGACTTTCTACGGGCCATGTGGATGTATACAACATGCAGTCTGGCATTCATAGATGGCATTATGGCAAAGAAAAAGGTGAAAATGGGGCACTTAGAAAACATTCTGGTTGAAATCCAATGCTGCCTTTTCTGTCGCAGAATGTCTTTTGATCCAGCCAAGGCACCTTCTAATGTAAAAAAAGGTGGGGGGGGGGTTTCCAGGCAGAGATTTTTGTTGATTCCTACTCTTTTCTGCAGCACTCTCTGGCCGCCACCAAAAGTCTGCTCTAGAAGGCATGGGGGACCCTTTATAACACTTTGGAAGATCCCACAAGTGAGAGGCAGGGTGTCAGTGAAATTTCCCTCCCCATATCTTAAATTAGTGGGTGCCTCAGCTGAATGAAAAGCTGTTCCATGAGCAGACAGCAGCATCAGAGTTTACCCTCTAACAACAGTTTCACTGTTGTTGAGACTCTGGATCGGAAATACATCCTCAGAATGCTTTCCTGTAACAATATGGCTATCACTGCTATACATAGAATGAGATGTGCTGGTTTGTGTTTGCAGACACCTATGCTGAACATCATGTGTGGTAGTAGTTGCCATGTGATTAGGAATATGCGTGTACATGAGAAAAGCATATGCATACAGGGGTATAAGAGACCATCCCCAATTGCAAGCACAGTCTTTTATTTTGTATTGCAGGGGGGTGAGCATAAGCCAATGAACCCTCTTCGGCACATACTGTGTGACAAATTTCCGGCTGCATTTTCAAATGTATGAATGTTGCCAGCAGATTAAACTGAGCCTTTGGATTTGATGTGCTGCAGAGAAGAGGCAGGAGCTTAGTTCACCAAGATTGACTGATTGATTTATTACGGTTCTTGACCAGCACAGCACCAAGAAGCTTTTGCAACACTGGCCTTTGGGTATAGCTCAGGGGTGGGTAACCTGTCGCCTTCCAGATACCATTGAACTCCAATTCTCATCAGCCCCAATCGGTATGGCCCACTGGTCAGGGATGGAGAAAGTTGTAGTCTAGCAAAATTTGGAGGCCCACAGGTTAAATAACCACACTGTGGTCAGACAACAACTAGATGGATCATTGCATGCCTCTAAGGGTGATGACTTTTTTACAACCTCATTTCCCTGTATCATAATTTGATGAGCTTTCATTAAAGATTAGATAAAATCTTACTTTCAAAGAGATTTGATAAAAAAAAAACCTCACACACAAAATGATTTCAAAAAATTTATTTATCAGTTTTTTGACCATTTTTGAAGTCACTGTAAGCAGATATAAAATTGAACCCAAGCTTTAGAGTCACATATATACAACATTATATAGGGTCATCAAACACACAAGGAAGCTTTTTTTTAGCTGCAGTAACAGTATAGACGCCGCTAGAGGACGATGTTTTGCTACCTCTCCTGTAGGTTCTTTTCCCAGCATGCCTGGCAGGGTCTGCTGGCTGAGTTTTGAGGTTCCAAAAGGGGGCTTTTACCTTGCGTAGGTGTGACATTTATATACCCTATGTTGCTAAGCACACTCCCCATTGTGGAATGTGGTGGTGTGTCCACATTTGATATGAAATGTATATAGAATTGTTAATACAATTTTATGAAATGGTAAAACGGCATACAAAAAAAATTAAAAACGGTTTGTGCGTAACCTTTTTTAAATATTTCAATGGAATATACCTCATTTTAGTCATTAATAGGCAAAAGTTCATCCATTTGTGCTACAGGAAATAATTTTTGAGGGGGAAAACATGAAAACGTCATCACCCTAAATTGCCTGTAGATTATGATGGCAATAAACCAGCAGTAACAAATGTGCTTATTGTTACTTCATGCTGGAGTAGGCAGATGCTTCCGATACACATGCTTGCCTTCTGCAGGCACAGTGAGTTGTTAAGTCGCCTCTGCATTAACAAGTTTGGGATTCCGGTTTCAAAAGATAGTGTGTTCCTAGTGCATTTGGTGGCATGGTTTAGCCATGCAGAGTGAGGAAGGAAGCTTTACTCAGGATCTCAGTTCCATGGTGGACACAATGTACAGTGGTACCTCGGGTTACAAACACCTTGGCTTACAAACACTTTGGGTTACAGACTCCCCTAACCCGGAAGTAGTACCTCGGGTTAAGCACTTTACCTCAAGATGAGAACAGAAATCGCGCGCCGGTGGTGCAGCGGCAACAGGAGGCTTCATTAGCTAAAGTGGTACCTCAGGTTATGAACGGTTTCAGGTTAAGAACGGACCTCCGGAACGAATTAAGTTCATAACCAGAGGTACCACTGTACTGCACTACAGGAAAAATATGGCAGAAAGTGAATTTGATTACCAGTAAGCGTGGTATGGTACCTATCTATTCCTGAAGGATGTTATATTGTGGTTAGATTGTGAGCTGTGCTAAGGATCTGTATAAAACTTTATAATAATAAATAGTTGGAAGAGGCCAAATTAAGCTGGTGGGATATTAATTGACTCTTTTTCTTTGTGATTAAAGCTCATGAAGGCTCCATAAGAGGGGTAGCCGTGGATGGATTAAACCAGCTGACAACCACAGCAGGAAGTGAAGGATTGATCAAGTTCTGGAAATTCAAGAGCGCAAAATTTGTTCACTCTATTAACCTCCCTTCATCTCCAAGCAAAATGTTGCTTCACAGGGACAGGTGGGATTCTTCAGCAGTGATATTTTCATAATTCATATTTACAGAACACAGTTGAACTAAAAGAGTTTCACCCCTCCTAGTTTCTGAAATACTTCCTAGTTTCTTCATTTAGACAGGGTCTTCTTGAGGGTGGCCCTGCAGCTGCAGACCTCCCTTCCAATTAAAATTCACATGGCCTCTTCAGTTTTAACATTCAAGAAGGCTTTAGAAAGAGGGTGGCTAACCTTTTCTGGTTAGTCATTCACACAAGCATATGCATGCATGCAAATACAGCGCACAATAACCCAGACCTGCAGACCAGACATCCATGCACACACGCATGCACACAGGTGATGAATAGAACCATTTCCCTCTGCTGTGATGCAGCTTATCTTACAGAGGTGGCTCTTTTCCCTCTGGCATGCATGGCACTACTATTGGATCTTGCCGGTCATGAGCAGGAGAGTGTGCTCCTTCCTTCCCCCCCCCCCGGCCTGTTGGACCTAACAATGATGCCAGAGGAAGAGGAGGAAGCACATTTGCAAAGTGAAGAGGTGCCTGAGTCTGCCAGGGGCTGGCAGACAACTGGCATTGGCTTGGCAGACTGGATCTGGAGCCACTCCTGCCTTAAAATCTTTACTGTGGCCTTTCCTTAAGAGAAAGGGTCTCATCTTGGATTGTATGTATGCATTCAGTGCTTAGTATTTTGCCTGATGTTCCATTGTTTTTCTTTATCTGTATGCTGCTTTGTGAAAAGCAAAACTGGAGTAATCTTATCTGATGGAAATAATAAATTGTTGTAATTAGGTTCTTACCCTTTACACACCCAACCCACTACATTCACCTGTCCGTTTTGCTCATTATGCCCTGCTTAGATCCAGCTTTTGCCTGTCCTTTCCCCTGTGAAAACTTTTAGGGTAACCTTACCCTAAACCAAGCAAAGGCAACCTCGGTCCTCCAGCTGTTTGGGGACTACAATTTCCATCACCCACTGACCACTGGTTCTGTTAGCTAGGGATCATGGGAGTTGTAGTCCCAAAACATCTGGAGGGCCGAGGTTGCCTATGCCTGCCCTAAACATCTATTGGGGGTTTCCCCTAAAGTTTGTGTTCCAACAATATCAACAACAAAGAAGCATAGTGAATTTTTTTATTTGCCTCTTCTTTAACATGTGTTTGATATTCTACTTTATGCTCTTCTTGATTTTACCAGTTGCATTCTGGGAATTGTTACAGATGACTTCACCATTAGTGTCCTGGATATAGAAACACGAAAAATTGTGAGGAAGTTTTCAGGGCACCAAGGCCAGATAAATGACCTGGTAAGTTTGTATCTATTAACTGTAAATTGTGTAGAGGTGATGTACCGCCAGAGTGCATCTACATTGGGCAGGCAACGTAGTGACCTCCGGGTTTTGTATACTATAATCCCCATCATCCCCAGCCAACATAGCCAATGGCTAGGAAGAATGGAAGTTGTAGTCCCCAGTATCAACAGGGTACTATGCTGCTTTTCTCTAATCATCATGTTAGATCTTGGGGGTTTGTGTAAAAACAAATGCATATTCTTGTATGTGGGTCAGTTGATTTGGGGTCACCTCATCCTTTAGCAAGAGCGAAGCTAAGGGCATGTGGACCTGAATGGAAGATCACTGGGAGTCCCAGGGAGGACACTGAGCTTTCTAAAAGAAGAACAGGAATATAAATTATAATAAATGATGTTAATGGATACAGTTGCTATGTGCTAACTTAAACATTTTCCTAAGTATTCTTCAGCTTCGAATATATCCAGTGTTTCAACAGCTCAACTTTGAAATGCTTTGTTGTTGCTTGTCTAGCAAGTATCATCCTAATTCTTTTTTTAAAATATTCATTATAATTTATTAAACATTAAATACTATGATTGCAAGGATATATCAAGTAAATACCTGTTCCTGTAATACCGTGTGTGTGTGTCTGTCTGTCTGTCTGTCTGTCATGCATTTATAAATACCAATATGATAAATCCAAAAATTATAACATTAATACACTGCACAGATAAAAGGTTGTAATCAATATCATATTATATCTATTCTTCATGAATTCAATTAAGGGATTCCATTTATATTCAAGTTTTCTCTCTTATTTACCATATTTCAGCCAACCTCGCTTTTTGCCAGGCTTTCTTTCACTGTTGCTGGTGGCTTTATTATTCCATTATTGCAACACAACAAGCATACTAGCAACAAGTGATAAATTCCGTATTAGCTCCTTACGCTTGACCCATTCATCCAAATATCCTAGTAACATTGTCAGGGGAATCTATGCAGCTGTTACTCAAAAGACAAATCATAATTTTTTTTGTAGGCTTTCAGTTCTGATGGCCGCTGGCTAATAACGGCAGCTATGGACTGCACTATTAGAACCTGGGATCTGCCATCTGGGTGGTAAGTAAATTTAGAGATTGCAGAGAAACTGCTACTTTGATATGTTACATGTGTGTACTGACAAAAGAGCACAATCAGTTTTAAAACACACCTTTCTATATTATTCTCATTATGTATTAAATTTGTATAGCAGCCTTCATCCAAAGATCACTGGGTGGTTCACAACATAAAAATAGAAAATGAGAACATAAAATACATAATAAGCAAGAACAGAAACGAGCTGGTCTACTTGCAAATATCTTCATTTATTTGTGTTTTATTGCCTTTATGCCTGAGGATTGAATCTGCCCTGCCAAAGGTAGACGAGTGAGCTCTGTCATTAATTTTTTATTTTTAATAGAAAACTAGCTGGCCCTGCCACGCGTTGCCATGGCTAATCCCTGTGACTGCCACCACCCTGTGTCGATCTATGACGTATCCTGCCCCCCACCCCCGGGTTTTCCCTGTGATTCCCCCCAACCCAGCCCGTCCCATGACGTATCACGCCCCCTCTTCCCCCCACCCCCGGGTCATCCCTGTGAGTGGCCCCACCATGTCCTGACCTATCCTGTCCCCTCTTCCCCCCAACCCCCACCCAGGCGAGTCAGTACCTCCATTCAGCCTAGTCTGTAAAGGCTTCGGCCTAGTATGTAAACGGCAGCTGAGGTGCTGTTGAGAGGGACGGTTCTATAGGTGTAGTACCAGTGTAGCCGCCGCTAGAGGGCGCTGGTTTGCAACCTGGTTCTTTTCCCAGCATGCACTTTCGGCTGAGTGGTGCGTTCTGGAATGGGGTTTTTGGGGTTTCACCTGGCGGAGGTGTGGTATCTGTCTGTGAAAACCTTATAAGAGCCGTTGGACATTCACTTTGGACGTTTGGAAAAAGTTGTGTTCAAATGTGAATGCAATCGGTGAAGTGGTTTAGGAAAAAGTGGACAGTAACCCACATGACCAGTTTACATTTTTATATATATAGATAGTAAAGGTTCTAACTAAAGTTAGAATGGGCAGCCCCTGCATTTCAGCAGAACTTAATCATGCTGACTAATACTTGTTTCATTTTTAAAATCCCTTTCTTTAATTAAAAGTGATTTTTTATGGGTTAGATGACTTTTGTAGTCTTTTACTAGCTTTTGTAGTTCTTCTGTTTGCAACCTGAAATGCATCTCCATCCTTTTTACTGGAACAGGACAGACTTCAGCCTAATGAAGCACTTGCGTTAAAATGGTTTCTCTTGTCTACTTGGCAATCCCAGTTTAGGTGCCCCAAGATTGTGTAATTTCTCATGTCTCATATTCCTTCAATTTCCTCTTGTCGGGTGTATTAAATCCCATTTCCTTTTCAGATTTCCTGTGTTGTTGCCTTTTTGATGTCTTGCCTATAAGCATAACCTAGACTTGTCAGATTTCTTTGAAATAATTAGCCATCTGAGACATTACATATTACGACAGGCTGCCTTGTTTGAACTTGTGTTTTTTCCTCATTCACCTTAGAATGTACTGACTTTTAAATGTTGCAGCATTGCCCCTACCCAAAAAAAGTCAGAGTTTCTTGTTATCATAACATTTTTCAGATAGCAGTATGTACGTCAAATGGAAATGAGAAAATGGTTCTCATACGTCAGAGGAGTTGCCCCTATGCAGATTAGTACATAATGTACTTGTTTTTCCATTCCCTTCTGTATACATTGGAACTATACAGTCTGATGGCGCAACTCTTGATTTAGTTTGATAGCACTTCAATTTTAATAGGAATGTACTGCAATACTAAACCAATTACGTTAACTCGCACAACATAATTGGACTAACATTTAAGGTTTCTTATGCCTGCACTGTACATTGCCTTGAGACATATGTAAAAGGCATTCCATAAATTAAGAAACCAATAATATCCCAGAGTGCACAACCACACACACACTGCAGTTTTTTAATTTACCTGTACTTGGACTTCCAATGTTGCCTTCATTCAGATTTATTGTTTGTGTCTCCCTGAAGAGTCCAGTCTACAGTTGGTTCTCCCTTCGCCCTTGTATTTCATGCTCTGCTGCTAACTAGGGCAGGAATGAAAAAGGATAGATGTTTTAAAGTTGAAACGGAACTTCAGCCAATTTGCAGGAAGAATAGGACTGATGAGCAGTTGCAGATTTGATTCTTGACCACAGTGGCACACTTCTTGAGTTGGCAGATTGGGCGTGTGTGCCCACCAACTGGACACACTTTAAACTGTTTTATTATGATTAGCTTTCATATGGTCTTACAACAGTCCATTCTTTGTTTTCTTCCTTTGAGGCAGCTGGCTTAGCGACAAAGGGTAAAGGGCTACTAGCTTTGGTTCCAAATTGTCTGGAATACAGCTGTAGCTGCCAGTCATGCAATCCTGTGTTCATCCTACTCATAATGGGCAATGCACATCTGATAAAGTTAAATTATGAGGCTCCACTAGACCCAATGTATCCAATGCTCCATGGCCAGAACCCTATTCTTCTCTGTGTCCCCCAAAACTGCTCCAGAGCGTCCCGCGTGGCGCTATGGTCTAAACCACTGAGCCTCTTGGGCTTGCCAATTGGAAGATTGGCAGTTCAAATCCCCGCAACGGGGTGAGCTCCCGTTGCTCTGTCCCAGCTCCTGCCAACCTAGCAGTTTGAAAGCACGCCAGTGCAAGTAGATAAATAGGTACTACCGTGGTGGGAAGGTAAACAGTGTTTCTGTGCGCTCTGGTTTCTGTCACAGTGTTCCATTGCGCCAGAAGCAGTTTAGTCATTCTGGCCACATGACCCGGAAAGCTGTCTGTGGACAAACGCCGGCTCCCTCGGCCTGAAAGCGAAATAAGCACCACATCCCCATAGTCGCCTTTGACTGGACTTAACCACCCAGGGGTCCTTTACCTTTTATCTTACAGAGCTGATTTCACCTGGGGAGCTGCAGGGAAGAGGAGATAAAGTCTCCTGCGTTGAATGCCACCCACCCAATATTTTGTCATCACATTACATGGCCAGTTTAGTCTATTGGGAACATAAGGAATTAGCCTTCGTCACAATCATTACAGATTGATTTCTGTATGCTAAAAACCAGACATTCCAAACTATCCCCACAATGAGTAAAAAGATAGGCAAACCACGGGGATGCTTGTAGCTAAACTAAAGCATTGTATAAAAGCGAAAGAAAAGAGAAATACTGGATAACCTTTTTTTGAAGTTATAAATCATTTTTACAGTGTTTTTCAGGGTTTTGCATTTTACCATTATATATCTATATCTATATATCTATATCTATCTATATCTATCTATATCTATCTATATCTATCTATATCTATCTATCTATCTATCTATCTATCTATATATATATACCATGATGTAGGATAGTCAACCCAGTCGTACATAGAAAAGACCATATGTGCATGTTTTTTGTAGATGTCCATGTTTCTTAAATCTAATATTCTGCACGCTCTGCTCCAACTGCCTGGAGAACTGAAGGGAATAATGTTCTAGCACCTTCTATCATCCAGAGCACTAAGTTGCCTCACCTCTGTGCAAGCGAGATCACCAGCATGAAATCAAGCCTGGCCTAGCTGGATTTAAATGCCCCTTTATTATGACATTTTCAAATGGATTTCCCATCTCTCCCTTTTCCCCACACTCCTGCTCCTTAATATGGCTTCTTCTTTTTCTGTTTGTAATCCTGAACACAAGAAATTGTCCTGTCTCCTTTTTAAAGCGTTGAAGTGAACGTCTTTGGAAAGACTATACATTTGTCTGAAAAGCAGAATAGGAAGACTAAATAAATAATGACTGGTACTGGTTTCATGCATTTAATGCACTTAATAACTGCTAACTGAACTATATATTATCTGTTATGTGATGAATTGTTTTTCTCTTTGCAGCCTTGTCGACTGTTTCCTACTAGATTCAGCAGCAGTAAGCATTACTATGTCTCCTACGGGAGACTTCTTAGCTTCTTCCCATGTAGATGATCTTGGAATTTACCTGTGGTAAGTCTTCCGGTGGTCTTCTGAGCATGTCCATTTTTAGAGCAGAACTGTAAGACATCAGACTGCCCATTTCTATTGTTGGCATGGCACTTTAGTAAAAGGTGCAAGTTCTGTCCTTTGGAAAATTCCTCTGTAACTCCCCCCCCCCCATCAGTTACGTGTACTGGGACTGTTTTCCTAATGAAATTCTATGCACATTTGCTTGGGTGAGAGTTCTGTTTATGTCAGTTGAACTTGCTTTACATCAAGTAAGATTTTTCCCTCCTCCACTTTTTAACTAATCTTTTATCCTACGTCAAAAACGACTTCTGACCACTTTAATTTAAACTACATGAAATCGAAAATGGTAATCATACCAAATAGCTAAATACATAATAAATACAGTATACATACATTAATATTTTACAACATAGAAAAAGCTGTTATACGGTATTAATCAGCATTTGCATTATATACTACATAAATATCAGTATGAGGATTCCATTTAACTTTAAAATGTTCTCTTTCTGGTTTATCATCTCTCACTCTTTAACAACTTAGTCCTATAGCTTACATTAATCGCTCATAGTTATAGCAAATAGATCCACAAAGAACGTGGCGTCCTTTCTTTCTCCTCTGCCCCCACCCCCAAGCCAAAATAACAATTTCTTCGATCTTGGATTTTACAGGTCTAACCGTTCGCTCTATTCGCTTGTCTCTCTGCGTCCGCTCCCACCGGATTATGAGCCTTCCGTAGTAACGCTTCCTGGAACATG
Organism: Zootoca vivipara; assembly: GCF_965207765.1. Lineage (NCBI taxonomy): Eukaryota > Metazoa > Chordata > Lepidosauria > Squamata > Lacertidae > Zootoca > Zootoca vivipara. Next base: position 20,758,437 of record NC_142593.1, on the reverse strand, counting down.
TCCAGCTCAAGGTACTAGAGGAGGGAGTTGTTGAGATCTTTTTGGCCATTAGTGTGCCTTTTCTGAATCTCTTGTTTGTGTAATCACAAAGTAACGGCTTGCATACTACTCCTAGGCCAGTGCAAAGTTGAATTCGTGAAAGATTCTACGCTCCCTTGTGTTCGGACATATTGTTCAACTTGAAAATCGTAGAGCAGAGATGAGGAACTTATGGCTTCCTAGATGCTGCTGGACTACAACTCCCACCAGTCTTGCCCAGCGGCCAGGACTGCAGAGGCTGATGGGAGTTGGCATCCAGCAACATCTGGAGAACCACAGGCTCCTCGCCCCTGCCCTAGAGTGTGTAACCAGTTGTCCTTACTAATGACCATATATTTGAAGTCATGGGTGTCACGCTATGTTTAACGTTCTGTTTGCAAGCATGTCAGTATATCAAGCCCTCCCTGTGTGTTCTGTTCTGGGGGGGGGGAGCTTCCAACCCGCATAGAGCCAATTTCACAGAGTGCATGGGGAAGGCTTCCCCTGACGGGATTTGTTTGGTAAATCTCACTCTTTATCTAGAGAGCTTTCACTCCAGATAGTGAGTAGCATCATGATAAAAAATATGTGTTTTTTTTTAAAAAAAATATATACCCTGCCCACCTGGCTGGGTTGCTCTAGCCACTCCGGGCTGTTTCCAATTATAAAAACATGATAAAACATATCAAACATTAACAGCAACAATCTGATCCAATATTTTGTTGTTGTTGTTTAGTCGTTTAGTCGTGTCCGACTCTTCGTGACCCCATGGACCATAGCACGCCAGGCACTCCTGTCTTCCACTGCCTCCTGCAGTTTGGTCAAACTCATGTTCGTAGCTTCGAGAACACTGTCCAACCATCTTGTCCTCTGTCGTCCCCTTCTCCTAGTGCCCTCAATCTTTCCCAACATCAGGGTCTTTTCCAAGGATTCTTCTCTTCTCATGAGGTGGCCAAAGTATTGGAGCCTCAGCTTCACGATCTGTCCCTCCAGGGAGCACTCAGGGCTGATTTCCTTAAGAATGGATAGGTTTGATCTTCTAGCAGTCCATGGGACTCTCAAGAGTCTCCTCCAGCACCATAATTCAAAAGCATCAATTCTTCGGCGATCAGCCTTCTTTATGGTCCAGCTCTCTAGGTCGGAAGGCGTCCAACATGCTACTGAGGAAGAGCGGAGGACAAGTACAAGTAGATTCAGAGCTGATCCAATATTTTAAAAAGTCACAATAACTTGTGAAGTATTGTCTTGTGAAGTTCATTATGTCTTATCTTTCTCCATCAACTAGGATGGGTCAGATGATATTTCAAAACATAAAATGAGTTGAAAATAGCCAAGTAAAACGTGCTATATAAAACTGATTGGTCCACATCTTCTCAGCCTGGACCGTCAAAAGGCCAGCCCGAATATAATATTCATGTATAACCATCAGTTGGCACTTCACAGAGTATAGGGCAGGGCTACAAACCTGAAAATCAACATAGAGAAACAACAGTGTATACAGTATATATTTATGTTAGGCTATATAGGCAACCCTCTAGGGAAAGGGAATGTGGTAATTGTGGGGCAGCAACCAAGAACCAGACTGCATTAATCCTTCGTCTTGGGACTTGGCAGAGATGCAGTCAAGGCAGTGCTCTCATTTACTCTTGGCAATTATGATAGCAAAGGCATCGTCTGAACCATGAAGGTTCCAGCTGTTAGATTAAAACCATGCATGGGATTGTGTTAGGAAGATGATGGAGAGCTGACATCAACACTATGACAGGCAGCCCTGTTGAATCATACCAAAGGCTTATCTGGTTGAGCACCCGGATTCCCAAAGTGGCCAGCCAGATGCTTATGGGAAGCTCATAAGCGGAACATAGAATCAGAGAACCATAGAGTTGGATGGGATCCTGAGGGTCCTCTAGTCCAACCCCCGCAATGCAGGAATACACAGCTGTCCCACCCAGGGATCGAAGTTGCAACCTTGCATTGTTAGCACACATACTCTAACCAACTGAGCTAGCCAGCTGTACCAGCTCACAGCCACAAAGGCCAGCCTCCTCTGAGAGTGCATCTCTAGTAATCCAGTATTAAGCAGTTATGTGTGTAAGCTTTCAGATCAGATGTAAAAATTTAAAACAGAAACACCACAGTCCTCAGCTGCTGATGTTAGCAGAGGGTATTTTTGAACCCGTCACAGGCTGCTTTTCCAGGCCCAGCTGCAGATCCAAGAGCATGCTAAGAGTGCAAACTTAAGGGGCTTCCCTTCCACTAGTTAGAGGATCTGTCAGCTCAGCACTTCAGATTTGCAGCGACCCAGGCCCTGCTTTTAAGTATATTTCTAACATACAGACAAAATGAGCCAAAATTAGATATTTATTTGCTACAAAACACAACAGAAACTACATTCTGCGAGAGGTATTCCCATGCAATAGGCTGCTGCTTGGTGAAACACTGATGTCTGGAGTCCATGCAAATGTCTGGCAGTGCATTCCCGTAACTTGGATGATTTCACCTGAAAGCAGACTTTGTGTAATGGTGAGAAAATGACATAAACAAAATATGTAATGAAACTGGAAGCAATCCAGTTTCATATCTACCCTGCAGATTCAAGTGTAGGCACTACTTTCGATTCATTTCCTGAAGCATATTGGCAGCTGTATGTTCTGTGAGTAATACCTGTCAAAAGAGGCATGAAAACGATGTCTTCATTGTTGCCAATTCTGTGTCGTTCAGTGCACTGAGGGAGCTACCACAGCTAAGATTTAGCAGCTAAATCAGATTAGATACCCTCTGCCAGCCCCCACATATGCATTCTAGTTCTTGTAAAACTGAATAACTATGCCTCTTAAAGAGAGGTGGTCAACCTTTTCTGACAAGAGGACCAGATCCTTATCTCCTTGACCTCTGAAAGGCCAACTTTGGCAGATTGGGAGTAGGAGAAAAGTTAGACAACCAGATACATAGTGCAGGTATGAAACCCTTAGCCAAGGGGACATCATCCATTGTCAGGAATTTCAAGCATGGCTTTCCACCCATGCTGCAGGAATGTGGCTCCTTGGCCATTGTTTCTGCCTGTGTTCATCTTGTTATGTTCAACTGTATCTGAATTGTTTCTGTTTTATTTTCTTCACAGGTTTAACGTTATATCATCCCCATGCACTTGTGTAATTAACCAGCTGTGTTTATCTGCATGTCATTCAGGATCTACTGCCATTGGAATACTTCCCAACGTTGCTAAACTCTCTCCCCCCCCCCCCGTCTTTTGCCATTTTTAAAGATGTAGGTGTCACAGAAGAGGAAGAAATAAGTGATGAGATAATAGAATATGATTCTCCAGAACAGCTGGGAGAAGCATTAGTGACCCTTTCTATGTTGCCAAAATCTAGATGGAAGAACCTCCTCAATCTTGATATTATAAAGGTAGCATGCCCATGCTATTTATTAAAAGGTTTCCAACCAGGACCTGTTGATCTCATTTTACTTATTACAGTCATATCTCGGTTTGCGACCGCCTCCGTTTGCGACTGATCGGTTTGTGACTGCCGCGGACCCGGAAGTGTTTTACATCCGGGTTCCACGGCACGTGGATGCACAGAAGTGATCTGCGCAGCATGCGCATGCACAGAAGTGCTCTGTCGGCGCTTTGCGCACATGCAGAAGACACACACACACCCGGTTTACGACGAACTCAGGGAGCAACCGGCTTCCCAGAACTAATTGCGGTTGCAAACCGAGGTATGACTACTACATGGTTGTGTTATGTTAAATGCAACAAAAAATGTCTTCATAGTTTGGGATAACATCTAGGTTTTTAGGGTATAAAAATATCAAAACTATTTTACACATAGTCAACCTAGATTTAACACACCGGCTGAGATTCTAATGCTTTCACAGATGGAACGTTAATATGTTTGGTGTTCTTAGGGTTACAGTGTGAATATGGAAATTGTCTGATGATATAAAATCTCCCATCCACAGCAAAAGAACAAACCCAAAGAGCCACCAAAAGTGCCAAAATCTGCACCGTTCTTCATCCCCACAATTCCTGGCCTCGTACCGCAATATGCTTCTATTGAACATGAAAATGGTGGCCAACAGGTAAAGAGAAAGCTGGCGATACAAAACATCTTCATTTACTGTAGTACATCTCTTTCTGTCTGTCTCTGTCTCTCTGGATTTATGACTGCCTCTTGGAAGTAATTTCTTATGTAATGGGTGCTACGGTAAATCACTGGTGAATTGCAGTAACTGATCTTGGTCCTACTGTATTTTATAGCATCACCCCCCCCCCTCAATTCTCTATTCCCACTTCCAACATCTTTGATAAAAGCACAGAGTTTGGGCACCTCAGCTGCACAATTACTGGGTATTAAAGTGATGGTGCAGATCTGCAATCTAATACCTGAAACTGGTACTGAAATATTGGGCAGCTTCATCATATATAGAAAGAACTTTCTGTTCTGTCCTAAGCTTTATCACTGAAGTTTAATCCTGAATACATTGTTAAGTATTGCATAGATGAACCTCTAGTCCTCATCTATCTTTAGCTTTCTGAAGAGTCCTCGTAGAAATCCTTGTTTTGATTTCTCCAGGTGCCCTTTCTTCCATTGTTTTTATGTGATGCATGTTTTCTCATGAGCGTGCATGTACACATGAATGTCTTGAAAGGAGAAGTGCCCATGTAAGGATATTCATCTCACTGGGTGAGATTCCTCCTAATTACGCCATTCTTCAATATGGCATTGTAATTTAATGGTACAGAACTAAATTAATCCAACATTCCAAATCCCCCTCCCCAATTTTAACTCTTGTAAGGATGCTACGTTTGGAATTTCATCTACATATATTTGTCCGTAAAAGTTGTCTTTCATGAAACTCAATTGACAACCTTTTTTTATATTTCAGTCAAAAGTAGTAAATCTTGGAGTACTGGCACAAAAATCTGAGTTCTACCTGAAGCTTGAAGAAGCTCTGATAAACAGTGACTGTAAGTTATGATATAAAAAGAATAAATTTGCATCTTGACAATGTGGAGGGAGAAGATGTACTTTATTTCCCTTTTCTCCATATATTAAGGCTGGAATAACATGCCTTCAAAATAGATATTGGGAGAAAGGATACCTTATTTTGGCTTGTTGGGAGGTACAATTTCAGTACTGCACAGTGTGTGCAGAACACTTTAACTTCTTTAAAAGAGCATCCCCCTAAGGGGACATCAGCTTTGCAAATTCTCCCAATATGTTGAACTCGGTATTACAGATTAGGAAAAGGTTAAATGTCTCGGGTCCTCTTAATCCCCGTTACTCCCATTAAGTTGTGGTGCTGCTGCTACTATGCTTTTGATCCTTATTAAATCATCAGTTCCTGGCATGCCTTGGGAAAGAGTTGACCTGTTAATTGTGGTAACAGTCGAACTAGTTACAGAAGTCCTTCTTTCAAAGCAGTACACACCTACCATACCCCAGAGCCAATTTCACAATAATTCAACTGTTTGACGCATTCAGTCCTTTAGAAAATTCCTTTAGGACATTTCAGAATTCCATTGTATAGATCTGACATTGTTTATGTCAGAACTTCTGCCCTGACGAAAGGTTAGCTGAAGACCTTTTTTTAAAAAAAAATGCAGGCAAACAATAGCAGGGAACTGTAATGTGTAACAGTTCTGGTTTTAAAGGGTTAATCAAGAAAGCCAGATAGGAAGGAAGACCTAGGTTCCTATGACATGGCAGAGAATAAATTCATAATAAATTCATAAAACCTTTTTATTTAGGGCAGTTTGCAAACCAAGATTCTTTGGCCAGTGATAATTTGGAACTACTCGACTAACTTCTACTGTTCTGACCAGTGTTTGAAATCAGCTTGGTCCCAGGCGCATTTTGCACTTGGCTTTCGACCACTTGCGACCAAGAGAAAATGCCTGGGCTATCTCCACCATCTTGGGATCATTGGATCTGGACTGTTTTCACACACTCATACCCCATCCTGTAGAATTGTATCAGATACATTTTTTTATCTGCACAATCGGAATGGATTTCTGGAACCCAACTGGTTCTGACCTTACTGGTATCCCTGCTTCCGCCATCCCAGTCTACTATTTCACCTTGCAATATGCTGGTAATACCCACCAATTAGAAAAGCCTGTCTAAATTTACCTTTCTTTCCTTAGCCCACTTCTATAAATATGTAGACTTTTGATTTGTAAGTTGTTATCTTTCTAACAGTGTTACCGCTAGACCCCGTGTGTGCAGCAGTAATCTTTTATAATTTGGCTGACCCCAAAACAAGACTTTAACTAAAGATTGTGAACTAGAGTTTCTGTTAAGCTTTCTTTTATGCCCTGTGAAGTTGAAACACAGGAACAATTACTACTCATTCAGTGGAAGTTAAAACTTTCCTCAGAACCACTTTCAATGAGGCTTGTAGGAGGCGGAACTCAAACTTAAAGATTGATGATACTTTATTGGGATATGAGTAAGTGCTCATTGGAAATTTCTTCATCTGAGAAGGTGCTCAAATCTTGGAGATTTATTTATTTTGTCAAGCCTACCCAGGCATATAACTTGCTTGGGGAATTCCTTGGCACACAAGTGTTTGCCTTTGCTCAGGGAAAGGACCCATGGCATTCTGTAGCAGATCATTACTCCTCCTCCTTCTTTGGCGATCACTCGTAGCCGAGTTAGATTGTCTTCCATAAACACAGTTTTAACAATGGGTCCGTAACTGACTGTGGAGGCCAGTTCTGGATCCACACATCCTTCCACAGTGGGGACATTGTTTTCCGGGTGGGAGTTGATCACGGTGTGGATTTGCCCAGCGTGCCTTCCTCTTAGCACATTTCTCCCTTGCGTCCTGAGTTCGAGTGTCTTCAAAGCCCATGACACCTTTGATTAAGGCTGTTCTCCAACTGGCGTGCTCACAGGCAAGTGTTTCCCAATTGTTGGTGTTTATACTACATTTTTTACAATTTGCCTTGAGACAGTCTTTAAACCTCTTTTGTTGACCACCAGCATTACGCTTTCCATTTTTAAGTTCAGAATAGAGTACAGTGGTACCTCTACTTGCGAATAACTCTACTTATGAATGTTTCTACTTACGAACGGAGCTCCGTCTGCCATCTTGGATGCGGTTTAGATAGGATTTTTTTTCTAATGAATTTTTAGATAGGGATGCTTCGACTTACGAATTTTTTTTCTCCCAATGCATTCCTATGGGATTCAACTTACGAATGTGCGTTCGGAACGCATTAAATTCGTAAGTAGAGGTACCACTGTAGTTGCTTTGGAAGACGATCATCAGGCATCCACACAACATGACCAGTCCAACGAAGGTGATGTTGAAGAATCATTGCTTCAACACACAAGACTTGAGCCACATAAGTGGAGGAGCCCCATATGCACAGCTGGAGCCTCCTGCTGCCGAAGAGGCAAGGTTTAGAATGGCATGACTTTGGGAAATAGGAATCTTCTTTTTCCCACAAAAAAAAGGGTCAAAGACAATTCCATTGTTTTGGGGTCCAGCTGAATGCTGCAGCGTATAGGATAACTATTTAAAACACTGATACACGTATATACCATTTCTGTAAGACTTTCTAGTACTTGCAGCCATACTCTTCCTGTTTTGACAGATAAATCTCCGCTCCGTATTCTGAAGGACATGGGACCATCTAATACGGAGGCAGAACTGAGAGGCTTGTCCCCCGATGGCGGTGGCTCTGTTATGGCGATGCAAAGCTTCCTAAGAATGATTGAGGCCATGCTGACTGCGAAATGCGACTTTGAACTGGCTCAGGCATACCTTGCGTTGTTTCTGAAGGTAAATGCATCATTTGATACAATAGCTAGTGACATTCTTGGCAGCACAGTTTGCTTAGCGCAGAAGTCCCCAATTTGAATGCGCACCCGGGGGGGGGGGGGAAGCACTTGGGGAAGAATAAAGAATGACGGGCAGTATCCGTTCCTTTTTGCAATAGCATTTCCCCCTACTGAAACTTCCATTATTGCTGTGTGACAGCACTGCTTGGCCTTACAGTGCTCATCTGAGGGGAGTTACTAATATGAGTTACTTAGTTTGATCAGTTTGTGAAACATTGGCATCATGTTAAAGAGGATATTTACCAACTTTTTTATTAACTAATAAAAAAGTGATGTGGTAGTTTAAACACACTAATCAAGAAATTTAAGAAGTGTGTTCCTTAAAATTTGATTCGTGTATTTATGCAATTAATTTCATGTTTCCATTTCAGTTGCACTTGAAAATCCTATCTTCAGAACCAGATCTGCTGGCAGAATTGTCCAGACTGTCACCCCAGCTTGAAGAAATTTGGGTGCATTTACAGACACTTTTCAACCAAAGCCTTTGCATTTTAAATTACATGAAGACTGCTTTGTTGTAACATTCCTTTTGTTCTATAAGAACGCCCAGTTTAATGTACAAATCAGGTTTAATAATGGATGTTTTCTCAAGTTTCGAAAACTGTACAGCTTGACTTGGTAACTTTATTTTGTACAAATTTAAACATGAATCTGTGCTACCTCCACAAATAAGGTGTGCCTTTATTACTGTGTACAGGTGAAACTTGGAAAATTAGAATATCGTCGAAAAGTGCATTTATTTCAGTAATGCAATTTTTTTTTAAAAAAAAGTTTTACAAATGCTTTCTTTTGAAAGTTCCACAGTAATAAAACAAATAGTTACAATAATACAAAAATAAACATCGCTATTACATTTCATTAATTACATTCCATTTATAATTGACCCGCCTAACGACAAATAATTAAATTACAACAAATAAAGGCTTGACGTATCCTGCTTTGCATGTCATGCATCTATCTCATATATTGGTTTCACCTTTTAAGTTGCGTTACTGAAATAAATGCACTTTTCGACGATATTCTAATTTTCCAAGTTTCACCTGTAAATGACTCCTGAAACAGTAAAATTCCCTGTAAAAAAATGATATATTCAATATGGTAAAACACTCAATTTGCAGTTATAAATCTAAATAAATTTTAAGAGGTGGTGCCTGATGAATTATTTGGGAACGTCGATGTTGGACAAGTGTGGTGCTAGTCACTACCTAGTGGAAGACCATGTAAGAGTAGAATAATAAAAATGGTAAAGATGTGAAATTCTGTGTGCTGAAAAACACTTTTTGTATATTGAACAGATGTGTGCAGTAGCTGCAAAATTTAAATTTCTTTAATAACTAACAAATATAATGTGCATCACCTTAAACCAATTTGGATGTTTTCATAAATTCTAAACATCACAGAATGCAGCAGAAACTTGCCATATAAGCTACATTATTCAAGTTTCCTTAATTAAATGTTACATAACTGCGAGAAGTGAAGTTACTGGGAACTACAGTAGGCAGAGGACCTACTCAGTAGTGGCACCCACCCTGTGGACGCCCTTCCAACTATGCAACTTTTGAAAGACATCAGAAGGCAGCCCTGTATAGGGAAGTTTTTAATGTTCGATGTTTTATTTTGCTTTTATATTTGTTGGAAGCCGCCCAGAGTGGCTGAGGCAACCCATTCTGATGGGCAGGGTATGAATAATAAAAATTATTATTGTTATTATTCTTGTGTGTTTACTAATTCAGTCCATTATTCCTAAACTAAAAAGGCCATTAGAATTTCAACCATGGAAGGTGCTTTGCCTTTTTAAACGTTTCACTGGAGATTGATTTAGTAATACAAAAATACTGTTTGGAAAGAAAATTGAAAACCCAGCTCTAGAATTATACAGAATTCTGTTTTAAGAGTGAAAAACAACTTTTGCTGCATTTAAATTTTAGCTACAACAAATAGTTCATAAAATAAGGATATTCCTATTTAATGTATTGATTGAAAGGATTCTTGAAGCCCAGTGCTATGTTCTGCACATAGGGAAGCCCCCCCCCCCCGGGATTGGGGGGAGCTGGGCAAGTGAGTCATTGGGCACCTCTCAAAGGTATGAAGTCGTTAGAGAATAAAGTTTCACTTAATTCGATACATGAAGCTGCAATGAAAGAATGCAGCAAAGAACAACACTAATATTTGAATTTACAAGTCACTTTGGTCCATTCCTTAGAATTTTGAAGAAGCTGGATGATGTAAACCTCTCTTGCCATTTATTACTGGATCATGTAAATTTTTGTCTCTTAATGCACCGGCTTGAATCAAACCATCTCTGTTTTGTGGCATGTGAATTGTCCATGTTGCAGGGTCTGGCGTTGATGTGCTAAGAGAATTATTCTCATGGAGCTGCTTTCCCCCCCTTTCCCCCCCTTTATTTAAATTTCCATAATACAATAATACGCTATTTGTTTAAAATAGGGGGGGGGAGAGGAAAAAAGGTTCGTACCTTTTAACACAATATCCAACCACAATTGCAGATACAAAAAAGAGAAGGAAAAGAAAAAATCCCCATCCACCTATTCACCCTACACCCCCCACACACCCTTTGTGACTTCCAGCCTGTTATCTATTTCGGTTTCAGTTTTCAAGTTCTTTTGTATACCTTTTTATATCTTTTATTCCTTAAGTTTTTATCTTTTTGAGTCCTTCACCTGTCTGCTAAGAGGTTTTTTTTTCTTATATTCATTAAATTTTCCCCAATCCTTATCAATTTTCTACACTGGAATCCCCTTGGTTTCTCCTATTTTCCTCGCCAAATTTTGATAATTTATTGATTTGATTTGCCAATCCTCTAATTTTGGAATTTCATCTTCCATCTTTTTGCAATGAGAAACCTAGCGGATGTAGTCGCATACATTATTAGGCACTTATCTTTTTCCTTGATTTCCTCATTTAATATACTCAGCAGAAACAACACTGGAGCTTTTTTGAAAGAATATTTTCAGTTCTATATAGATCTTCTCCCAATACATTTTAATCAGGAGCTGCTTTTTATTTTTCATCAAAATAACTGTCACGTTGATGATCTGAGTGTAGAGAGCAGTTTCAGGCAGCCCAGCAGCTGCGTCTTGTTCTTGTGAATTGGGCTATGCTTTCCTCCTTTTTGTATTTCTCCAAAGCATCTCACTCCTTGCCTAACTCTTGATTCTGTTTCGGCCTTACAGCGGTACCTTGGTTCTCAAACTTAATCAGTTCCAGAAGTCCGTTCCAAAACCAAGACCCACTTTCCCATAGAAAGTAATGCAAAATGGATTAATCCGTTCCAGACTTTTAAAAACAACCCCTAAAACAGCAATTTAACATGAATTTTACTGTCTAATGAGACCATTGATCCCTAAAATGAAAGCAATAAACAATGTACTGCAGTCACACAATCAATCAGCAGCTGAACTGGGTTCCACGCATTCACAAAAACAAAAATGCAAAATAAATAGCAAAAACAGACCTCAGCGTAACACTCAAAACTGAAGTGTGGCACTCAAAATGTGGCACTCAAAACGGAAGAGTGGCACTCAAATCGTAAACGTAACACTCAAAACGGAAGTGTGGAACACTTAAAACGGAGCATGTTCAGCTTCCGAATAAAGTTCACAAACCAGAACACTTCCGGGTTTGCAGTATTTGGGTTCCAAGCTGTTTGAGTACCAAGGCATTTGAGAACCAAGGTACCACTGTATTAGCTTTTCTGTTTGTTGCTCCAGAGGGGTAAAGATGTTCCCATCCACACCATATAGAAAAAGGCAGCAGGACTATATTTTCTCCATTCTGCTGAGATTTCATTGTGAAGCAGTACCTGTGAAATTGTGAATTTCTTCCCTTTCTCCCTCTTACTAAAGCACAATGGCTGCCTCCTTCTCCTGAATCATGTCCTGTGAAGAAACTGCAACTAGGCCTGTGCAGAAGAAAAGGCACAAGGACAACTCCCAACCAAGGATCAGTTGTGGGTGGGCCTGTTTTTAAGGGTGGGGTGGAGGCCCTCCTCTGCCTGTTTTTGCAGGGAAGGACTTGCTTGTAGAGCTTCTGTGTTAATGGCAAGGCAGGCAGAATTTTGTGCAAAATTTGGCGGGGGGGGGCTTAAAAGTGCAGAGCTCAGGGCATTTCCCCCAAGTTTAAGTCAAAGCACTGGTTGTAATCCAGACACCATGGGAAGAGCTTTCTCAGGCAGGGCCAATACTAACAAGATTAGAGTAGCCACAAACTTTGATCAAATGTCTTTAGATCTTTTGGCACCTAACAAACTGGATTGTCATGCTTGAAATAAATGGGTCTTGTTAGTCAAGGCGTAATTTCAAGGGCTGTTTCCTAAGCTGGACCAAGTTTGGATCCAAGCCAATAGTTGCAAATTGTAGTAAGCTAATAAGGCGAATGTTGAATAAAGTAAGAAGAAAAACTTGTGCATAATTCTTTGAATAAACTTTAATAATATTTAGCAACTTGTTCTAGGGAGTACCTGGTGAGGCCCATTATTTTAATACCTTACCTTCAGAATAGTAACTTGGAAATAAGCCTTTGTGAAACTTGTAACTAGAAATTGTTACATTTTGTGCCATTTTGTTACAGTTGAAGGGGCAAGACTATTAGACTATCCTTTTAGCTACAATTTTGGTTGAGTGTCCTGTGTTCAACTACTGTATATGCAAGTGATAAATATAAAGAGCACAGCAGCTTCAGTGCTCAACGTGTGTTGGTGGTCCTCAACATTTTATGAAGAAATATGTGAAATCTTGTCTGAGGGATGAATGGCTCAGGGAAATGATATTTTGGTTTTTTTAATTTTATATTCTTTATTGAATAATAAAAAGTACAAAATTCCAAGTGCACAGAGTAAGATAAGACACAAAGAAGAAGAAACAAGAAATAGTAGCCAGGTAGGGGAAAAAAACCCAGAACAAACAAAATGATGTTGTGTACATTACAAAAAAGGGGGAAATTGTTACTGCAGTTAACCAGACCTGAACCTAATATGGGTACTGTATCTATAAATACTATAATATGGTATTTATTTCCCTTCAGGGAAATAATATTTTGGTGGTTGTTTTTTCCACTTAGTTGCCAGTTCATAATACTGTGTCTAGGCAGGGATGCAATATTTGTAAACCTTGACAACCAGCTTGATCATCTCAAGGCATAGGTTGGCATGCCCAAAGTGACTTTTGAACATAAAAATAACATGCCTGGTATCAGTATATGTTTTTGGGGGTGGGGAGAGAGAGCTCTGCAGCACTTAGTTAGCCATGGTTTGGCTTAGTGCAGGCATCCCCAAACCTTGGCCCTCCAGATGTTTTGGACTACAATTCCCATCTTCCCCGACCACTGGCCCTGTTAGCTAGGGATCATGGGAGTTGTAAGCCAAAACATCTGGAGGGCCAAAGTTTGGGGATGCCAGGCTTAGTGTTTCACCCTAGCCCAGGCTTGTGGTTCAACTCTCCAGACTAATCGTGAGCTGTAGCCAAGGTTTGTCCTGTGGTTTATGACTCACAATTTGTCTGGGAAAACTAAACCATGAACCCAGCTTTAGTCTACACACTACTAAGTTATATTTTGATTTAGTGCAGCAGAGCAGGAGCACAATTGAGAAAGGAGCAAAGTGGCCATGATGGTCTCTCTTGGAGCCTGCATGCTTAGCGATGGTTTGGTATTGCATGGTGTGTGAACCAGGTTGGTGTAAAAATCTGAAAATTCCACAGACCATATAGAAAGTGAAATTATTTGTGATTTGGCTTTACCTAGCAATTGATTTGGGCATTTTAAATGGCTATTTTTTCCGGGCTTCACTTTCCTTCTGCTCTTTAGCCATAATGTGTAATGGAGGGTTCTAAAATATGATTGGCATCATCTTTGGTCCTCTTTTGATGCCAGTTAAAAACATTTTTATTGTGGGGAGTGACGTTGCTGGAGATACTTTTGACTTTTGCTGCTGTATTACTTTGTGTCTCTTAACGGTAAATTATTTTGCTTAGCTATAGCTTTTTAAATGGTTACCCACTCTGGGATCACAAAAGATGAAAAGTGGGATATAAATCTAAACAAAGCGTTGCCCTGAATCCCAGAATGCATCGCCGTCTAACAAAAGGAATCTTTGAAGTGTGGTCAATTAAAGACTAGAGAAAGCAGAAAAGCTTGCTCATCGAGGGAAAAGCAAAGTATTAGCATACTTCATATGTCAATCCCCTGAGCCGTTTCCTTCCAAACTGAATGATTTGAGTCTCTTCCACTGCGGCTACTAAGAATTTCTAACCCTTGTGTACTGTTAGCTTTCCTTTGTCTTTTTCCTTGGCTCTGGAAAGGTGCCCGCTATTCTGCAATAAAAGTACAAATTGAGCAGTACAGAAGTGCAGAGTTGAGAACAAGAGCTTTGAGAGCTCTTCCCTCAGGACATCAAAAAACACTTTTATGAGTAGTCTTCAGGGAAAGGCCACACACTAAATGGATATGGAAATTAAATTTCCATTATATCCTAAAAATGAAGGCTGACTATAGTGCTCTCATTGCTGAGTGAAAATGAGTATCTTGGTGACAAGATCTTTATCTGGGCTTCAAAGGAATCTCTTTGCGAATGCCATTATGGAACTGAATACGCAATTATGAGGGGAAGGGAATGTTCCAAACAGTGCTTTTTAAAATGGGTACTAATTTGTGAATAAAGTGATGATATCTCACCAAATATGACAGCAAGTAGTATCTTTGTTAAAATAGTGGGGTCATGTGTTGCATTTGAAGTTGGTTGCATTTGGTATCCAAGTAGCTCTCCTTGAAAGCGGTTGCTAGGATCAGGTGTGTTCCACAGTAATGTGGTTGGACCATGAAAGCAAAGAAGGGGTGTCAGGCATAGAATTCAGCACTCTTGGAATCAGTCTTTTAAGAGTCAGTGTGGTATAGTGGTTAAGAGCAGTAGACTCATAATCTGGTGAACCGGGTTCGCGTCTCCGCTCCTCCACATGCAGCTGCTGGGTGACCTTGGGCTAGTCACACTTCTCTGAAGTCTCTCAGCCTCACTCTCCTCACAGAGAGTTTGTTGTAGGGGAGGATGGGAAAGGAGATTGTTAGCTGCTTTGAGACTCCTTCGGGTAGTGATAAAGTGGGATATCAAATCCAAACTCTTCTTCTTCTTTAACAAAACAGAAAAGAACTTGAAAGGTGTGGTCAGGACCTGATGAATCAGAAGGAAAGAGGGCTCAGCAGTGCTGTGCGTAGCCAGTGGGCAAATACAAAAAGGGCATAAGTTGTTTAAACGAGTTGAGATATATGTTCTTAAGGCATGTGGTACACACATAGTCCTGATCTTCCATTTTGACTTGATGTCCGTAAATTGACTTTGTTCTCATTCCCAGTTGATTGAGCAGGGTAGGGGTTGATTAACATCCTTCACTGCAAGTGTGTAGCCAGGATTTTTGTTGGGGGGGGGGACAGAACCAATGTGATTGGTCAGTTAGTTAAGTACAGACGTACCTGGAAAGTTCAGAAACCAAGGTACGACTTCCAATTGGTTTCCGATTGCGCAGGCGCGCCGGAAACAATAGCAGAAGCCGCGTCGGACATTCGGCTTCCAAAAAAGGTTAGAAAACCAGAACACTCAATTCTGGTTTCTGATCGCTAGGGAGCCGAAACAATAGACTCCCAAGGAGTTTAGGATTACTACTGTTTTGCTTGACTGCATCTTTTATAGATTTCGTTCTTCCTGCTGACACAATGTGAGAGTGCCAGTCAAGATGTCAAAATGAAAACAAACATTAAAGGGACATAGAATGAAATAGGCTTTAAACATATTTTCATTAAACACTGTGGTCTGCATTTGTATGAGGTGTTAAACCATAGTTTGGTGCTACAGGAATGAACCTGGTTGAGCCTCTAGCTTGCACACTCCTTTTTCCAGTGTAGCTGGCAGGAGGAAATCAGGAGGCCAGAATGATAATAATTTACCAAAAGGTTTAATCACAGCATATAGAATATTACTGTGCAAATTAATATGGGGCTGTTATGTGAACAGCAGTATTTTTTTTATTCCCACCATTTCTGACTTTGAATGTTTTTGGATACCACTTGTACATACATTGATAATACATTCCCCACTATTTCATAGCTCTCCCCTCTTTAATCAGTATCAATGACTCAGTTTCAGGAGCCTTTTTCCGTTTGCAAAATGACTTTTTAATGGAAAAGCCAGATCTGCCTGCACTTCAAATATTTGAACTATTCCTGCTTCTTCATATATGTATTTAATTTATTAGGTTTGACCTGAATGAATAAATCTTGTTCGGAAGACAGCCTAGCAAGCAAACAACCCAGCGGTTAGTAAATGCTGTTCTTGGATTCTCCCCTATTCTCTATTTACTCTCTGTCCAAACTAACATTTTAAAACCCAGCGTTTATTAATATGTGTGGTTCAGAAAGGCAGAACATGCAGGGCTTAGCCAAATGAGGGTTCTGCCAAAGCTAGTTCTTCAAGAAAAGAGACTATTATTCTGATTTTAGTTTTAAATAAAGATGATTCTGACTTGGAAAGGCTGTTTTGCAATAAATCTAAAACATAAATGTGCAGCAAATGAAGTTTACGTGAAACTATTCATTAAAAAAAAAATCAAATGAAACAGAACAGATGGGGAAATTGGCTATAAATCTTGAGTTGTTGAAGTTCGGGTCAGTTTTCCTTGACATTCCTTTGACTGGAATGAGGTGTTGATTCAGCAAAATAGTTCGAAGCAAGCAGAAGGTTCATGATGTTTGGGCTATTCCAGGCACCCCCAACCTTCGGACCTCCAGATGTTTTGGCCTACAATTCCCATCATCCTTGACCACTGGTTCTGTTAGCTAGAGATCATGGGAATTGTAGGCCAAAACATCTGAAGGGCCACAGGTTGGGGGTGCCTGTACCTTCAACACAATATGATAGTCCTCCCCCATTTCACTACACTGGGGTCATTTCTGCGACAATGATAACTGCTCTGCACCATCCCAGCTCTGCATTTATTTACCTTAGGATCATGATAAACATTCTCTCAACTTCTTCCTCAAAACATACAAACAATTATATCATGCAACAAAATAACCAATTCTTCGGGGGGAGGGTGCACATATGATATTTGTATTTTGTTGTTGTTGTACACCACCCTGATATGTTATCATGTGTCTGTATAGAACTGTTTTTATCAATTACCCGCCCCCCTTATAACAATAGATTCCTTTAAAACTGAAGAAAGGCAGGAAATGAAGAAATAAATATTGGCTTGATGTAATATATATTTAAGTGGCTTTTAGCAATGGTTTTCAATGCATTACACAAAATACAATTAGAGTCATTTACAAAAATCATTAGAAGCCAACACTAAAAATTGCAGTATTTTCATCTGTTCTTTGCCATTATGCATAATAAGCCCAGGAAAAGATACTGCATATTTTATAAGCTCTGGTTTTGAAAAAGAAATAATTTGCATTTAAATTATTTAAAAGTAGTCTGTTTTGAAAATAAATGGGCGGGTTTTGTTACACTGATACTCCAAAAAAGCCCCCCCCCATCTTTTCAGTAGTGCAAGATCACAAGAATGATGAGGATTTTAAAAGGTAGAAAGTATTGATAGTTGTATATTCTCCCCAAAGGGGGAATCAGGATTTTCAACAGGAAAATAATAGGGCAGCTGCAAGAGTGAAGTGGTTTACCTCTTGATCCACAGTCAGTTGTTAAGCTATTGGCACAAGAACCAAACATGACTGCTGCACAAATCAACAGAAATGGTGATTATTCTTTGTAGCCCAAGCTACGAAAGGGTGAAAGCTGCAACTCTAAGCTTACCAAGCTGCAAGCTTCACTGTACACAGTGGGACTGACTTCTGGGTAAATGTGCCCAGGATTGTGTGGCCTGAAGCTCTTCTGCCCTGTGCCAGTCTTCCCCTTTTAAAAATCTCAATGAACAACTGCTGATCGACATGCATTGAGGATTCCCCGGTTGGATAAGCCAATACTGTACTCTTCTATCCTAAAGCAATGAGGAATTGCTTTAGATCACTGTACTGCCTCAGGTTTTGCCAGAATTGATGAGCTACGGGTATTTAGCCAAGCTAGTGCCATTCTGAGGTTTTCATACAGGACAAAATTATCTTATTTTCCTTTCCAGGCACAAATGCATTGTTATATTTATTTAGGCCATTTCTACACCATACCTCTTAGCAGTGTACATAAAATTAGAACAGCAGCAAATATCACAAAAATAGACAATAAATCCATTAATACAAATTACTAATAAATGTATACATATAGTATTTCCTATATGTGTGGTGTAGTGGTTAAGAGTGGAGACTCGTAATCTGGGGAACCAGGTTCGCGTCTCCGCTCCTCCACATGCAGCTGCTGGGTGACCTTGGGCTAGTCACACTTCTCTGAAGTCTCTCAGCCCCACTCACCTCACAGGGTGTCTGTTGTGGGGGAGGAAGGGAAAGGAGATTGTTAGCCGCTTTGAGACTCCTTCGGGTAGTGATAAAGCGGGATATCAAATCCAAACTCTTCTTCTTCTTCTTCTCTGTCTGACATACGTTCCACACACAAAAACCTTATCCAGAGGTTTTTCTTCTCTGCAGCAGAGTTTGAGGACTGAAAGGGAAAGAAAAGGAAAATTTGGTTCTATTAGCTCATGTCTCTTGCACTAGCAGAATGGGAGTAGTGTTGGTTGCAGCCCATTACTTGGAAGTATGTCCCGATGAAACTCATGAGATACGCTTCCAAGTTATATATTTAAGTTTGCAATGCAAGGCAATGAATAGAAAAAAATGAGTACGGTCACAGGCAATGGGGGAGAAAATTCAGACAAATAGTTGCTGTGCATGAAGACACAGTAATGGTTTATTTAGCTTTGCTTGAAAATTCAACTGGAATGAGACATTTGCCTTTTGCGAATGAAGATTTTATGTCTGTATCAGGATGGGGGGGAAAGCCTTCCTGCTAATGTTTTTGACACCTCTGCTTTATATAATTTCTAAAGAGCTGAAATATCTATTAGCTACTGCATGCTTATATTCCAGCTTGACCTCAATGTGTCAAAACACAAACAATACCATTTCATGGTTTATAAAAGCAGTTTGTTATTTGTCCCTTACACACCAGGCTAGCTACATAATTTGCCAGTGTTTAAGCCATTTGATGCTATTCCCAGGAAATGTTTAATCTCTTTTAATCACTCTAATTCCTTTGTTGTGATTGTGATTATATAGGAAATAAACATTGGACCTTTGAGAAAGTTGGTCTCCTCACAGCTTTATTTCGTGCAGCCTTCAGTTCAAGTAACATAATAGTGAAGAAGAACAAGGCCATTCTGTTGCTGGCAGTGAATATGTGATGCAGTTTAAGGATGGCAAATTTGGGGAAACTTGTCCAAAGTTCACTGCTCCTGGGTAATCATACAGAGAAAACAGGTGACAATAGTTGCTACTGCATGGAGTGAGTGGTAGGCCACAGAGCCATTAAGCCTACAGTGTTGCTACCATAGGGAGCCTTTCAAGGACCAATGCCCTATGCATGAGACTCTTAAATCTCAGGGCTGTGGGTTCGAGCCCCACGTTGAGCAAAAGATTCCACTTCCAACTCTACAATTCTATTATTTCGGGTAACAGAACCAACCATTTCCTAGAATGCCTTTTGTTTTGACACTGCCTCCTCCATCCCATCAACTTCACATTTGTTTAATTCGGGTTGTTGTTGTTGTTGTTGTTGTTAGTATCAGTTTGGTTAATGTAGACCTGTGCTTGGTTTAATACACCAGCAGTAGCCGGGAGCAGAGTCAGAAGACAGTGAGGTATGGTCCCTTACTCCAACTTTGCTTGTTCCTCATGGCAAAGCCATGGACAACATGCAGATGCCAAACTCTGATGGGTTATTGTGGCAGCGACACAGGACCAAGTGTGAGAAGAATGGAAAAGAAAGAGTTGCGATTGGGTGCTTATTCACTATGTGAATAGGAGCCACCATCCATATACTCCTCCGTTCTGTATGCCTTTCTCAGTTCTCCACTCTCTTAATAATATTCCACATGGGCTTTTAGAGATTCACCTGCAATGTTCCCACTGCTCATTTCTTACTAATTGTGCTGATATTGCTCCACCAGTGGTAGGTAAGTACTGGTGGCACTGCCTGCCAGTTCAGCAGCACAGGTTTCTTCTGGTGGTGTATCTTTGTGTTCTGCCATTACAGGAGAACTTAGGAGTCTTCTTATTCCTATCCAGTGTGCATAACGCGGGTTAGAATTGCTGAACCAGCCCCACTGTTTGTTTTTGTTATGTGGTTTTAAAGTGTGAACCTGCAAGAGGGCTTTGGAGTGGGTTAGAAATAAGTTTTTTTAAAAAAATGAAATGAAAATAAAGACTCCGAGGCAATTCCCTCTGCACCCTCCAGGACCACTTCTTATGGGTGTCCTGGAGATTCTCCAGAGCAGCTTTTCAGGTGGAACAGTCAGCTATGGGGTGGAGAAGCAATTGGCAAAACACTCCTGCTTCTCTTCAGCCTGCATATGGAAGTGTCTCAGTGCAAACAAACTACAAGCTGTAACGTGGTTTGTGCTATGGTTAATTGCTCGCGGTTTGTCTGCAAAAACACGTGTCCAGATTCAGGTGATATAGTAAGCCAAACCATGTCTCAGCTCAGTGCAGCAGGAAAGGTGGCCATAATCTCTCCAAAAGCTCACATTTCCTCACACTTACTAAGCTAAGTTTTGGCTTAGTTTTGGTTTAGCAAACCAGACTTAATAGTCCACTTTTAAACCTGAAAGCTTTTTTCCTGCAGTTTTGGTTTGAAAGTTGGAGGAAGCATGGAGGAAACTCAGATTCATGATCTGCAATTGCCCTTTTATATATATGATGGATTTGTCAGCATTGTTGCCTTTAATCTCACAGCAGATTGTGGGCACCATTTAAATTCAGAACCCTCTCCCTATTTGATTTTGTGACATGTGGCTCTGTATGTCTACAACGTACAAGGTGACAGCACCTCGCACTGGGGATGGCAGCTGAACTCTCCAACATAACTGTGTCTCAGCATACAGTGGTGCCTCGACTTACGAATTTAATCCGTTCCGAAGGCACCTTCGTAGGTCGAAAAATTCGTAAGTCAAAAAGCGCCATTGGAAATGCGATTTCCCATAGGAATGCATTGGAAACGGAAAAATTCGTAAGTCGAAGCAACCCCATCTAAAAATTCGTAAGTCGAGAAAACCCTATCTAAAACCGCTGCGGTTTCCGTTCGGCTGTCGAGAAATTCGTAAGCGTGCGGCCATTTGCCCCACTCGTAAGTCAAAAAATTTGGTTGTCGAGTCGTTCGTAAGTCGAGGTACCACTGTATCTGGAATTCTGAGGCTATAGCAATAAATCGCCTCATCAGTACAAAGGAATGCCTAAATACTAGTAATGGAATATGAATGTTGCTTTGCTGAAACTATACAGCAGGGTTTCCCAAACTACGGCCCTGGGGCCGGATGCGGCCCACGAGGCTCATTCATGCGGCCCGCGACAACCCCCGCCGCCTGCTCTTACCGGTGGGCGCAGCGCAACGCGGCTGCCCACTTCCGGGTCTGAAAAGTGCCATAAATATCTTGCGCACGTGCATTTCCAGTGCACTTCTGGGTCGGAGGAGGCCCGTGCGCATGTGCACATGCTACTTCCATCACTTTTCCGACCCGGAAGTGCGCCGGAAATAGTGTGTGTGCATGCATGCGTGTGCTCCTCCAGCCCGCCGTGCAATCGGTGCTGTGGGCACTGGCCTGAAGCCGGGTAAGTTTGGGGACCCCTGCTATACAGCAAAGTATAATGTTACGAGTGCTGGGTTTTTTAAATTTATAGATCATGCAGTTTGCTAATGCATTACAGTCATTGGCTACTGTTTGATATTTATTTATCTCTGCTCTCACAAAACAACCACATGTCACAAAATCAAGTAGCATGTCACCTAGCAACAGGAAGTGCAGTGCAGGAGCCAAGAAAAGTTCCAGGCTGGGCAGAAAGAAACAGCAAGCGGGGCATCGAGGAGGAGGCATGCATGCGTAAACTGGGTGTCTTAAGAGAACAAAGGCCTCACAATCTAACTACACCGCGGTGAGTATAGCAGGAATCTTTTAACAAGTGATGGGTGAGCTTTCCCAGGCTTGCTTAAAATTAGGACTTGGTTTAGACTGAGCTCAAATTAGCTCATTTTAACAACAAGTCCATTAGGAGCTCTCTTAAGTCACCCCCTTCTCATCCTCCCCACAAACCTATACTGCTGACAGTGAAAAAAAATGAAGATTTGCAGCAGCAGCATTGACTAAGACCTAGGACAGGTATGAGAAACCTGTGGCCCTCCAGATATTGTTGGATTCCAACCATCAGACCCAAGTCAATGTTTCTGGGTGATAGAATTTGTAATCCAACAGCATTGGGAAAGCTGCAGGTTCCCCATCCCTTTACCCTGGAATGTTGGAGGAACAGTGGATTGGACACCAGGATCCACGAGAATTATAAATTTCCCAGGGTTTATTGCCCCTTCGTAAGGTCTTGGTGCTCTAATGCTGCTGAAGTGATGGAGGAAAGCCACAGCTGCAGCCTGTTCCATTCTTGCTGCCTTCACCAGGTACCTTTCAGCAGGAAAGAAAGGGAGTTGGCTCCGGCAGCAGGGATGGAACAAATCACAGCTAAGCAATTTGGCCTTTGGGCTGAAAAATGCCCCGCATGGCACATGTAATGCCCCAATCAAAGTTACTACTAGACCAGCAGCAGAACTACACACACTTGGCATACAAGATTGCAGTTAATGCCTTTTGGTAATGTCAGATACAATATTCACTGACTATAGAGAGAGGTTGATAATCTGTTGAAATCCTTAAAAAGCAAGGAAATCTCTGTGGTGTGGCCAGCAAACATGCAATATTTAACCATGAACAACCTTCTTCTACTCCTCCGCCCCCGATCTTTACACGATAATTTCCGTAGTTCATAATTGTGGACATCAACCCACAGATAATTTCCGAGTACAGCAGTTCCATGCCACCAATATAATGCATCACTACTCAGATGTCTGACATCATGTTTTATTTCCAACCTACCTTACTCCAAAGGTCACCTGGGCTAGCTTTTGTATTACACTCTTCTTCCCATTAAATTTCATTATTTTTAATGCTTACTGGCAATGTATTAAGAACCCAACGGACCACTTGATGCAATATATTCTTTAGATGTTTTAATTGTACACCTAACCATGTCAAAGTGTGCCTACCTTCCAAGTATTTTCAGCATGCAGCTTTCCACATAGGATCATCAGGTCAGTTGCTGTGCAAACAAATAGATGGACACATCTCTAGTATCAGAAATGGCAACATTCAGAAACCAAAGGAAGAGAATTTGGGTCTCCTAGGATACTCCACTGTTCTCCAACGAAGTGATTTCAAAGGGGACTGCAGCATGAAACTACTGAACTGGAACTCATACGGAAATATTGAATATATCAAGTTCATTATCTTGAACTAAGATAATGGTTTCCTGTCCCACCAGAGGTGTCAATTCATCCATCAATCCAAAGGATGACAATATCACCAGTCCCTGATCTCATGCACGGTCACTTTGCATGCATTTTACTTAAAATTGCCATATCCTGTATTATTTATATTTCATTGTCCTTAGACCCCACTGTTTCCATCCCTTCTTCTCTACACATGTGTAGATATGTATACACAAATACATGTATTAGAGGTGACAGCTAAGGTGCGTAACAACTGACAATTCATTATAATGTGTGCACATAATCCACAAGGCACAGTAAAGGGGTGCAGTGGCTGGTTGTTATGCACATGAGCCATTCGGCTCACATTACCCCTGAAATATATGCCTGCACATTCTCCAATGGAGGATAAGACTCCTTGCATGTGAAGCAGACTCTAGTGTATGAAGCTTTGCCTTTAAAAAAGTAGAATGAATATGATAGGACAAATGCACATTTGCAAACATGTGCATCATATCACATGGCACACTCCTTAGGGAGCTGTGATGGATTGAGTGGAAGTTTGGTGGGCAACCTGGGTTGGCCTTTGCCTAGTGCCTGAAACTGCCCATGCTGAACCCCCTGAAAGCATGTGATTCTTGACCAATGGGGTTGGTTGATACTTAGGTCCAGAACCCCAAATCATCCTCTTGTATCATTAGGAACCAACTCCTAGGGGCCAATATCCCTTCGCCTCCCCCTCAATAAAATATTTGAGGGGGCCTGCCCCCCATGTTTATGGGCACCGCCATTCAAATGCGGTGTGATTGTGCGTATGTGCTGGATCTTGTGATAGATTATGCAGGGCGGAGCTTCCTTGACACCCACCCACCCCAATATTTCATTCAAGTTGGCACCCCTCTTTCGAATCCAAAGGAAGCCGCCTTTTGAGCGGGACTGATGGCTTTGCAACCTGACCCTTGTAGAGAAAGGAGGGCGAGGGGCCTCTCTCTCTAATTTGCTTCCATTGCTGAAGCACACAAAGTGGAGCGGAATGTGGAGCACGAGCCCTTCCACCCGCCGAGGAAGCCCTTCCGCCCATTAGGGCCCTGCGGGAAAGCGCCCCAAGCGGGGTCCCTCTGTCCGGCTTGCCTGGGTCTCGCACACACACCCCGCCCGCCCGCCTGCCCGCGCGCAGAGAGTGGCTGGCAGGCAGGGCAGGGCAGGGCAGCGGCTGCGCTGAGCCGAGCTCGGGACAGCTGCCAGCCGCTACTGCCTTCGTGTGTTGCGATGGTAGCAGCGGCGGCGGCGGCAACCCCCACATTCAACGAAAGGAACCTCTGAAGCCCGGCGCTGGGCTGGCTCCCTCCACCATCCGTCCACTTGGCACACACGCGCGCGCACATTCACTCATACACGGAGAGATAGAGAGACGCGCGCGCGCGCGCCCTCTCGCCTTCCCTCACGTTACGGGCTGCGCCCAACCTCAACTTGCCCTCCTCGTTAGGCTGCTGCCAAGAGGGCGGGAAGGGTGGGCTTCTGCTCGGCCAGAGCCGCTTCTCTTCGGGGCGACGCCCCCCTCTCACACACACTTTCGGTGTGCCCAGGCGCGCGCGGGCGCGCTACAGCGGGGGCGCGCGCTCCTCCCGCAGCCTCCTCCCCAGCTCCCTTTCCGTTCCGCCAGTCTCCGAGCGCCTCTGTTGCTGCTGCGCCCGCCTCGAAGTTTGGCCGGCAGCTCTGGCTCCCTAGGCAGCCGCCGCCGCCGCCGCCGCCGGCCGCGCCAGCAAGCAACGCCGCTCTCTCGGAGCCGCCGCCGCCGCCGAGCCCGCCTCTCTGCTTAGCCGCTTTGTTCCTCTCGCTCCCCCTCAGCCCCTGAAGAGCCGGACGCCCGCGCCGTTGCATGCTGAAAGTCACCATGCCCTCGTCGTCGTCGTCTTCGTCGTCGCCCTCCTCCGCCCCCACCACGTCCACCGCCGTCGCCTCTGCCCCGACCTCGGGCCGGGCTGGGGGCGTCCCTGCCTCCGGAGCCACCGCCACCGTCGTCCCGGACTACTGGATCGACGGCTCCAACAGAGACACCTTGGCCGACTATTACGACCTGGAGTCGGAGCTGGGACGGTGAGGAGGCGGGAGATTTGCGCGGGCGCCGCCGGGGAAGAGGAGGTGGCGAGGCGTGGGAGGGGGGGGAAGCTATGCAGGGCTCTCGGGCGTTTCAGGGAGGGCAACATCCTGGGTGCTGCTGCTGGCACGTCAGGGTGGCGGCGGCGGCGGCCCCCTTATCACTAGGCAGGGTGGCGCTGGGGTGCCCGGGCTGAGGGAGGCGTTTCTGAACAAAGCGGGGGCGGGGGGCAGCTTCCAGCGCCGGCCAAGTGAGGGGAAGAGGAGCCGGTGGTGCGGCAGCAGGGGCGCTTGTCGCCAGGTGAGGCAATGCAGGGGGCACAGCAGGGCCAGCGAAGTCCTGCGCGGTGCAAGGGATTGTGGGGGTGCGCGGAGCGGTCCAGGCAGAGAGAGAGAGAGAGAGAGAGAGAGAGAGAGAGAGAGAGAGAGAGAGAGAGAGAGAGAGAGAGAGAGAGATCGTGGTTCCGCAGAGAGGAGACATTCCTAGACAGCCGTGTGGGCGGCCGCCAGTCTCGCTTTAGAGCGGGGATGCGGAGGGGAAAGGCGGCCAGGTGGCGCTGGGGACTGGAGAGTTAGGACCAGAGGAGCCAACTCCTAGCTGCCGAGGATCCCTTCGGTCCTCCCAATAAATGAGGGGTCCGCGCGCGCGCCCCCCTCCCCAAGTTGATGAGCATTGATATTCAAATACTGTAGTATGTGTGTTTGGATCAGCTATTCAGGGTGGGGCTTATCTGCCCCCCCCCAACGCTTTCATTCAAGTTGGCACACCCCTGGTTAGGACACCCCTGGCTAGGAAGGAGGACGCGGTGTGGCAGTTTCAGGACTTGATCCCGGAAGACAGAGGGATATTCCGTTCCTCTGCGGGAGAGGTGGCACGTTGGGGAGGAGAGAATGGCCACTTATGGGAGAGGGACAAGTGCTTGGCATCTTTCTCTTGCTGGTGTTGGGGAGCAGGGGTCAGACTGGGGCGAGTGTGCTGAGTTGGTGCCTCAGCACTTCTGCTCAGCAGCATCCACGCACTGCCAAAGATTTCTTCCTCTTCCCCACAAGTCTCCCCTCCTTCCCTCCCGCCCACCAACCCTCTTATATCGAGGGAAGAAAGCTGTAAACGGATCGAGCTGTTTGCCCCTTGTTTCACATGTGTAGGAGGCGGTATTGAAAGATGCGCCATCTGTAGTGCTCTAATAGGAGATGGAAAATCTTTTTTTTAAAAAAAACAAAAACAAAACCACATACAGATTTTGGGTAATCAGCACCGTTATTCTATCCATGTTAAACTTATTGTTATGGTATGGAGGCAAGTGATACTGAAAATGGAATTTAAATACTAGTTTGGATTTGCGGTTCTGTCAGTAGGTGCTAGAGAGTGGGAATGAATCATTTAAAGCAGTTGAAAGGAAGAATAATAAAGTGATGCCCTAGTTCAAAGAAATGAACAGCCTAGCACTAATTATCTGGGAAGAGGCTAAGCTTGCAGCGTCGTCTTCTGAAACATGAAGAAATGTTTTGCAAATACCATCTCAAGAGCATTATTGGCTCCCAGTACGTTTCCGAGCACAATTCAAAGTGTTGGTGTTGACCTTTAAAGCCCTAAACGGCCTCGGTCCGGTATACCTGAAGGAGCGTCTCCACCCCCATCGTTCTGCCCGGACACTGAGGTCCAGCACCGAGGGCCTTCTGGCGGTTCCCTCATTGCGAGAAGCCAAGTTGCAGGGAACCAGGCAGAGGGCCTTCTCGGTAGTGGCACCCACCCTGTGGAATGCCCTCCCACTAGAGGTCAAAGAGAACAATTACCAGACCTTTAGAAGGCATCTCAAGGCAGCCCTGTTTAGGGAAGCTTTTAATGTTTGATGGATTTCTGTATTTTAGAATTTCTGTTTTTTTGGAAGCCGCCCAGAGTGGCTGGGGGAACCCGGCCAGATGGGCGGGGTATAAATAATAAATTATTATTATTATTATTATTATTATTATTCTGGATAATTATTTAATGGTAACAGCTGTTGCATACTTATGACTTGACAGAACATTTGTGTTTGCATGGATAAAGCATTTCCAAAAATTCTGTGTTCCTCGTGAATTGAGGGTGTGTGTGTGTGTGTCAACCTGCAATCTAAACAGGGGGTGGTAGAAAGGTAGAAAGCCACACGGTTTTCTTTTGGAAAACAGAATTCATTTTAAGTCGAAAGATTCAAGTTGAATTTTTTTACAGGCGAAAAATGTTTAGGACATTTATATAACCTTCTCCATCTCATCTGAAAGTAGCTTCCTCCTGAAGCAATATTTTATTTAATGGTGGAGAGTTTGTGAAAACACCAACCTTTGGTTTAGCTGGTGGGCCAGTATTTTAGTTGGCTAATGGTGGGGCGATGTGAGTGCAGTAGCTTCCCACTCAGATATGAGGAGGACGGTGCTGTGGTGTGACATCCCTTTCCACACACATTGATACAAGTGTAAGAGGAGTTTTCAGCGCCTTTTGCCTGTAAAGGCCAAATAAGGTGGGGTAAGACCATCACGGAAGTCAATGAAGGGAAAAAGAAAAATATCAATTAATAACCTGTTCCAGTGCTGAATAATCCAGGGGTAGATTTAGTAATATGCAACTGGAAATCTCAGCTGAAAACATTTATGTATTTTACTATTAAAATATTTTAAAACTGCCCGCTATCTTTTCAGACCCTGGGTGGTATCCAATAGGCATTGTTACCTGACACTTCACAACCACCAAGTACCCAAAACTCCATTAACAGCGCGACACTGTGTATGTTTACTCAGAAATAAGTTCCACTGTGTGCGGTGAAACTTACTTCCTGATAGGTTTATACAGTATCGGATTGCAGCCTAAGTCATCCATGCATTTTCTAACTTTCTTATTCAATATGGGATGAAGAGCAAAGACCCTCCAGTGAGTTGCCATTTGACAAACTGCACCTATATCCCATCCCATCCGTACTCCTGAAATGTGTCTCCTGGCATCTCAGTGCTATGAAGCACTGCCTTCCTCTTTTTGCTGCAGAATTAGATTCTAATGAAAGTAGCACTGTGAAGGCTGCCTGGCATCTGCAGACACAGGGAAGGAGGAGCAATGGCAGAAGCAGAACTGGGAGAACAGAAGTCACTGGGTAGGAGCCAATGGAGTTGAACAAGGTAGAAAAAGCCTGAATGAGCAGAGTGGAGGGGGTAGGTAAGCACACACACACGCACACACACACGCACACACACACAAACATATAAAAGCTAGACTTTGTTAAAGCATAAAGTCAATCATATCTAAATACAAAATCATATCTAAATACAAAACCGCATCATGGGGCAGTTCCAATTCTCAGTGGCTTATATTGACTGGTGCCTTTTTATAACCTATTTTAGAAGTGCATGCAATAGTTACATTATGATATTGGCACTAGAATAGCTGCCAAGTTTTCCCTTTTCTCGCGAGGAAGCCTATTCAGCATAAGGGAAAATCCCTTAAAATAAGGGATAACTTGGCAGCTATGGGACTAGTGTATCATAAAGTGTATGTGTAGGTTAAAATATACTTCTACCATCCCTTCTTATGTGGGAGAGAGAACATACCTGCAAACATACATCATTTTATTTAAAACCATGCTCAAGGGGGCTTACAAGATAAAAACAAAACAATTTTCAAACACAACAAAAGTAGTAACAATAAATAAAACATCAAAAAAGCACAGAGCCAAACTGAAAACTTTCCACATAAATCATAATAAAGATACAAAATAAACACATAAATTTAATATCAATAGCAGCAATAAAATCCTCTAAACAATACCGCCAACCTGAATCTGTTCAGCAGCCTCAGCATTTGTAGCTGGAGTCAGTCATAGTCCCACCCTCCCATGCCAGTACTCACAGCCAAGATGGAGAACAAGAGCAGAAACACAATTTGATTCCATATAAACTGTTAAAAACATGGAATAAAAAAAAATTTAAGACCAGATATTTGGTAGCATCTGTATTAAAGTATTCTAATATGGGAAACTCATTATAATTTGTTGCTATGGTACACCTATCTAACACCAGATAGACTCAATAAAATCTAATCCAACATACAGTTTGAACGCTGAAAGTTTTCTGGCACCAGTGCACACTAACCTCATATGTGACAGAAGTTTAAGAAGGTATATGATTTTTTGAGTCAAATAATATGTTCCGTGAAATAAATGGTGTGGATTGCACTGCGACTTTGTTTAAATACATTTTCCCACTGTCTGGGTGATAATGAAAGTTCTAATTCTTTATTCCAATCATCTCTTACTGTCTGCGTATTGAACTTTTGTATTGTTAATATATATCTATAAAAAGTAATTGCTGGCTTTTTATTTTTGAACGAGTTGTCCAATTGCTCCAATATCTCAGGTATGTCGGAAGCTGAAAGGGCTGATGGAGCAAACACACTTGGTTAGGAGATGTTGTAATTGAAGATATTGCCATTGGACTGCATCTGATAGATGATATTTTTGTCCTAAAATAGCAAAAAAAAAAGTATAAAATTCATCTTCCCCATCTATCAGTTCGTCCAATGTCAAAATACCTGCTTTCATCCAATTTTTCCATATCACCATTTCTTTTTTGCAATTCTTAGTGTGGGGTTTCCTCACAGAGTAAGTTTAGCATGTGAAAATGGATCAAATTTGTTTTTATTAGCCAATATATTCCATATAATTCTAAATGATTATTTTTTTCCAGAGTCACCTGAGATTTCAAAATTTTCAATCCTAGTACTGTATTGTCCAACGAACCAAAGGTACATATATTGTAGGGTTGCCCACATCAGAAAATTAGGGCCAACAGTGGGATTCCAATATTTAGTACTTGACTGTATGCAAGCTAAGTGATATAATTCCAAATTTGGGATTCCAAAACCACCTTCTTTAATTTGTAGCTGCATTCTCTGCAAGGATATTCTTGGTGTTGCTGAGCCCCAAAGGCATTTCCTAAACAATGAGTTTATCTTTTGAAAATATGATTCAGATATAAAAACTGAAAGTCCTCTCAGGATATAAATGAATCTGGGAATAATATTCATTTCGAGAGCATTCACTCTTCCCCAAAGGGAATTTGTTTTTGTAAATAATGAATTATTTCCCCTCCCCCTTCTTGTTTTGTAATTATATTAATCATTCTCTTAAAAGAATAATAAAAACAAAAAAAATGCCTATGTATGAAAATATAAAAGTGTTTTATATCAAGGAGAGTGCTTTAAAAAAGGTCCATTCTTTCTCCCTATAAACAATCTGACAGTAAAATTTTTGTGCCATACTAAATCTGAACTGGCACAGTTACTTGACTTATTCATTCCAGAAGGTATTAAACTTTCATGGGTGAAGTTTCAAAGCTCTATAGCTCATATTTTAATGTTTTACATGGATTCATAATTTAGTCGTATATATCTGTAATATGGTGTTAATATTTAAAGCACACAGAGTTCTGGGTATAGTGGTGAAGACATTAGAGCAGGCACCCCCAAACTGCGGCCCTCCAGATGTTTTGGCCTACAACTCCCATGATCCCTAGCTAAGAGGACCAGTGGTCAGGGATGGTGGGAATTGTAGTCCAAAACATCTGGAGGGCCGAAGTTTGGGGATGCCTGCATTAGAGTGTACATCTATCTTACACAGTTATGATGAAGTTATTTCTTGCTAGCAAAATCGCCTTTTGCGAAACACTTTAGCAATATATTCTAGAAATGCCAGATACATAAAAAGTTCTGATTCATTTTGCTTTGGAGCTTATTGTTAAGCCAGTCATATCAGAGTGGAGTTGAACAATCCCAGGCAAGGTTTTGTTGAAATGTAAATTGTTTTATACATGAGAATGCAATTTGCTTCTAAGGAAACCTACATTTCTGGAATGCCCATTTGTTTTTCCTTCTGTTCCCCCCCTCCCATTTTAACACTACTGACCGAGAGTGAGTGTTGTTGTATTTGAGTCCAGCTTCCTGTGGTGGTGGCCTGATGCAGCTATTCTTATGATCTTAGTAGAAGCTCAAAGTATGGTTTATTATTGGTGTCACCAGTTGTGTTTGAAGGACCAGAATGCTTTTTTTTTTAAATAAACCCTGGTCACAAAACATGACCATCAACACATCAATGCTGCACACATCAGATCACAGAGTAGCAAAAGTAGGCAATAACAACAACATTGTGTTCTCCAGTAAGAAAATTTGCCTGAAAAACAAAAAAGCTGCAATTGACTCAGGAAGTAATTTACCGTAGAAATCTTATTCACATGTAAGGATGCTGTCTTCACATTTAAGGATGCATAACGTTTACCTGGGATGAAGTGATGATTACCTCTGACATGTACAAGATTGCACTATAATTCACTTTCATCCTACCATTGTGGTCTCTGATGCCCCAGAAAGATAAGAACGTACGTGAGAGAGTGAAAGAGATAATGAGAACTTTCCCAGGATCTCAGCCAGGCAAAAACTTTCCTTTACTAGATATTCAACTGAAGTTAAGCTAGATGCTAGAAGGTATGTGAGTTATCTGGGTAACTTTTGTTCTGATCCATGACGTATCCCGCCCCCTCCTCCCCCCACCCCGGGTTTTCCCTGTGATTCCCCCCAACCGTGTCCTGACCTATTCCGTCCCCTCCTCCCCCCAACCCCCACCCAGGCAAGTCAGTACCTCCATTCAGCCTAGTCTATAAAGGCTTCGGCCTAGTATGTAAATGGCAGCTGAGGTGCTGTTGAGAGGGAAGGTTTTATAAGTGCAGTACCAGTGTAGCCACCGCTAGAAGGTGCTGGTTTGCAACCTGGTTCTTTTCCCAGAATGCATTTTCATCTGAGTGGTGTGTTTTGAAACATGGTTTTTTGGGGTTTTTTACCAGGCACAGGTGTGACACCTGTCTTTGAAAACGGTACAGGGTTACTCTCATATTCGCATGCGGCATTGTGTCAAAATTTGAACGCAATCGGTCAAGCAGTTTTGGTAAAACGTGGATACTAATGGACATGGCCAGTTTACATTTTTATATATATAGATATACACAACATGGCTGGATAGGTAATTATTGTTCATTTTTCAGGACTAGTCTTCTGACAAATTGAGACCTTTTTCTTCTCTCTTTTTGCAAACATTTATCCATGACCCTATATTACAGCACCCTTTGCATACATCTGTGTTTGGGGAAAACACAAAGCTCTAATAATTCATAATTTGAGAGGAGCAACACAATGCAATATAGTGTTTTCTTCAGGAGCAATAATCTTTTTCTACACAATTCCTGTGCTAAGCAGCTCCCTGTATTGTAGTGTCTCATTTCATTCATTCATCTCATACCCACACAGATGCATGCACTTGACCTGATTCATTACACATGCGCTAAAAACAAAGGCAAATTGGCGTCAGCTTGTGCGTGGTTATTTGGTTTGAATGAGCTCATACAAGTTAAGTGAAGCTTCTTTGCTTGGAAGTATTGTCATAATGCTTAGTATACATGTAGCAAATATTGTGTGAATTAGCCTCAAGGGCAGCAGAATGAGGTGAGGGAGAGAATTGTATCAAATCTGGAGGTAGCGGGTGCCAAATACAATTTTTTAATTATCTCAAATGTTAAAAAAGAACCACATGAGAAGGCTGGGTTACAATATCTAATGTATAGCCTACCACTTTAGGAATCCATCACTTCATTCTGCTAACTTGTGTAGATCCCGCTTCAGCATAGCTGCCAAGTTATCCCTTTTTTAAAGGGATTTTCCCTTATGCTGAATAGGCTTCCTCGCGAGAAAAGGGAAAACCTGGCAGCTATGTGCTTCAGTTTTGTCTTAATATAAGCAATAGCAATGGACAGTAGTCTACAGGAAATCCACGGTGCTTCTGCAGTTGGTTATGAAAAGGTAAAGAGCTGCTTTCAAAGGACACATGTAAATCATCTTTCAAACACCCAGTCTTTTGGATCATGGCCAAAGCTAACACTATCCACTTCAAAGAAGGTCTCTACCTTTTCTACAGTAGACTTAATGCAAATTCTCAAGATTAGAAGTTTTTCCTGTAAATTAGGATACCTCTGGTGCCATCACTGCAGCAATTCAACAACTAATTACCGTATTTTTCGCACCATAGGACGCACAGAGTTTTTAGAGGAAGAAAACAAGAAAAAATATTTTGCTTTCTTGAATTGTCCTGGGCACAGCAGCCAACTCCTAGAGGCCTAGGTGCCTTTGCCCCCCCCCCCCATTAAATATTCGAGGAAGCTTATTTTGCAAAGGGGGAAAGCTCAATTTTTAGGATCAGCTCAAAGTTGTGCAGCTTTTTTTTGCAAATGGGAAAAGCCCCATTTGGAGGGGGGGTCAGCTCAGTGTTGTGCTCCATTTTTAAGGATCAGCTCAAAGTTGCTGAGTTTCCTTGCAAAGGGGGAAAATCCTGTTTTTATGGGGTTCAACTCACAGTTCTGCAGCTTCTCTAGCTTCTCTGCATTTCTACAGTTTCCAGACAGATAATCTAATCAGCCAGTCACATGTCTCCCTCTGCAGACAACAATTGAGGCCTAGGCAAGGGGCCTGGAGGGGCCAGGAAGAGAGCTACCGTAGCTCCCTTATCTCCCTCTCCGATCTCTTGCAATCAGCTGCTGAGCGGGTTCCTTTCTCTTTCCCTCTTGTTAGCCTTTAGCTCTTTCTTAAAAAAAAGAAGAAGCATGCTCTGCCTTTAGCCCCTGGGCAATTCGGCTCCAGGGACCACACATTCACTCCATAAGACACACAGACATTCCCTCTTACTTTTTAGGAGGAAAAAAGTGTGTCTTATGGAACGAAAAATAGGTTAGTTCCTTTTAGTTTTCAGGTATTCATTCCCTTTCGTGTGTTACCTCTGAGTATCTGGGTCTCTAATCTGGGTTTCTAAAAATGAAGCAGCACTGAACAGTTTGTAAAAAGTATTAGAAGGAAAATGGAAGGCGAAGTACAATTGTTCCAAGACACCATTAGTATATCAGAGGCGGTTCTCTCACTTCCATGTGAGTTACTGCCTGTTTTTTCTGCTGAGTTCAAGTTATATATCTTTCAATACCTTGGTGGGCGTCATAGTTGAAAATTTCTTGATTTTTCCTACCCATGGTGCACAGTACAGCTATAAAAGAAAGAATTTGAATGGCCATAAGATAAGAATAGCTGTAGTCATTGCCTCTGTTTTATCATACTGTGCTTCCAGCTTGTACAAGGTCTCCAGTACCTCTTGAAGGAGACTGTGAAACTGGGCCAGTGCTATCTGGGGAACCATAAATCTTGCAATATATTAAAAAGTGAATGAAGAAGCCCTTAGAGATTGATCAGCATGAAATGCAATGCTAAATGGATGTTAATGGGCTATCCTTAACTCTTATTATATTGAGCAACAATCTGCAGTGCAACAATTTAGTCTTTATGGTGCCACAAGACTCTTATTTGCTCAGCCTAAATGTGCATTGTGTACCTTTGTGCATATGGCTCTGAACTTTGCTACCTGCTGAGAAAACCTTTCTTTTGCAGTGGAGAGGAACCATAGAAGTGGAGCATATGCTGTACATGCAGCAGGGTCCTGTTTGCACATCACCCCCAATTTCTGAGCAGTGGGTTCCAGGTGCTTTACGCAGGGTTCATGGCTCATGCTTCTTTTTGGAAATGAGGCTGTGGTGTATTGATGACTTATGGTTTATGCCTTGTGTGCCTCCTTCTGGCAACTCCTGCCACTAAGCTGGTGCTAAACGTATTGTTCTGCTCTCCTTTGGACCACGTCAGTGAGGCCAAGAGGGGGTCTTGTCATCTGGGCAGCACAGGATCTCCATACATGCTGCTCAGACTTGTGCCCCAGGGAGGTCACTTTGGTGCTGCTAACACAGTGGTTTGACTTTACCACTGGAGAGGTGCACTCCATTGTCTCTCGAGGCAGATGGATGCCAATGACAGCAACAACACACATATATAACCTGAGTCTATAGTGTAGTTCACAGCATTGGCACCCCAAGAGGGACTTGTTTCTCCCATAGCCACAGCCTTGGATTCAAACAGACCTCAACCATTGCTCTCAAACGTCTCTCTGACTCTCCTGCTTGTTGCTTTGCTTCTCCCAGCCACATATCTCCCAACTCTAAAACCTTTCTTCCAACTCTGCCTTTGTCTTCAAAAACTAACCATGAGTTGAGGGGGGGGGAGTGCTGTCTGGCACAGAGCCCCTCCTCACCTTCACCCCAGGTGATTTCCTCATCAGGAAACTGTCCTGGCTTATGTTTTAACATTAGCTGAATCCAGGGGTTCAGTGTGTGGCACCCAGAAACTCATGGCATGAGGGAGAGTGGCACTCACAAACTGAGTCCCAAGTTCAGTCCCTCTCCTCTCCAATTAAAAGGATTAGGTAACAAAAAGACAGGAGAGACTCAAATGAACTTACAGTCATTATGTTATTTGTTTAAATATTCATAGACCACACATTCATCTGAAACATTGCAAGGACAACCTAAAAATGCAATACGGCAGTAAATATAATAAAAATGTCAAACACACCAGTAAAAGCTGGATCAAAACAAAAGAAAGCAAAACCCTCAGGTTTGAAAGGCCAGTCTGAATAATGCAGTTTTTAAAAGACGTCTGAAAGAGAGCGGGGAATCGGATGACTCTTGCCAAACTTCTGTTGGCAAGGAGCTCCACAGAGCAAGGTTTGTGAGTCCCTGGGAAAGGCCAGCCAAACTTCAGGAGCATGTGGGACTGCTGAGAATGCCCCATTGGAAGACCTCAGCAATACAGGTGAAGCATAAGAAGTCAGGTGGTCCTTAGACAATACTAGGCTGAGCTAGATGAACATGTAGCATAAGGCAACTTCTTCTGAACTGACTTCCCCTCTGAAGCCTTGCAGTGCATGATAAAACATCACTGACTCAAAGCACATATGTTATTGAAGAGTCCTGCTGAAGTTCTGAGGTTCTAAACAATAACCCAAGGAAACCCACATTCTAGCAAAATGCTCTCCACCAGATGTCCAGCTCTAGAATTAATGCACCCTGTTTTTCTTACACACATGCTCATTTATAAAGCATGAACCTGCAGCCCAGCTTTCTGTAGGAAAGAGGTCTTTTTTAACAGCAGCTGTGGATAGAAAAGATGCTACCAAATCTTCTTCTGCTCTATTGATCAAAGAGAAAGTCACATGCTATCAAAGGCAGACACCAAGTGATCCTGTGCAGTGGCTTCTGACTGTGCCCACTTGTTAAATGTCCAGACTCTCTGAAAGGGAAACTCCTATGTGAGCAATGTTAAGGAATTGCTCATGTGGAAGAAAGCCCTTTCAAACGGGATGGCAACCTGAAAACGCAGGTGTTTTGTCGGACAGATTTTAGTTCAAGTGCAGTGAAATCTCTGAGAGTTTTTCCCCCTAACACCCCCTTCCCCATGGAATGGCAGTCTTCATTCCCGAATTGGGGGTGGGGTGGGGGCTGTGAAGGCAAGTGTGCATAGCTATTAGCATCGTGAAAGAAAGCTACATAAGCAAAAGGTAAATGTAGCATGATTTGTCCCAGTTGGGAATAAAATATTGGAATATTATACTGTATGTTTGAATGTGTAAATATTGAAGAAGTTGGTTATGTGCAATCTGGAGAGGAGATGATTAAGAGGTGATATGATGGCCATTTTCAAATACAGTCATACCTTGGAAGTTGAACGGAATCTGTTCCGGAAGCCCGTTCGACTTCCAAAATGTTCGGAAACCAAAGCGCGGCTTCTGATTGGCTACAGTAAGCCGCGGAAGTCCAGTCCGATGTTTGGGTTCCAAAGAACGTTCGCAAACCGGAACACTCACGTCTGGGTTTGCAGCATTCGGGGGCCAAAATGTCCGAGTACCAAGGCGTTCAGGATCCAAGGTACAACTGTATTGAAGAACTGTCACATAGACGTTGGAACACATTTGCTTTCTGCTGCCCCAGTGGGTTGAGCTCTAACTCAACACTCTTACCCAACTTTTGAACTCAGCACACTTGCCCCCCAAAATACTTTTTTTGTGATACACACGTAGCCACCTTATGATACACAGCAATATTTTGTTGCAGGTGATATTGTAACAATATAATTGTGAAGTGTCTAAAGAATCTAGGGCGGATGCAGTGCATATAAATAGACAGACCTTGTCCATTGGGCTTGCATTCTAATTAGGCAAAACTAAAACTATAAGTATAACTAAGAGACTGAAAACTGGAGGAGGAACAGATGAACAGAAATAATTAGGCATAAGCTAACTGACATAAAGATTTTATTTATTTATTAAGGAATGATAAGGAACATTTAAAGAAATGTTAAAAGACTAATTAAGTGAGAAAATTAGCTGGTAAAAGCATTCCATAGATGAGAGGAAGGAAGGAAGAAGCATGAAGTGGTGGGAAGGATACAGCATTTACAAAGTAAAAAAAAAAAAAAGTCCGAACTAGAGAACGAGAATGAATACATGATTTTTTTTAAAAAAAAGGTAGGTAATGGAATGCAAAACACAAACAAAAAGCTTAAGGTGAGCATAAGGAAAAAGCAACTAAAAGAGCATAACCATTATCCAATCAGGATAAAATAAGAGAATGAGCCAAATTGTGGGCAGAATAAACAGAAAGAAAAGAGCAAATGTTAGCAATATTTGACAAGTGAACTCAGTGAAACTTAGGAAATGATGAAATCTGAGAAGAAGAAAATATAATAAAATAGACCATGTTCTCTTGGTGAAAGAAAGAAAGAAAGAAAGAAAGAAAGAAAGAAAGAAAGAAAGAAAGAAAGAAAGGAGGTAGACATTAGAAATACAGCCAAAACTAGAAATGAACAGACAATGGGGGGAAATGCAAACAAGGAGCAAGTGTGAGCAGGGGTGAGTGGGGGATACAGCTAGATTCAAAGCATGCCGTGCAAACGTGAATAAAAGACAGGAAAGTTTAAAAGAATCAAGAAGAGCAAGAAAATATTGAAGGGACAAACGTGAATCTTGTTGACGTGGATGTTTTTGTTTTTCAAGAATGGATTCTTCCTTTTTCCATATAATATGCAACTAGGAAAATAAGTTAGGTCTCCAAAGTCTTTCATAAGGTTTAATGACAGCTTCGTCTTACTGTTTTATTGCACTCATGGTTTGGTGTGATTAAAAAACATATACACTTCTTGTATCTGTGAGGATGAAGGGCAGCCTAAAAGCATTCTTATTAAATGAATAAATAAAATAAAAATGCTGTAAACCATTGCACTATGTGACCTAAAAATTATCGCAATAAACAGTAGAAAATATAGGAAAATGCCTTATGCTGAGGAGGAGTATTCGTCTATTCTAGCTCATTATTGCGTACACTGACTGGCAGCAATTGCCCAGGGTTTCATGAAGGAGTCTTTTACGAGTCCTACCTGAAGATGCTGGGGATTGAACTGGGGACCTTCAGCATGCAAGGCAGATGCCCTGTCTTTGAGCTATGGGCCAGTGTGGTGTAGTGGTTAAGAGTGGTAGACTCGTAATCTGGGGAACCGGGTTCGCGTCTCCGCTCCTCCACATGCAGCTGCTGGGTGACCTTGGGCTAGTCACACTTCTCTGAAGTCTCTCAGCCCCACTCACCTCACAGAGTGTTTGTTGTGGGGGAGGAAGGGAAAGGAGATTGTTAGCCGCTTTGAGACTCCTTCGGGTAGTGATAAAGCGGGATATCAAATCCAAACTCTTCTTCTTCTTCTTCTTCTTCTTCTTCTTCTTCTTCTTCTTCTTCTTCTTCTTCTTCTTCTTCTTCTTCTTCTTCTTCTTCCTACCATGCACCTTGACTTGCAAAGGGAGTCGTCATCTGTTGCTCTGCCTCAGTCAGCAAAATATATTGGTCAGACGTGATAGTACCAAAACATAGGCAGGCATTTATGCACTATAAGGTTCTACTGAACCAAATGAGTCTTCAAGAGATGCTGAAATCTTATCACCATGCCAGTGGTAAATTGTGGGAGAGGACATTCCACATACCCCTGCAGAATAGGCCATTTGGTTGCTGAATTTCAGATTTCCTTATACTGTGGGACAACCAGAATTCAGTGTATCAGCCGCTGAGCTTAGCACATGGACAGATTCATGCTGGAGGAATGCTCCTTCAACAATATAGGTGTCCAGTTGTTTAGGGCTTTGTAAGTCATTACTGGTGTACCTTAAGTATACTTGAATGACATTGCATGTACTAAAATCAGAAGGTTCAAGACACCACCCAACCACATCCAAAATATGGTACAATTCAAGAACCCAGTTAAATGGGTTGATTCTATGGTATGAAGTTGATTTATGACGATGACATGCACTATGGTAAGTCTCTGTCAGTACCTATCTACTAAGAAGTCAATCCCTAAGAAGTCTGTATAAGATTACAGATGCAGCCTATTTTTTCCTGTTAGGATTTTGTATGTAGTCTTTGATACCTAATATTCTGTAAACTCATTTTAAAATGTTTCTACTTTCCCCCTATCTTTTATATTTAACTTATAACTAAAATAAGAGAGAGAGAATAGTGGATGAGTCTAACATGGTGTACTTTTTCAAGGCACATTCCAATAACCCTTGTAGCACACTATGGTCTGTGAGACTTTCTCTATTGTGCAATCTTTGTAAGCTTCCCTGGGGCATCTCAATGGCCATGTGAGATATTTAGTGCTGGCTCACATTATCCTTTTTTTGTGTGGTCCAGCATGATACTTGGAATCATAGAATCATAGAGTTGGAAGGGACTACAAGGGTCAGCTAGTCCAACCCCCTGCAATGCAGGAATCTTTTGCCCAACATGGGCAACCCTCGAACCCATGACCCTGAGATTACTATGGATGAGATGGTGAAAGAAGCAATGATTAAATGGGCAATCGATTTTGGGCACAATATTGAATTTGATGATTGGACAAAATTATGGAATGATAATTTAAAATTTACGGCATGTACAGTTTTAAAAGAAAATGTTATGAAGATGGTATATCGTTGGTATTTGACACCCGTAAGGTTAGCAAAAATGTATAGAATGAAAAATAAGGCATGCTGGAAATGTAAAACATCAGATGGTGAATTCTACCACATGTGGTGGACGTGTGATAAGATAAAAATATTTTGGGAATCAATCTATAATGAATTAAAAAAAATATTTAGATATACTTTCTCTAAAAAACCAGAAGCCTTTCTATTGGGGCTGATGGGTAAAGAGATTTTAAAATCAGATCACAGACTGTTTATGTACGCCACAGTGGCGGCAAGAGTCCTGATAGCCCAAAAGTGGAAATCACATGAAATACCTTCCATATCGGAGTGGCAAACGAAATTACTAGAATATATGGAAATGGCCAAACTGACCTGCAGAATACGTGATCAGGATGATGTGAGGTTTCAAAAAGAGTGGAGTAAATATGTTGAATATGTAAAAGAAAATTATAAAGGTATGAAAACATTAGCGGGGTTGAGATAAATCCTAGATCTTTGATGTTGTGGGAAGTTTAGAAAATACGGGAGTGGATGAAGATTAGTTTACCTGCTTGGGGTGGTGGTGGAGGGAAGTCAGAGCTTGGCAAAGCTATATGTTGTATAGATGTTAATTATATTCTGTATAAAGTTGGAAAGTACAAAAAAGAAAACAATAAAAATTTATTGTGAAAAAAGGAAAGAATCTCATGCTCTACCAACTGGGCTATTCCACTTCTTCTAGTATCTTTTTGTTTTAACTTCTATTTCTATGTGTGTTTCCAAAAAACTGAAAATACACTTTTGTTGGCATCCTCTTTTATGCTTGTAAGTTAAACGGATGTATCTTGTAATTGCTACTGTTGGTATTATTATTATTTATATATAACATGCTATATTTAAATCAGAACATTTTGCCCAGCATTGCAACTGTTAGGTAGACCATATGTTAATAAGAACATTTCGTTGTAAGTAAACAGTTTATTGCATTTGAAGAAAACAACCAGTCAGGCTCAAAAAGACTTTCACCAACAGCACAGGCTTGTATGATGTGTAGAAATTATTATCACCACTCAATTACATTTATTTATTGTATTTTTTTAAATAACTGAAACAATGGGCACATTCACACATAAAGCTAAGCCAAGTTGTGTGGTTTGCTTAACCCACAATGTGCACAATAACACAGCTCAAATGCTCTCATTTTGCTCTTTCTTTTGTCTAGCAAGGAGCAGCAAACCATGAGCCTTGACTTAGTGTGATGCCCAAACCATTGCACTTTGTTTTTAATTAATCACTGCCCATCTCAAAACCACACGTCATTAAAAATATAGTAGTGCTAACAGCATTTATACCAATGGAGACTGCAAAACTCTTCCATCCTTCTAAAAAAAAGTCAGAGTTTCTGTGGTCTGAGAGAAGATAGAAGAACCACACAGGAAATTCAGAAAGACTGTAATTGCATGATGGTGTTGTATGGATGCCCTGCAAAAAAAAGTGAGTGAACAAACCACAGCAATTTCTCAGTAAGCTTCTATTGTGGAAGCACCGTTTCAGCCTTGAAAGTAATCTGTATCAAGAAAACTATATTATACTAATGGATGGTTTTGATTTCTGAATACGCACAAGCCACACGTGAAAAGAGAGCCAACTGAAATTTTCAGTAGTGTTTATCAGTGTTCCTGATTTTAAAGTTCTGCTTTTATTTTTCTAAGATGAAAGATAAATTGGTAAGAATTACTATTTAAACACAAGCATTTTTAAATAGGCAGTGAAGTCAGAGGAACTGCAGGTGTGTGGTGCAGAAAGCAGAAAAATAGTTTCATGGAGGTGGTTTTGAGGAGGCTGGGTAGCAATAAAGGTCTAGGAATTGTATACTGTGAAGTGTAGCAGTATTTATTTACCTGTCATTCAAAACCCTCATCCTTCTTCTATACTTAGAAACATGCCCATGTAGCCCACTGGTGGTTCTGCCCACATCTTTCTTTTAATAAAGGATGACTACATAAGGTGTTTGAACTTTTAAATCTTCTCATTCCTGAGATAATCTTCAAGACACATCTCTAATTGCCAATGCAGATTATATAAGCCTGGTACAGGAGCCTTGCAGTACTGTTTAGGGCTCATGAGATGGTGGGAGCAGGGAGATTTTAGGATGGGGTAGGTAAGAGAATATATATTTTTCTTCTTTCCCACTAGCCTTGAAACCTTTGCCAACCAAGCAGGTGCTTATGAAGTGATGCTAACTGGTGGGATAGATATGTTGGTTTGCATTTCTTAGTACAGAAAGCATTGATCTGATGTGTAGAGATCTTTCCTATTCTAATTAATTCAAGAGGGTTATGGAAGCTTCTCTTTGTGAAAGAAACAAGCAGAAGGTTAATGGTGTTTGGGTTATTCCTTCTGAGAAGCTGAGTACAGCTGGCTTTAACTGGTTCTCTTATCTCTTTCTGTCAAGGTCATGCTGTCTATAAAAGTAGGGCCGGAAGGAGCCTGTGTTTCAGTTTCTCTTTCTATCTCTTTTCCTTCTGGTGTGGTGTTCTGTACATAGTATGCTTGGTGTTAAGGTTTGGACTTATTATAAGTTATTGTAAGTTTAAGTTAAGTCTGCTGCAACTGGATTTCTTTTGGACTGTGCCAATCCTGAATGTATTGGATTTGTGGCCATTTGCCTTCAGTAGCAGTAAAGCTCTGCTGGATGAAATATAATTGCCTCTGTTCAATTTTTTTGTTTGTTACTCTGCTAACTATATGTTGGAATCTGCTCTGGATTAACATTGAGTAGAATTTCAATGACAAGATAAGCACCAGGGCAAGAGTTCTTGATAAAGTAGAGGCTAGGTTCTCTACTTCTGCTTCATTGACTATGCAAAAGCCTTTGACTGTGTCGACCACAGCAAACTATGGCAAGTTCTTAAAGAAATGGGAGTGCCTGATCACCTCATCTGTCTCCTGAGAAATCTCTGTGTGGGACAAGAAGCTACAGTTAGAACTGGATATGGAACAACTGATTGGTTCAAAATTGGGAAAGGAGTACGGCAAGGTTGTATATTGTCTCCCTGCTTATTTAACTTATATGCAGAATTCATCATGTGAAAGGCCGGACTAGATGAATCCCAAGCCGGAATTAAAATTGCCGGAAGAAATATCAACAACCTCAGATATGCAGATGACACAACCTTGATGGCAGAAAGTGAGGAGGAATTAAAGAACCTTTTAATGAGGGTGAAAGAGAAGAGCACAAAATATAGTCTGAAGCTCAACATAAAAAAACCAAGATCATGGCCACTGGTCCCATCACCTCCTGGCAAATAACAGGGGAAGAAATGGAGGTAAAAACTTCTTGGGGTCCTTGATCACTGCAGATGGTGACAGCAGTCACGAAATTAAAAGACGCCTGCTTCTTGGGAGAAAAGCAATGACAAACCTAGACAGCATCTTAAAAAGCAGAGACATCACCTTGCCGACAAAGGTCCATATAGTTAAAGCTATGGTTTTCCCAGTAGTGATGTATGGAAGTGAGAGCTGGACCATAAAGAAGGCTGATCGCCGAAGAATTGATGCTTTTGAATTATGGTGCTGGAGGAGACTCTTGAGAGTCCCATGGACTGCAAGAAGATCAAACCTATTCATTCTGAAGGAAATCAGCCCTGAGTGCTCACTGGAAGGACAGATCGTGAAGCTGAGGCTCCAATACTTTGGCCACCTCATGAGAAGAGAAGAATCCTTGGAAAAGACCTTGATGCTGGGAAAGATGGAGGGCACTAGGAGAAGGGGACGACAGAGGACGAGATGGTTGGACAGTGTTCTCGAAGCTACGAACATGAGTTTGACCAAACTGTGGGAGGCAGTGGAAAACAGGAGTGCCTGGCGTGCTATGGTCCATGGGGTCACGAAGAGTCGGACACAACTAAACGACTAA
Source organism: Zootoca vivipara (assembly GCF_965207765.1). Classification (NCBI taxonomy): domain Eukaryota; kingdom Metazoa; phylum Chordata; class Lepidosauria; order Squamata; family Lacertidae; genus Zootoca; species Zootoca vivipara. The sequence goes on along the minus strand of NC_142593.1, from coordinate 20,714,154 downwards.
ACAACAACAGGTGATGAAATGTGAAAGTTTAAGCTACCTAGGTCTCCACAAGGTCACTGGCCAATTTAATTTGAGGAAGATGAACTGTCTAGGAGTATATTCACATTACCGCACACTATGTTTTCAGTGCACTTGCATATGACGATAGCCACAATTCATATTGATCCTCCCATTTCTTGACCAGCACTGCTGTTGGATGTGATATTTTTCCTCCAATGAACTTCAATCCAACTAGAAAACTGGATGTGAAGTTAGAGGTAATGTGAACATATCTTAAAAGCCGCTGTGCATGTCCACATGAGCACCCATGCACAGATGACAGCTTCATGAGTAGAAGTTCCAACAGGGTGGCAGGATCGGGAAACCCAAAGCGTAAAACCTGGCAATAATTCTTGGCAAAGGGATATTGTTTAAATATTTGATTTTCCAGGAGGAATAATAAGCATTAGGGAACATTCAGAATTGTGGAAGGAACAGTGGTTTGTAGCAGGTAGCCACTCAGTTCTGCCATTTAGCATTTTAGTTTCTGGTTTGATTAATTATTTACTCGTTTGTTTTATCTCTATGCCACTTCATATTCATGTGAATCCTCAAAGGGTTTACATCCAATCAGAAGCAACAGCAATAAACATACTGGAACATCATTGTTACAGCACAAAATAAATAGATAAATAAATCACAATTACAATGCCTGGGCCAATTAAAGCTGACCAAACAAGTCATATAATATTAATAAAGTGATGCAATGGGAATTTATGCCTGTAAACATGACATGGTGAGAATTTTATTGAACATGCACATGGCACAGAGACTAAAATTTAATATGCAAGGAAATCCATTTTGATCATGAAACACAAGCAGAAAGGGGTACCAGGAAATCACATGCATTAAATAAAGGCCATGGTAACCATCTGTTCAAAATAATTGAATTGCTACTGAATATAAACTAAAAAGGAAGGAAAGAAATTGAGTATAATAGACAACATTTCCAGTTAAACAAATACCTGTTTCAGAAATACAAACGGAATCGTCTCCAGATTTAATCCTTTTGTCTTTTATGTCTAAAGAGTATAAATCATTTTTGTGCATAATTTTATTAAATTTTCTGTTTTACAATTGAGAATATTCATTTAAACAACCTTAAAACGTCAATGACTTTCCTTCTTCTCTTTCCACGGTTCATTTTGCATATATTTACATAAACCTGCATATTTTACATAAACTAAACCATTCAGTAATCCATTATTGCATCCATCAAAACTTGTTTACACTGCCGAATTTATCTTAATGCTGCCAACGTAAAGAGTATAAATCATTTTTCTTCCTCAAAGATTTTGCTTAAGACTAAGAACAAAAGCTGTGAAGAAGATACACTTCTTGACAGAAAGCCACCTGATGTAATCCCAGACTATTTGTATTAAAGTGGATTTTAGTGGAATCTTTAAAACGTTACAAAGCAAAATAAAGATATTTACTTAAAAAATAATGCTAATAATTTTGGAAGGCTATGTGAGTTTATATGATTACAGTACTGTATACTGTTGGAAGGCTATGTGAGTTTACTCACCTAACCTTTCTATGCTTCTTACAGTATAGTTATTAAGATTCTAACATACAAATTAGGGAGAATGTGATGAACCCTAAAACCTACAAAACATGATTGATGTGGCTCCACAATGAGATATGCACAATCCTTACCAAATGGCTAATTCTGGTCACTAACAGGCATAGTTCTATGCAAACTTACCCAAGATTGATTTTCCACATAATTAAATGGAGCTGACTTCTGCGTAGACACGCATAGGATTTTGCTGCAAGTTGATTTGTCAAAAGCTGACCCATATAATATCACTAATTACCTTAAAGCTCAGCTCTTTGAGTCATAGTAAGATTCATAATCTCACTTTTCAAAGTAATATATGAATTGCACATTGGAATCAATAGATAAAGCATGCATGAGTTCTTGAAAATTATAATCTAGGTCATGGTACCCTGCCCTCACTTTAGCATATTTTGAAATGCTTGGGGTCAAAAGTCTGTGGCGGGTGGGGGTGGGGGGGTTAACTAGAGTGCTTTAATATTTGATTGAGTTAAATAAGAATGGGCACTGCTCCGCTTCAGCACTTTGCACTAATGTAGCTCTGGCATAAAGACGGACAGTTAAACAAGACATATTTATTGGCTGCTGGCTTTATTTGAAGCTTCTAAGGAATATATAGGAAAGAGAGCATTAGTATCTTGATATGTGAATCTGTGAAGAAGCTACTGATTACCCTTGCATGCTGATATGTGTGTGTGGGGGGGTGTTGATAAAAAAGAATAGCAGCAGGCATGCAGAGTTCTGCCCCCCATTGGGGGTGCCCCGCGCATGTGTGTGATACCCAACACAGCGAGCACATGACATTACATGGCATGAAGGACCCAATGAGGCCCATTGTGCCCTCCAAAAGCACCCCCCCCATGGAATGTCCTCCCCCTAGAGGCACAACTGGCTACGACACTTTTGTCATTTGGCACTGTGCGAAAACTCTTGTGTTCACCTCGACTTTTTAGAGCTAATTAGGAGTTTTGTCACTGCCGCAAGCTAGGAGCTTGGTTTGTGGCTCCTTGTGTGCTTTTAAGAACATGTGAAATTTTATCTGATTTTATAAATGGTACTAAATTCAGTTTTATTGCAGTACTGTTCTAGGGTTTTATGGTATTGCAACCTGCTCTGGAATCATGTGATGAAAGGTGAGCTAGAAATTGCCTTATGAGTGCAGTGGTTCTTCAGGTCACAAACACTTTGGGTTACAAACTCCGCTAACCCAGAGGTAGTACCTCAGGTTGAGAACTTTGTCCCGGGATGAGAACGGAAATCATGTGCTAGCAGCGCGGTGGCAGCAGGAGACCCCATTAGCGAGAGCATGCCTCAGGTTAAGAAAGGTTTCGGACCTCTGAAACCAATTAAGTTCGTAACCTGAAGTACCACTGTATACTGAATATTATTATTAGCAGTAAATATTACTATTATTAAGAATTAAATATTTTTTAAAAAATATAAATAAATAATTTATGGGACAAGTGTTTGAAACCTAAAAAGCAGCTATGTTCACACACACACACACACACACGCTGGCCCTGAGCTGTGGCTCAGTCTGTTAAATGGAGGTTCAGAGTCCCCCTGTTTTATGCGTGTTCTGTTTAGACAGGCGTATCCCTGTAATTGCCCCTACCCGGCCCCTCCTACCCCTGGCTTATCCCTGTGATTTCCCTCTCCCTGTCCTGACCCATGACGTATCACACCCCCCTTCTCCCCCCACCCCGGTTCATCCCTGTGAATGGTCCCACTGTGTCCCGACCTATCCCGTCCCCTCCTCCCCCAAACCCCCACCCAGGCGAATCATTACCTCCATTTGGCCTAGTCTGTAAAGGCTTCGGCGTAGTATGTAAACAGGAGCCTAGATGCTGTTGAGACGGATGGTTTTATAGGTGTAGTACCAGTGTAGCCACCGCTAGAGAGCGCTGGTTCGCAACCTAGTTCTTTTCCCAGCATGCACTTTCGTCTGAGTGGTGTGTTTTGAAACACAGGGTTTGGGGGTTTTTACCTGCCACAGGTGTGACATCTGTCTTAGCAAACTTTATGAGAACCTTCGGACATTCGCTTGGGACGTTGTGTCAAAATTTGAACGCAATCGGTCAAGCAGTTTTGTTGAACATTGGAGGCGAAGGAACATACCAAGTTTACATTTTTATAGATATAGATATGCAGAACATGCTAATTATCTCTTGTTTTATCTCCCCCGTTACTGAAAGTCTATACAACAATAGCTTTTCTAACATTTCTATGGCAATTCAAAGCAAAATTATTAACTTTGACCACCCCTCCCTCTCTTGCGCTATTCCTTTCCATGTGCAGATGCATCATATCGGCCATCCACACCTGCTTGCCCACTGAGGGCAATCAAACAATACAAGCCAGCAGCTGTTTTATGACCCAGATAAATCAGATGGAGACATGCCGCTGTTCTGTGTCAAAGTAACCTTTTTGGATGTCGTCTTCCAACTTTTTCCTCTATGGAGACTGTTTCCATATGGCAAGCTCACTTCACTCCCCCCCCCTAAATGTGGCCTTCTCCATATGTCCAGGTTGCAAAAGCTTTTTTCTTGGCACAACCTTGACTCCTTCACAGTAATTTGTTTCTTTTCAGAAAGTACAGTTCTCCTTCTCTCCCATCCGAGAGAAAATAACAATTGGGAGTTACTCTTCTCCTTGCTAATCATATCACTTGTCTAAGGGAAGCTACTGCTGTCACAAAAATCATATTTGCAACACGGAATGGGTTTCTCACGGCTGGTAATTATCCAGGTTAAGTCATTTATTTTTGACAACTTCTGTTACTTGAATTACTCAGTCTGAAAAACACAAAAAAATATGTTATCTCCAAATATGTTTTAATTAAAATCCTTTGCATAAGATTTTTCCTAAATAGAGAACTGTCAAGGGGGAAAAACTATACAGCCCATTATCATGTGTGAAAATCATGCCATAGTTTATTTTGTTATGTCTACATGGGATTAAGAAACCAGTACATGAAGTTCCTTCTAGGTGTTTGTATGCATCAAAATATAACAGCCTGCCGTTTTCACACATCTTCTTGTATACATTTTTTCCTACATGGAAGTTACTGCAGTGCAGTGTTGTATTAAACAGCCTTAATATTCATTCAATTCATGTTGGGGGAGAAAGTGTTTATACCTTAATAATTAATATTTTCTCTTTCCCAATGGTTTTACTGTTAGAACTAACGTCTGTTATGTGAATGATGCCTAACAAGACACTCCTTTGTATGTTTTCTCAGACATATGTCCCACTTATTCATTGTTAAGTCTGCTTAGGATTGCAACTAAAGCTGTGTTCAGATACACACTTAATGTGAGAGGAAGACCCATTTAACACAACGGTTCTGAGTTCCGTAGACTTCCATATTGTCCCGTAAGTGAAGTATATCTGAATCACCACTTTCTGAATCACCACTTTCTAAATGGCTATCTAGCCATTGCTCAGGCTTGGTTCTAATGGCACAGAATACTTTTTCTTTTTGTAATTGATTCAGGATAATAGTGTGTGAATCAGACTATCCAAAAACTTGTTTTTTTTATATAATAATATTTATTGAGTTTTCCAACAATACAAATCAATATCTTCAACAAAGAAAAAGCAAAAGAAAAAAAAAAACCACAACAATAAGAAAAAAAGAAAAAAAAGAAAAATACAAAAAAGAGAGGAAAAAAAGCACACTGAAAAAAAGATAAAAAATAAAAAACAGTTAAACATCTAATATGTAAACCACTGTAATAAACTTAGACTTCCCCATTCTGTCCTTCCCGAGTCTTGTTAATATCCCATTTTGGCAATTTTCCTGATACTTTACACTCATCCACATATCTCAATTAAATCCTTATGATATCCAATTACATACAATCCCTTCAATTATATTCCCCACACTTTAATTCTATAATAATTCCCTTCAGCCTCATGCTTTCCCTAAAAATCTCCTCAAATCTCTATTTTTAACAATTTCTAACAAAAAAGAACATTTATTATTTTACAAAAGATCACCCTTCTTCATCCGGGTGCCCTTCTCTGGATGACCCGACCAGCATCTTTTAACAGTCCAATTTTCAACCGTATTATCCGTCTCTTATTTATAATGTCCTCTGGCAATCAACCTATTCCGTCTCTCACCCACTCCAACCCCCTCTCTTCTTCCCAGCAACCCTTCTGTCGCCCCCATTGTTCATGTCCTTCTCCCGGACCTACCCTCCCCTCTCTCATTGAGGAGGTTCGAATCCGGGCCATCGCTTGCTTCTTTTTTCCTGGAGCCAACTCTCCTCCTCTCACTAGGAGAGACAGCTCCTGGATTTTTTTAGGCATTGGAGCTCCTTGGTAACAGTCTAGGTCCTGTGCAAACTCTCTCACCGCTTGCACTTCGATCTCAAACTCTTCCTCTTCTTGTTCTGTCAACTTTGTATCAGTATTCTTATCATCCTCTAATTTGTCCTCTTGTTCATCTTCCTTGTCAATGGAGAGAAGTCGTTGCTGTGTCTCAAGGCATGACTTTGTAATCCTTTTATATTCTTTTACTCCTTCAAAGATTTCGTAGATTTTTTCCCAGACTCTTTGTATCCCATTCTCTCCCATCTTGTGATGTTGTTTTGTCTAGGGATTTCCTTTGTCCTCTCCAATTTCAATATGGCGATCAGGCAGAAGTGTCGGAGACGTATCTTAAACTTCGCCAGCCGGGGCTCCAGATTCCTGCCCCCGGTTTCCAAAGGGGTCGTCAAGTAGCAAAATAAATCCAATTTAGCAGAAATCCAGTCTTATAACATACAATCGTCCCCCCCTTGGCTCTGCTAACCACAGGGGAGAGCTCCTGCTTGCTATTTTTAGGGAGATTCCAAGTCCCGTTCCAGCTTAGTAGCTGCAGGCTCGGTAATTGCATCTAGAGAGTCTCAGTGAAGGGGGGGAACGACCTCCGTCATCTTTAAATTCCTCCCCCAAGTCCAAATTATTTTCAATTTGAATGCAAAATCTTACTTGATAATCCAATTTTGATTCTGGAGGCATCTGGTGCGCAGTTGGTGTCGGCTCGGAGCTTTGCGCCGCAGAGTGAGCGTATTGTCCCGAGGCTCCGTCGCGCGCCGCCTGCTGACTTCGCCCCCTAAAAAAGAGGGGTTACTCGCAGCGGCCGCGACTTCAGGGAGCTCTGCCGGGTGCCATGTCCCTGGACAGCCCAGTCCAGGGGTTCTCTGGGGGGGCCACCTCGCTCAGATGACCTCCCCCCCCTGCAGCGCCCGGGGATCTCGGAGATCGAGAATCCCCCGCCGATCCCAATGGCTACCAGACCGGAAGTCCCAGACTATCCAAAAACTTGTATTAAGTTAGGTAAACTGATAAAATTATGCCTGTACAGTTGATAAATCTCAGAACACCTTTCCTGTGAACATGTCTGAGGATGTGGTGCAAACACAATGAAAGGATAGTCAAATTAATTATCAGTACACATATTGTAACAAAAATGGGAGCAAAATAATCCAGTGATAAAGATGAAAAACTTTGTACTAGACATGAGATAGATGTGACTGATGCCAATCTTTTTGTCCTCCTGTTTCGCCATGGCAATGGTTTTTGTAACATGCTTCCATAATCTGATTTTTTTAAAGAAAAAAAATTGATTATAGGACCGTGTGTTAGGACAAAGCTGTGCAGAATGAGAGGCAAAATGGTTATTTGAACAATCCAAACCATCCAGTTATATGCATATTCCATAGTATATCTGTCAGTGCAGGAAAGCCCTACGCAGCACTGGTTTTGCCTCCTTCTCTCATAGGATATGAGCAGTAGCATCATTTCAGGACAAGGGACTGTACTTTAGACCATGGGTAGGACATGGGTGGCGCTGTGGTCTAAACCACTGAGTTTGTTCCATTTCCGCTGTAATGAAGGACGTAAAATCATGAGATTGTAGCATAAATATTATGAATGCTGTGGAAGCTGCCTGAAGTTTGTTACTACCCTAAGAAATGAAATGGACTACACTAGTTTGATTACAGATCCGTTTCTCATTTGTTACACATTTACAGCATTTATCACTGCCACCACCCTGGAATTGGATCCAGTTTTGTTCCTCGCTTTCAGTCAAATGCAGATATACAGCTGGTACAGATATAGATACACCTATTCATATACAGAGAGACAGAGGGGCCTTGTACAGCCCTCATTATTTAATTAGGCTTTTAACCCCCAATTAAACATTTGACTGGCAGTGAAAGGGAAAGTAGAAGGCGGAGGGCCTTTTCGGCGGCAGTGCCCTCCCTGTGGAACGCCCCCGCCCCCTTCAGATGGCAAAGGAGATAAAGAACTACAAACTTTTAGAAGACATCTGAAGGCAGCCCTGTACTGGGAAGTTTTTAATGTTTGATGTGTCCATCTCCTTCTCCCTGCACCTGATTACATGTTTAATTAAGGATTTAAACCCTAATTAAACATCCAGTTGGCAGTGAGGAGGGGAGGGAGGGAGGGAGGAAAAGAGAGTGTCTGCCTATGTCATCTTCCCCCCTCCACCAACCCTATCTTTAACTAGTGTTTTAAATCCTGATTAAACATGTGGTTGCCTGAGCACCCTGCTTTTAGCAGCCCTGGACTGCTCTGGGTGGGCCCAACAAGAAGCAGACCTGGAGCTGCCTTGACCTGCTCTGGTAAAATCCCAGGTTGACCACATCATGGAATGCAAGAATACAATATGGTTGAAGAGATCCCAAACTCAGGTGTGTGAGTGAGGTTATATTTGGGGGGGGGGCTGGTAGCTTTGCCAATTTCCTGCACAATCCAAATCTCAGCTCCACCTGAATGGAGAAGTTTGTATACAGCAGATCTTGGACTGTGAGCTGAGCTGGGGCAAAGGAGGAGGAGGAGGAGGAGTTTGGATATGATATCCCGCTTTATCACTACTCTAAGGAGTCTCCAAAGCGGCTAACAATCTACTTTCCTTTCCTTCCCCCACAACAAACAGGTGAGGTGAGTGAGGCTGAGAGACTTCAGAGAAGTATTACTAGCCCAAGGTCACCCAGCAGCTGCATGTGGAGGAGTGGGGAAGCGAACCCCGGTTTGCCAGATTAGGAGTCCATTGCTCTTAAACACTACACCACACTGGCTCTCCAGTACTAAGCCAGTATAAATCCCCCATCCTGGCTCAGCTGGCATAAATCCCAGCCCTGACCCTAGAATAAGTTCTGCTGGCTTCCTACTGTTTAAATTGCTCTATTTGCCACATCTCTGGCTTCATCTGTAGGCGGTGTGTGCGCGTGTGTACGCGTGTGCGCACACGCTTATGCTCACTTTTGCTATATGTTACTCACGTTTACTATAGACCTGTTTTGTCCTTTGTCACAAAATCTACTAGGCTTTCTGCTGCTGATGTAGATTTAATAACCCACAGTAGGTATTTCTACTTGTGTAGTTCTACGGAACACAAACACACACACACACACCGGCTGGTGAAATATGATTCATTGGAGGATTGTGGAAGTGTGATTTAGAATACAGAGCTTACATCTATAGCCAGAGGCCCATATTCATAACTATCATAATTTGCATGTGTAGAGTTGACATTACCCTTCTGTTCAATGCTTGCTCTGTTATTGTATGACAATTGTGCATATGTCCTCTGTTCATTTTTATAAACGACCACATCTGTCTGACCTGTACCTTTGCTATTCCACCATGTGATTTTTTTTTAAATTAAATATTATTAATTAGGTACTATTGTTCTATATCTAGTTTTTTTCAATATGTTAAAGATTCTGCAGAAAAGTGGGGAGGGGGAGAGTAAAAGGAAGCAAGCCACCCAACAGGAACAGCTTTTCTTTTTCCTTGTGATTATAAATTCACAGCCATGTATATACATCTATATCAATATTGACCCATGTGAATTGCTAAGCAGCTGGCTCTCATTTTATATGCAGCACCACACACTCATGCACAATGATTGTCATATAGACTCCCTTGCCACAAGGAATTGAAAGGCCCAACTGGATCAGAATGTGCCACAGTGAGAGAGGGTCACAAAGTGAGGAAGGGATATAGATAATATGCCCCTTTTCTCACCCCCCCACTGCATTGCCTCAGTTTTTCAAACAGCAAGTGGCTGCTTTCCTCATTTGCAGTACAGTGGTACCTTGGGTTACGAACTTAATACGTTCCAGAAGTCCGTTCTTAACCTGAGGTGCGCATTCCCTACCTAGGCCTCCCACGGCCCCGGAAGCGGATTACGTTCGTATCCCGGGGCAAAGTTTGCAACCTGGATCACCTACTTCCAGGTTTGCGGAGTTCCTAACCTGAAGCGTTCGTAAGTAGGACGGTTTGTAACCCGAGGTACCACTGTGGTGGGCTTCTTGGCAATACATATGTGCATATGTAGAAATAAGTGCATTTGTCAGCATTTCCATGTGAATTTTTCCTAATGCATGCAAATTTACCTAATATACTACACATTTTTGCGAAACAATTGCAAAAACAATTTTGCAAAAAACAAAAATAACATTTTTGTATGTTTTCAGTAAAACATCATTTTATGCACACTTTACCCTAGTCTGTGCATTATTGTTATTATTATAAGTATTAACCTATTTCTTGGCTGGAGAACTGCATTGCAAAATTTGGAGAACTGCAAATTTTGAGGGATGATTGTCAGGGACTGGTGGGGCGCTTATGAGTGAGTTGTGGAGGCAGGGGGTTGGGGGCTGCTGACACAGGAGAGCAGACCAATGATTTATGGGGTTTGGTGTCCGCGTGAGGCAAGAGTCAGGAAGGGGGAAAGAAGACAGGTCAGAGCAGTCTGAGGCAGAGGGGCGAGTGCAGGACATGTCAGAAGCAGAGGAAGAGGCTGTCCTGGCAAGGGACTACCTATGCTGTATGGCAAACAAATACTGAAACAGCATTTCAAAAGCAGTTCACAATGTGGCACAGTGGCTGCAAGTAGGGTAGGAAGCTATTCAAGGCAGAAAAATAAACAAACTTTCCACCCGGCTAGGAAAAGCCTGGACACTCTTTAGAGCCTGGCAATAAATTTGCTATCATTAGGCTAATGCTGAAATAGCTGGCTTGGTGAAGTATTTGATTCTGCAGAAGTAAAGGGAAAAAATGAACTATGCCAATTTGGTTATATTTTCAGACATGTTTTAGAGATCACGCTGTCCTAATTGCAAGGAGATAGACAGGAAAAGTGGGAAGCGATTGTTTTGCTCAACAATTTTGTATGTTCTGCTTTCCAGCCATGGTTTCTTTTATGTGCAGACAATTCAGAGCATTTCCCCCTTATTGTTTGTGAGCCTACACAGATTAGAGTAGACTTTTAATTGTGGTGAGCTCCTTTGGGCATGGCTTATGATGGAAAAGTAGTGCACAATAAACCAGTGTTGATGATAGGTTCACTTGTCAGACCCAAAAGTAAAACAAGTCAACAAACAAAAATCCATTTGGGAGCTAAAAGACATAGATCCAAAATCTAGAAGTGCACTGATGTTCTTTCTTGGCAAAATGAAAGCAGAAAAAAACTCTAGCAAAGTTATATTTGCAGGGGTTTGCAAATGTTAGCAGAGTGTGTGATTTCAATCAGCAAAATGGCATGTGGGAAAGGTTAACTCCTCCCTCCTTCCCTCCTGCATTCATGTTCTTTATTCTCTGACATCCCTGTGGGGGAGACAGTATCTTGTCCTTTGCTTCAGTCAGCCAAATGTATTTGGTTGGGCCTGTTCCTCCACAGCTGCTATCAATGAAACAAATAAGCAGGAGATAATTTTCCTGGATCTCTCATGCCATTGAGCTGATGTGGTATAGCGGCCAGTGTGTTGGGCTAGGACCTACCGGTAGGAGATTGGGGTTCAAATCCCCCCACAGTCATGATTCTTATTTGGTGACCTTGGGCTACTAACCTACCTCAGAGCTTTGTTGTTGGGATCAAACAGAAGGGGGAGAACTATGCAGTGCTCTTTTTAAAAAAAGAAAAAAGGTGCCAGAACTCACCATGAAGTTATTACAGTAAGTGCCACACTTTTAACATCTGAAAAAAGCTGTCAGTATTGTGAACCCTTGAGTACGCCCAGAAAAAAAGCACTGAAACTATGCCACCTTAGAGGAAATGTGAGCTATGGATGTAATATTAAATGATAAAATAAATCATCCACTTTGTCCTGAGAAGAAATAGGGGAAATGGAATGTATAATAATTAAAGGCAGGGAAGGGGCTGGATCAAAAAGGGGAAAGGAACAGAATCAAATTCTGAAACAACAACTAGAAATAACTTGCCCAAAGCCAGATTTTCCAACTCGCCATGTATTCTTAGGTGGTGAGAGGCCATGCTGCCTTCCCCACAGGGACATTAAATAAATGGAGGGGGGGGGAGTTGCACGTGCACACACAAGGTTTCTGAGACTACAACATTCTCTGAATGTTCTATATGGAATTTTGACTACTGTGGAGTGCAGACTACCAATTTTGCATGGTCCTACAAAATTACATACCTAATCTCTTATGCATGTAGAAAAAGTTAGCCTTTATAGTATTGGATCCAGTACCTTCTCAGGACCATTTCATGCAAAGCATTTACCCATGTTCATTTCATCCTTTTACATCCTTTTATTTTGATTTGGGTAGCAATTCTCCGATTAGATAAAATAGAAATTGGATTTTGAAAATATACTCACACAAACCTGTTTAAGACTTGAATAATTTATCCAGTTCAAATTTAGGCAGGATTGGATTTGTGGTGGTGATTATTGTATTTGAAATGCAGTACTGTACAGGGTTGATCTGATTCTTTTTTTAAAGATACATAGTGCAATTTAGCTTTATTAAGCAAAACGTTTCCTTTCCTTCTGAATGTGCTGCAGCTGGTTTGTGAAACATACAGTAGAGCAAAGACAAATGCGACATTTTGGAACAGTGGAGCAACTCTGGAAACCCCTTTACTACATTTGATCCACATTTCCCTTCCGTTGTTGAACTCAAACAAAAGAGGTTCAGCAAATTTTCTGCAGAAACCAGCTATGCATGGTGCTCATTGGCTGGCTTCATACCAAGAAGAAAAACTTCTCTGGTTCCTCAAACTTTGGAGCAGTCTTGCACTTAAATTTTAAAAAAAGTGTATAAAATATTAATAATGAATGAGCACAGAAATGCATCATGTGGTGCTTTTAAAAATAAAAATGTATACAGCCTGACTGAAGGATGGAGAGAGGGAAATGATGGGCAGCCAAGTTGGCACTTTATTCAGCATTACGCATGCATGCATTGCTGGCACCATGTGGCTGTGTACTGTTTTTCAAATGGTTCACGCAGACCAGGGGTCAGCAGACTTTTTCAGCAGGGGCCAGTCCTCTGTCCCTCAGACCTTGTGGGGGGCCGGACTATATTTTGAAGAAAAAATAAATGAACGAATTCCTATGCCCCACAAATAACCCAGAGATACATTTTATGCCCAGAGAGTGGCAGGGGAAGCCCATCCAGATGGGCGGGGTACAAATAATAAATTATTATTAATTATTATTATTATTATTATTATTATTATAAAAGCACACATTCTACTCATGTAAAAACACCAGGCAGGCCCCGCAAATAACCCAGAGATGCATTTTAAATAAAAGGACACATTCTACTCATGTAAAAACACGCTGATTCCCAGACCATCTGTGGGCCGGATTGAGAAGGCAATTGGGCCAGATCCGGCCCCGGGGCCTTAGTTTGCCTACCCATGATGTAGACCTAGCATGTACCATAGTTCCCAAATCCATTCCCCTTTTAAATCTGGCACCACCTCCACTCCCTGTTCACCCTTCTCAGAGAACCTGAAATAGGTGAAAAATGAGACACTTATGGAAACATTTGAGGCAAGAATTTTGTCTGTCAAGCAATGCCCAGAAGGAGGAAGAGTTGCTGATGGGAATGGAAGAAAGTTCAGCCATAATAACAGGATTCTTCTCAACTGCAATTCTGACAGTTTCTTGAGCAGCCCCAGAATTATTGGCTCCTTCACCTTTAATGAAAGGACCGTTACTCAGATATCTTTTTTTTCTTTCTCGTTTTGTGCCTTGTGCCATAACTTCCTTTAAAATGTTCTGAGGATGCTGCTGGGTCAGGTCGACTTGACATTCATTGCATTTTCTATTATTTTAACTACCCTTCCTTCTCTATAATATATACTACAAATGTGTTAATTAGAAATGGATGCTCTTCATTCAGTGAAGATATGTTCAGGATAGATGCAATTCACACATCACTTTCCCTCACTTCTTACACATGTAGATAAGAAGTTTGTGTGAACACACAAATGGCAACTGGAAGGTCTTGCTAAAATATTTTTCAGAGTAACACATTTTGCATTAGGCAAATGGTGGATGCATCTGTTGTTGTTGTTTTTTTAAATTAATGTTCAAAGAGTTCAAACAGCACTTCTAGAACTGCAGTATAAATATTCCATATAAGAAAACACACCACCTAATTCTGTCGTCATTGGCTTGAAAAGTTGAATACTGAAAAGAGCGAAGAAATTTTCAAGACTGACAGCTGAAGATTGCATTTTCCAATGTGCCAAAGTCATTCCAGCAGTGAAATAACAACTCTCCTGTGGAATAGAAAGAGCTACAAATGAAACAGTTTTCTGTTCTGCAGGAGTGTTACAATGTCGCTACTATTGGATTTTATTTATTTGTTTACTTTTCACGATTCCTTAGTACAGTCCTGTAGTTAAATATCTCTGGGCAATGGAATTGGAATAATGAACAGAATTACTTTGTGTAGGTGTTACATTGCTGAGGTCGGAATATAGCCAAAATAAATTCCAAGCAAGTACTTGATCAAAACTGAAAATCAAAACCGTACAGTGAAAAATCATAACTTATTTTAATTTCCAAGAATTAAATTTCAAATTTTAAAGCAAGCTCAGTTTTCAGAGAAATAACATTTTATAGAATAGTTACAGGTAGGTAGCCATGTTGGTCTGACGCAGTCAAAAAATAATAATCCTTCCAGTAGTTGGTCTCTAAGGTGCTACTGGAAGGATTTTTTATTTTTATTTTATTTTATAGAATAGAATAGAATATATTCTACATATTTGAACATAACTTTATATTTTGTTTTATTCAGGGGTGCAACATCTGTTGTCTACAGATGCAGGCAGAAGGGAACACAAAAGCCATTTGCTGTCAAAATCTTGCAGAAAACTGTAAGTTTCACCCCCCCCCAATTCTCAAATTTTTCTTACAGAGGTTTTCTTCAGAGGATCCATTGCAAATGTGTTTAGGCTTTAATTGCACAGTCTGACCCATGAGGACTTTCCAGCTTCGTTTGATTTAAATTCATGATGTGCACACCAGCAGCCTTCAGAGGAAATTATTCCCGAGGACACGCTATGCATTTACTTATCTTTTTGTATATTACTATTCTATCTGCATATTGTAAAATGGTTAGTAGAAAATGTATACTTAGAAAACACCAAGTGCATGAATTCCTGATGAGAACAAAGCAGTAGGAAACCATGGAATGGACGTAAAAAACAAGAGGTTCTGCAAACTAACCCATATATCTTGTATGACTTCCTGATTTGAACTCAGCATTTTGTGGAAATCAGCATCTTCTGCAGAGGCATGAGGGTGGGGGAAGAAGAAAGAGATTATCACCCCAAGACTACATGCCAGAAAGAATACAACAGTTCTTGTTTTTGTGAAGGAAGCAACCTTACCTTTTGTTTCGTGCTGCAGTTGTACCTGAGCAATAGTTCTGACTCAGGGGGGTGACCAACCCTCAATGTAGCCCTCAGGAGAGGGATGGGCGGCAGGGGGGAGGAAAGAGAGGTTTAAAACAAGAGTAAAACTGTTTATGTGTGTTGCTAGAGAATTGCTAATTTCTACTGTAAGTAGGTTAATGGCAGGTGCTGCTTCAACTTTGCTAGCATGCCGTACTTTGAGAACTCTGCATTGTGCCATGTTCTCTGAGTGATGAACATTTCATGGTATTATAAAAATAGCATTAGGATTGAAAAATTCAAAAGAAGTACAGTCAGGAGATTCATTTAGGGTGGTTATTACATAAGCACCTGCAACTCTCTCAAAAGAGTTGCTATTATTTGAGCATCATATTTGAGGCCGAAATACATGTAAGTTATGGAGTTTCAAATTAGTAAGCAGAATGGTGGGGTGGGGGGAGAGAATTTGGGGCGGGGGGATCGGCCAAGCTAGATGCATTTCCTTTACAACAACAGTTTTATGATCTAGCCATATTGACTGTGAAAACCTCTCCAGGCTTCAGTGGGTAAGTAGAGGGGATGAGATTTGTATCAATGGAGATCCAAGTCACTTCTGCAAATGGAAAGAGCTCTTCGGTATGTGGAATAGCATGTCTGTACCAACTGTATCACTATAGGCCGCTTATTCCACCAAATAAGAGGATTGTTCTTTCTGTTCCTCTTATCTTACCAGGGGAGGTTCAAGCACTACTTACACACCATCTTTCATGGAGTTTAGAGTTACAGTGGTACCTCTACTTACAAATAACTCTACTTACGAATGTTTCTACTTACGAATGGAGCTCCGTCCGCCATCTTGGATGCGGTTTAGATAGGATTTTTTCTACTTACGAATTTTTAGATAGGGTTGCTTCTACTTACGAATTTTTTCTCCCAATGCATTCCTATAGGATTCGAATTACAAATTTTTCCGACTTACGAATGTGCGTTCGGAACACATTAAATTCGTAAGTAGAGGTACCACTGTATTTTCAACAGTAGCTCCTCCAGATATTAAAATGTTCTGACAATAAATTTAAGGAGTCCTACTTTAAGATTCCCAATGTCAAGGTGTTGACCTTGATGTTGAGAAAGATTGAGGGCACAAGGAGAAGGGGACGACAGAAGACGAGATGGTTGGACAGTGTTCTCGAAGCTACGAACATGAGTCTGACCAAACTGCGGGAGGCAGTGGAAGACAGGAGTGCCTGGAGTGCTCTGGTCCATGGGGTCACGAAGAGTCGGACAAGACTAAATGACTAAACAACAACTTTAATATTGTTTTATTGTGTTCTCGCCGAAGGGGCTTGAAATACTAGAGTTGCAAGCTGAAAATTTAGCACAGTGCAGATATTCCTATTTGAGACCTCATTTTCCTCATTTTCAGCCTCAGATGTAGCTGTTTGCTATGGAGTAAAATATTTTGACATCACTGTTGAAAGCGTAAACATAGTGCAATGGAGCTATGCGACCATGTTGCAACTATCTGTCTGTCTGGAGTTAATATGCATAGTTCTAGCCCCCTCATCTTTAAAAGTTGGGCAAATTGGTTAATATGCAAAAAAAAGCAGGAGCTGGGACCAAGCAACAGGAGCTCACCCCGTCACAGGGATTCGAACCGCCGACCTTCTGATCAGCAAGCCCTAGGCTCAGTGGTTTAACCACAGCGCCACCTGGGTCCCTATTACTTTATCCAGATTATTGATTTGCCCGCCCCCCGCAAGGTTTTATCCTAAACATATGGACTGTTAATGATGATGCATACTTTATCACTTATAAATTATATAACAAATAAGTATCAAATAAATGTGGCCTTCAATGTTGAGACACAGAAACACTGCAGTGCAAGATACCAGTGAGTATCCTCATAAACATTTACCAGAGTTGTTGTCATGACACGAAAAGCTCACTAAAGCCATGGTAAACGTAAAGATAAAGGGACCCCCAGTGGCGTAGGAAGATAGGGGCAGTAGGGGCAGGCTGCCCCGAGCAGCGGGCTCCAAGGGGCGCCATCGCGGGCTGCCCACCTCGTCCCCAAAACGTGCGCCCCGCCCCTGGAACGCATGTCACGCCCCTCCAGGAGGCGCATCCCACCCCACGCTAGCCCCCTCATCTTTAAAAGTTGGGCAAATTGGTTAATATGCAAAAAAAAGCAGGAGCTGGGACCAAGCAACAGGAGCTCACCCCGTCACAGGGATTCGAACCGCCGACCTTCTGATCAGCAAGCCCTAGGCTCAGTGGTTTAACCACAGCGCCACCTGGGTCCCTATTACTTTATCCAGATTATTGATTTGCCCGCCCCCCGCAAGGTTTTATCCTAAACATATGGACTGTTAATGATGATGCATACTTTATCACTTATAAATTATATAACAAATAAGTATCAAATAAATGTGGCCTTCAATGTTGAGACACAGAAACACTGCAGTGCAAGATACCAGTGAGTATCCTCATAAACATTTACCAGAGTTGTTGTCATGACACGAAAAGCTCACTAAAGCCATGGTAAACGTAAAGATAAAGGGACCCCCAGTGGCGTAGGAAGATAGGGGCAGTAGGGGCAGGCTGCCCCGAGCAGCGGGCTCCAAGGGGCGCCATCGCGGGCTGCCCACCTCGTCCCCAAAACGTGCGCCCCGCCCCTGGAACGCATGTCACGCCCCTCCAGGAGGCGCATCCCACCCCACGCCCCTCCGGGAGATGCGGCGTGCCCCCGGGAGGCGCGCCACGGCCCTGGAGCGTGTGCCCCGCCCCCAGAATGGGGGCCAGCCCCGCCCCCAGTGCCGGAACATGAAGCTCCGCCACTGGGGATCCCTGACCATTAGGTCCAGTCGTGGCCGACTCTGGGGTTGCGGCGTTCATCTCACGTTATTGGCCAAGGGAGCCGGCGTACAGCTTCCAGGTCATGTGGCCAGCATGACTAAGCCGCTTCTGGCGAACCAGAGCAGCGTACGGAAACACCGTTTACCTTCCCGCTGTAGCAGTACCTATTTATCTACTTGCACTTTGATATGCTTTCGAACTGCTAGGTTGGCAGGAGCTGGGACCAAGCAACGGGAGCTTACCCCATCACCGACCTTCTGATCGGCAAGCCCTAAGCCCTGTGGTTTTACGCACAGCGCCACCTGCATCCCAGTCATGGTAGTAGCTACTAAAACATTTTAAGGGTAAGCATAGGTAGCATGTTTCACAAACATTAATTCACACGTGTGTTCGGAGCAAAGTCTAGAGATTGGATACATTTTTAGCAAGACCTAGGGAAGACAGAGGTTTTTTCCCCAGCTAGAACTCGGCAGACCAGAATTCCGGCAACTGTGTTGTTATAACACAACAAGGGAGGCGTTCATGGTGAGTTCCGGCACCTTTTTTTCTAGAAAAATAGCACTGTATAAGGATATACTATTTTTTGTACCATGAGCTCCAATGTATCCATTGGGCCAAGGCTAAACTGGGCGTAAAGCTGTTATAGTAATCTGTAAACAAACATGTTATTTCAGGTGTTGCCTGCTGAAGAGCTCTGTGCAACCCTAAAGAAGTTGTATCAAGAAAAGGTATTGCTATATTTATATCTATTAGATAATAGGAAGAAAGTATTAGGTGGCTTCAGAAAAACTAGAACTGCAAAAATACAAGTTAGTTACAGGTAGGTAGCCGTGTTGGCCTGACGTAGTCGGGGGGGGGGGTTCCTTCCAGTAGCACCTTAGAAACCAACTAAGTTTGTCATAGGTATGAGCTTTCGTGTGCATGCACACTTCTTCAGATTCTTCTTCAGATTTTTCAGATATCTGAAGAAGTGTGCATGCACACGAAAGCTCATACCTATGACAAACGTAGTTGGTCTCTAAGGTGCTACTGGAAGGAATTATTATTATTTTTGCAAAAAATATACCCGCCCAGTTTAGTAATCCCATGCAGCAGAAGATCTGTTTGCAGAGGAAATTCTCTAAGTACAGTATTTTTCTGTTCTCTTCATGGATGTTGAGCTGCCTGCTCCATGGGAAGTGAGAGGCTAATTCACGCAGGAATTCGATGTCTGCACACACACCGAGTCGCACATTCGAAGCCTTGTGTTTAAAAGCAGCCTTAGGTCAACTCCATTCATGTAAATAAATTATCCCTAATCAGTCACTATCCTTGTTACTCTGACTATATAGCAGGGAGGAGCAGTAAGAAGAACATTGTCCCTTCAACCTGGACAGCGGCCTGTTTGTTGTAATGGTAAAGAGTGCATTTCGCCTAGTATTTATGCTACACATTCAGCTAAATGCGCAGCATTCATTCTGCATGGAAATAAATAACGTGTGCAGCAGCTGTTGCTTGGTAGATGGCATTTACTGCAACTATTGGTCATTAAGTCTATGTAACAATTTTGAACAAACATTAAGGACGGGATTCACCTAATGAACCCTGCCAGCAGAAGCTTTATGCAAGAGTTTCCACTTGTGCAATGCAACTTCCTCATTTCTCCCCCCCCAACATGCCCCCCCTGCCCTGAAATTGCATCTGAGGGGGTCAGGAGAACCCCCAGAACAGCATGCAAAGGGAGGGGGATGTTCCATCTGACAAGCAAATATGCTTGCAGATGGAACCTTGCCGTTGAATTCTGTCCTGAGACTTCAAAATGTTAAAGTAGGACAATAATAAATGCCAACTATTACTCTGTGGTATGAACATGTGTAGATATCATACTGGCAAATCAAGGATGGAAACTGGCAAATGGAATTTCTGAGCATTGAATGAACTGGAAACTGGAAACAAACAAAAACAAAAAAAACCTGCTGGGTGGGCAGAGTGCACTGAAGGACTGAGTAATTAATGTTTTATTTTTATAAAACTGAGTGGTGAGTTCTGCTGAAACATGCAACATTCATCTTAAGTGGAGAGGCAGTCAGAAAAACTACTGGAGCTTACAAAACAGTAAGATTTTTGTTCCTTTCTTCCATTCTTGTTTACCCTCCAGGCACTTATTCCTTACCCTCTTGTTTCAGCTAGCTTGCTGGGTCTTTTCAGAGCGCAGAGGAAACCTTTCCCTTCTCCCAAATGTGTAAACAACAAGTGATATAAAATTCTGTCTTTGAGCACATTTCTAAAATTAACTTTGTAGTGTTGTAAAAAGAGAATCCTCTGTGACATGCTGGCACTAGAGGGTCACTGCTGCCTCACACAGAAGTAGCTTGGGGGCACAGATATTCGCCAGCAGGGAGTGCTTACTAACCTAATAAAACAAAGGGAAGCCTTGCTTCATGTACCTTGCTTCTGTTTCTTGAACATATTCCCCCCCCAACTTAGTGTAAACTTATTTCTCGTTGTCTCCTCAGTATCTTGCGATATTCTCAAATCTGTCTAAAATAGCTGATCATCTTTGTTTCAGACTTCAGACCTCTTCATGCCCCTGATCACACCTACTGTTATTTTTTTAATGATTTATTTTCCTTATATAGGTTTCAGTGATGTTGACTTCGATGCCTGGAGCATTTTCTCCCCTCACTGGTATTAGCAAGATTCCTTCCACCACCCCCTGAGACTTCTTGCCTTCCACTTCACAGAATTATAGAGTTGGGGCACTGAGGGTCATCTAGCCCAAACCCCCTGCAATGTAGGAATCTCAACACGCGGTCTCCCATCCACTTTGAAACCATGCTGAACCCTGCTTAGCTTTGCAAATGTGCTAGCAACATACTGTCTTTTTATGTAGACATTAAACTCCAGAAAGGAAGGCATATTTTCTTATATTGGTTTTTGCAGTCACACTGATGTCATTGGAACTGTGCTCAGCAGGTAATTGGGCACAAGGCAGCTTTCAGAATAATAATGTGTTTCTAATATGCAGTATTGTGTAAATATATAGGATGTTTGAATAGTAATGCAAGATTTTAAAAAAAGTAGCCTTGCTGAATGAGAGAGGTGGTTGTAGAAGGTTGTGCCGTCTGCAGATAGAAAACTTTTTGATCCAGTGGAATTTCCTGTCAGCTGAAACATTGGGTGCTGATCAAATTTCCATCATAATTTTGTATGAAAAGTCACTGAAATCTTTGAATGTTCTTTAACATGCAAGTAAGTCCCAGTGACTTCACTAAGACTCATTTTCTAGGACATGTGTTTAGGATTGCACAGTAATAGTTAAAAATGTCTAAGATGAATACCAACAACTTATTATGCATTCCCCCCCCCTTTAACTAGGTAGACAAGAAGATTGTCCGAACAGAAATAGGCGTTCTACTTCGGCTTTCACATCCAAATATTGTAAGTTGGGTATTTTTTACAACAAAATTTTTTGTTTGCTTGTTTGCTTGTGATACAGATGTTTTATTGTGGAACCTTGAGGCAGAATGAAAAGCAGAGGTTTTAAGAAGTAATTAAAAACAATAATGAGTTCAAACAAACCCCAAGACCAAGTTAATGGGATAAATGAGACATTTATCCTTCACTGTAACTTCTTTGCTGTTGACCTTCAAAGTATATACTGTACATACTTTCTCTGAAATTGAAAAATTCCTTATTTTGTGCCTTTCTCAGATAAGACTGAAGGAGATATTTGAAACCCCCACAGAAATCAGCCTTGTCTTGGAGCTGGTCACAGGAGGAGAACTGTTTGACAGGTAGGCGATGTGTGACAAGTTATTCCATATCTCTTGCAGGAATGTTGTTCTAATGAAGAGTTACTACGGAATGGGGACCAGTTTTGCATAGAGTTAATGAGAAGGCAGGAAGCCCAAGGTGGTGGGGAGGGACTTCAGCTCACTGTCCTGCCCTGAAAACTGCTGTGATCTTGCTCTCCTCTGGCTCACAGGGCGGACTTCAAAGCACATGTCTTTCTCAAGGACTGCCCTGTTAGGGTGTAAAGAGGAACAGGCCTCAGGCCCCTTCTCCCACCAGATGTCAAAGAGAACAACAACTACCAGACTTTTAGAAGACACCTGAAGGCAGCCCTGTTTAGGGAAGCTTTTAATGTTTGATGGACTACTGTATTTTAATATTTTGTTGGAAGCTGCTGGGGAGAGTGGCTGGGGAAACCCAGCAAGATGGGCGGGGTATAAATATATTATTATTATTATCATCATCATCATCACCATCACATTAAACCGTTCTTAAACCATGGTTTATTTAAGCAAGTCAACGAACCTTGTTTAAACCAAAGGATGAACTGCAAATTATCAAAGTAATTCTGGTTTGTTTCACCCTTTCATCCCATCTGGCTTCTAACTCTCTTCTGCCCCTCCTGCTGACATCACTTAAGTGTTTGCAGCACCTAGTTGCTGGCATCGCCTCACCATGCCACCATTTCCCTTTCCACTGGTCGGCTGTGAGAGTGAGAGCTGTCATCAAACAACTGCTCCCTCTTTCCATTCTGCCAGGAAAGAAACACCCACACTACTTTGCAACTTGTTGTTTCTTAAAGTGCACTCCTTTCCTCTGCAACCATGCCTTTTATTTTTCTTTCCCCAACTGGCAATTGGTTTAAGTAAGCATTCCTTACATTGGACCCCTCTCTATGTTCTTCTCCTGCTAGGTGGGTACTGAAAGACTGATTTGACTAATGCACACTTAAGTAGTTTCATATGTTAATTGTAATGACTGTCAGGAACAAAACCTCATTTCAAGCTCATGCATAATGAGTTTTTCCTTCAAAACCTGCCCAAATTTAAAGGAGGCACATTCCCAGAAATCATTCCACCCACTAACCAGAATCACTCCAGTGCCCAACAGTGGAAACATTTGCAAAGCAAAAATTCATCAGTGTTTCCTTTAAGTTTTCAAATCCAGCTTGAGCTGCAGCTTTGAATAGAAGGGGAAAGAGTCCTGTTACCAGGCAAAGTTAGCAGCAATGTCAACTACAAGAAAAGTGCCAGTGAGAGGAACTGAGCACAAAGAGTGGATTCATTTTTCAGCCACTCTTGTTTGGTGTCTGTTTCTTGGTGGACAATTTGGGAAGGGTGACATTACAAGGGTCACTTAAACTATATAGTTAGGGAGGTGCTCATGTTTACACATAACCCTTGGCCATAGTTAAGGTCACTGAGCCAACAACAAATCATGGCTTTCAAAGTTAAACTATAGTTAAGGCACTCTGCTGGGTTCAGATGTAACACTAAACCATGTTTTATGTACCAATATTTATCAGGAGTGACTAGCCTTGCAGGGCAGAGGGCCTGGGGGCTGCATTCGCCATTGTCCAATCATAGAAATAATAGCACCATAGAGCTGAAAGGGACCACGAGGGTCATCTAGTCTGCAATGCATCAATCTTTTGCCCAAAGTAGGGCTCGAACCCACGACCCTGAGATTCAGAGTCTCATACTCTACCAGTGAGCTACCAGGGGCTGCATGCCAGCAGCGTGTGTTGCCAAAAAATGATTGCAGCCACCCCATGCTCCTGCATGCACAGATATACGCAGGCAGACATATACACAGCAGAACCATGTACATGCATCTACCATCCCCCACAGCCGCTGGACAGACTCAGCAGCATAGAAGCACTCACTCAGCAGTATTTATGCTCTGAATGCTCCAGTTTTACCCTGGGAAGCAAAAGCAAAGCCTCCTTTTAAGTATGCAAAACGACCCATTCTCTCTCTGGTTTGATGCCGTTGTTAGAAGGTCTTACAGAGGAAACAGGAAGGGATGCTTATTCCTGTTTCCTAAGCATCTCTGAGACCTGGGTTAAAATCCCAGCTCTGCCATGATGCTGAGTGACCTGGGGACAGTCTTTCTCTCTCAGCCTAACCTATCTCACAGAGTTGTTGTGGGTATAGAATAGGGTGTGAGAGGAACCATGTATGCTGTCTTGAGTTCCTTGGATAAAAGCTGAGATAAAAATGCCAAACATACATAACACACAGGCATATTCTTTCAAAGATGACATTTTATACCATGAATGTGGATCATAGCTTCAAAGTTTCATACCTCATAGGCTCAAATACCATGACAAAAAGTAAACAGCATGTATCATGAACATGCTGGTCACATCAGTATGTCAAACAGGTTTATCATTTATAGAAGGTCAACAGAGCAGAAGTGAGTAATGAACAGTGAGAGTTTCAGAAGGTGAATGTGGGCAAATTGCCAGTGAATGGATGTGATCAGATCTGCAGGTGAGGCAAAAGTATTCAGTCGTACCTCGGGTTACGAACACCTCGGTTTGCAAACAGTTCGGGTTACGAACTGCGCAAACCCGGAAGTGTTTTCGTCGTGCGTGCGCAGAAGCGGCGCGCGCACACACACACGGTCTGCGCATACGCAAAGCGCAAAAAATCGCGCTTTGCGCATGCGCAAAATGGCGCTGCCCATCGCGTTCGGTTTACGAACTGTTCGGGTTATGAACTGTGATCCGAAACGGATCGCGTTCGTAACCCGAGGTATTACTGTACAAGAAACAGATGGGCATTTTATAGGAAAAGGAAGTGGAGGATAAAATAACCAATCATCAAGATTTGCATCATTATAATGAGTTGTAAAAATCAGACCACTTTGAACACTTTCCCATTCTTGCGTTTTCCCTTCTGATGGCAGTGCTGCGTGATCCTAGAGGTAAGATAGACTCATAGTAATTAGTTACAGGTAGGTAGCTGTGTTGGTCTGCCGTAGTCGAAACAAAATAAAAAAATCCCTACCAGTAGCACCTTAGAGACCAACTAAGTTTGTCATTGGTATGAGCTTTCATGTGCATGCACGAAAGAAGTGTGCATGCACACAAAAAAGAAGTGTGCACGCACACGAAAGCTCATACCAATGACAAACTTGGTTGGTCTCTAAGGTGCTACTGGAAGGATTTCTTAAATTTTGTTTCATAGTAATTAGGTCCATTTTTCTGTGCTAAACATTATTTAACCAAGGAGGCCCTGTTTTTCTTATTTGCTTATATCTGTGAACTTTGAGAATTTCCTAATGCAGGTTCCTATGGGTGATTGTCTGCAGAGAGCACATTACATGGGTTCTTTCATATGGCTTTCATATCACCTGGGCCAGGGCGGTCCAGAGAGAGAGAGAGAGACTTTGCTTTCTTTCTTTTGCAATGCAGAGAAGTTTGAGCTTTGGGGTGTACCAATTGGCGGGGGAGAGAAGGGAACTTTGGTGCCAGAGAGGTTAGGTGGGTGAACTATGAACAATCATTTTCAAACATGAACTTCATAAAGTCCCAAACTCAAAATAACCTAGTAGATAATTCACTTGAGAGCTGCCTGCGAATGTCAACAACCAACCTCAAGGCGGACATCGGTCAACTGGTGAAGAATTGTCTAACTCAGACATCCCACTGGTTGTCTGCATTGTTAACAAAAGCACCTGTGTTGAGTTCCTGTCAGGGGGAAGATATCAAAACATTCCTAGAAACAAGAGATTCTGCAGATGTTCTATGAATGTCTGAAGAGCATATTCTCTTTCATTGTCCATTGTACAGTACGCTCCGTCAACATGTGCTGTCCCCTCTTTTGGGTGGTCTGGAACCCCAGTAAGGTGAAAGTGTGGGATTCTGCCTATCTGACGCTGACCAAAGGGTAACGGCCGAGTTTTTGGTAGCAGTCCTCCAAGGAGCAGGTTAACAGGGAAAACCCCAGATTCTACTATATATATATATACCGGTATATATATACACATACAATCAGTCTATGTAGCCAACTGCTGCCTTTTTTATATATATTTCAAGGCTCTTGTATGTGATTCTCTCTTTTATGGTTTTATTTGTAAAATGCCTAATAAAGGTTTGATAAGTAAGTAGTAGTAGAGTTCCTGTCAGGATAAAAGGCGGGGTAATAATAATAATAATAATAATAATAATAATAATAATAATAATTCAGAATATTCAAAACTAGTAGAGATTCTTCCAAAGTCTGTAAATAAACACAGCCTGCAAAGAAGAAGAGTGCACGATTTTGGACCACCCTGCCTTAAACACTCTCCTTCCGAATGGTCCTCGAATGGAGTTATCTTGGCTTAGTCTGCAGCTGACTCCCCCCCCCCCACACACAAAGAAATTAATAAAACTGGGGCAGGAAGGAGTTGTGAAGGGTGCAGAGAAATGACATGTTGTGTCTTAAGAGTGGAGCTATAAACTGGATTAAGAATAAAAATAAAAGGCTCTGTTTTCAAGGCCCGTACTGGCACAGTTGCTAATCAAGAATATTGAGCAGGAAAACATGAATAAGGAGCAAGGCAGAAAGGGCAACCAGTGAAGTCCAGAGACAAAGCCTGAGTGCAGACATTTCAGTCTGAAGGGCTGGGGTGGTGGCGGTGGCGGTGGTGGTTGCATGCCTAATAAGCAATGCCAATCTAGGGCTGACAGAGGTTCCCCATCCCCGCTGTAAACTGCTATGATGACGGTGAGGTATACAGAAAACATAACACTGTTTCCAGGTTTTTTTGGGTTATATAACTGCAACATAAGTTCATGTTCATCTGTGCTAAATGGCCGGATCCCGAGACAGCGTCTCGCTGTGTAGGCAGTGTCGGAAGCAGGAGAAAGCACCATTGCCAAGCACAATTCCTTTGTGACGGCTAGACAAGTCAGGATATGATATCTTACAAGGCTGGCTAGCTGACATTTGCTAAAAATTCTGAAGTAAGTGCAAAACTAGCACACTGGATTCATTTTCAAAGTCACATCACTTTGTAACTATCTAAAGATATCTTGGCAACAAGAAACTGGAAGTGCATCAATGCTGGTGGCAGGCACTGGGGAAAGCCATCCACACGCTGTCAGATTTCTTAGTGAAATAAAGAGATACCATTTTGTTTTAAATATTTTACAAACTTTTCAACAGTTTCATTCCGCAAAAGAGAAAAAACCCAAGATACCTGTAATTTTAAAAGCATTGCTTTGAGGGAAGTTTAATTTGTGCATCAGCCTCTGCTTTAGACAATCATCTAGCTATTATACGATGTTAGAAAAATGAAATAATGTAAGCTATTTAAAATAGGAGAGTAGAAGAAATATTTATTCAGTGAAGTGCCGAATGCTTCACATTATGCAGTAATATAGTTCAGTGAAGGCAATGGGCAACTGATATTTGGAATGATAATTCTTCCCAACGGGCAATAGTAGAGCCCAGTATTTTAGGATGGGCACTGCTGGTTCCTGAAAGCATTTCCAGTTTTGTTTCCAAATGGCAGCCAACCCTGTCGTAGCAAAAGACTGCCGTTTGAAATGTTTGTGTCATCAGCACTAAGAAAGACCAGGAGCTGAAGACAGTTTTGAAGTGGCACAAGATTCAAACTGGGCAATAATTGACTGGTCTGCTTAGCATAAAATTCAATTTTCGCTAATCAGCCTGAGAGAAGCACGAAATAAAGTGTATGCGTAAACATAATGCTAAATCAGCTTCTAGCACAGAAAAGTGCAGCAAATGCAACACAAATGATGGCATGCTGGAGAACTGTAGAAATTTGAGTTCTTGGTGAAGTCCAAAAACGCACCGTGAATTGCAAGAACTCGGGCCAGGAGGAAGATGAATTTCAAGTAAGCCTTCAAAAGGTTTTAGTTATGTAATGATAAGATGAATTCCAATGGGAATCAATTCCAGTATGATAGTGAGGGAAATGAAAATAAATTCCAGTGAAAAAATCCCAGGACAAGGCCCTGTTTTGCCAATTCTTCATCAGCAATGTTTTAATGGTCAGAGTGTACCAAGTATGTTTGCAAGTATGAATTGGCGAAACAGGGCCTTGTCCTGGGATTTTTTCCACTGGGATTTATTTTTATTTGCCTCACTATCATACTGGAATTGATTCCCATTTGAATTCATCTTATCATTACATAACTAAAACCTTTTGAAGGCTTACTTGAAATTCATCTTCCTCCTGGCCCGAGTTCTTGCAATTTACTGTTTATTTCTGGCATGCTGGAGAATGCAACTATTCAGCGAAACAGGTAGAGCTTGGACTTTGTTCCTCGCCAGTAGTTCTCGGAAAGGGTAGCAAACAGGGATGAAGGCAAGTTGAAGTTAAAAATCTCTGATCCTGCTTGGGAGTACACCTGTAGGGAGCAGGTTTCCATATGTGTGTCCTGCCCCCCCCCTTCACCTGCTGATTGAGAAGCAATACATACAGAAGAGAGCTCACTGATTCAGCTAATGGGGCTATATGCATATATCATGCGTCTTAGAAAATATGTGTTAACATTGACCAGCTGTTCATCTCCCTCCCCAAGAGCAACTAATCAGCATGATTGCCAATTTTCTGAATGGGCTGTACACATGCATCTCCAGCTGTTGCACACTCTGTTGAAACAGGATCAGTGTATTTTTTTATTGCAGTAAAAGTAGATTTTTAGTTTGTTACTTTCAGATGAAGATGTGTGTGGGGGAATCTTTTATAGCATGCTGAGGCACTACATTTCTTTATTATGAGCACACATGCTTAAGGGTCAAACCTGCCATTCAATATGGAAGGTGATTTCCAAGGATGCACTATAGCAGTCTTCACCCACCTTAGTCTGCCTTCCAGATGTTTTGGACCACAACTTCTAACTGTCATGGTCCGGTCAGCGGGCGGTTGAAGCCCTGGCTGAGGACGTCAGGACCAGAGGCAAGATGGTGGTGTAGGAACAGGTGCAGGGCTGAGGGTCCAGCAGCAGGCAGTCACAGGGTCAAGGAGCAAGGCAGAGGCGAAAACGAAGGTCCAAGGGTCGAGGATCAAGGCGTCAGCAAGGCGAGGGTCCAAGGAACAAGGCGTCGGTAAGGCAAGGGTCCATGGAGCAAGGCGTCAGCAAGGCAAGGGTCCAAGGAGCAAAAGGCCAGAGGCAACCAGGCAGGGATAGCGTCGCTGTGGCAAAGAGCTGAAGGGAAATGCTGAGCTTTTATCCCTCCCAGCTCTTGCCACCAGGTGCAGTGAGTTATCAAGTGGCCTCACCTGAGTGGCCACTCCTAGCTTCTCCAGCACAAGCTGAGGCAGGCCCCAGTCCTGCAAAGCACTACAGGCCCCAGAGCCTGACTCCTGCCCACACTCCTGACACTAGCAGCCTCAGCCAGGTTTTTAATTTACTTTATTTCAATACAGGGTATCTTAAACATGCACATAATTCTACCATTGAAATCAATGAGACTCAATGCTTTGTTTTTCCCTCTTATTGTGCACAACATCTTGAAAGGCCCATAAACATTCTACAAGAGGAAAGGCCATTTACAGTACAACCCTATGCATGTCTACTTAGAAGGAAGAGCCATTGAGTTCAATGGACCTTATTTGCAGGTAGGAATGGGGGGCAGGTGGGTAGAAAATCAATTCAGTTTGCGTTTAAAGGCAAGTTTACCCACTTCATGCTTTCCACAGTGCCATCTGGTGTCATAGTGTTATAACGCATATAAAATGGTTTTCATTTACTAATGTAGCTGAGTCCTAAGTGGTTTAGCAATCTAAAATGCTGCATTGAATCCAAATGTGAATTTTTGCCTTAGTGGAAACGTTTCCTTTCATGCATGTTGCGACATCATGCTTTCCCTTTTACCTACTGCAGGCCTCTGAGCCATATCCCATTATGTGATATTACACATTGTGTGTGTGTGTGTGTGTGTGTGTGTGTGTGTGTGTAGTGCAAATAGGTTTACAGCCTTACAGAGCAAACCTAAACGGGGGAGGGAGCAGCACAGAGGATTCATCACCACATCCCAAGCCCTGCTAGTTCATGCCAGGTAGTGCAGAAAGTTCAGAATGGGACCTGGAAACTCACAGTCAATCTGTGCAGTTGCTGCAAAAGTGGTTATGTGTGTTCTTGCTTCCATACGTGCACCAGGAGGTATCACATTATGTGTTTATTCTTTGTGTGGGTGTCCCACTAGTTCTCAGAACCAGTTTCCAGGGTGATTGGGGGACTTAAGTGGGCATGGCAGATTGGCAAAAATCAAATGCCCTCACTTGTGTAAGGCAAAGCCACCACTGGATGCGACCCACTGAGTTGTCTGCTTTTCCATGAAAATTTATTCTGAGAGTAGGCGGTTAAAAGGCAAAGTGATAATTATCAGGTCTTCAAATGAGCAGAAAGAAATAAGTTTTGGCTTTTTGGGGGGTTACATTGGGAGAACCCTTTCTGAACATACAGAGAAGTTATTTTTGCCTTCTCATTTCATTAAAACTGAGGGGGGGGGGTGAGTAATAGCACAAACTTCTTGCATTGTTGAGATATTTTTGGGCATCAATAAGTTAGATAATTTAGCACTTTGAAAAGCATGAGCTGACAATCGAAGGTGAGGACACTGATAAATGATCTAGACGTGTTCTTTTTTTATGTGGGGTGTGTGTGTTTTTATAGCCTCTGACAAGTTAGTGTATTTCTTCTTCTGTGTCCCATATGAGTCACTCACATGTGTCTCTGTTGTCTAATGAACTGCTGAAACAGCATTGCCAAACTATCCATTATTAGTAGTAAAACAATGTTCTGGGAAGTAACTAGAATCAATATCTTAAAAACCCCCAGTAAATATCAGAGAAAGCCCAGGCAATGATATTTTACCTCATACCCTTGACCTGCCAAGCACCATTTTTGGCTTCCTCTGATTCTCCCCATGGACTTAGGTGGCCAATATTTCTTAAATTTAAAGCTGGAAACCCTGTACAAAACAATGTTTCTGTGGTATTCCCCCCACCCCCCTGAGCTGAGCTAGATTAATCTTTTTCTCTCTCTTTTGGATCAATAGAGTAATAAAAGTGAGTCTGTGGGAAAGGTTGGCTGTCGAATGCCTCAGTGCCTCAAAATATACCAACTTTCTTGCTTTCTATTTCTAACTCAGAAGCACTTTGCAATTGATTGTTCAAGGTTATTTTGCTGTATTATTTTCATTGTACTGTGGTTATTACTATAGCATGGAGGCAATCTTCTTTTCTAAGGAGCTGTGCTGTGATCACATTTTAGTTCACGGAGCCTTCAGCCAGTGAACAGCCTGAAAACAAAATGCTGCTTCTGTACAGGAGACCACAGATTATTTCTGCAGTCTTCAAATCATTTATTCTGGAGTAGATCCATTGATTTAACTGCAACTGCCACAGAGTAAAAGGTATGAGGATTATTCCTCTACAACAGGGGTCAGCAACCTTTTTCAGCTGTGGGCTGCTCCACCGTTCCTCAGACCATGTGGTGGGCCGGATTATATTTTGAAAAAGAATAATGCCCCACAAATAACCCAGAGATGCATTTTAAATAAAAGGACACATTCTACTCATGTAAAAACACACTGATTCCTGGACCATCCGCAGGCCAGATTGAGAAGGCGATTAGGCCGCATCCGGCCCCCGGGCCTTAGGTTGCCTACCCCTGCTCTAAAATGATATTCTGTGCAATGGAGCTATGGCAATGGGAATGCTTGGTCCTATGCTGCAGCTTTTAGTAGTTGCAATGCAATCAAAAGCTCCTAAAAAGTTATGAATGCAAGTAGCATCCTGATGCTTTGTTAGCCTTAGGATGCAGTCACTTCACCTGCACTCTTAACTAGGGCTAGATGGTTTACTTCAGATTAAATCATAAAATCACTGTTACCACCTACATGCCAGGAGTATGGCCAATCTCTCAGCCATATGCATGCCCAGCCAACACAACCATGGGAATAGTTTCAGCTATATCCATAGAGCCTGGTTCAGGGTTTCCTTGTTTGGGAAGCCAACTGTGTGGTCTAGCTTTTCAGTAGTTATCAATAACAACACTGAGATTCCCATTCTGTAAAAATAAGGCAATAAGGAACAGTACTTAGACCTGAAAGTTGTATCACAGAATGAAACTAGTGTATATATACACAAAATAAAAGGCATATTATGGCCTTACCTATTCCTGACTTTTCCTGTACAGTATATCACTTTTATTTCATTATAGCTAGCCTTGGTTAGGCTTGCAAGCCATTACTTTAGTCCTTTACACACTGTCAGAAATAAATAGCATTTTACTCAGAAGGGCTTATTCCTGACTAAGAGTATGGAGTTTGTGCATCTGCCTTTTAATTCTGGAGTTCATAAGTATGAACATTTTTTATGGTAGCCTTTTAAGGATACTGCATTTATTAGCACAAATTTATTTCATTCCCATAGCACTTAAGCTGATGTCGTGAAAAACAATCTCTTTGTTATTAGCTGAGAATCAGAGTTGCTGTATACTTGGTAAATCTATTTTTAGCTATGAGCAAGTGGCTTTTTTATTCTGCAGGAGACTTCCTAGACTATAAGATGTGTCTGCTCTGATTACTGTGTGATTAATTTTTAATAGCACATTTACCTAGGTCTGTGCTTTCTGTTGAGTCTGAAGTGAAATTTTGTGCCAAGTGAAAATGTTCCTCTTCAGCCAGGCCTTGGACTGATTTGCAATCTTTGTCATTTTAAATGTGTTGGTAGGAGGGGTTGTGGGTGTGTGTCATTTTTGTTCTTGCTTTTACTATGTGTTTTGTATGTTTATGCTGTGTTTTGTTTTGTTTGTATGTTTATGCTAAGGGCAGTATACAAATTTATTATAAATAAATAAATCTTCTATTTCTTTATAGGATTGTGGAAAAGGGATATTACAGTGAACGAGATGCTGCGGGTGCCGTCAAGCAAATCCTGGAGGCAGTTGCTGTAAGCATTACTAGTCTCAGACTCAGCTTAGAATAATCTTTCACTTACCTGGAGCAATTTGTGCAATCAATATACATATAGGTGTGACAGCTCTTGCCTACAATTCTTGGGTTGGTTTTCTGCTTACCTGTCTAAATCAGCGGCATCTTTGAGACCTAAGTGATCTTGCGATAGCAGCATCTTTCCTGCTGCACACCTGAATGATTGTTATCACAGCTCACTTTCTGTGAAACCTATTTATTTTCACTCTTGGTCATTTATGTCAAGAATGAGGAGGCAGCTTTGATACTTTCTGCTGTGTGCCAATAGCTATCCGTTCATTCTGGTAAAGCATCTTTAGTATATAATTTTTATATTTAGGCAGTTTGGGGTGTATGTTTCTTACTGTATAGAGAGTTAACAAAATAACAGCAGATGTTCAAAGGCAGCATTGAGTTTTGTATTCAAATGGAGAATGGATCTTGGAAAGGTATAAACTGAGTCCTAAAATGTGGGGCCAGATAGCATTCTACACACCAACTTCCCTGGTTACCATTTGATGGACAATGTTTTAAAATCCACATGATTCATTTTGCCCATGATGAGTGGCTGGGCATGTGGTGAAGCAGTTAAAGATTGCTTCATCCCAAACTGAAAGCTTAGCCTGAGCC
The DNA here is from genome assembly GCF_965207765.1 of Zootoca vivipara. NCBI lineage: Eukaryota > Metazoa > Chordata > Lepidosauria > Squamata > Lacertidae > Zootoca > Zootoca vivipara. Next base: position 20,680,667 of record NC_142593.1, on the reverse strand, counting down.
ATTGCCAGTGTGGGCTTGAGAAGTAATTCTACAATCCAAGCAATCTGCAGGACAGGACCTTGCATTCATTGGGTTGTGATCCAATGCTCTCTGTGCATGAGTGGAACAGACTTCTGCTTGTGCAACAGGACATCACCTTCCTCTGTCCCTCTTGCAGCCCACTGTGCACCCTCAAAATCTGCTCCAGAGGGTTGGGTTAAGTTTGGAGCAGATCATTGCATTGCGGAAACTAAACCAGCACATTGGGGTTGCTTTGCTCACCTGACCTCTCTCCATTGCTTCTGGAGGGGGGCAGGCAACACAGCAATGACATAAGGGTAATGCAGACACAATGTGGAGCCCATCTGGCACTAATTCCAATGTGTTTGCACTGCGCTAACATCTCTGCTGCCTCCCCCTCCCCTTTCCTTCCCAGTATGCAGCAGCAGCAACACAGCTGGAAGGAGGTCAGGTGAGCAGCTTTTCCTTATTCTGTGACATTTATTCTAACAAAATACAAATTAACCCTTTGCTAACTTTTTCGTACATTGCTACAAACATGAAGTAAAGGAAGTCAGAAACCATCAAGAATCAGTTCAGTGGTCCTGTGTGAGTCATCATATTTAAACAGGTCCACTGCATTTCACTGCTGATCCAAACCATTGGCAAATGGGTTTTTTTTTTAGCAGCTATCATGTTGCCTAGTACTGTAATACTGTATCAGTATTCTATGTTGCCTTCTAAATGATTACCTGTTAGCTTAAAGTTGGGGCAATAACTAGGAAGGCTCTGCTTCATCCCCATACTGACTTCAGCTTGGAGTTGGAGGGATCTTTCAAACAGTGTTGGACTTCTCAGATACAGTATCTGTAAAGTAGATGGGTGTGTGTACAAATCTTAAACTCAATCAGAAAGTGGATGAAGGCTGCTGCCACCCAGCTGAATGAGCCACATAATCAAACACAGAGGAAAGATGCAGGAAACAACCAGATTTATTCTGTGCCTGTAAACTACAACTTTCGACAAAAGTGTGACATTTTAAAGTGCCCATGGAGGAGCTGCTGCTGCTGCTGCTGCAGTGGAGAGTACCTTCAGTTTAATCTTACCTAGGAAGTAGTCACATTGAGGCGTCTGCAGTAGAAAGCAGGATCTGAGTAAACACCAGTTCAGTGGTCAGAATTATAGGTGAGGCATGATGTTCTTGGGCAGAAGACAGGAGGCACGGTGCAGGGCTAAATCTGAAAAGAGCTTTAATTGTTTATCCAGCTCAGAGATTATTGGGGGCTACTGTGCTCTGAAATACTACTAAAGGGAGCCATAGCTCAGGCCACGCTCTCTTTAAATGGTCACCTCGCCATCAAAGCAACATCAGCCCAGGCCACACACTGTAGTGGCAAAAGCTATGAAGAGCTCCCCTTGGGATTGAAGATAGGGTGGGGGCTGTAGAGGATGCACCTGAGGATGCTAGAAGAAACACCTCAGGATTCATAAATAGAGGGTGAGATGTCCTTTATTGATACCTGAAGGAGCATCTCCACCCCCTTCATTCTGCCCAGACTTTGAGGTCCAGCGCCGAGGGCCTTCTGGCAGTTCCCTCACTGCGAGAAGCGAAGTTACAGGGGATGAGGCAGAGGGCCTTCTCGGTGGTGGCGCCCGCCCTGTGGAATGCCCTCCCATCAGATGTCAAAGGAATAAACAAATATCTGACTTTTAGAAGACATCTGAAGGCAGCCCTGTTTAGGGAAGTTTTTAATGAATGATGTTTTAACGTATTTTTAATCTTTTGTTGGAAGCCACCCAGAGTGGCTGGGGAAACCCAGCCAGATGGGTGGGGTATAAATTATTATTATTATTATTATTATTATTATTATTATTATTATTATTATTTCTCCTCTTTGGTGGAGGAATCAGCAAGGAGTGCTATCCAGTAAGAAGAAGAGTTTGCCATGAGTTCCTCCTGTGTGTCAACCCCCACCACCATGGCTTCTTCAAGCTTCTCCTCCTCATTTCTGGGGGTCATGACATGCTTCCCCATTCATTGTCACGTCAGCATAATCTCTGTGCATACATTGGCTGCATGCATGATGCTAAGGTGAATGAGAAATCCTTGCAAGTTAAAGAAACTATTTTAATCACCACAGTGGTTTGAAGCTCAGGAATATTCCACCACTACTCCCTTTGCCTTTATTGTGCAGTGAATTCAAGTCTTATTATCCATGTGCCTCAGCATGCACAATTTTATTTTAAAAGCATTAACTTGGAAACACATGAAATTACAAATGTCCAGAGAGAAAAGAGGCTGTTACAGGAAGACATTGAAGCAAATTGCCCCAAAATGTGTGCGCGCAGGGTGTGGGGGAATTAGCCAAATATTATGTTCCATTTAACTAAAGAAAAAAAAGTGAGGCATTGGGTCTCATTTTAATTCCATTGCCTTGGTTATATGGCTGTTTATACTACAAATGTCAGGTCATGAAGTGCTAGAATATTCTGTTCCATTCTGTAGGAACTGAGGAATTTCAGAACTACCGGTAATTGATCTTCTGTTGCTCTTTCAATGAAGTTCATTAGAATCCTGTTTATGATATGCTAGTTTAAATATAATGACTCACAGAGGACTACTGAACTGATACTTGATGGCTTCTAACTGACTTCCTTTACTTCATGTTTGTAGCCACGTAATAAAAAGTAAACAAAAGGTTAATTTGTATTTTGTTAAAATAAATGTCACAGTACAAAGAAAAGCTAGGATGCAGATGCGATAGAGATATAACGTTTAGGAAAAGAGAGCCAGTGTGGCATAGAGGTCAGACTAAGACTGAGGAGGCAGAAGTTAAATTTTCACTCAACATGAAGTTTGCTGGGTGTTTTTGACTGACCTTAAACCAAGGAACCAATGCAGTATGGTGGAACATGGCATGCTAGTAGTTGCAGCCACTGGGAGTGCTGTAAGTGAGCAAGTGGCTCCAACAAAGAGAGGTCCTAAGGCTTTTGCTCTACGAGGGCAGACACATGGCTTGGAGCCTAGAAGTTCCCTCGAGATGTGTTACCACATACATTGGTAGGTCAGCCTGGGTATTTGTGTCCATGTGGAGGTGATTGGTTCATCAGGAGTGCAGGCTCTGAAAGACCTGACTTAGGGTTCTTGGCCCCCAGAGCCCCCACTGTGGCTTAGGCAATTGGGAACCAACATCCCATGGGCAGTCCTGGCCCACAAGAGTCTCAGTTTAGCCCTTGAGGGCATCTTCCCCCCAAAAAAAACCCCACGCCCACCTGTCAATCAGCTGACATTCTTCCAACGGGTAAGTGACAGCTGATGGGCAGAAGGCGAAGTTCAGTTCTGCTTTGGCTGCATACCCCAGTTCCTTGTAGCTCATCATGCTTATGTGCGTGTCTTTTATGTCCGAAAGAATTATTCTCATTCCCATGTTCTGCCACTTCCCTTTGCCTCATTTTCTGCCAGTGCATCTGACTCCCAAGTTGAACATCCAGGTTATAGAATATCCAGGAGTCTCCTTGGCAGGTAATTCCACACACTGAGCTTTTCTAGATGTATCGCACAGCTGGTAGGAATGGATTAGCATGTTACCCTCTCTAAACCCTAGTTAAAATGAGTTGTGGGACATAATTTTCTACAGTAGATATGATCCAGGATGATGATTGACCCTGGGATTCATATAACAATTCATATAATTAGAAGTTCTATGGTAAAATAAGCCCCAGTCGCAATGTTGTGTTATGTGCATTTGCGCTTTTATGTGGAAATAAACAAAAGCCTACCTCTGTTAAACGAACCATGCTTTCTTCTTCTAACCACTTTTTAAAAGGCTCTGGGTGATTATTTCATGTCCTTTAGCAAATGTATAGGAAAACAGTACATGCCGTCCCCCGTAAAAAATATTACTCAAAAGTTTACCTTTAGGACACAGTTTAAATAATAGTAGAAGGGCTTTTATTTTTCCGTTGTTTGTGTCTACTAAGAACCCCTTTCAAAAACTGATAAATGAAGTAAACTATAAAAGGAGAACTCACATTCATCAACTTGGGGAACCGAAGTAGGATTCCTAGAACTCTGCCTTCTTCCAGTGGTTTTAAATTCATGAGAAAAATTGGGCAATGATTCAGTGTCCATTCAGAAACTGAACTTTTGACAGTGTTTATTTCATGAAATATTGAGTGCTCTGGTCATTAATTTATTGTCAGGAGTCAATTTTGATTTATTTGCCTTTGCTTTTATTCTATAACGAAGTGTAGACATAAATAATAGTATGGACGATTAGCACATAAACATTGCAAAGTATTTAGTCTTAATTTGTTTTTCTTGAACTGTTATAGAATAATAGAGTTGGAAGGGTCACCTATATCATATGAATACTTTAAACACACACATCTTAGCTTGCTTTTAAAAAATAATAATAATGAAATAGGCAAATAGTTTTTTATGTGAACTATACACTAGAGCAGGGAGAAGGCAATTTTTTGTGGTAGTGCACATGTATAAGGTCCCAGGTTCATGACTAGTTTCTCCAGCTGAAGTAGCTCAGCCCTTTAAAAGATACTGCCAGTTAGGGTAAATAGTACTGGACTGCAGACCCTAAATCCAGCTCGAATAAAGGCAGCTCCTCAAATATATCAACTGTTAAACTTAGGTCCAAACCAAACATTAAAATTAATTTTATGATTTTTAAAAAATGAACTTTCCAATATATCTATCCAGATTTTGAATGGAGAATCCAGATTCATTTTTGAATGTGAAACACTTACCTCAGCAATTTGAATCAAAATGCTTTTAGCCTTAACAGATTTTCCTGACTGAAACCTGTCAAAATCAAAACATGCGAAATCTCATGAAGCCGTCTACTACTAATTATCATTGCATGTTGTCTATCAAACGCTGTCAGACATGAAATACAGTTGAATGACAACCAACTTATTGTCGAATATGAAACATTATTTCATTGCAACTTCCAAATATCCATTTATTTCCCCCTCTGTAAAACAAAGGTAAGTTGCAAAACTTTGCAACTGTGTTGCAAAACTTTGCAACTGTGTCTAAGGAAATTGGAAGGTCAGTTTGGCACAGAGAAAAAGCAGAACTCAAGACCTAAGATTGGAGGAGCTGGGTGCTACAAAAGCCGCTGGAGAATCAGGAAGTTGGGAAGAAGCCAAGGGTCTTCACAGAGAGGCCTATTACCAGAGCCGGTCATTCTCTTCTGGCAAGCTACAATTAGGCATGATGGACAAAGTTCTACCCTGTTTCTCATATTTTAAGGCATCCCCATAAAGTAAGCCATAGCAGGATTTTTAAGCATTCAAGGAATATAAGCCATACCCCGAAAATAAGACATAGTGATAGGAGCAGCAGCAATGCCGGCCGCAGCAGCAGGAGGAGGAAAAAAATAAGACATCCCTTGAAAATAAGCCATAGTGTGTTTTTTTGAGGAAAAAATAAATATAAGACGTGTCTTATAATATGAGAAACACGGTAGAGCAGGCATGTCAAACCTGCGGCCCTCCAGATGTTTTGGCCTACAACTCCCATGATCCCTAGCTAGCAGGACCAGTGGTTGGGGAAGATGGGGATTGTAGTCCAAAACATCTGGAGGGCCGCAAGGTTTGACATGCCTGTTCTAGAGTGTGTAGGTCATCAACCTAATACCTTCTGGAATGAGTCCACAGCAAACAAAACATACTGAAGCAATTGTGCTAATACAAGACCCATGACACTTCACTAAACTGCTCTGCAACCAGCAGGCCGTTCAAAGCAGGATGCAATAAATTTTATTCACAAAGTTTTTTGTTAACATGTTGCGACGAAAGTCCCTCTCACTTTCCGTCTTATAACTCTGACCTCTCAATTATTAAAAGCTCTAGCAGGGATTTCTGAGGTAAATCAAACCTCCCACTTATCCCTCTAGCCTTTCTTTAAACCCTCTAGCACTCGTGGGTTTTCAAAAATAAAAGAGAGTCCTCTTCCACCCTAAACATGACCAGGTACCTATATAGACTTGGGGCTATAAATAAGACTGTTCCTATGTGTGCTCAGATAAGGGTTTCCCTTCACTAGAACCTCCCTTACTGTAAAGCTAGCCTCCTTCCTGAGGTAACTTTATTATCACTCAGAACCTGTCTCCTCCTTTAGCCCCCCCCCTTTCTTGGTGCTCTCTCAGCCACAACCTAACCTTTCTCCTCTAAAAGGCAGTTTTGACAGTTTAAAAGAGTTCCCCACCACCTGGGTTCCTGGGTACCTTAGCTGGAAAATGAAATAGACGATTACTAATGTGACACTTTAAAGATGGATATTTATTGGCTTGAATCTTAATGGTTGCTTTCTGGTAACATTGGTACAAACTTAATTTCACAGGTAACGTTCTTGGTAATCAAATAACAGAATACCTATCCACTACTTCACCTACTCTAATTCTCCCTTCTCCACAACCACCCAAGCTCCCACACAAAAAAACCCCAACCGCCAACTGACATAACTGTTCCCCTTTCCATTTAAACCCCATGCAGGCCACGCCTCCCATGGAATGTTGCTGTCAGTTAACCAGGAGTCTGGGTTAACCCTTCGATAGGTCGGCTGCGAAACAAAAACATAACATAACCGTTTCAAATTTGCCACACATGTCATAACAGATCACTGAGTAATCACTCAACTGAGTAGTCCGTAAGAACCTAAGAAGAGCTGTGCTGGACAAAAAGCCCATCTAGTCCAGCGTTCTCTTCTCCAGATGCAGGACGTGGGTGCAATCGTACTCTCCCAGCTGCAATCCCTAGCAAGTACAAGGTGAGTCTTTAAAAAGAGGCCCCGTGGAACATGTGTACTCTGTATCCACGGGGCCTGTTTTAAAGGACTCACCCGTAGTATTCAGAGGTGGTACACAGCCAGCATTAGGAGCCATTGACCATGATCACTATGTATGTACTATTTCCATTGTCCCCAGATACCCTAAGACTCAGAATTACCCAGAAAAGCTCCAATGACCAACATTTCATTGATGCAACAGTGCAGAACCATAATCATTTCATTGATCACACCGCCATGACTGCTCAATATGTTCAAAAGCAGAATCTAGACCTGCTTAGTTATTTTTGCCCAATTATTCACTCTACGTGCACTTTAGTTGTCATCCTTGATATTTCAGCATATGCAGCTCTTTGTGGTGCCCAGGGATTACTTGAGCTCTAGTCAGCGGGAACAGTTAGTAGTAATCTCATTGCTGCTCTGCCCAACTGAGAATTTCCTGGCTGAACTTGACAACAGTTGATAGGCACTAAAATACACAAAACACGTGGAATTGTTAACAGCGTTAGAACCATTTCTGTTTTGAGGAAATTATACAGGTATTTTCTGCGGTTCCATTTAAAAATGAAGCACACCTGCACAGTAATGAAAACTAACCTTGCCAACATACAAATATACCAAAAAGGGTACCTCTGTGTGCCTGAAAATTCAGTAATGCTGATTTAGCCAGCATTCTCGAATAAGCTAGAACTTCATGCTATAGCTATAGACATGCAAGGTTAAATCTCAAGTTCTGTTGACTCTACATCCTGCTGCAGACAGCATTGTGCCAGCTCTGTTGTGGTCTGCCTTTAGATATGAGCCAGCATCAAATCGATTTTAAATGAACATCCTTTGTAACACTGCAGATACTGTCATATCCTCAGGAAGCCTTTCATCTGTGAAAGCAAAGACTGCAGTTCTGAAACCCTTTGAGTTCAGTGCACTTGACTTGGTATTCCAAAAAAAGCTGCTTTATATTTATGAGTTATTCAACTCAGGCACAATATTTTATTAATGGTTATATATTTTAAATTACTCTTTCCTTTCTTTCGGCCATTTTCTTTTGTACTAGTACTTTTGGTAATTTGGAGCCATTGTGTACAAGCTAAATTAAAACCTGCCATTCTCATAAAGAGCAAGAAACCACTGGCAATTTCAGAGAAATATTGGTGCCTTATTGCTTTATATAACCAAGTTCCTTTGCTCTCCAGCTTTGTATATTAATCTGCAATAATACAAATGCAACAGAGTAGAGGAAAATGCATCAGTGTATTTTTGCGTATGCGTGGAGGTGTACCTAAGCTCCCGAGCACCCTTGAGAAGGAGCTATATTAACCCTCCCCTCTATCCCTTACACCCTTGGCAAGGAGCTATACTGGGAGATACTATGGACCTGAAAGTCTAAAAGGGAGTCTACAGACTGGTGGGCAGGTTCCTAGCCACTCCAAATCAGAGTGGAAAGGTATGATTTTTGTGCCTGCCCTCCCAGGCCTGCTCCCAGCCCACCTGCCAAACGCTTACACAACCCAGCTCACCTGCCAAACTTGGCCACAAGGCTGGTCCTGATAAGAATCTTGTTTGTGGAGCCGAAAGGATTCCCCATCCTAGGCTAGAGAAGGAAATAATCTGATCTGAAATAAGGAAACTTTAGAGTAGAAAATACATCCAGGGCAATGGAGGATCTGTCAAACTACCTTCACCTCTTCTCACACCTATTGCTAACATATGGACCAAAATGTACGAAGCTTTCATCGTTTACAAGTGGGACACTAATCTTAAAGGATGCTTGACTCCTGCAGAGGAAGAAGCAGAATGGAAGCTGTTTGGACAACCCAATCCTGTCAGATTAGGTTTCAGGACTATTTGCCTACGGTCATTTTAAATTCCCAGTGAAGCTCTTCCTCTCACTTGCTTCTGTGCATGAATGACAAATGAGGAGTGCAACTGTGCAGCAGTCCGTGTAAGACAGCACTCACACTAATTTTACATGTCCAGGCCTGGATATTTTGCCATGAGAAAGTGACTTGTATCACAAGCGTTGGAATATGTAGAGGTGAAATTTGTAAACAGGAGTGAAGAGGACAGCTGACTGTAGCCGTAACGTTCTGATTCAGCAGCAGAGCAAAGTTGCAGTGGTTATTTCAAATTAAATTCGGAAAAACAAACAGATATTCAAATAATTTGGGAAGCTAAAAAAGCAGTAATCAGAGGGTACTTTATAAAACAAGATTCAATACGAAAGAAAATCAATGAGAACGAAAAAAAGAAACTTTACGAGGAAATAAGAAAAAAAGAAAAAGAACTAGATAAACAACCTACCAACGAGAAAATTAAAAAGGAGTTAAAACTATTGCAAACAGAATATTCATGTAAAATAGATCAAGAAATGGATAAAAATTGGATAATGTATAAGCAAGATAATTTTGAATTTGCAAACAAACCAGGGAAATATTTGGCATGGAAGTTAAAAAAAAAGAATTAGTGAAAAGCGGATAAATAAAATCACAGTAAATAAAGAAGTCATAGACAACCCTAAGAAAATAATAAGAGAATTTGTCAATTTCTATAGAGAATTATATAAGGAAGATCTGAAAATAGGAGAAGAAGCAGAAAAATATCTAGTTAAACATAAGATCCCACATATTACTAAAGAAGAAATTAAAAAGTTAAATGCCCCAATTACAGAAACAGAAGTTAGGAAGGCAATAAAAAAGATGAAAATAGGTAAAACTCCCGGCCCCGATGGTCTGCCAACGGAATATTATACAAAAATGGAGGAAATAATAACCAATCCACTGGTGGAAATTATGAACCAGGTGATGAAAACAGGCAAAATCCCGGATTCTTGGAGGGAAGCTTATATAACACTCATACCCAAGCAAGGGGGAGACCCAGAAAAGATGACAAATTATAGACCTATCTCACTCCTAAACTGTGACTATAAAATTTTCACCAACATACTGGCTACAAGACTGAAAGAAACAATAAAAGATATTATACACCCAAACCAGTTGGGTTTCCTCCCAGGGAGACAGATCTCTAATAATACGAGGAACATCATTGATATTATAGAGTACCTGGAGGTAAACATTGATAAAAAAGCCGCGCTCCTACTTATCGACGCCGAAAAAGCGTTCGATAATGTTTCTTGGAAATTTTTGAAAAAGCAATGGGAAATGATGGAGCTGGGGACGCAGTTTAGGAGAGGATTGGAGGCCATCTATGAACAACAAAAAGCTAGACTCTTAATCAACGGGAACCTGACAGAGGAAATCAAAATAAATAAAGGTACTAGACAGGGGTGCCCCCTCTCCCCACTTCTATTCATTCTAGCATTAGAACCGCTACTCCAGCACATCAGGACTGAAGAGAACATAAAAGGAATTAGGCTTGGGAGAAACTCCTACAAGGTCAGGGCGTTTGCCGATGACCTAATTGTGACAACACAGGACCCTGAGGTAGGAATACCAGCAGCCCTAGATGCAATCAGAGAATTCGGAGACTCGATGGGTTTAAGAATAAATTATCAAAAAACAAAAATGTTGACAAAAAATTTAAATAAGGAGGAAAAAGAGAAATTAGAGGACATAACCAAATTAGAAATAAAAAAGAAAGTAAAGTATTTAGGAATTTGGATCTCAAATAATAATTTAAATTTGATAGAAGATAATTATAGTAAAACCTGGAGAGAGATAAAGAAAAATATGGAAAAGTGGAATAAATTCCACCTATCTCTATGGGGTCGAATCTCCGCGGTAAAAATGAACATCTTACCGAAATTGATGTTCCTGTTCCAGACAATACCCATATTAGGAGGGAAAACTTGTTTTAAGGAATGGAGGAAAGACCTAGCGAGGTTTGTCTGGAACGGGAAAAAACCAAGGATAAAACATCAATTGTTGATAGACAAGAGAGAAAGGGGAGGCTTTGCACTCCCCGATCTGGAACTCTATCATGCGGCTGCTGGGCTAGTATGGTTGAGAGAATGGATAGTTTTGAAAGAAAGAGAGTTATTGGATTTGGAAGGCCATAATACAAGATTTGGATGGCACGCATATTTGTTATATGGGAAAATAAAATCACACAGAGGATTTTTAGATCACATCATAAGGAAATCCCTGTACAACATCTGGACCAAGTTCAGAGGAATTCTAGAGCCCAAAATTCCATTATGGGCCTGCCCAACGGAAGCCTTTGCGATTAAACGAAGAAATATGGATTGGAGCTGGCCGTCATACAGAGAGGTTATAGATATAGAGAATGGAGAGATAATTCTAAAAAAGTATGAGGACATTAAAGGAAGGATGACGGACTGGCTCCAATACTTTCAGCTGCGCCAAAAATTAGCTGTAGATATCAGCAATGGATTGGCTAGGGAAACATCAAGATTTGAAAAAGAACTATTAATAAAGAAAAAGAAAAATATCTCAGGGATATATGACCTCCTACTAGAGTGGGAAACTAAAGAAGAGCTAACCAAAACGGTCATGATTAAATGGGCGCAGGACTGTGGACATAATATAACAACAGAGCAATGGCAACGTTTGTGGACCAAAGATCTGAAATTCACAGCGTGCTATTCACTGAGAGAACATAGCATGAAAATGCTATATAGGTGGCACCTCTACCCACAGAAGTTAGCAAAGATGTATAAAGGGAGAAGTCCTGAATGTTGGAGATGCGGGAAAGAACCTGGATCGTACTTCCACATGTGGTGGACGTGCGATATAATTAAAGACTATTGGGATAAGATCTATAATGAAATCAAAAAACTATTCAAAACAACAGTTAAAAAACAACCCGTAATCTTCCTCTTAGGCATTTTGCCCGACAACTTTAAAAAGGAAGATAGAAAACTTATGATGTATAGCTTGACCGCCGCTAGAATTCTGATTGCAAGGAAATGGAAGGATAAACTACCCCCTACTATAACAGAATGGCAAACTTTGTTGATTGAATATTTACAGCTAGCGAAATTAACAGGCTGGGTGCGGGATATAGAATATCAAAAGATATCCAAAGAATGGAAAGTTTTTAGAGAGTATTTAAAAACATATAGCAATAACAATATTCTATTGGCAGAACTTGAGCGATATCTGTAAAATATAAAAAGGGAAACTAAGAAAAGTGAGGAAGAATTTGTGGTTAAAGCTGATATAAACCAACCTGTGGGTAATAATATCAATAACAACAACAAAATTAGATATACTGGTGAAGGGTTGGAAGTTTGGTTTATTTGTGGAAATGGAATACATTCAGAGATATGGTTTCGGTATGTATAATTTTAGTGTTGAGAATTTGGTTTGGTTGGATGTATTTTGTCATATATTTTATTTGTTTGTTTACATCTGGAAAGATCTGGTGTAAATAACTTTTAAATCCTTATTCGAAATAAAGGTATTTTAAAATTTAAAAAAAAATAATAATCTTAAAGGATGCTTGACTCCTGCAGAGGAAGAAGCAGAATGGAAGCTGTTTGGACAACCCAATCCTGTCAGATTAGGTTTCAGGACTATTTGCCTACGGTCATTTTAAATTCCCAGTGAAGCTCTTCCTCTCACTTGCTTCTGTGCATGAATGACAAATGAGGAGTGCAACTGTGCAGCAGTCCGTGTAAGACAGCACTCACACTAATTTTACATGTCCAGGCCTGGATATTTTGCCATGAGAAAGTGACTTGTACCGTGTTTCTCATATTATAAGACACGTCTTATATTTATTTTTTCCTCAAAAAAACACACTATGCTTATTTTCAAGGGATGTCTTATTTTTTTCCTCCTCCTCCTGCCGCGGCCGGCATTGCTGCTGCTCCTATCACTATGTCTTATTTTCGGGGTATGGCTTATATTCCTTGAATGCTTAAAAATCCTGCTATGGCTTATTTTATGGGGATGCCTTAAAATATGAGAAACAGGGTATCACAAGCGTTGGAATATGTAGAGGTGAAATTTGTAAACAGGAGTGAAGAGGACAGCTGACTGTAGCCGTAACGTTCTGATTCAGCAGCAGAGCAAAGTTGCAGTGGTCTAGAACACAAATTCTGAAATATAAATGATGTTCCCTGAATCCAGCTCTTTATTCCTACCATTGATTCAGGTTGGGTTTTACCTCTTGTAGTTTCATAGGACAAGACCTACAGTAGCTCATCAAATATGTTAAATAAACAGTCTTAGGACTGCCATATTTCAAAAAGTAAAAACCAGGAGGTTGCACTGATATCCTGTTGAGGTTTTTTTTTTTTAAAAGGAAACCACCAAAACCTTTGAGCTTTTTAAGTAAAATCCCCAAGTTGTTCATCTTTTTTTAAGACCAACCCCAAAGGTTTTTTTTTTTTTTTTACAAAAATACCAAAAAAACCAATTTCTCGCTTAACTTGCCTAAGATCCAGGGCAAAGTGCTGCCTTTCAGAAATTCTCCATGGACATCAATTCCATCTTTGAAATCCCAGTAATATCTGGGAAAATCCAGACGTATAGCAGCTCTAAACAATCTGTTAAAAAATGTAACTGATGCCCAATACTTGTCTTTGACAACTAGACATTTATGGTATTGTAAAACTCCATTGAGATGCATGTGGGTTATATTTCATCCATGTGGGAACAGAGTTCCTTGATCATTTGTTGTTAATAGCCCATCCCTGGGCTATCACCTCAACACAAGAAGCTTAGCCTACTTTAATTAGCTTTTAACACTTGGCTTAATTATAGGATTAGAAATGTCCAGCACACAGCCTAATACACACAGGTCTGGCTTAATATACACAGGTCTGACACCTAGAGTTTTAACACACAGAACCTTGATGAAATTCTAGCACTTACTGCTTCCAGGAATTTACAAATATCTAGCGCCCATAAACTCATAAGAATATACTGCATATTCTCCCTTCATTTAGGGTGATATTCAAGTAAGTTTTACTGAGAGTAGACCCACTGAAATGATGGACTTAACTTTGTTGGGTCTACTCTCAGTAAAACTTACTTGAATATAATCCTTGGTTTTCAGCAGGCTGCCATGCAGTGCAGCTCAGCAGGACATGTGTGTGTGTGTGTGTGTGTGTGTGTGTGTTGCGTGTCTAATAGTACAGAGTAATTAGATTTCTAGCTGCTGTTTTTGAAATGACGCAGTCATAGTAGGTTCTGTTTTGAAAAACAAGGACTACTTTTAACAGCCGTGTTTTCATCCAGAGGCATATTCCCCATCGATACAAGGTGTACTCCTTACATAATTTATTAGTGGACTCATTTCCCACAATTAGCAATCTGCTGCTTTTCAAATATTCTTGCAAGATTCTTCCTTGAAAATAGGCATCTCAGAATTAAAATATCATTTTAACCTTAGCCCTGTTAACTTCTCAAAGGCTAGCTTCTGCTTCTAGGTAACTTGCACTCTAATTGTGATTATAATGATTTAATAATGCTGTCCTAATGTATATTTCAAATCCGCCTTCTACCTTAGGGGAATATATTTGTAATTCAAAAGTATGGTTTGATGAATGGAATCCTATCATGAAATCAAATAACCAATGTTATATTAGAATGAAGACAGCCATTCTGACTGCCCTGGAAGCAAAGTCAGAATGCAGCAGACTTTATAATGTCTGCCTTCTTCATCCTTATTTTGGATCCCATCTGATTTAATTCACTCGCAGCACTATATGGAGTGTTTGAAAGCTGCATAACAACATTGGTGAATTGATAAAGATTTTTTTAAAAAATTGTACCTTCTAATAAATCTTTCGCTAACGTGAGAGAAGTAGAAGTGAGGCAAAACTGATATTTTTACATCAACCCTGCCAGATTAGTATTGCAGTGATTTGTAAGTGGAAAATGGTAAGTTTGCTTGGCTAGTTGATTACATTGAGCTAGTGACAAGGGAAATAAAGGGCCATGAAGTCCCAAACATTCTGCCCTGACAGTACCTCTGGAAAAACTGCAAGAAATGGAAATATGATACTTTTCATTCTTAAGAAGCATTTGCAGTTCAACCATCATGATGCATCAAGAAATCAGAGAAGATGCAACTGTCAAAAGCAGAGAGGACTCTCTACAGATTTATAAAAGTACAGTAGCTCTTTGCAGTAGCAAAAAGTAAAAACTTTGTGTGGCGAAGTGCTCAGCAAGTCATTAATTTCCTTTGGGTACACCAGTCATGTTTCATGAAGAAAATTCATTTGCCCAATGGAAACTCAGATGCATCTTAGTGACAGAAGATAGAGATTATAGATAAAAGAGATGAATGGTGGGCACAGTGGGTTTTAGTGGAGGGGAAATGGACAGAGTCAAGAAGAGTGTTATGTTGTAGGTTAAAATGAAAGCAAGATCAGACAACAGGAAAAGCAAGCCAGGGTAGAAATGAGGGGCAGGAGGACTAGCTCAAGTAAATGCAGAGGCTTGACCGAAGAACAGTTCACTCCTCCTATCTGGGATGGCCATACTCTTCCACCAAGCGCGCAGCTTCAGGAGGGACGCACATGAACCGGTGAGGGAGGGAGGGGACACCTGCCTAGCCAGCCAGATCAGTTGAATCAACCCCAGCAATCAATGGGGTGACAGATGTCGCAGTCAGATCACCCTCATATCCAAATGCAGAGACTAAGCGAGAGGTCAGAAGAAGAAAGAAACAGTATTAACAGAAGCTATGTTAAAAAATGGGGTGGAAATAGAATGGCATCCTACTTCTTTTAGGCAGATATTTACCTCTTCCCACTTCTTTTCAGGTGGACATAACTGATTCTAGCCTAACCCCCTTCATTCCTTTTGTCTCCCCCACAAGAATAATGGGCATTGGAGTTTGTTAAGTGTTGTTGGGAGTTGTGATTCTGTGAGGTTTGAGCTACAGTCCCCAGAATTTTTTGAGGGAAACAATGTGCTTTGAATGTGTTTTAAAGGTATAGTGTGTACACAGCCTAAGTTAGGTCTGTTTTTTTCAATAGGTTTACCGTACTTTTCCATGTATAAGACTAAGGTTTGTTTGTTTTTTTACCAAAAAAATAGGTTTAAAATTGGGGCTCGTCTTATACACGGGTAGTGCTGAGGGATGTTTTCTTAATTCGGAATCCCCCAAAGTAGGAGATGTCTTATATATGGGGGCGCCTTATACATGGAAAAATACGGTACTTTGATTAAAGCTCAGTTGAATACCACGCTTCCCCCCCCTTTATATACATTTTATTGATGCTTATTAAATCTTTTAAATGTGAACTGCTTTGTGAGGTTCAACAGAGAAAAACATTAATGCACGTATATGCTTGCATTGAATAAATAAACATAGGTGTTTTATTAAATTATCTTGATCAACATGTCATGTGGCGTGTTCATAGGTCCAGCAGAAATCCACATCCAAAAAAGTCAACATTTTCTTACAGTTAGTATTCTAGGCTCACAACTACTTAAAATTCTAACCTTGTAGCATTAGTCATCCAAAAAAAGAGAGGACTTTAATAAGGCTGTCAAATTTGCTAACACTTGGTGTGATGTGAATTATTCCCTTGCATTCAGAAGCAGTCAGAAATCACCTAGCATTCACTAGCAGAAAACACATCGTTTTATTCATGTGTCATTTTAGATTCCACTCCCCCCTCCCCTTCCGAAGCAGGTTACATCTATTACAGAGAGACTAAACCTGTAGCTTCTGGGGTTTTTTGACCTCCTTTTCATAACAGAAGCAATTCTTAACTTGCATTGTATTACTTCAGTGTAACCTGTGTTGAAAATGTGTGCGACTTAATTCCAAGTAATATATGTAGCACTTGATGTAAGTCTGATAAATTGATTTCTTTTCCAGCTGAAGATTTTGCTTTATTTCAGTCATTCATATGTATGGTATGCACACATTTTAAAAAGTTCATTACAGAATAAACTAGTTGTTGTTTTGTTTTTAATTTAATGCAGTTAACTAACATGGAAAGGTACCATTCATGGAATACTAGATTAAACAAATCTGCCATGCTTAAATGTTTTTAGAGTAGTGGAGTAAAGTCAGTGATTTAGAGTGTTAACAGTGCAATCAGCTTCTTTACTTATTATTTATTCATTTATTTTTTTAAAAAAGGGGGGAAAGATTGATTTTAATTATTTCTTCAGTCCTCCTGAAGAAGCCCAAGGTGGCACATCAATAATAAGTAAAATAAATTAAGGCACTAAAAAAACCCACAATCTAAAACATGAAAACAGTTCATTCTAAAAACAGTTAAAACATTTTCTCAGCTAGGGATGTGAGTTTTGCCAAGAACAGTGTGTAATCAAATGCCTAAGTAAACAGGAATGTTTCGAAGTTCTTCCTGAAAAATCAATAATGAGAAAGATAGACACACATCACAAAGAAAGGCATTCCACAGTCAGTATCTGCCACTGAAAAGGCATTGTTGTCATGAGTCACCACCTGCTGATCATAATGGTCTGAGATAGTTGATATTGGGGAATGTGCTCTTTCAGAAACACCACAGAGGACAGAAGGATGGACAAATTGACAAGTCACTTTCCAAAATACATAGCAGATGACAGAGGAATAGTTAGAAAGCAAGATCAACATAATAAATCTCCTCAAGCCTGACCTTTGTAGTAATAATATAATTACACTAAAATATGTGTTGTTGTTTTATAATAGAATATATTTTGATCTACTTTCTTGTATCTCCTTAAAGTTCTTTTTTATAATGTTACTGCATTCATTTTGGTTGCAGTTCATGAAGCGATTACATCAAAACTCCCTATTAAACACACAGTTATTACACAGCCATGTTATTGCTAGAATTTATTAACAGGTAATTGGGTTTGTGACTGCAGCTTAAATAAACAATGCTTGTAAATCATCAGGAGCTTCTGAAACGAGAAAATCTAATTGTATTTTTGCACAGAGCAATCATGCTTGTTCAAATGTCAATAAACCAACAGGAACAAGCAGCAACATGTCTGAGGTTTGCATGTTTCAAACTTCCCTGCTCCCACCAACTCCTATTTTTCATTTCTGGTTGTTGTTTTTACTAACCATGGTTCAGCATTAATGTGAAACCCTGAACTACAGTTAATCCTAACTATCATTTCTTGAAACAACCCATGATTTGAAGTTTCAAACAAACCATCCTAACCACCTCCTAACACTGCTTCAGTCTTATCTGGATTGAGCTTCAGTTTGTTGGCTCTCATCTAGTCCATTACCAAGGCTAGACATGTACACTAGCGGCCAAAATTGTGGAAACCTTTTGGGGAAAGTGTATTTCTGAAGTTTGATGGCTCATAACACCACTTTTTTGGGGAGTAATACCATAAAATGATATATCAATGGAAAGATAATTTAATGAAGAATGTAATGCAATTAAGTTTGTTTAATTATCTTTATTCTATCAAAAGTTATAGCCGAATAACCAGAAAAAAGGAGCACAACTTGCTTAGGTTGGTATGCAGTAGCTTTCCTTCATCTGATTGTAGCCAATGAGCATGAGTGTTTAGAGAGCCAATCAGGTGCTATGAGCCATCAAACCTTGGAAAAACACTTTCCCCAAAAGGTTCCCACAATGTTGGCCACTAATGTAGCTACATCTTGTGCAGACACAGAAAACTATGGCTACCATTGTAATTTCTAAAAGAACTAAAAAGAAACCCCACCTGATATATTTTTACTGTATAAAAAGTGATTATTTTCCATTTCCTCTTGAGGTTACAATTTGCATTCAAATGTCTTGAGATAGATTCTTCTTTTTCAGATAATTGGTTCGTTTGCTCTTGGAATTGTAGTACTCTAAATGCACAGTGTTATGGAGGGTGGGGGAGAAATACTTGTTGCAAATGCAAGTTTAAAATTGTGTTTTTCCACTTATTCCTTCCAAGTATCTACATGCCAATGGAATTGTTCACCGTGATTTGAAACCAGAAAATCTACTGTATGCAACGCCAGCTCCAGATGCATCTTTAAAAATAGGTAAATACTTTTGTTCTGTACCAGCTTTGGTTTGCGTGTTGGTGTTCTACTGCAGCCTTTCCTATACTGCCCTTTACCCACAGGTCTCTGGGCTGTTCACAAGATAAGCTCCCATCACTCCTAGCCGGAAGGGCCAGTGGTCAGGAATGATTGGAGCTGTTTTCCAACAGCAGCTGGGGACCCGAGACTGGGAAAAGGATGCTCTAATCTAGTGCAGCTGCCCCATTATTTCAATTCAGGAAAGGGAATGCTCATGCTTTTATTTCATTCATATCACAGAACATTCCACAGCTTTGAATAGGGCACCCTGTGCTTCAGAGACCTCTGCATGCCCTCCAAAACCCTTTTTTGAATTCCCCCCCCCCTTTTAATGGGAAGTGGTTTCCTTTATTTTTATTTTTTCATGAAATTTTTATTAATTTTTCTGTTTTGCAATTTAGAATACTCATTTAAACA
The DNA here is from genome assembly GCF_965207765.1 of Zootoca vivipara. NCBI lineage: Eukaryota > Metazoa > Chordata > Lepidosauria > Squamata > Lacertidae > Zootoca > Zootoca vivipara. Next base: position 20,661,526 of record NC_142593.1, on the reverse strand, counting down.
TCCTTAAAATATCAGTGACTCCCCTTCTTCTCTTTTCATGGTTCATTTTGCATATCATAAATCCCTGCATATTTTACATTAACTAATCCATTCAGTATTCCATCATTACATCCATAAAAACTTATTTACACTGTTGAATTTATCTTAATGCTGCCAACGTTTTCAAATGTACACAATTTCACCCCATATATTCAATAAATATTTTCCAAACTTCTCTAAACGTATGTTCTTCTTGTTCTCTTATTCTATATGTTAGGTCTGCAAGCTGCACATATTCCGTCAGCTTAAGTCACCAAAAAAAAACAACCCTTTGAATTCCAATGATCCCCATTCCTATACAATCAATTGTCCATATCGAAGACATTATTTTGTACTACATTATTTTCTCAGGATTCCCTTGTCCTCCTTTCCCTATACCTCTGTGCATTCTGTTTTAGAAATAATCAACAAATGAATAGGTACCTTTTATTGCCCCAATGGGCATATGATGCCTTCAATTATAAATAAAAATAATAATGTTCATTATCTAAGCAATTGAGGATGCAGTCCTGTGGTCCCCCTGAAGCCATAGGATTTGGGGTGGAGGCAGTGCCGGATTTATGTATAAGCTAAACAAGCTATAGCTTGGGGCCCCACTTTCTGCCCCCCCCCAAAAAAATTAAAGTGTAGCCTTATTAGCTGATAAGGGTCCTTAAGGTGCGTCCAGGCAGGGACGGAGACAGTCAACAAGACACTGAGGGTTGAATCCAGAGAAAGAATTTTAATTCTTAAATTTAAGAGACTCTTGGTGATCAGCTCATGACAAGAGTCAAGAAACACAAATTTGCAAAGCTTCTTATACACTTCTTGGGCTCCTTCCCCCCTCCTCTGTAAATGTGTGCACGCAAGGGGGTCACAAGTACATATAAGGAAGATCCTTGTCCGGTCCTGTGCATAAACACATGCTGACTCAACAAAGCCTTCAGTAAGACTAGTTTATGCGTCAAGCTAGCAACTTCCAGCGTCAAGCTCATCCGCTGATAAGCCTTTCTCTGTGTTCCAGACAAGGCCAGCTTATTCGGCCTTGATAGGAAGCTGTCTCACTTACATTACATTTTGGCACACAGAGAGGCAAAAGAGGAAAGCATTTTAAGAAGCATTTTAGGAGGAAAGCATCCCAGGGATATGGGGGGGGGGCTAAGCCATACAATCAGAATTATACAATGCAACTATATAATCAGATTTAGCTCAATAATACAATTAGCAATTCTCTCTCCACAAAAGGGGGGGGACTGGATGTACCGGTACATTTCCAAAATATAAGATAAAAAACAAATAAAATGGCTTTAGATACCCATTAGGTCCATAAATTACCATATAGCATATATTCAACACAAAAAACGACAATTTGTTGTTGACAAAGGACAGCTGGACATACAAAGGGCCCCATTACCTCCAGTAGCTTAGGGCCTCATCAAACCTAAATCCGGCCCTGGGTGGGGGAATCTCTTTGGAGGAAAGAGAGAAGGTTTTTACCTTCTAAGCCTCTTCACTGAGGCACCAGAAGGTGTCTACTGGTTCTTCTCTGCTGAGTGGGATGTCATGGAATTTGCTCTGGTGATATGTACATGGAGAAGAAAATCAACACAAACCAAGGAAGCCCCTCTCACTTGAGCAGAAGTGTTTCCCACTCATACACTGACAACTTTGGATTCAATGAATTTAGGATTGGATGTATTCATCCACCAGAAAGTTTCACTCCTGTACCTTATACGAGGAGTAATTTGATTAGTGTTTGATTGTTATAACATTTCCAAATGACAAAATATTATGTTCATTTCTTTCCATGGTATCGTGCAAGAAATATAAAACAATGATAATAACAAATAATGAATCCTTTCTGGTTTATATGTAACAGCTGATTTTGGACTTTCCAAGATTGTTGCAGATCAAGTGACCATGAAAACAGTCTGTGGGACTCCAGGGTACTGTGGTATGTTCCTTTATCTATCTATTTATTTGTATTCAGTTACCTTAAATGCTTAGGGTGGTAGTCACCTAAGTTTTATTCAGATTAGACCCACTGAAATAACTTGTAGCTTCACTTTAAAAATCCACAGTTAATTTTTTTGGGGGGGGGGTCTGTAAAGGGTTTTGGATATGTCCCTCCATGTGGGGCGTCATTTATGACTGATACACAAGAATATTACTATTCTTTACTGCATTTTCTTTATCCTGACGTCTGTCAACATAAATCACAAAATGAATATTACTAACATGGAATGAACAGTGTTAAAGACACATTTAAGGGTGTTAAATGCAAAAATAGTAAAGTGTAGAAGGTGGCGTTAAGTACAAAGGACAAGGCATTTTAGGAAAATTAATGGTATTTCTGTTTGAGGTAACGTTAGGTGAGCATTCCTAAAGTCCCAACTGAAGGCCACTGGAAGCCGTGGCCTTACTATCAGGCAGGGTGAGGCAGCCAAGTCAGGCAGCTGGTTCTGAGTATCAAGAAATGACTAGTTGATTCATTTCTTATTGCTGTGGTTTTTTTTTCTGCAAATGAGATTAAGAGGTGCATGTGGCATATGTGCCAACTGTATAAGGCTGAGGACAGCTGAGTTCCCACAAAGTGTATGGGGATGGGGCTGAGCCCCCCCCCCTAATCTTGAGGGGCTGGGCCCTGCCAGGCCTCCCTGCCACGTTACAAGACCTCCATATGTCAAGCAGAACTCAGCGCCTCTGCCCTGTGGTATTTTCTGCCTCAAGATGCCAAAATATCTTGACTGGCTTTTAAGTAGTGACTGAAGGGATGCTGTTTGCTGCTCTGTCTCAGGCAGCAAAATGTCTTGAGCCCTGGGTGGAGGCCCTCCAGGTAGGGCACTGGAAAGCTCCCCTGCCATCGCTCTAGCAGTGGCAGAGGCAGTGGCAGTGTTATGTAGGTAGCGGCCCCAAAACGGAATGTTCTGGAAGGGCATCAGAAGAGCTTTGAACCCACAGGATCCAAAGTCTCTTTGTTCCTTTGACATCCCAGAAAAGCTGGGAGATGTACACCAGCCATGGAGCTAGTTATTTCCCCTGCCATCGGTGTCAGTGAGAAGAAGAATTTAAAAAGCCAAATTGGGGGGGATTTTCTCCAGAAAATCCATCCACACTTACTTTCTGCCCTGGCTACTGCCAGCTTAGGAAGTGGTGGTTTTTCCACCATGGAGTCATCCCCTTCCCTTCCCAATCTTAAGACTGCCCTGTAAATGTTTAAAACATTAGCAAGAGTCAGTATTAGATTATGTTGCATTTTGGTAGGAAGAAATAAATCTGTATGTTTCGACGCACCACCAGCCTTGGGCTTTTAATAATAGATGTAAATAAAGGGCAGGGGATTCAGAAATTAGAAACGCAGCAAAATAATGTCCAGACAAAAGCAGGATTCCAAATGGGGAAATTTGAAACAACCACATGCAATGAGAAATGGTGGTGTTACTTGTCCATGAATAATTAACTTCTGAGAATAGTCATGCATTGCCTGAGGGTAGCAAGGCAAGTCAACCACAAAATGGAAATAATAGATTATCACTTTTTGAGCACATTATGTATAATGAGCTACGGTCTGACATCTCAGATAATGCACTGATTAAGACATGCAAGGAATACAAACTCACTTTTCAAATCTGAAAGGAAATTTAAAGTATGAATAATTAACCGTGGAATCCTATGCATCCCTACTCAAAACTAAACCCCATTGAGCTTTCTGGCACTTACTTATCAGCAAGAGTGTGTAGGACTGCATCCTGAATGAAGGGAAAAGGAAAAGGGGCTGCTGGTAGTTTTTTTTTTTAAAGGGATGCGAGATGAGCGCGCAACCCCAGAGTCGGTCATGACTGGACCTAATGGTCAGGGGTCCCTTTACCTTTTTATCCCTTGACTAAAATAAATTTAACCTGTTTGGAGGACATTCCATTGGAGTCTGGAACGAAATGCTTTTCGCTCTTTCCCTTTTGCCAAACATGGGACTAGACAATTGAACAGGACATTGTAATTACAAAGAGTTATAATTCTCAGCAACCTTTACCAAGCAACAGAACCTAGAATTCTTTGAGGGAAAAGATGTGCTTCGAATGTGCTTTAAAGATAAAGTATATACACTACACAGCTGCAGAGTCAGATTTCATGGTCCAGAATTCATTTTTAAAAAAATTAAGGGTTGTAACAAAAGGTCCCACAATATAAGCCAGCATCATCAAGCAATTGAAGTGCAGGAGACAATTGCTTGAGAGGGGGCTGTGCTTTCTTTTGTGCTTCTGGAGAGGCTTCACTTCATATGATAATAATATTACCTAAGAATAATGGTTTAATAATATTCATTTTGAATAGCTTCACTATATCTCTTTCCTGAAACACATTCTCCTAGAACATATGAATGCACAATTAATGCGCATATTTCAGTAAAGAAATTGGTTTACCTTTGCTGAGCTTAAGCGGGTTTATTTATTTTCTTTCTTTTTCTCTCTCTCACATAGGAATTCTAGGTTTCTAGAATTTTGCTTTTTCTTACCACTGCCTCTGCATTGGGCCCATCCATGCTGGCCACTGCTCTTTTTCACTATTATTTCTTTCTACATTAATTTTTTGTTTTATTGACAAGGTTTTTATAATCTGCAGCACCCGAAATACTGCGAGGCTGCGCCTATGGCCCAGAAGTGGACATGTGGTCCTTGGGAATAATCACTTACATCCTGTGAGTTTGGCTAAAAATTACCCTATATAAGCAAATGTGATTCATTTATTAGTTTTCTTGGTTTTTCTTCAGAGCATATCAATCTTTCGCCTTACTGAACTAGTTTGTTTTCTAGTCACCAGATTTTGTGTTCTGAAATGTGTTTGGAAGATGGTTCAAACCGTACATTTAAAAAATTGTACTGCCCCTCATTTTGGCATGCTTCTCCTTCTAATTGCTCTCTTTTTGTTTTCATGGATGGCCGTTATGTTTAACTGGAATAGCCACTGATCTTTAACTGGAATCAGTGGCTTCCCTCACACTGATCATGAGTGAATTGGAATTTATTTTTGGCTGCAGTTTATGCACTTTACACAGGAGGAAGCCTTATTAAACACAGTAAAAACTTACTTCCAAATTAACATGGGTACGATTGCAGTACACACCACCCTTGTCCACCCTTATGTTACTCTGCTCTGGTATCAACATTGCCCTTTAGCCAATACAGGCAGCCGTGAAGGTGTAGTATCAAAGATTGTCACCCCCTTGGGTTGGAAGCAGGGCGAGGGTGTCATCCAATTTGCCTCATGTTTGTGGGAGAAGTTGAGAAGTTCCCAGCGCTCTCCCGGGAGAATAGGGAACCTATTGAAAGGAATGCCCCCTCAGAAAGAGCTAGGAGTTTAGGTTACCAGGGTGAGAGGGGGGCTGTTCTCCAAGATAGCTTAAACCAGTGGTTCCCAACAGGTGGTCCGGGGACCCCCAGGGGTCCACGAGCTATGCCAGAGGGGTCCTCAAGATCCTATTAGAATAAAAAATATATTAAATATATTTCGTATGATAACAGATTTTTTGTTTTGGCCGCTTCCTGCATGAGCAGAGTCTAGCGCAAAACTAGAATTAGATAAAGGCAGTAGTTCTGCTGTATGCCGCAAGGACTACAAGAAACTTGGAGATAAGGCAATGAAAAAGATCCTTCCATTTGCAACCACATATCGGTGTGAGCAAGCATTTTCTTCCATGTGTTTCATGAAAAACAAATACTGTATAGGAATCGGCTCAACATGCGGTCGGATTTCAGAGTGAAAGTTTCAAGTTTGGAACCTAATATTTCAGAAATAATGGACTCAAAGGACAGATTTAACTCATCTCATTAAGAACTGAAAATTAAAACTAACTGTATACTGATGGAGTACTCTGTTGTAACTGTAAAAAACGTATAAATATAAAATATAAAAAGACTCTTAATTTGGCTCTCACTTTTTAATTTTAGGATTAGGAATTAATGGGGGTCCTTGTCACAATAGCGGCTCGATGAGGGGTCCTCGAGAAAATTTTGTTGGGAACCCCTGGCTTAAACAATTTTTTTTGTAAACCCCTTTTTGCATTGGGTCTTTAATTGTAGTGGAGATGATACTTGTATTGTGGCTGCTTTTGTTAAATCTAATAATAATAATAATAATAATAATAATAATAATAATAATAATAATAATTGTATTGCTTATACCCTGCCCATCTGGCTGGCTTCCCCCAGCCACTCTGGATGGCTTTCCAGGAAAAATATTAAAAAATAATAAAATGTCAGGCATTAAAAACTTCCCTGAACCTTCAGATGTTTTCTAAAAGTTGTGTAATTCTTTATCTCCCTGACATCTGATGATGAGAGGGTGTTTCACAGGGAGGGTGCCACTGCCGGGAAGGCCTTCTGCCTGGTTCACTATGATAGAACCAGGGCTTTTTTTCCAGCCGGAACTTGACGGAACTCAGTTTCAATGCCATTGCCATTCTAAGAGAACGGGGGAGGTGTTCATGGTGAGTTCCGGCACCTCTTTTTCTAACGCTGGATAGAGCCAATTGTTATCTACAGAGAAGGCAGCCCCTATTGCAGCAATTGTGCTCCTTCTTTTAGTGTTTGTGGCTGCAATTTTGTAAACCTAGATGTGCCATTAGAACAGCAATGGGGAAACTGTTGCCCTCCAGGTCTATCCAACTATTTATCTATCTATTAAGACTATTTACTGTATGTCCCACTCTTCTACTGAACTATTTAGACCCAAGTGTTGCCACATCCTTTTCTTTTCATAGAAACCAATAGATGGCAGCCTTGATACCTACCAGGTATTCTGCTGTGTCAGCCCCAGAACAGAATGTATTTCCAATGCTACTTTGCTTCCACCTACAGCCCAGTATGAGATATGCTTAGGTTTCAAATTGCCTAGATAATTTTTAATCCTCCCAAATGTTGTGTGAAAAAAAATAAATAGATTAAAAATTCTTCATACCTATTGCAAAATCCTACGTGCTCTGTTAATCTCTTATGGCCTGATCCTGTGAGCCACTGGCTGAACAGAGTAGCATATAAGAACATATGTGAAAAGCTGCTGTAGCAGGAAGAAGCTGGTCTAGGACTTATTCCTTTATTCTTTTAGGCATGGGGAAATTTAATGGGGAGATGAACATGTGACTACAGCCCCTACAGTCTGAGAAGGGCCATTCTATCTGATGTTCCTTACTGACACACTTGCATTTGACTCTTAGTACTGAAGACTTTTAAACATGATATGAATTCCATGTCCAATATTATTTATTTCTTAAAATTAATACACCGCTTGAGTGTAAAAACAAACAAACCCTCAGAAGCAGTTTACAAAGCATAAAACCGTAAAATCAAGAGAAATTTACAAGCCTACTTTAAAACATACAAAAGTTAAAACAGTTTAAAATTACCTCAAATTCCTAAGCATCTGGGTGGGCTTGTCTAAACAGGGATGTTTATAGCAGGCGCCAACAAGAGCACAGCAAAGCTGCTTGCTTGATCTCAATAGGCGGGGAGTTCCAAAGTGTAGATGCTGCCACACCAAACGACTGAGTTCTTACAAACGCTGAACAGATATTATGTGGCATGATGTGTAGCAGTACCAATTTCGCTGATTGAAGCGGTCAAGTGGGCACATGCAGGGCAAGGTAGATTACTACAGAGGTTACACATTCCTGCGTATTTTGCAGACATAACATGTGCTTTGTGTCAAGGAAGCGAAAGCTGATCTACGTGGTTGTGCTATCTCACCGATAATGATGTAACAAGTTTGTTTATTGCTTGTCTCTAGGCTCTGTGGTTTTGAGCCGTTCTACGACGAAAGAGGAGACCAGTACATGTTCAAAAGGATCCTGAATTGTGAATATGATTTTGTTTCCCCCTGGTGGGATGATGTGTCTCTAAATGCCAAGGATTTGGTATGTTCAGCTAATTCTGCCATTTACCATCAGCATAATTTTATCAGGATACAGTAATCAGCATTGTACTATACATGTGGAATCTACTTTATTATAGGTTATATCCTTCATTATAGGTTCTATCCCCAGTGTCTGTACATGAGCAAAATAGACTTCCACCAATGCAATGGCACCTCTACTTCCTATCCTTACCTCTGCAAGATCTGTGGAGGGTTGGTGGACCCTATGGAACAGATTCGGAGGTGGGATTCATGGGGCTGCAGGAGGCAGAAGAGCAAGGAGAAGTCTCATTGCATCAGCAGAAATCTGATTGTGTGACATTGGATTTCACCCAGTAAAATTATAGCCTGAAAGTTTTGAATCTTGATATTGTTCAGATGCACTTTTAGCATGAACTTAGTTCATATGCTGATTCAGCTGACAACAGACTTTGGATGCTTGAAGCACAAGCTTGGCCGACTCCTTTCCATCTCCTTTTTTGAGGGGGAGGAATAATGTGCTTTGAGAGTTTCTATCCATGCATTCACTGGATGTTTCTACCCAGTGGTTAGAGTGTTGGACTAGGACCTGGAAGACCAGGGTTCAAAGCCCCACTCAGCTACTTTGGGTGACTTTGGGCCAGTCACTGCCTCTCAGCCTAACCTACCTCATAGGGTTGTTGTGGGGTTTGAAAGAGGAGCAGAAGAATATATACACCACCCTGAGTTCCTTGGAGAAAAAGGTGGGATATAAATGCAGTAAATAATAATAAATAATATGTGCAGAGCACTCAGATCAGGTTTACTCTAACGTTGCTTCTAAACAGTTGTTTGATGCTTGAAGTGTATATTGGTCGGGTAGCAAGTTGCTAGCATATGAAATTCTGCAGCAGCCTCTCCTGGGTGCATATATCCTTAGGTTGGAGCCTACGAGGTTTCTGAGGAATGCATTTTTCCCCTTACTTTTAAATCATCTTGTTATGCAGGTTAAGAAGTTAATTGTGCTTGACCCCAAGAAACGTCTCACCACATTTCAAGCCTTACAACACCCTTGGGTCACAGGCAAGGCAGCCAATTTCGCTCATATGGATACAGCCCAAAAGAAACTCCAAGAATTCAATGCTCGACGTAAACTTAAGGTACATTTCAGGAGGGTGGGGTGTTATTGTTTACTTTTGGATGGATTCAAGTAACTCGCTCTGTTAACGGAAGACAGCACAAGGGCTCCTCTACATAGCACCACACTTGCATGCTATTTTCACCGATGTGTGTATTTTTATGCATGCGTCACCAAAGTGCATGGATTTTTGTACACATCACCTGGCCAGAGAACTTCAGAGAAGTGTGGCTGTCTTTTGGTTTGTGTATTGCTTTGGAGAGTGAGAAGTAGGTTTGCCCTTTAAATGTAAAGTGAATTGAATTTCTCCCCATCCCTCATAGCGACACACTTAGAAAAAGGTAAGGAGGGGCTGCTCTAAAGAATACCTATAAAGGTGAAAAATGTGTGGATAAAACATGCTTATTCCCCTAAAACCTACTCTGTATGTGCACAGCTGCATATCACCCAGTCTTAGCAGAAACAGGCTGGTGTCTCGGTAACTTCAATTATTTTGGCTTTTAGCAAAATATTCTCCTTCGTTAGACCACACTGATTGTTCAGTTTGGGGACACATTCTGTCTGAACACCTGCAACTCTAAATAGAGTTAATTCATACATTATGCAGGAGAGAATCTACTAGGAAGTGATTATAGCCTTGCCTGGGTTGGTACACAGTGGAGACGGATGGGATCGGTGCCACGAAACCACAGCATAGGTGCCAAGAAGTCTAACCACTCTTGTTTGTTTTTATTAAAACCCAGGCTGCAGTGAAAGCTGTTGTTGCATCAACTCGTCTTGGGAGTGCAAGCTGCCACAGCACCCACGACAGCAATAAGCCCAGCCAAAGGCAGTCTCTGCGCCCAGAAATAGAGGACACCGTGGAGGGAAAAGAAGAAGTAGTAGTAGTGGAAGAAGAAGAAGCAAACTTCACTGAATCTCATGAAGAGGACGCTCATGAAGAAGCAACTGAAGGAGCAACTGAAGGAGCAACTGAAGGAGAGTCTTAAATCTTGGGGTATCTTATTCCAGCCAAGTTCTGTCATTCCGTGCACTAGCCAAGATACCATAACAGAAACAAATTAAAAGCATGGCTACTCTGAGTGGCTTTGCCTTGGGATGGAAAATGCTCTCGCTGGTGACCTGAACTTCAAAATGCATGTGACTGCTTCCGATAAAAATAAATAGTTCACAGTCTTTTAATGGCATGCCATGGATAAAGTGATATTTACAGTAATACCAACGAATGAAGTGGAGAGCAGGGAACACTCCTTATTACCAACATGTATATCTCATGTAGAGTGTTTATAGATAACCTCTGAAGTGAATGATGATTATGGCTTATTATACAAGATTTTCTAGAGATCTTGACATTTCTTCAATCTGCTTCTTTTCAAACTCATAATCACCCAGTAGATCAACGGGCGCTAAGACCCACCAAGTGTTTTTTAAATGGCATATGAAATATTTTGCATTCATCCGTGATAATTTACAAACTGTTTACAACTGAGAACTTAAATATTTATATGCAAAAAACAAAAACATTCCACTGAATCCTGTGAAAGATTTATTTGAATGGCTATGAAACTATGTTCCTTAAGAATGCCTTACCTCTATAAGTAACCATTTCTGTACAGTATTTTGATGATAACTAGAATATCTTTAGACTTCTGTCACATTACTATCTAGTATTATTTTTACAAAACAGTGTTAAGGATAGTACTCAAACAGAGCAGGTATGTGTGCCATTGTTAAGGTACAATTGGAATTAGTCATGACTATGAAACTGTGCACCTGTTTATACAGAGAGGGATTCTGCAATTAATGTCCTGCAAGAACAATATTCAACAACATGATACTTTTGCTTTAGGATACCAATCAAGGTACTTGCCATGAGCAGCAATAGAAATGCTTGCATGATTAGAGATACATGAGAATTGTGTAGCCAGTTGTTGTTTTCATTTTGTTTAATCCGTCAGTGTAGACTTGATCTATATAAGTGTGCCAGTAAAGAAGAGGTTAAGGTTAGGATAGGACGCTGTCACTGCAAAAAAGAAAGAAAATGTTCTGTTCAGGCACTCTGCCAGGTGTAACCTATGCGAGTTGAAAAATAAGCAGAATGGATAGCATTTGCAATATATTTTGTAGCACCTGAATTTCTTAACATATAGATAAAAATGATACAAAGAAATTAGCATGCAACAATTAACTTTTAGTGCAATCCTATACTCAGAAGTATGTATGCCCCACAGAGTTCAGTGGAGCTTACTCACAGGTAAGTCAGTGTAGCACTGCAGTCTCTGTTGCTTTTCAGGAACACAGCCAATACCCCAATACGTTAGTTATTTCTTGCATTCTTTTTTCTTTGCCTTTGAAATAGTATTATCTTGCAGAGAAACAAGAATCGGTTAAACTACGGAAACCAAGAGGATGCACATGTTTTGTGTCTTCTGTTCTATTGTAGTTAGAAAGGTAATTAAATAATATTTCTATGAGACTTGGTAAATTAAAACAACTCTGATAACGACAGAACAGAATGCTGAGTTAGTTTTTTGCAGTGAAAGTTTCCTATATGACTTTTGAAAGCTGCCATGATATTTCAACCCATTTATAAATGGATAGATCTTACATGAAAAATATTTGTTTTGCACATGGAATCATTGTGCCCAAGCACACGAACTGATTCCAAGATGTTGTTCTTGGAAAGTGTTTGCCTGTCTGGCAAAAGGAAGAATTCGAAGTGTTTAGCTAGAAAAGCACAGCACAATCCAAAGCAGTTCGCAGGTGGGGCTAGTTCTTTTTCTTCTGTGAAGAGGAATGCTCTGGACTTGCATGGAGATTGCCCACTGCATGCAATATGAGTTGATATAGAAGAGGGCTATATCACATGGCCCCTTTACATGTGAAGTTCTGTGCACACATCAGAAGTGCCAGATCACAACTTCTGCGTACAATCAGCTGCATATCTGCTTGAAAGGAATCAAGGGCTGCTTTCTCAGCTGCACACTGTGACTTGCATTATGTGTTCTGGGTACTGAGCCTGAAGTTGGAAGCAGGTTATTGCTGCCAGGAAAACAGAATTGTTTTTAAATCCAGCCATTCGGGAAACACAGGGTACATGCAGTGATTTCCTAGCTTCTTATACAATTGCTTCAGAAATTCTTCCAGAAAACTAGTCTCTCTCTCTTTCTCTCTCTCTCTCTTAGCATATTATCAAAAGTCTGGAAGCTACTCGTGCTGTGAACCACATAAAATATATTTTTAAAAATCAGCATCTTGGTGGCAACGAGGTCTGGGGACAATCAAAACACCTAAAGGTTCAAAATTCGGTCCAGAACCTTCATCTATACAGTGGTCCCTGGACTTACGAACTTAATTCGTTCCGAATGCACATTTGTAGGTCAAAAAGTTCGTAAGTCGAAAAGCGGTTTCCCATAGGAAAAAAATATTTGGAAAAATTCGTAAGTCGAAAAAACTGCATGTAAAATTTTGTAAGTCGAAAAAAACACATTTAAATCCGCCAACGGTTTCCGTTCGGATGTAGAAATATTCGTAAGCGTGGGGCCATTTGTCCCATTCGTAAGTCGAAACCTACGGATGTCGAGTAATTCATAAGTCGAGGGACCACTGTACTTATTCTAGATACATTTGATTTGGTGTGTAAATCTGATCACGACAAGCACTTGATCAGGTATGTGAAAATTATCTGTGCTCTTGGGAAACCAAGATTCCACACTGCATTGGTGCTACCCATTTTCTGCGGCAATTTTTTGCAAACAGGGCAAATCAAGGGTGTGTTATATCTGATTCTGTATGGGTCATGGAAATTCCAGTTTATAAGAGTCTTTTAGCTCAATCTTACGTATACTTATTCAAAAGTAAGCTCTGTGGAATTCAGTGGGACATTCTCCCGGATCAGTGTGCATAAGGTTGCAGCCTTAAAATGTGACATTGATTCTGTGGTTGCCTAAGGAATAGCATTACCATTTCACATAATGGTATGAAAGCAGCTTACTGTGACAGGGGAGGAAAATGAGGTGTAGACTAACATTGAATACATGCTATTGGTAAAGTTAATTAGACACTGGTATTATTATTATTCTGATAGGTGAGACAAGATTAGGGTCTAGTATAGCAAGTACTATTATAAAATTATTTCACAGAATTATGTTTCTCGTGAGTGCTACGTCAACAGTTCCTGGTTGCAGAACAGCAACAAATCAATCAAATGACTTAAGTTGGTTTTAAGTCTCTGTTCAGCCAGGCTACACCCATGGTTAATGCATGTCAAGGCTAATAATAGGGGATGAACGGGACCTGCAATTAAATGTTGCAGTGTGGCTTGCTCCTGCTCAGGTTTCCAGCCACTTCATTGTATTCCCCCTTCCCACCTGGTTTCCCATTTTTTCTCTTAACAGCCAGAGAGCATCCCATGCCTTCTGAGCATACTTAGCCCTCCATAGGCTTGGGGGGATTTTTTTGCCCTAAATATTTTTGTACTCCTGCAGACCTTGAGGACATAGGGTTCCCTCAAGCAGCGCAACTGTTCCTGCTGATCCTACTGCTGCATTTTCATGTGAGTAGCTGTATATAATTTCCACTGCTCAGTCACTGCGGTGTCTCTTACTTTTGCCGTTGAATCATCTCAAGTGTGCAATATAGAATACATGTCTAGTATAAGAGAACTAGGTTGTTAATAACCAATTTGTAATGCAGGTAGGACATTATTAGTATGTCTGGAAAGCATGGGTATGGAAGGTCTCCATTGCACCATGAAACTTTCAAAAACAGTTTGCAATACACTTCAGGATTCTCATTGCAAAAACCGAACGGCTTGCTGCGCAGCTGCAATCCCTTGCATAACCATAAAGTTGTTTATGGGTTCTCATCTAATATTGGCTAGTATTGGAGAAGCTTGGCACTGTTAGTATAATGACTAAGTGAAGAGAGGTTGCCTCAAACTCCCTAGGTGGCATTGGCAAGCGACTATCTCTGAACCTCCACTTTCCAGCACCATGTGCAACATAGGCTCATGATATAGGCCTACGTTACAGGACTGTTGTAAAAGTTACTGTGCAAATTATGTATCAGCGTATAGAAAACAGTCTATGAATGCTATTACTTCTGACTGAAGAAGGAATAGGAATTCTCTCCTGCTCAGGATTTTGGTGGGCACAATATTGGGATGTGTACTTCTAGACTCTTAAAAGGAGACACCATCCAACACAGAACAGCACAATCCTATGCATGTCTACTCAGAAGTAAACTGTTAATAGAACTGATGCAAAGGCATATAGAAATTGAAGCCTTAAACCTACTAAAAAGAATGAGATTAAGCACATTTAACTGTGTTCGATTGTGGCTTAAGGCACTTGACTTAAGTATAAAAACCTTCCTTTCCCCCATTAATGAAATATGTGCACTTTTTGTGGGACTATCACCAAGGACCACTTTTAGGTAAAGCATTGAATGATTATGGTTAATCCAAGATATGTTGCACAAAAGTACCACTAGCAAAGGACCCTTAGAGTTGGTTTGGGCAACACTTGTGTATGTGTGATTGCTATGTATGCATTCCCTGTACTGTATATTTTCCCCACCTTCATTATATTTGCTTTGTTATATTTGCTCCGAACATCTAGCACATTTTTGTTGCTTAGTGTATCAAGAAAACCATTTGCAATGTTACTAAAGAACAAGAAATAGTTGTGTGTGGAAATGCCTGGATACTATAACCAAGAATCTGATGGATCAAGCTTGCAAAACCTTTCTATCACAAGTACTGTTGAAGTCTCAGAATTAGGCATGTTTGCAGCTTTAATGAGTGCAACTCACCTAGGCTTTCATATGCCCATATGGAAACGAATTATCTGGAGAATGAAGAGAATGCACTTTGATGCTGAAAAGTTTAAGAAGTACTTTGCATGTACCATAAAAATAAACACATATGTCTAGAGAAGTCTGTTTGTCATTCTGTGATATAAGGGTTTTATATAGAGACGTTGTGCCGGGGGGGGGGGGCAGGTACTTAGAACACCATATATTTGTGAAAATTGAAAATGCAGTGACAACCCAAGAATCATCCCCAATTTTGTGCCTTTCAGAATTTCTGATCTGGGTGGGTGATGCTCGAGTGATGGAGCACTGGATAGGATCTGGAAGAATTTCCAGCTGTTAGTGTATCCAGGTTCTGCGCTTTATGTTATGTTTACATTAGATGAGCTGGCAGGAAAGACATCTGTGCAGGATCCCAAGATCTGCCTAGTAACACCTGAAATCCAACACCAGCTTTCAAGCTGGTGCCTTATGATACGATGGCTCACAATAGGCACATGTGAACTTGTGGTTATGAAGGAAAGCTCAAAAATATGCTCATGGACTTCTGCACTTAGTTGTCATAATAAAAATACACCAAGTGCTGAAAGTCCACAGCCCCAACAAGATGTTTCCTCCAGATCACCCACACCTGTCACAAAGATGCTATGGGGTGTCAGGCATGGGGCAGGTAGAGAGATGCAGCTGCTAGTGCACAACTGGCAATCTTAAGGTGCACTCCTGATTGGCAAGCCTTTCTAGTCAATGAGCAAACAGCTAATAAGTGCTGGTGTCAAGCCTGCTGGGATTGAAGTCAGCGCCAAGCAGCTGATTGGCAGCAAGCTCAAGCCCTGTTTGGGTCACCTGATGTCCTAGTGACATCAGGCAATTGACAGGTGGGTGGGACTAGCTGGCCAGAACCAGTTCCCCTACCTCTTATGTAAGGGCACATGCTTTGCTTTAATCCCAGCTGAAAGGATGGGAAAGATGTTTGCCCAAGACATTGGCTGGTCAGTGCTGGTTGAAGCAGACAATGCTGGACTAGGCAGACAATAATAATAATAATAAATTTGTTGTTTAGTCGTGTCCGACTCTTCGTGACCCCATGGACCAGAGCACGCACAACAACAACATATTTCTACCCCACCCATCTGGCTGGGTTTCCCCAGCTACTCTGTATAAAGCAGATTTGCGTGACTGGCAACGTTATCTTTTTTTAAAAAAACAACCACCACCACTAATATTTTGAACTGAATACTTTAATATACATCTTAAGCATCTTATATAAATAATCTCTCACCAGTTTATAATACAGAACTGCAGCACAATTCCTATATATTCTTCCAGCAGTAGCACCATCTCAATGACTAGCAGTCATTTCAGTAGAACTGTGGGTCACTTGTACCAGCAAGTGAAGTTAAAAACATATTTTTAAATAATTGAAGCATATTAACAATTTAAAAAAATAAACCTCATCGTGAAGCTTTAAGAAGATTATGCTCTACCAAAGTCTCAAATGAATTCTTTCCTGGTATGTTAACATAAGAGCAATCTTAAGAAAACGATGTCCTGGAGTATAGGCCTTAAATATTATTAAACTGTTTTTATGGAAAATCTTGGTTCAATTCTTAGGTGCACCCAGTCAAAGTTAAGCACTGTTAAGTCCCTCCAATCTCCTATTGAAGGATAATACATTTTACAGATGTTACTAATTGAAACTTGTCACCATGTACTAGTAATAATCAGAGCAGTTTGCAAATTACCACATGCTTTACTATTTTGTTATCAGTAACAACTACTGCTAACTTTTTGGCTACAATGGGTGGTATGCAAGCAAGTTTTATTCAGAGTAGGTCCACTGAAATTAAAGATTAAGCAAGGGCCATTAATTTCAGTGGGTCTACTCTGAATAAGACTCAGTTGCATGCCACCCCAAATAACCAATGACAAAATTACTCTATAAAGCAGTAAAGTATGGAAACAGGAGCACAGAATTCTCTACAGTGCATCAAGCTTTTTAGTTTAAGGATAAAAGATTCTGAACCAACTTTTAGATCAGGATTAGCAAGCAACATAAAGTACATGAAAGCATTAGTATTTCGCATTCATACATTTAGCCCTTGAAAAGAAAAGATGCCAGTGTATTGCTATTCCCACTCTTACAGGCCAACGCCTTCCATGTTTACTCAGAAGCAAGTCCTACTGTGCTCAATGAGGCTTCTCCCTAGTAATAAAGTTTAGTAAAGCATTCTTAGTAAATAAAGGGGTTGCTGGATGGCAGAGCTTTCCTATCATTGCCTAGTTTCCTTTAGGGGTGAAATTAGCTAGAGCAGAACATGTTTTCACCTCCCAGTTCTACAGCTTCCCTTTGTGAAAACCAGCATCTTCCATGGGGATGCTACAAATGTGAGCACTGTGATTTCCATTCTGGAAATTATGTTGTGTGGGTCAGCCCATAGACTGTATTTCTGCAGGGAAGAGATCCTTTCCCTCAACTTGCTAGAACACTCTGATTTACAGTTCCGTCCAGAATGTGGTTGCACGAGTGCCATGGGCTTCTGTGTCCAAGGCTTGGCTAAGAAGCAATGATGTGCTGAAGGCTTGCCAAGTGAGTTTCACTGAGCTCAGTGGATCTTACTTAAGAGTAAACATGTTTTCAGTTCTTCTGTGCAAATGGGACTACCAGCACCTATAAGGAAAATACTACAGACCTTCATGCAGGAAGCTTCCAACCTATCCTAAGGTTTTCAGAATCGACTATGAGGTGCAGAATATGATTGCAAGAAACACACACAGTTTGAGGTCAGCACAGATTATGCTTTCAGGGTTTTTCTGAGATCAGAATAAAAGTTAGTCAGACTACTGGCCATAGCCGTGTCCACCGCTGACTGGGGGATCATCCCACGCAAATCTGTCTGGATGAAGCCTATCAACAGGCTGTGTCTAGGATTGTCCTTGAGAGGGAAACAGAACCAGCCACAGGGATGGTTAAAACCTCGAACATAACCTGGTTTTACTTCACCATAGTCCAGGCTGACACCTGTTTTAAAATAGAACACAGTTGTGGGTTGAACCTCTCAAGTAAAGAGAATGCACCTGTTTTTATTTCTAAGGAATCTTTTAAAGATTTTATTACAGCCAATATCCCAAGGATCCTGTGGTAGAGGTAAGCTTCCTTCTAACAACCCCAAAATCCAGACTCAGGGGATCTAGAGATCCAGCAGTTCGCTGACAAACCTGGAGAAGCCATATGCAGATTTTTTTAAAAAAATGGGAAGTCCCAATATGTAGTCATTTGTCTTGCCCCTGTTCAAGTTCTGCTTGTAAAGCTGAGGGATTTCTTATCCAAAGCAGTACCTTATAATCATATGGGGAATGTGACCATTTCTTGCAACAAGAAATGGTGCTGTCTAAAAGAAGCTACCCAAACCAACCGTCCCCCATCCAGGGAGAGGCGGGATTTGGGGACAAAGTTACCCAAGAACAACATTTTAAGTCAATGTGCAATATTTACAATATTCTAAATCTAGTCTGAACCATGGCAATCTCCCAAGCAAAATCTAGGTCTGGTTCTTTGCTCCCCAAAACAGTTACATTAGAAGAGAGAACTGGTTTGGCACTCTCCTTCCTTGGAAGGTTTTAAGCAGAGGTTGGATGGCCACCTGTCATGGATGCTTAACCGAGATTCCTGCATTGCAGGGGGCTGGACTAGATGACCCTCCAAGTCCCTTCCAACTCTACGATTCTATGATTGAATGGCAAGCAAAGCAGCACCTGCTCAAATTCCACTTTTTAGGCAGTCAGGAATGGCAGGTTCAACCAGCCAATCCTAATCTCAGGCAAAGTGCAGCTCACTCACCAGAAAATGCAAGTTATTTATTCTACTATTCTTTGCACTAAGTGACTTTTGTATAGTACTTTCGATCTGCCAAGTGACAGACAGGATATCCTCCTTCGTGGCGCTAGTTTATTTCTAATTTTAGCTTTGAAGAAGTGGGGGTCAAATCAATGATTTGTTGCAAACAGAAGCACTAACATACACAGATTTGATTTCTACAGGTTTAGGTGTGCTTTAGACAGCAAGATTAGAAAATAAAACAGATTTAATTAGAATTACCACATGACAGAATCCCGTCTTCGTAGTCTGTTGTGCAGGAGAAGTCAACAAACTCTCTGGGAGAAATGATGTTCCACAACTGGCCAGCTGTGGTGTACCGCATAATACAACAGTTCTGCAGTGCAATCACAAAATGCCCGTTTAGGTAGTATTCTTTTGTAGAAACCTAGTGTTTATAGCTATGCCAAGCAATATGGAGACTGTGCTGAAGGGTCAAATTAGATGAGACCAGAAATAAATCATGACATTTCCATCTTTTTAAGCTCTGCAGCAGCAGTTCCACTCCCTACCCCAATTTGGATCAGGTCTGTGGCACTGGGGGTCGTGGTTAGAGGGCTGTCTCTTGAAAGTGAAGAGATACAGCTGCTATTTCTTGATATGACTCAGGACTCTATGTAGTTTCAAGAGACAAGAGACTTACCCAGTGTACCCTTAGGTCTCTCACATTAAAAAAAATTCCAGCTACAGGCCTAATTGACTGCCTGACTCAAATAATGAACTATACAGATATATCTTACTTGAAGAAACAATCGGGTTTTCCTACAAGTGCTCCTGATTATTCCAACACACTGAGATGAATCATCAGTCTTATCTTAAATAATAAACATCTTTAAGAAAGCTAGGAACAGATTCTTAATAGGAGTTAACTTCACTAGAAACAGTAAGGAACTAGCTCAAAGCTACACACATCAGAATGAAAGGTGCCTGGCAAAATGTAAATAGCCAGAACTGGTGTAGAATCTGCAGGCTTTTTTTTAAAAAAAAAGGTCTTTGCTTGTGTTTCAGGATTCATTAAGATGCTGTGCTGAAACCAGGACAGTTCTGCTGAAGGTCACTTCTTGGCCAAGAAAAGAGACCTTAGACATCAAAAGATAATAGGCTTGAAATTAAAAATTGAGAGCACGATGCAGCCAAAGGTAAGGAGTTTAAATCTATCGCAATGGGATTAGCTTTCCCACAAAAGCCAATGGGATTTAAAACTGTTTCTGTATGGTTCAAATTTAGTTGGAAGTCATATCGGAATTAATACTCAAAACAGCTTGGATATGCTTGTATTTGTAAGTCCTAGATTTCAGCTCCTCAAAATTAGGCGCTTTCTTGAAAACTGCAAAAGCTATTTTGTTCACTTCGGATTTTTTATATATCACAGGTTCTACCACTGCCAACAAGGAGGTTAAAGTGTCACTCAAAGCACAACGTATGAAGTACGGATATATGCAAGTAGAGAAGCTCCCTTCTTGCTGACTGTAAAACTTTTACTTGCATTGCAACTACTGTGCCAAATGAAAAACATGCAAGTAGAACTTCCGGTTGTGTGATAAATGGGTGAAGTATTACCTCTTCAAACTCATCAACAATATCCATCGAGGTCATCAGACTATCCCAGTAGAGTCGATAGGGCCCAGGACGTAGGTGATCTACTATTCTGTTAGCGACATCCTCCACAATCCCTTGTGCTTTGTAGCTACAGAATCAGATTTAATACAAAAATGCTTAGAACATGTCAGCGCGCCTAGCAACTTTCCACCAGTTTAAAGGAACTCATATGGGTTATGCACGTGCCAATATCTCTTTTATTTTCCATCAGTATCTAGAGGCCTTGGGAATATTAAATTTCATCCATTATGCCTCAGATCCTCTTGTGCCAAAGCAAAAAGTTTGCTCTCTATGAACTTTGAGGGTGGGTGAGGAAAGAGGAGGTGTGCCAAAGGTTTTTTAATGAGGACTCCCTAAAAGGAAAGCTACAACAGGACCTACTCAGCCTCAGAGAACAGCAAGAACTGTCTACAAATAAAATAACATTTTTTTTATAACAAACAAAATGCAGCGGAGAGGAGGATGCTTAGCACCAGCGGCATTATGTACACAAATGCATAGGTGACGGTTTCACGTTTATATTCCACAAAGCACTCAAAGCCATCCACGCCCACTATGCATTTTATGCTTTTATGTCCATGGTAGATGCAGAGAAACGATCCTGAAATGAAGTATGATACAACAATGATGGCACAATGCATTGGGGAATGGCCCACTTCTGCTCTTCCCCTCATAAAAACACACCCCTTTCTACTGGAAATTGTATTTGTGAAAGAATTCACCTCCTCTGTAAGTTAACTTACAGGTATCCATTGAATTCTTCAGATGGCTTACGCCAAACTGCCGTATCTTTCTGCAGAAAAAAAAAATCACAGTATTTGTACTTTAGTAAAAATGACTCAATCACTTCACACCTCTGAATGTACAAATATAATGACAGAATCATGAACTACACAGACCAGAAGGAACTTTTCATATATAGTGCATCTTTCACCAGCCTGTTCATCAGTACACACATTTTAATTCAATTGTAGTTTTTAAAAAATAATAATGATAATAATGCATGCAATAAATTGTCATGTAAATTCTTCTGGGGAATGAGGAGAGAAACAAACACCAAAATATAGCATTAAATCACTATATGTAAGAACACATCCTCTATGAACTACGGCCATTCCTATCATACCATGCCTCTTAAAAAAATCTTTTAAAAGGCATACAAAGAAAAACTCTGAGAATTAAACTTGACAAATCACACATCAAAAAGTCTCCCTATCACAACATCAAATTTTACCTAGGTCAGTGGTTCCCAACAGGTGGTCCGCGGACCCCCAGGGGTCTGCAAGCTATGCCAGAGGGGTCCGCAAGAT
The DNA here is from genome assembly GCF_965207765.1 of Zootoca vivipara. NCBI lineage: Eukaryota > Metazoa > Chordata > Lepidosauria > Squamata > Lacertidae > Zootoca > Zootoca vivipara. The sequence goes on along the minus strand of NC_142593.1, from coordinate 20,639,910 downwards.
GCTAGTAGAATAAAAAAATATATTAAATATATTTCGTATGATAACAGATTTTTTGTTTTGGCCGCTTCCTGCATGAGCAGAGTCTAGCGCAAAACTAGAATTAGATAGAGGCAGTAGTTCTGCTGTATGCCGTTAGGTGGCGCTTTACAAACACTACTGTTTTGCAAAGAGGCATCGTGCGCATTCTACTAACGCTCACCTCCCCAAGATGCTTTGCGCGCGTCGGCTTCATTTGTGCACTACTGCGCAGGTACCCTGTCTTCTCCATTCCCCTCCCTCCTCCCTGGCGCGCGCTGCCCCTTTGCAAAACAGTAGTGTTTGTAAACAAAGCGTTGTTTTTTTGCGGAAGCTACAGTTCGCGTAGTTAAAAATGGACCGTTGGTTAAAAAGTGGTTCATCTCATTAAGAACTGAAAATTAAAACTAGCTGTATACTGATGCGAGTACTCTGTTGTAACTGTAAAAAACGTATAAATATAAAATATAAAAAGACTCTTAATTTGGCTCTCACTTTTTAATTTTAGGATTAGGAATGGGGGTCCTTGTCACAATAGCGGCTCGATGAGGGGTCCTCGGGAAATTTTTGTTGGGAACCCCTGACCTAGGTTGCCTTGGCATTGTGTAGGCATCACAACTGACACAATCGTTTAGGATTTAAGATTTTAAGTTAAATTTTTGTTAATCTGATAGTATAAAAAACTGATCTGGGGCCAAACTAGATATGAGCTTTGATGAGTATCACTATAGGTTCGGGAAAAAGTATATTATGCTTGTTCCAGCATTTGCACATGCAGTTAAGTAAGGATACAACACTATCAGATGGTAAGAAGAACAGGCTTTTCCCAAACCGTACACAGTAAATAAACACATGAGGAAAAGGCGGGACAGGTTGCCATGTCCCACCTGCTCTAGTGAACCAGCACTACAGATTTTAGAGACCTCCAGAAGTTTTGAGAGCCAAAGTCTGAGGCAGGGAGCCTCCTCTACTGATGGAGGTTCACGAGTGTAGCTGGGGGGGGGGCAGCTGCCCCTCCAAATCAATAAAAATTGATAAAAAACCCATAGCTAACCGAGGTTCCGTCCCCCCACAACAAAAGGCCTGCCCTCCTACCAACAAAAATCCCGGCTACACCCATGTGGAGGATCCCTGTGTGACCTCTAGCTTGTGAAAAGGTAGAAAAAAGAGGAAAGTGCCCTCGATCTCCTTGTGTGATTTTCAACACTCAAAGAAACAAAACACCAAAACAAGGCTCTGAAATCTACCCACTCAAGTATGCTACTTCACATATCATTGCACCATATATAGGCCCACCTAAAACACAAAAGTAGAATATAAATCACCCTACTCATTTATTAACAAAAGAAAATAATCTGGAAAAGCAACGGCTTGGTAACTTACTGTTTTCTTAGTAAGTCTCCATTCACCATCTTCAACATTGTAGTACTGGATGACTGCATTTTTTAGCTTTGTAGCCACAGAAGCTACATCAGGAAAGTCTGCCATTCTCTTCCGTCTTCTACAGAAAATCAGGATGTAAAAATAACAAAAGGCAGTGATTTACTGCTCCTTCTCAGTTTCCTGTTTGGCATTAACACTATACTAATCATACAAAAACCTCAACTTCTCTTTAAATTATACAGCTGCATGATTCAGGATCATCTGGAGTAAGCAGCAAGTGTTTTTCTCAACAAACCAGAAGCAATATATTATTGCAGTGTCCAACAATTAAAATACACACGTTTCAAGATCTAAACACGTATGTTGCAAGTGCTGCCAGTCACCTTCTTGGACACCAAACAATCTTAACAAGTGAGAAAGTGACCTTTGAAAGGCTGTAGTGCGCTAGCCCTGATAAGGTGGTTAAGGTTCACACAGGTTGAACATGGAGCTTGGAACTCTGGTGCTAAGATTTCTAGAGTATACGCTTAAACTGCTGCATGGCTCCAGGTTGGCGTGCGCCTCTGTGACATCAGGGAAGGTAAGCAAATGGCATTCAGAGGGGCTGTGTGGCTCATGCCAGCACAGGCTGCCTACAAGATCAGATATTAGTGCCAAAAACACAAAGAAGCTCAAGAGAAGACTATGAAAAGCGGCACAGGAGGACTGTCAAATGAGAGAGTCAGTTGGACAAAAACAGAACCTAACATTAACCCACAGATGTCTCCATTAACAGAACAACCTGTTAAAATGGAGAGTGAAGTGTCTCCTATTGTACCTTCTAGTAAAACTGCTTCACATACAATTATTCCAGTGATGGGTGTCACTTCTGTGTGTACAACCACTTTCTCAAAAGAGAAATGAAACCTTCACTGAAAGGCAAAGCAGTACAAATATAGACTGAACATTTTAAAAGTATACATTTTTAAGGATGGCCATTAAGATGCCATTTTCAGTTTCGATAAGTGCATGTATTAAAATATATTTTTTATAATATCTGATGCCTGATTAACTGAGGCACTTTTGTAGTTGATTAAACCTTTAAAATAAAATAAACTAGCATGCCAAAAGCATCTGGAGCGCCACAGGTTTCCTATCCCCGTTCTAATGGCTCATCCAGCTGGTAACTTCTACATCTCTTAGCATAATCTTAAACATGGTGACTGAGAAGTAAGATCCACTGGTATCAATATATTCCTAGTAAGTTACTCCTAAAACTGAAGCACTGGCTCATAGTTGAGCATTAAACAGAGACGGCATGAAGCTGGCCTAAGAGAAACTTACAATGTGTAAGTATTTTGTTGTGCCATTCTATGCAGGTTGTATAACCAAACACTGATCCCACGGCCTCTGATACAGGTGCATAGGTGTAACCAGGATTTATGTTCTGGGGGGCAGAACCCAGCTCTCTGTGATACGATTGGTTAGTTAGTTAGTTATTTTTTTATTTGCTTGACTGGGGGAGGGTCAGCTGCCTCCCTGCCCCCCTTGGCTACACCATGGCCGGTGACCAATAGGCCCAAAGAGGCTTCTATGCACAATGTGTAGCTGCTAAAAAACAAATCTGAATGTTTATTATTTAGAAGCACCTGCGACCTAAATAACTATGCAAATTGGTCTTAATTAAATGTGCTGTTTGCTCCCATCCCATTATCTCTCTCACAGATAGATAATAAGGTGCTTGGCCAACCATAACAGCTGAGGCTTCTGTGCCAGCTCTTTAACAGACATCCATTATGAAAGCAAGTGCCATGCTCAGAGCAAGGAGCTGAAACTATTTGATCCTGCCCTGCCTCTCCTTGTCAAGTGGATAAAAAACCGACAACCTACTCATCTGAGATGAGTAATGCCCCATATCCTTTTAATCCAGAATAATGAGTAATGCCCCACATTCTTCTAAGATAAGATAAGATAATCTTTATTGTCATCGTCCCCTTGCGGGAACAAAGAAATTACTCGGTTACCACATCCACTCAGATTCTACTCCAGAATAAAGAGCAAGGCGACATATCCTTTCACTCCAGAATAACCTGAATGCCACTGTGATATGTATGCGAAGACCCGGGTTCAAATCCCTACTCCTCCATCTATAATCACTGGGCCAGTCGCTGTCTATGAACTTCATACCAGATATTCTCCTGAGGATAAAACTGGGGGGTGGGGGCGCACAGTGAGCTCGTTGGAGGCAGGCTGAGATATAAATGCAATCGGGTACCAATGAATTCGGTACATAAACAAACATGCTGCCTGTCCTCGGGTTCATTTTGGGGGGGGGGTTGTTCAATCAGCCCACTGCTTTCAAATCTACTGAACACCCAATGTTATAGGTTTGGCCGGGGGGGGGAGGGCGGCGGTTTTCTTCGCGTTCCCCGTTTCCACAGGTGAGGCTTCGAAGCGGCTCGTGCCTCGGAACGCGGACACGTGTGTGTGAAAACGTCACGTGTGAACACGGGCGAGGCGAGAGGTACTGACGGGCGAGAGGCTCACGCGCAAAAGCGTCTCGCGGCGGGTCAGGGATGCAGCATCTCCACGAGTAACCCAACCAAGAGAGCATCTCTCGGTGCGTCTGACTGCCCCGCTTCCCCAGCCGGGCAAAGAGGCCGCGTACGCTTACCAGGATCCCGGGCTGCGAGGAGCGACTTTTCCCCCGCGGACGGTTCGGCGCCACGTCGAAGGTTCCCCCGGTCTCCGTCCCCGCGCGACCCGCCACCGCCGCCGTCCCCGCTACTTCTCCCCCCAGCTCTGCTTCTGTTCCTTCTGCTGCGCTCACCCGGTCGAGCAGCTCATACCGTTGGGCCAATCAGAGCTCAGCCGGCATCCTCGTCGCAGCCAATCGCAGCGCGCCCGTCTTTTCTCACCTCTTTGCCTCCCAACCCGCCGTCGGTATCGATCTCCCTATGCAAAATTCATGGCCCTTAAACCACGCCCCAAAATTCATGGCCCTTAAACCACGTCCGCCTCTCTCTCTCTTCGCAAAACGGATGACAGGCGGCCCGTGCTCATTGGGCACAAGGCTGGAGGGAGGCGGGGCGAAGCGCGGGGATTGGCTGACGTGCATGTGGAGTGACAAAACGGCGGGGGCGGGGAGAGAGAAAGAGACCAGCAAAGAGAATTTTGCGGCGCTTGAGAGAGGCTTTTGCCACGTTTATTGTGGCAGAAACTTTTGTGGACCGAAGTCCGGCTCATCTGGTGCAAAAACAGCACCTGGAGGATTGTGCGGTCCAGGAAAGCTGCCTTGTTGTGGCATAATAATAAGTTGGTTGGTCTTAATGGTACCATCAGATTCTTTGATGTTTTGGCTGCAACAGACTAACAGGACCGATCCCGGTCTTAGGAGTGTGCATGTAAAAGTGGAGTAAAAGTGGAGTTGAGGATGCTTCTCTCCAGAGATAACTGACAGGAAAGAATTAAGAGGGTGGAAGGCTTTCCAGAAAACGTCTGGACATTCATGGGCGTACCCAGGATCAAAACTAGGGGGGGGGGCAAGGGGAGGGGCCAAGGCACGGAAGGGGAGGGGCCACAAAGTGGGCGGGAATGGCGAACTCGCGCTCCGCCGGGCTGTGCCCCTCCCTAGAAGCAGGGCTGGTGGGCGGAGGCGGAGCCCAGCCCAGCGGAGCGCGAGTTCAGCGTTCCCACCCGCCGCGCCGCGCTCTCTGGTTCCCCGCCGCGCTTGGCCTTGCCAGAGGGCGCGACGGGGAGCTGGAGGGAGGGCGCAGCGCGGCGGGCGGGAACGGCGAACTCGCGCTCCGCCGGGCTGTGCCCCTCCCTAGAAGCAGGGCTGGTGGGCGGAGGCGGAGCCCAGCGGAGCGTGAGTTTGGCGTTCCCGCCCACCGCGCCGCGCTCCCTGGTTCCCCGCCGTGCTTGGCCTTGCCTGAGGGCGCGCTGGGGAGCTGGAGGGAGGGTGCGGCGCGGCGGGAATGGCGAACTCGCGCTCCGCCGGGCTGTGCTCCGCCTCTGCCCACCAGCCCTGCTTCTAGAGTAGGGCAGCTGCCCTAACTTGCCCCGTGGTGGGTACGCCCTTGTGGACATTTGAGATACAGTATAAAAACACACAAGCACTTAATATAATACGTTCTGCTATGATGTAATCACGAACAGGTGAAACTCGGAAAATTAGAATATCGTGGGAAAGTGCATTTATTTCAGTAATGCAACTTACTATTTTTTATTTTTCTTTTAATTTTTACAAATGCTTTCTTTCGGAAATTCCACAGTAATAAAACAAATAGTTACAATAATACAAAAATAAACATCGCTATTACATTTCATTAATTACATTCCATTTATAATTGACCCGCCTATAGACAAATAGCTACAATTACAACAAATAAAGGCTTGACATATCTTGCTTTGCATGTCATGCATCTATCTCATATATTGGTTTCACCTTTTAAATTGCTTTACTGAAATAAAAGCACTTTTCGACGGTATTCTAATTTTCCGAGTTTCATCTCTATTTCATACCCTCCAACATTTCTCCAATGAATTTTATTATTTATAACCTGTCCATCTGGCTGGGTTGCCCCAGCAACTCTGGGCTGCTTCGAACATACTGTATATAAAATCACCATCATCAATTTTTTATTTATACCCCGCCGATCAGGCTGAGTTTTCCCAATCAATCTGGGTAACTCCCAATAAAATATTAAAAACACGATAAAACATTATACATTAAAACACTTCCCCATACAGGGCTGCCTTCAGATATCTTCTAAAGTTTGTATAGTTACTTAAGTTACTTAATTCTGGGAATAAATCAGAAACTGGGCCAGTTTCTGTAAATCTGGGACTGTCTGTGGAAAAGAGGGACACTTGGAGGGTCTGGCTTTCTTAAAACAATGGAATCTCGTTGGGCTTTGATAATATTTTTTATCAAAGTTTCTATCATATCTAAAATAATAAGCATTTCAAGAAGAGGGAAGTTTATGTTACATCTATAACACAAACGGAGAAGCAATTTTTTTTAAAAAAAATCCTTCAGTAGCACCTTAAAGACCAACTAAGTTAAAGACCAGGGGCGTAGCCAGGATCAAAACTAGGGGGGGGGGCAAGCCATGGTCGTTCAGGGGCGGGGCCAAGGCACGGAAGGGGAGGGGCCACGAAGTGGGCGGTGGCGGCGGCAGCAGCGACCACCTTGTGCTTCTGGGGCTGGCAGCGTTGGCGGCTACCCTGCTTGGCTGGAGAGGACGGGAGTGTCGGGCAGGCGAGAGGGGGTGGCAGGGCGGGCGAGGGCGAGGCAAGACACGGCCGCAGCCACGACGGCTCCGAGGCGTTGCTGCATATCAGCATAATATTTCAACCATGGTTCAAGCCCCACCTTAGGAAAAAAATCCTGCATTGCAGGGGGTTGGTCTAGATGACCCTTGTGGTCCCTTCCGACTACAATTCTATGATTCTATTGATACATTACCGTAGCATATGCATCATTCTGCTTTCTTGAATTGTCCTACTCCTAGGCATAGCATCCAACTCCTAGAGGTCTAGGTGCCCCCCCCCAATTACTGGTAAATACCGTATTCGAAAGAGTCATCCCCCCATGTTGATGGGCTTTCTATGTGGGGCTTATCTGCCCCCCCCGTATTTTATTAAGGATGAAAGAGGGAGGGAAGGAAGGAAGAAATAGAGAGAGAGATAACTCATATTTGTGGGTGTCTCTGGATGACGCTGTGATGCTGGAACTCTGCAGCAAGAGGACAGGAGGGTCGGGCAGGCGAGAGGGGGTGGAAGGGCGGGCGAGGGCGGGGCAAGGCATGGCCGCAGCCACGACGGCTCCGAGGCGTTGCTGCATATCAGCATAATATTTCAACCATGGTTCAAGCCCCACCTTAGGAAAAAAAATCCTGCATTGCAGCGGGTTGGACTAGATGACCCTTGTGGTCCCTTCCGACTACAATTCTACGATTCTATTGATATATTACCATACCATATGCATCGTTCTGCTTTCTTGAATTGTCCTACTCCTAGGCATAGCAGCCAACTCCTAGAGGCCTAGGTGCCTCTCCCCCCCCCCAATTACCGGTAAATACCGTATTTGAAAGAGTCATCCCCCCATGTTGATGGGCTTTCTATGTGGGGCTTATCTGCCCCCCCCCCCGTATTTTATTAAGGATGGAAGAGGGAGGGAAGGAAGAAATAGAGAGAGGGATAACTCATATTTGTGGGTGCCTCTGGGTGACGCTGTGATGCTGGAACTCTGCATGTACAGGAGCCTTGTAAGCAGCTTTCTCTCTGCTTGATTTACAGCAGGCACGTCCAACAGGTCCAACAGGTAGATTGTGATCTACCAGTAGATCACTGGATGTCTGTGGTAGATCACTGGTAGGTCACTGGCACCCCTAAAAAAAGCTCACCCAAAATTTTCCTCCTCCCTCAAAAAAGTTGAACTATGACCTGAAGCCCTAAACAAAAATGGGCCTCCCTCCCTCCTAAAAGAAGCTAAACAAGTTTGACCTAAACCCCAAAAAACAGGGCTTCCCTTCCTTTAAAAAAAACTCAACAGCTTTGACCTGAACCCCCCAAAAGGGGGTAGATCACCCCCAGTTTTAAACTCTGAGTAGATCAGAGTCTCTTGGGAGGTGACCACCCCTGATTTACAGTATACAGATGCAGGAGGAGGGGCAGACTGGAACACCAATGCTTTTTATAAACATCACTGTGTCTGTCAAAGCTACAGCCTCCCCCCTTTCTTATTCACTTCTTTTTAGCCTTGCAGAGCCACCTTAGTCAAATTGAATCCTCTGAGTCTGCACCCTCATTAAATCGCCAATAGAACTCTTAATGCTCCTGAATGCTCATTAACAACTCCCACTTAAGAACAATAGGGTGAATTGGTCAGCTATCGAATCTTGCCTGGGGATATATGCTCCATTGTCTTAACTGCTTAACTACTGGTAGCCACTTTGCTTTATTTATTTGATGTGTTTTTGTTACTGCTGTGCCCCCCCCCCCAGAAAGCAAAGCCCTTTCCACTTCAGTTTTTGGAGAGGAAAAGTGCTGGTTATGGTCTGTAAAATACATTAATTTTTTTGCTTCTAGGGGGGGCAGCTGCCCCCTCCTTCCCCCCCTGCCTACGCCCATGTTAAAGACTAACTTAGTTGGTCTTTAAGGCATAGCTGCCAAGTTATCCCTTTTTTTAAGGGATTTTCCCTTATGCTGAATAGGCTTCCTCGCGAGAAAAGGGAAAACTTGGCAGCTATGCTTTAAGGTGCTACTGAAGGAATTTTTTAATTTTGCTTCGACTCAGACCAACACGGCTACCTACGGTACCACAAACGGAGAAAACACTGTAAAATCAGACCATACTTTAACCTCTCTTGGATTTCTGCTGCAATTAAAAAAACACTTTAAAAAGATTCAAAACTTAGGCGGCAATCCTGTGCACACTTACGTAGGAGTAAATCTCACTGAACACAGTGGATCTTACTTTTGAGTCAGCAGGCTTGTCCTCTGAAGTTGCCGCTTACTGGCATGGCATCTGCTCCTAATGGGCAGATAGTCAACAGGTGATACTTATCTTAGAATGAAGACAGTGATTGGGAAAGCTTCAAAGATTGGATTTGGGCTGCCGTGCAATTGCTAAGAACACCAAATTAAAAATATGGCTACTTTAATTTGTCTCTTCTCAAAAGGCCCTTAAGAATAGCTTTTCTAAACCAAGATTCATTTTGGAAGTCGAAAGGTTTACTGAAGGTCAGGTTTCTTAAGGTTTCTGGCTTGCAAACTGATCAATAACAATGAACGATTAGAAAGATGGCTGCCGCATCTTTCTTTTCTCCCGCTCTGCAATTTTCTGTACTGTTTTTTTTTTATGTAATTTTTATTGTTTTTCTAACATACACATAACCATACATTTATAAAATGCAAATTAATCCAAATAACATACATAAACCATTACTAAACAAATGTTTTTATACTCCCATACCCCCTACCTGAATACCCAATTTTGGTTCTGCCGAACCCAACTTCCCTTTCACTTCACATTTAGTTTTACAATTTATCTCTTACATTTTGCGCTTTTCTTTTACCTTATTTTCAACAGTCACCTTCTTTATCCATTTTTTATACTTAACACTCTATTTTCTGTTGTAGGTATTATTTCAGACCTGTTAGTGTCTTTAGAGTCTTGCAATACGTTTCCAGATATTCCACAAATTTACTCCACTCTATTTGTACTTTTTGATCTCTCTGTTCCCTTAACTTCCCAGTAAGTTTGGCCAGCTCTATGTATTCAACCATTTTTACCCTCCAATCCTCTACTGTGGGGATATCCGCGGTTTTCCATCTTTGCGCCAAGACCATTCTGGCCGCAGTGGTGGCATACATAAATATTTTCTGGTCTTCCTTTTTGATTTCCCTTCCTAACAATCCCAACAGAAACATTTCCGGTTTCTTGGGAAACGTATATTTTAGAATCTTTTTAAACTCATTATATATTAGTTCCCAAAAAAGTTTCACCTCTTTACACAGCCACCACATGTGGTACATATCCCCAACTTCCAAATTACATTTCCAACACTTCTTTTCTCTATTCTTACAAATCCTAGCCAATTTTACCGGGGTCAGGTACCAGCGGTACATCATCTTCATAAGATTTTCTTTGAGTACCGTGCACGCTGTAAATTTTAAACCTTGGTTCCATAGCTTCAGCCATAAATCAATGTCAATATTATAACCAAAGTCCCTGGCCCACTTAATCATTACATCTTTTGTCTCTTCATCCTTGGTGTTCCATTCTAGTATGTAGTCGTACATTTTTGAGAACAATTTGCTACTTCCTTCAATTATATCAGTTTGAAATCTTGATTTACTACTCTCAAAACCGTTCACTCTTTTTTCCTCATTAAACAAATCCTTAGTCTGGTAGTATTGTAGCCAAGTTGTCATCCTACTTTTCAAGTCATCATAAGGCTTCATTTTCCAGCCTTCGTCTGTCTTTATTATCATATCTGCATATGTTAGCCAATTAGTCTCCATGTTTTTTTTCTTTACCGCCAATGCTTCAGTTGGGGATAACCAAAAGGGCGTTTTTCTCTCGAGAAGGTTTTTGTACCTTTCCCATACCTCAAAGATTGGCTTAATCAAAATATGATTTAAAAATCCCCTATGGGATTTAACTTTATTATGCCAGAGGTACGCATGCCAACCGTGTCTGTTATTAAACCCTTCGAGGTCCAACAAGTCAGTATCCTTTAAGGCTATCCACTCCTTCGCCCAAATCAGGCATGCTGCCTCATAGTAAGTTCTTAAATCTGGCAGTGCAAAGCCGCCCCGCTCTTTCTTGTCTATTAGTAATTTATGTTTTATTCTCGGCGGTTTTCCCTGCCAGATAAACCTTGAAATTTTTTTCCTCCACAAGTCGAAACAGCTTGTGCCTTTAATTACCGGAAGCATTTGGAAAAGGAAAAGCATTCTTGGCAACAAGTTCATCTTAATGATAGCAATTCTTCCCCATAGCGATAAACTCAGATGCTTCCACTTCTCTAAATCTTTTTCTATTTCTCTCCAGATTACTTCGTAGTTATCACTGAATAGGTTTATATTTTTAGGTGTCAACCAGATACCTAGATATTTTATTTTTTTTACTGCCATAATCCCATATTTGGTTTGTAATTCCTCCGTCTCTAATTTGCTTAGGTTTTTAACCATCATCTTAGTTTTAGTCATATTTAATTTGAAACCTGCCAAGTTACCAAAATCCTCTATCTCACTAAGCATCACCTCCATCGTTTCTTTCGGATCTTCCACCATCAAGATAAGGTCGTCGGCAAAAGCCTTTACCTTAAATTCCTTCCTACCCACTTTTATTCCTTTTACCGCTTTATTTTCTCTGATATTATTCATTAGGATCTCCATCACTGAAATAAATAAAAGTGGCGACAAGGGACACCCCTGTCTAGTGCCCTTCTCTATATTTAAATCATCTGTTAATACGCTGTTGATTATTACGTTAGCCTTTTGTTCTTGATATACTGCTTTAATTCCTCTCAAAAACCTTTCCCCAACATCCATTCTCTCCAAAGTTTTTTCCATAAATTTCCACGATACGTTGTCGAAGGCTTTCTCGGCGTCTACGAATACTAAGGCTGCCTTAACATCAATTCTTAAATCTAGATACTCAATCACATCTATCACTGTTCTTATATTATTTCTCATTTGTCGGTCCGGTAAAAATCCTTGTTGGTCTTTATGTATAATCGTATTCAATACCTTCTTCCATCTGCATGCCAAAGTATCCGCGAAGATTTTATAATCCGTATTTAACAACGATATCGGGCGATAGTTCTTTATGTTTGTTGGATCAAGATCTCCCTTTGGTATTAAAGTAATGTAAGCCCTTTTCCATGAATTTGGAACTTCTCCTTTTACCAAGATGTCATTCATTAATCTTAACATTACAGGTGAGATTTCGTCTATCAACTCCTTATAAAATTTGGCTGCTAGGCCATCCGGACCCGGGGCCTTTCCTACTTTCAACCTTTTTATTACTCCTTGCACCTCTTCTATTGTTATTAATTCATTTAGGTGTTTTTTCTGTTCCTCAGAGATTGCTTTTGGTTTATGGTACTCTAGGTATCTATTCATCCCATCCTCGCTCTCTTTCCCTTTTTGATATAAATCTCTATAATACTTCTGAAATTCTCTTCTTATTTCTTTAGGGTTTTCAGTGATTTTCCCATTTGCCATAATTTTATTTATAGTGTTTTGTTTTTGTTGTTTCTTTATTTGCCAGGCTAACAGTTTACTGCTTTTATTTGCATATTCAAAATTTCTTTGTTTAAGCCACTTCAATTTCCATTCCACCTCCTGATTCACAAGTATTGAAAATTGGGTTTGTAACATTGAGATGTTCTGTTTTATCTGAGTACTCCCTGGTTTGCTAATTAATAATTTTTCATTTTCCATGAGATTTTGTAAAATTTCTTCTTTCTTCTTCTCTCTATCTCTTTTTTTAATGCTATTCTGCTGGATTAGGAAGCCCCTCATGACCGCCTTTCCAGCGTCCCAGACCGTCTTTAAGTCTGTCTCTTTATCTAGATTCCATTCAAAATACTGTTTCAATGTTTCTCTAGCCTTCTTCACTACGTCCTGATCCCTAAATAGACTTTCATTCATCCTCCATCTGAATGATGATTGTTCTTCTTTTAACTCCAAATAAATTGGGTTGTGGTCAGAGAGGGTTCTTGGTTGTATTTCTATCTTATGCACTTTCTGTATTAATTCTTTCGATAACCATACATGGTCAATTCTCCCTGCGCTTTGATTCGAGTTGGAGTAGTACGTAAATTGTTTTTTAGTTGGGTTTTTAAACCTCCAGATGTCTATTAACCCTAAACTCTCTACCATCTTGAAAAAAGTTTTAGGCAATTTACCTTCATACATATCCTTCCTCCTAGTAGTTCTATCCGTCTCAGGACTCACCACACCGTTCAAGTCCCCCAGAAGGATTATTTTCTGATCCATATACTCAAGTAGGTTTTTCTCCAATTTTTTGTAAAATTCCGCTTTTCTCTGGTTTGGGGCGTAAACGCCCACTATCAATACCTTTTCACCTGCAGTCAACATTTGTACTACCACCACTCTTCCCTCTTTGTCTTTGTACACTAGTTTTGGTTCATATTTTTCTTTAATATATACCACCACTCCTCTCTTTTTTTTTTCATCAAGCGTTGCAAAATCTATTCCCAATTTCTTGTTTGCTAATAACCTTTTATGTTTTTCAGAAATGTGAGTTTCCTGTAAACATATAACATCTAATTTTTGTTTACTCAACACATGTTCAAATTTGTTTCGTTTGCTCTTACAGTTTAAACCATTAACATTCCACGATTGCACCTTTAAAGCCATATTTTTATTCTGTTATTATCAATTTTAATATCGTATATTGTTTCTAATTATCTTTTTCCTTATCACTTTCTAACTCTATTTCCTTATCCTCTTCAGATGGTTCTTCCTCTCCACTTTCTCTTTCTTCTTCTTCCCCCTCCCCTCCTACTGCTCCTTCCTCTTCTTTCCTTACCCAACCTAGCTCATCTTTATATCTTCTTCTAAATTTTTCTAAATCAAGAGAATTTTTGATAATATGTCTTTTTCCCTTATAATAAAACGAAATTCCGTCCAGCGGTTCCCACCTGAAACTAATTTCATTTTTCCTCAAGATCCAAACTATTTCACGGTAATTACTTCTTTTGCGAAGAATTCTATTCGGGGTTTCCTTAAACACAATTATTTCTCTTCCCCCTATGACCAATTTTTCTATAAAGCTTTGACTCAGAATTGTGTTTCTAATATCCATCGAATTAAACATCACTATACAATCCCCGGGTAGTTTTTTTCTGTACTGTTAACCAAGCTATCCGTCTTCATGTAAAGATCAATAAGGTTTTAAAAGAAAATAAGATAATTAAACCCATATACATGCACTGTGCAAGATTAAGTTGCCTTTGGCGAGCTGACATCAGAAACCCCTCAGAATGTACAGCTGCAGAAACAACAAGTGCGGCGTAGTCAATAGTGTTTGAGAAGTGCTGGGGATAGCTGGATTCAAATCCTTGCTCTGATAAGATAGTCACTTATGCATTGCCTTAAAAGAGGACATAAGGGACATGAATTTGCATAAAATCTGCATGGTAAATTTATACATATAGATGTATATATACACCGTATATAATATATATATTCATATATTTAGAATTAAGTACTAAGGATGGCAAATAATAATAATAATAATAATAATAATAATAATTTTATTATTTATATCCCACCTATCTGAATGTTTCGGTATTAATTTTTCTCCGTTTCTCATTTTTCCAATATTACATCCAGTTCTTCACGTTTTCACATCAGAATGCCATTTTTTTAACAATGTCCTCATGAAAATTCATTACCATTTTAGTGTGGATTTCTCCTTATATCATAGCTGCCAAGTTATCCCTTTTTTTAAGGGAAATTCCCTTATGCTGAATAGGCTTCCTCGTGAGAAAAGGGGAAACTTGGCAGCTATGCCTTATATACACATTTTTGCTAAGTCGTTTCCCCTAACATAGTGCAATTTTTGTATGTCATTTGATTAGAACAAACGGGAGTGGAAACTGCCAGCATTTGTTTATTTGTCTAATGTCTAGAACGGACATCAACCCAGTAAATGTGTTCAGTATTTGCTGTGGTTGCTTTCAGTTCACATTGCATTTCCTTTGCGTTGAAATGAATAGTGTGGAATAATGTAACGACAACATAATTTACAAAATTAATTGCATAAATTATGTAAGATATGCAATTTTGCCACAGTGGACAGTGTGACGAATGGCATAGTCTTGGGTGGAAGACAAACCGCAGTGGAACAGAAGCAGTGCTGCAAGTAAGGAATACAGGACAGAATGGAGAATGGGACGCAGGCTTGGCCAGGACAGCTTTCCTGTTATATCTTGTACATTCATTGCGGCATCTGGGCTTGTTGAAGCATGTGAGTGTACTCCAGCTGATGAATCACATACCTCAGGCACCCCCAAACTGCGGCCCTCCAGATGTTTTGGCCTACAACTCCCATGATCCCTAGCTAACAGGACCAGTGGTCAGGGATGATGGGAACTGTAGTCCAAAACATCTGGAGGGCCAAAGTTTGGGGATGCCTGACATACCTCCTACCCGAGCTAGCGATCCTCATCTGGGCTGTGGGTCCTTGCCTGCCTTAGCCTCCTAGAGCAGGCTTGGGCAACCTTGGCTCTCCAGATGTTTTGGAACTACAACTCCCTGATCCCTGACCACTGGCCCTGTTAGCTAGGGATCATGGGACTTGTAGTTCCAAAACATCTGGAGAGCCAATGTTGCCCATGCCTGTCCTAGAGTGTACCTTCCGCAATCCTGAAATCAGAATAATTCCACCAAAATAACCAAAATTCCAAGCCCACCCACCCCCCAATCCAAAAGAATTAGTGCAAACTCCCTTTCTAGGTGTCATTTCCTAATTGCTTTGGGGACCTGAAGAACAGTGCCTGTCCTCTTAGGCAAACAAAGTTTTATTCCCGCCCCCCCCCCAAAAAAGACAGCTCATCAAGATCAACACATTTGGCCCAGAATGCCTATTTGCATGCTTTACATGTGATCTAAGCAATGAACTAATTAACTGCTTAAGGCTGCCCCAAAATAATGAATCAACCAACAAGAAGAAGTTGTCACCACAACTAAAGACTATGTCTTTAGCATGGCAACAGAAGTACGTTTCAAAATCCTCAAGTCACTTCCTGTGACTGAGCAAGAACCTATGGCTCAGGCTAGAAATAACAAAAATCAAGCTAGAAGAACACTTTGCAGTTTTGTGGCTTCCCAGAAAGAGAAGTTGAGACTTTCCTTTTCCTTTTTTTTCCAGCAGAAGTGCTTGGCTGAATCTTTTCCTTCAGGAACTCAGAAAGGCACCATCTTCCTAGAATGAGTTCACAGATTTACAGTACTTTCCCACTCAAAAGTACCTTTCATTTTGGGTGCCAAGACTTACAGATCCGTATTTCTTTGTGCTAGATCAGATTCATGATTTGATTTCTTTTAATGTCCATGAAGTCTCCACATTCCAAGATCTCTATACAGTGGAACCTCGGTTTATGAACACCTCGGTTTACGAAATTTCGGTTTACGAACGCCGCGGACCCATCTGGAACGGATTAATTCACTTTCTATTACTTTCAATGGGAAAGTTCACTTCAGTTTATGAACGCTTCAGTTTATGAATAGACTTCCGGAACCAATTACACCCATGCTTCGGGTTAAGTATGCTTCAGGTTGAGTACTTTGCAGACCTGTCTGGAACGGATTAATCCACTTTCCATTACTTTCAATGGGAAAGTTCGCTTCAGTTTATGAACGCTTCAGTTTAAGTACTCCGCAGACTGTCTGGAACAGATTAATCCACTTTCCATTACTTTCAATGGGAAAGTTTGCTTCAGTTTATAAACGCTTCAGTTTATGAACAAACTTCCGGAACCAATTGTGTTCATAAACCGAGGTACCACTGTACTTATTGTGGTGTTTTTTAAAAAAAGTAAAGTACAATAATTCCCTCTTAATCCTATTACAAAAGTCCTCCAACAAGTCGAAATCAAATACAGCAGGTGAGTTTTCCTATGAAAGCTTTTCCTAACTATACACAGATATGCAGGAGCATATTTCCAAGAGGAACTATCACTGCTATCTGAGTTAGGGTTGAGAGCTGGTGATAAGAATTTAACCTCACTACTGTATACAAAATCATATACAAAATCAACAAACCCAATTACATGAGCTGGAGTGCAGTAAAATGGAAAAGAGGAGTAAAGGGAAGAAGCATCTTCATTTAAGCCAAGCATCCCCAAACTTCGGCCCTCCATATGTTTTGGACTACAATTCCCATCATCCCTGACCACTGGTCCTGTTAGCTAGGGATCATGGGAGTTGTAGGCCAAAACATCTGGAGGGCCGCAGTTTGGGGATGCCTGATTTAAGCGTTTCAGCTTCTGTTCCACAGCATCAGCTGAGATCATGCTAAGCAACAGGTTTATGGACATAAGAAGTTCTATTCTTGATCTTGATGACTCCTGGAACTCCTAGAACTGGCATATCTATAAGTACATTGCTATTTCCAGGTACCTACATGGCAATTGAACTGATTGCACATGAAACGAATCCACAGGACTTGGAAACAAAATCTGCCTTGCTACAGTTGAAGAAATCACACACACACACACACACCACAACACATAATGTTATTAATCTAAACTTTCAAGATAGCCTACAAAAGAGAATCACAAAACAAATATAAAACAGATCAGAGACATCAGAAACAAAAGCAATTATCGTAGCAACAGTAAAAATATAAAAAACACCCAGTAGATATAGACACAGATATATTGCACCAAGTATCACTGGCAGAGGAACGGGATGGGGGTGGGGGGGGCGGGGGGAACGCACTGCCCCTGGCACCATCGGGGAGGGGGTACCATCGCAGCCGCCCCCAACACGCGTCACGCACCCCCCCCCACCGTGCTGGGCGCCAGCACATCACGCCCCCGCCTGCTCTCCGCCCCCGGGGCCGGAGCATGCAGCTTCGCCACTGCCAAGTATACCAGAGACATTCCTCCTGAGAGCAAATCTGTTGTCATTTAACCCCAGGATACTTGCTTTGCATAGTCAACTCTAGATAACATTGGAACGAATGCAGTGGAAGACTGAACACATCAAAATACTGAGGAAGCAGATGAGAGTTGCCGTATGTGGTGTAAATCTAAGTGAATGCCACAAGGTGGCACAAGCGCACAGAATATGTTGTACCCAGTGATGGGGAGTGGTGGAATCTATGCCATAGCAACAGAGAAAACCTCCAATTAAGTTTAAGAAAAGCACACAGAATAGGGAGTGCTGAAATATTATTCATTCAGAGTACAGGGGTAGCTCTAAGCATTTGTAAACTTCCTGTGACTGAAGGATCTATTGTTTTCCTATGCAGGAATGACCCACCCCAGTTCTTCCCATGCAGCTGACTCACTGAGAAACCTTTTTTTTTAATTTTTAGACTGATTTGAGTTCATTACCAAAAACAGGAAAAGGTTTGCAACTTTTATAGGGTGACTGTGTGTCTTACTGTAAAAAGGGCAGTCCTCTATTGGAAGGACTATTCAGTCGAACTCTAGAACAGGGGTCAGCAACCTTTTTCAGCCGTGGGCCGGTCCATAGCCCCTCAGAACATGTGGTGGGCCGGGCTATTATTGGGGGGGGGATTGAATGAATTCCTATGCCCCACAAATAACCCAGAGATGCATTTTAAATAAAAGGACTCATTTTACTCATGTAAAAACATGCTGGTTCCCAAACTTGGATCACCAGCTGTTTTTGAACTACAACTCGCATCATCCCTAGCTAGCAGGACCAGTGGTCAGGGAAGATGGGAATTGTAGTCCACAAATAGCTGGAGACCCAAGTTTGGGAATCCCAGACCCTCCAAGTGTCCCTTTTTTCCACGTGCGGCGAAAATTCCAAAGTTGAAACCTTTGGAAGTCGAGGCATTCGGAAGTCGAGGTACTAGTACTAACCAAAGTCTTCAAGACAGCTAGTTATCCCCAGATAAAACCATCATTGTTAATATGTTCAAACATGTCCTTGTCTGTTGAAGTACGATGGTCTGCCTACACAGCAATTCCAGCAAGACACAGGATCTAGATCAACCAGCAGCAGCAAACATTTGCCCCCTTTTGAGCACAGTGCAGCTCTTTTGCAGGCAAAAGGGTTCTGTATTTTACTTTTAACTTTTATTTTGAGCCAAAAATTGCTGTCTAAAGGGTTTGTTCAAGCAAAAACACATTTTATTTCTCTGTTCCAGTTGGAAAGATTATCTACCTGTTTAGAGGGATTCTGGCCAAATTATTGCTGAGTTTCCATAATAGCTGGCTTTCGTGCAATCAGATCTGGCAGTCTGGTTGGCTGAACATGTAATATAATGCCTGTGAAGTTTTATCTGTTGGAATAAATGAGATTTTGAAGCATTTATTAAAGTGTTGCCGGAGGAAGATTGTAGCTGCGATCGTCCAACAGCCTGCCAAAGCAAGCCCCATTCATTTCAATTAGCCTATTACCCACAAGTGTGTTGAGAAATGGCCTGATGTTTAAATGCTGAAACTTTGCTTTCTGTCCCACAGATCGTTTTGTATGCAGCGTTTTCTGCATATGTGTTTTCAGAAATTTGGTGAGGGGATCACAGCATTGCTGATATATAATTCACACAGAAACCACACAGCCCACCTCCATCCCCAACTATTCTTATATGTTTGCCTTTTATTGCCCTGCAGTATTCTTTTGTTTCTTAATTGTTGATAGTGGTACAATTAGTCTATCAGCCAAGTCTGATCCAATGCTTAATAAATCAAAGCTGGATTCCCCTGGGGATTGGAAGTTGTTTCTTTTTGTTTTGCAATGCATTTCTTATCAATTAAAAATTCCGTGTGGCTTGAGCAAATTTTTATTCTGAAAGCGTGGCCCAGAGAAAAAAAGTTTGAGAACCACTGCTTTAGAGAACACCCTCCTCAAACTGAAGCCATTTTAAATGTTTCATACTAATCTGTGCACAGATTGAATCAATAACAGCTATTTTAAGCCAAATATTCAAAGCATATATTCCTCAGAGCATACATTTCCTGTCTGTTTTTCGCTTCACTGGAGCAGTTCTGGGCTTAAAGTAAACAAATGTGTTAGCTTTTCAAAGTTTTTGCTTTGCTGAGATGATACAGAACAGCTGACAGAAAACAAACATAAAGTTTACAACTTTAATATTTGGGACTGATTTAGAAATTGCTTGCGTCAACTTATGGTCCTTTCATGAAGGAATACGTTTCTCAAGCACATTTCTTTTCCTTCAAGGCAAACTGTATATAGCAATTAACGCCATAAAAATCACTGGCTGAACACTGATATTTCATTCCCTGTGAACTGCAGTTCTGTGAGGAGAATAGGGAACTTTAACCAGATAGATTGCCACCCCCTGAAATAAAAAATTCTGGTTGATGGCCATACTTTCAGTGGGGCTTTTAAAAAATGAATGGAAAGTCAGTGATTTTCCCACAACCAACAAGAATCTTTTGCCCAGCATGGGGCTCAAACCCACAACCTGAAATTAAGAGGATCACACTCTACTGACTGAGCAATACCCCAGGAGTAGATTTATAACTAGACAATCTACACATCATTCCTCCCTTTATTAATCGTTCTGCAGTTGATTCATCAATGTTATTTTATTGTTGCTGTCTGGAGGAGCATGATTGTGGGATAGCACAAAAAGGTCACACACACACACACACACACACACACACACACACACATTACCCCACCCCGGGACATTTGTGCTATGAAAAGTTACTGGATTTCAGCAGGAAGCTATGAGACATACACCAGCTGGAAACGAAGCAGTATGTCTGCCCCAAAACCTTTGCAGGCACAAACAATATTGAACGTGGGGGTGCGTGTAAAGCGTCCCCAAGTTCATCATGAGCACAAATCATGAATACACAATAAAAGGGCCACCTGGAGAGGCCACTGGGTGGGAGAAACAGCATTCAGTTCTGTTTTATTTCTCCCGCCGGAACAAATATCTTCCAAGTGTCCCTGTTTTCCAGGGATTTACATAAGCCATCCCAGTTTCTGATTTGTTCCCAGAATGTCCTGCTTTTCCTTAAAAATATAAAGCTAAAGGACCCCTGACAGTTAAGTCCAGTCGTGAACGACTCTGTGGTTGCAGCACTCATCTCACTTTACTGGCCGAGGGAGCTGACGTTTGTCCGCAGTTTTTCCCGGTCATGTGGCCAGCATGACTAAGCCGCTTCTGGTGAAACCAAAGTAGCGCATGGAAACGCCATTTACCTTCCCGCTGGAGTGGTACCTATTTATCTACTTGCACTTTGACGTGCTTTCGAACTGCTAGGTTGGCAGGAGCTGGGACCGAACAACGGGAGCTCACCCCATCGTGGGGATTCGAACCACCAACCTTCCGATCGTCAAGCCCAAGGCTCAGTGGTTTAGTCCACAGCGCCACCCGCGTCCCAACTGCTTTTCCTTAGGATGTCCTTATTTTTATCAGAGAAATATTGGATGGTATGGAGTTATGTGACCCACGAGCCAAGGAGATAAGTTACTATACAACCTCTAGAAGATATTTGAAGGCAGTCCTGTATGGGGAAGTATTTTTAATGTTTATTATGCTTTTATATATGTTGGAAGCCTCCCAGAGTGGCTGGGCCAACCCAGTCAGTTGGGCAGGGTATAAATAATAAAATTATTATGATTGTGGAATAGGACATCCCTATTTTCATCAGAGAAATGTTGGAGGGTGTGGCATTTTTCTCAGGCTATTTATGTTAGTGCCCAAACTTACAGATAACTCTCTGGAACTGAGATGCAATGTGATGTTCTGTGTGCAAAAATTAAAAATCCCATTTCAATTGGAATTGTTGCATTTTTAAATGACCTATAAAGCAAAACTAGGTCACTGTTACAAAACAACAGAAAGTGTTAAAACAGAGTTTCGTCATAGCCGCTCGGACGTTGCTAGGTAGCAGCACCCTGCCTTCAGAAACAGCATCAGCCAATGAAACTATGCTCTGATGATGTAATCATATGGATTTTTTAAAATTCCTCCATCTCATTGGTGGCCTGTCTCACTGTTTAGTAGCCCTCTGGGAGGGCTTTTAGGGTTGCGGTTCTGTGCAACACAATCAGTAGCTGCAAGATGTTTGGTGAGGGCACTGCAGTTCTTGAATCTGCTCCTCTTCACATAACAAGCATATGTTTAAAATCATCTGTAGTCCCAGAGAGGAGACAGTATTCTACGTGGTTGTGAATTATTTTGAAAACACAGCAAGCAAAATGTCCAATATATGCTCAGTTACAGGTAGGTAGCCGTGTTGGTCTGGTGTAGTCGAAACAAAATAAGAAATTCCTTCCAGTAGCACCTTAGAGACCCACTAAGTTTGTCATTGGTATGAGCTTTCGTGCGCATGCAGATACTCAGTTAGACATTAGCATACAAGAAGGGAGGAAGACTTCTTCCAGGAATCTTCTTCACACCAGATGCCTGCTGAAGCTCACAAGCAGGACTATGTGTGCAATACCTGCAAATACGGTAAAATTTACAGAATAGTTTTATCTTTCATTAAAAGTTTGTTCTTACACAACCTTGTCGTGTCAAGCTTTGAACTAATGTTTACGCTGGCATTCCTAAAACAGCGTAAGTCTCAAGAAGTGCTTAATAAGTCATTGATTTGATCTGAACACTTTCTGACATTCCTATTCACGATGATCTCCTGGGTCATGGGACTTCCCCTGCAGGCAAAGACAGGCACTGGTGAATTGAGCAGACAAAACCAAGAGTGGGTCCAATGGTCAAGAAGGCAGTTTCTGCACATGCTGTAGAGGGAAGTGAGGGGCAGATGTGGCTCATGTTCCTCCAGGAGTAGGAAAACTCTGGTCCTAAACCTCCACTGCTTATCTTTGGGAGAAGAGGAGACTAAGGAGTAAACCCTAACCAAGTCTGGAGTGGCGTCTTTGTATCATCCATCTAATAACTCCTGCTGCCATGCTGGTGCCAAATGCATTGCTTCCCTTTCCTTTACCATAGGAGTGAGGCCAAGAGGGAGGTCTTGTCGTCTGGGCAGCCAAGGACCTCCGGACACACTGCCCAGAGGAGGCCACTTTGGTGCTGCTAATGCAGCGGTTTGACTTTACGCCCGGAGGAGCACTCCATTGTCTCTCGAGACAGACAGATGCCAGCAACAACCCGTGTCACGTCTTTGCATCAGAATAGAAACCTCTTACAAGAAGCACACCAGCCAGGTACCCCAGTCAAATTTGACTCTGCAAGATAAATAAATTAGCCTGAATGCTAATTTTGATAAATAATTCTCTTAAAGGCTAATTTCTTGTACATAAGTAACAAATATTTTCTATTAGTGGCATTTTAACACTGTGAACATTATAGCATTTTCTTGCACACCAATGTGATTTTTTTTAAAAATAAAAGGATTATATAATATTTTGAATTGCATATCCTGCTTGCCACAGTGATTAGATATTACTCTTACCATTAACCCCAATCCAGTTTGGGCATATGCAAATGGAAACGTGTTTCTTCTTGCACAAATTCCATAGCTGAATGCGGCACTCAGCACATATATACTGGTGTTGTACGAGTGGACCCTGGCTTGATCTGGATATTAGGGCCATCCATGTCTGCATAGCCCCAGACGGATAGTTGGTGATAGCACCTATTCTCTACTTAGAAAGAAGGGGGCTGGATTTAGTTCCCCACCCACAGATAAATGATACTTGCCAGTGGTGGATTTTGGGGGCTCTCAAAATTCAGTGGCACCCTGTGCAACACTATAATCCACCCCTCCCTGCCTCTCTTGCACTAAAAATGTTCTGTTTTAGAATATAAAATACTCATTTTACATCCGTAAGATATCAGTGACTTCCCTTCCTCTCTTTCCACGGTTCATTTTACATATCATAAATCCCTGCATATTTTACAAAAACTATGCCATTCAGTATTCCATTACTGCATCCATCAAAACTTGTTTACACTGTTGAGTTTATCTTAAGGCTGCCAGCATTTCCAGCTGTGCACAATTATTTCCCATATATTCAATAAACATTTTCCAATCTACTTTAAACGTATGTTTCTTCTTGTTCTCTTATTCTATATGTTTAAGTCTGTGAGTTGTTCATATTCTGTCAACTCAAGTTGCCATTCTTCTTTAGTTGGGTCGTTGCTTGTTTTCCATTTTTGGGTTAACAGAACACGGGCCGCAGTAGTAGCATACATAAATAAAAAAAATTGACACCTGCAAATTTCAGCATGAATTATCCCCAACGGAAAGGACTCTGGTTTTGGGGGGGAAAGTACTTCTGAACATTTTTCTTTCAATTCATTATGGATCATTTCCCAGTACTCTTTTACCCTTTTACAAGTCCACCACAAGTCCCTCCGCCTCTTTGCATCTCCAGCACTTATGTGATTCAGACTTATGCATCTTAGCAAGCCTACTCGGAATTAATACCATCTGTGAATCATTTTCAGGTAGTTCTCCTTCAAAGAATAACATTCTGCAAACTTCAAGTCATCCTCTGTACCTTTCTTACCTGGTAGTAGAGAGAACAAGCAGCAAAAAAAAAAGGCTGTAGAACCCATATAAAAGGGTTATATATAAATGATGGGTGGTAATAAGCAAGTGTTCTGGAATGTGGCACTTATAATCAGTCGAAAGCAATTGTTTTCGACAAGAAGAAGATCGCAATGAAGTTATGTGAAGTGCTCTGAGCCTTATGGTTACAGTATTTCATCCGCGACGAACATCACTTACATAAGCCATGCGGGAGGAATGCTAATGTGCCCACACTGTACAGTGTGCATTTCTGACCCCAGCAAGTAGGACAAAACCTTTGGCATGCCTAGCATGCTAGCAATGCCAAATTGGAAAACTTCCTACATTGCTGTTGCTTTTTTGGAAAATACTTGAACTGTTTCTTGGAAAAGTGGTCAGAGGGCAGACAGTGTTTATTCTAGGTTTTTTACAGTATTTGTTGTTGCATAAGAAGCAAATAATGGGACAGATGCGGCCAAATAATATCGATACGTCAAGCATGGAAAGGATCCTCTCTAGATAGCAAATTATGTGCTCTAGGCTTGATTTGGACTTAAAGGAGGACAATATCCTCCTGCTGGCAGTATCAAAGCACCCAGGGGGTTGTTTGAGGGCAGGGCATTGGGAGCTTCGTGAGCCAAACCCTGGCTGATCCCCTGAGGGGGCTAGTCCCCAAAACCCTCTATTGTGTCAATGCAGCAAAAGAACAGAGGGAAATGTCCCCACCCCTCACCTTTCACTCTGGCTGGCATAAGTCAGCAGGGACTTGGATATTGCAAGAGCTCCATCACCTTGTTCTTTCCATTTATGATGGTTCTGCCTTTTAAGTCCTTTTTTGTTTACACACACACACACACACACACACACAGAGAGAGAGAGAGAGAGAGAGAGAGAGAGAGAGAGAGAGAGAGAGAGAGGCTGCAATCTCATAACACTTTCCTGGCAGTAAACAGCATTGAAGGCCCTGTTCGTAAGGCCTAGGGGGTTGTCCAGTTGGTGTTGGTGTTGGTGGTGCTTCTCCACTTGTGAAGTATTTCTCCCTCATTACCAGCTTTCAGGAGGAACTTTTAAGAAGAAAGAGGAACATTCTGGTTTAGCGGTTTACATTTGAAGGTTAAGAGGTACTATTCCTGGTAGCCACGAAATCATTAGCAGCAATGAGTGTGTGTTTTGGATGTCTTAATGTTATTTCAAATTGTATATTTTTCAATCACCAATGTGTTTGCTGCCCTGGGCTCCTTTGGGAGGAAAAGGCAGGATATAAATTAATTAATTAAAGGCAAACCTTAGCTTCACTGGTTCAGCCCTGTAGAATGATCCTCTAACAGAGACTTAGTGGGTATCTTCTAGATTTCAATGTTTGCACTGTTAAGATCCGTCCTGTCTCTTTACATTGCCGGGGTTGGTCCAAGACACTTTTTGCCTGAAATGGCACCGCTCCCCATTCCAGCTAACTGGACTAGAACTTGACTCTTACCAGAGCACCAGTGATGAGACAGTGTCTTGAACCACATCTGAGGGCAAGAGGCTAATGTAGGGGCACAAAGAATATTCCATGGCACACCTAGTTCTGTCCTTGAACTAAGGGTGTTCTTCAGCTATGGGAGAATTCTGACAAAATGGAAATGAGAGCACAAATTGCCAGTGTTTGCTTATTCGTCCCATACCCAGAACAGAAATCAATCCTGTGAATATGATCAGTAGTCACTGTTGATGTTGTTGTTGTTGTTGTTGCTTTCAGTCTTCAAACAACACATTAAGTTGTTTACAGTTTCCTTTTTTTCAAATTATTTTTATTAGCATTTTAAACTTAAAATTTCCATTCATTTCTTCATCTTAAATCATAGTATCATAAAAGCAAACATCAAAAAAGACAAAAAATAAAAAAATAAAAAATAAAAAGCAGAGTAAAAAAGAAAAAAAGAAAAAAAAGAAAAAAGAAAAAACCAATCTAATATTCATAACAGTTTCGTAACTTTGACTTCCCCGCTCCCCCCATCCCGAGCCTAATTATAACCCCTAATTGGCAATTTTCCTGTTAAACAATTCTAAAAATCTAACATTATACCAAACATCAAAATTCCATATAACACATAAAAATTTCTTCTAACTCTAATTATTAATCCTCTAATTATTCCCCTTTAGCCTCTTAATTTTGCTAAAAATATTCTAACTTATAAGATCTAAAATTCTTTCACTTCAATTCATAATTAGAACCTAAAAATCCCCTCTCCTCCACCGGATGACAATCCCCTGGATATCCCAGCCAACTCCTGTGTACAGTCCATTTCCAAACCATTTAGTCAGTCCTTAAAATACAATAAACCTCTCATCCCACTCCATCTCTCACCCACTCCAGCCCATCTTCTTCTTTCCCCCGGCCCCTCTGCCAACTCCAGTCCAAATTTCCTTTTTCTTTGACGTCCCAATTGACATATTCTTCGCCTGGTTCTTGCCTCCCCTCTCTCACTAGGGAGGTTCGAATCCAGGCCATTTCTTTAGTCTTTGACACAGCTTGCCTGTTTCCCAGAACTTCCTCTCCCCCTCTCACTGAGAGAAACAGTTCCTGGGCATCTCTATACAATGTAGCTCTTTTGTTGCAGCCTACGTCCCGTGCAGTCTCTCCCACCGGCTGCACTTCATTCAGTGTCTGGAGCTCCTCTTGTACTTCTTCTCCCGAAAGATTTGTGTTGTTACTTTCAATTGTTTCAGACTGTGTCACAATGTCATCAGAAAGAGATCGGTTTAATGTTGCAATGCATAACTTTGTAACTCTTGTATATTCCTTAACTCCCATCATCACCTCTTGGACTTTTTCCCACACGCTTTGCATCATTTTCTCACACATCATGTCCGATTATTTTGACTAGCTCAGTCCTTTGTCTTCTCAAGTTGCAATATGGTGCATGGGCTGTTGTGACCAAGAGGAAATCCTTACTAGCTGGCCAGTGCAGCCAGGTTCCTGCCACCCCGCTGCCGGAGAGCTCGTTCTTTTTTTTAGACCCAGATTTTGCAGAGATCCAAATTAACAAGTCCACTCACCTCCCCTTGGCTCCGCTACCACCAGGGAGGTGTTTTAATAATTTTTTTGCAAAGTCCAAAGTCCCGTTCCAGCACTATGGCTGCAGGCTCGGCAATTGCAGATTAGTTTCTCGGTGGGGGGGGGGGGGGAAACGACCTCAGTTTTCTTTTGAATTCCCCTCCTGAGTCCAAATTTCTTCCAAATTAAAAGATTTCCTTACTTACAAGTCCAGATCGTTGCTTTGGAGGTATCTAGCGCGCGTTGTTGCCGGCTCGGAGCTTAACGCCTCAGAGGTAGTGAATTGACCCAAGGCCCCGTCCCGCTCTGCCTGCGCACGTCACCCTCTCAGAAAAAGGAGGTTGTCGGGCAGCGAACGGGGCTTGAAGGAGCTCAGCTGGGTATCCAGGTCCCCAAAAAGCCAAATTTGGGGGTTCTCAGGGTGGCCGCTTCGCTCGAACGGCTCAACCCCCCCTCTGGGGCACCGGGAATCTCGGAGCCCAAAAATTCCCCGCCAGCTTTCAATGGCGGCTAGACCGGAAGTGAGTTGCTTACAGTTTCCTCGCCATTGCGTCACATTTCCTTTGCATTGAAATAAATGGGTTGGAATAATTTAAAGACAATGTAATGAAGTAATTGATTATGTAAAGTAAAGGTAAAGGTAAAGGGGCCCCTGACCATCAGGTCCAGTCGTGTCCGACTCTGGGGTTGTGGCGCTCATCTCGCTCTATAGGCCAAGGGAGCCGGCGTTTGTCCGCAGACAGCTTCCGGGTCATGTGGCCAGCATGACAAAGCTGCTTCTGGCGAACCAGAGCAGCACACGGAAACACCGTTTACCTTCCCGCCGGAGTGGTCCCTATTTATCTACTTGCACTTTGATGTGCTTTCGAACTGCTAGGTGGGCAGGAGCTGGGACCGAGCAACGGGAGCTCACCCCGTTGCAGGGATTCGAACCACCAACCTTCTGATCAGCAAGCCCTAGACTCTGTGGTTTAACCCACAGTGCCACCTGGGTCCGTAATTGATTATGTAAGTTGCATACTTTTGCCACAGCAGACAGCAAGACGAATAATGTAGCTTTTGGCTGAAGACGAACTGCAGTGGAATGGAAACAGAGCTGCACAGGACAAATACAGGGCAGAACAATGCCTTCTGACATCCATGCCTCCAACAGAGATGAAAGGCTTGGGAACTCAGGAGGAAGGGCAGGGCTCTGCTTCTACCTCTGCCCACCATCCCAGTATCTGCCACTTGAGGCAGCCACTCTACTCCTCCTAATGGTAGCTCCGGCCCTGCTCTTTGCTCACTATTTGTCTGTCTCTCATACACAAACACACACATACAAAAGGAGGGACTTCTGCCTCAAAAGAAATTGTTGGTAAAGCTTCCTCCAGATTGTAACTTGATCAGGGTTGCTTCTATTGCCTTGACATCAGAATTTCCAAACAAGGACTGGGTTTCTTCTGCACTCACCAAAGCAAGTAGCAGTCCCTTAGCGAAAGACACCATAATAGGACTTAACATTCCCATCCATCCAAATAATTATTCATTTAGTTTGAGAGATCTATGAACACAAGGTTAATCACATTCAAGTAAACAGCAGCTTTGCAGAAGAAGCCTGGTGCCAAAAGGGAAGGGGGAGGGAAATCTTGGCAATTGTCACGAACAATATCAGTTAGTACTGCTTCTCATCCACTCATTCTTCGTTTGCATCCAAGCTCTAATGAGTTTTAGGTTTTGAAGATCTTAAAGAATTTTAAACTCTTAGTCCTCCCTTTCTTTGCTCTATTAAGGGAGAAAGAGAACACATTTTCTAGTCTCAAGAGCGTCATTTGTTTTTGTTTTTACATTTTGATTCCTACGTTACATTTCACTTTGAATCTTACTGTCAGCCACCTTGAACACCATTTGGTGAGAAGGCAGGACACAACTTTTAAAAGTAACCAAATAAACAAACAAATGCAGATCGTACAGATACGATCTGTAGAAAGCAACTGTCAGCAAGAGAGGAATATGTTAGAGAAAGTTTATAGTTAACCACCAGGGCTGATTTTGGAGGCATCATGCTGGGAATTTAATGCGAGGCTCTGAAGCAAAATTTAGAAGACTATAGACTCCATAATATCAGCGTTTGGCTGCTTAATATTCTACAGCCTTTTAAATGTGTTTGTGGGAGGGTGGTTATTGTTTCGTTGCTTCTGTTTTAACTATTTATTTGTGCTTTTATCTTGCATTATTTTATCTTGTGAACCATCCTCAGATCTATTGATGAAGGGCAGTATATAAATGTAATGAATAATAAGTAATAAATAACAAGGACCAGCCTGTTTGCAAAACTGGAGAAACTTGCAAGAACTACACAAAAACCACAAACAAGCACACACTGCAATCTATCCTATTGACTGTAGTCAATAGGATGCTTCTTTCTTTCTACAGGGTGGGGTATAAATAATAATAAATTATTATTATTATTATAATTATTATTATTTTCCCAGAGGGAGGGGATCCTGTGGGCATCAGGGAAGATGTCTGTGGATTCTTGTGTGCCTACAATAACCATGTTGGCGATCCTTCCTTTTTTAGTATATGAAGCCAAATGCGGGAGAAATTTGATATAGCTCTCATTTAAAGGCAAATCCACACTTTTCAAACAATATGCAAACCAAAGCACAGCCATCCTTTGATACCTGAAGCTCTCCTAATTTTCTCCAGCAAAGTAATATATACCAAAATGCATGTACTGGAATAAAATGTACATAAAAGTGCACATATTTATGAAAAGAATATATGAAACGCATTACGTTTTTTGGGGGGGAGTTCTGCAAAAAAGGTTTGCATTAGCCAACATTGCATAGAAACTATTGTTTAGCACCATGTGAATGATCCATAGTTATGTCTATGTAGTGCTTTTGTGTGTGTGAAAAATGAGGTGCTGGTACACCATCCCTTGATAAAAGTGCAGTGGGCATCAAAAAAAAAAAAAGTTACTCTGCACCAGTGAAAACCATCATAGAAAGAGTATTGTGTATATTTATACAAAGATCAACAATGTCTCTGTCATACCAATATCGCATGTGTCCAGCTTAATTGTAATTATGGGCACAACTGCAAGCTCAGATTAGTCAAAGCAGAAAGGCAGCATTCAGAAATGAGTGCGTCTCATCTCTCCAAGTATTTGCTCAACTTATTTATATACAGTATCTGCTTTCCTGGGCAAGTCACCATTCTGCCAGGGTTGGGGGGAGTTTTTAGCGAAAGTTGGAAGCGTTCTAGCCATGTTGATTCACAAGCCACTTTGATGTCCTAATGAAAAGGCCTCTTCCAAACTGCTGGAGTCACAATATTTCGACACACAGGTCAACATGAATTCACCTAAGATGACTCCTTCCTTTGCTGGCTAAAATCTTACATACTAACAGGGTTTCAGGGCGTGTAATAACTTCCTGCTGTGGCTAAATTAACATTCCAGAACCCAATGGAAATTTTTTACTGCTCCTACAATAACCTGCAGTTTCAGATAAGTGCTGTTTACATAGAAGAGTGGTATTCAGATGGAGAGACCTACCAGACTCGGGGAGGTTTCTCAAAGCCTCCTCTACTTTTGGATAAATAGTTATGGCTGCAGATGTGTGTGATCTGCTTGAGAACATACACAGGGTTTTAAAGATGTGCAGAGGATCCAGGTGGTTTTGAACAGGAAATTAGGATTGTGCAGGAAATGTGTGTGGCTTCTGAGTAGACTTCAACGGAGCAAGCAGACTTTACAAATGGAGTTAGTGAGTCACGGGCAGAAACATTGCCTTTAAGCATACAGGAAGGGGAGAACTCCGTAGGAGCCAAAATGACTCAGAGGGAAATGAAACAGGACTATATAAAACTCTTCTGTGAGAATTTGCTAGCAAACCACACTGTAACAACTGATGTGCACAGGGGTCAGTGGGGACAGCAGTAAAATTAATTTGCACGCAGTTTTCCCAGAAGATGATCCAAAGAGTCCCCCATCCACATTTTATCCATTTTGCAAAGCTCTGCAGCCCACACAAAATTGGTCTTAGTGTAATGTCCTCTCCATATTTGTCATGCTAAGTGCAATAAAGGATAGTGGAAAGAGAGACAAATTAAAGTATTGGATCTCACCTATCATGTGTGGTTTAACTCCAAAAAAACAATTGCTAAATGATGCCTCAATAACAAGATGTTTGAGCTCTAAAATGCACAACCTTGTTTAAGCTCAATCTTGAACTATGACCACCTGCATATTATTGTGATTATACTAGAAAATCTGAAAGGTGGCTGCACAGCCTAAGTACATAGAACGTGCCCTAGCATCCAACAAATGTTCATACTGCCATTTTTGCCACATTTCCTCCATTTTTGCCAGCCATTTTTGCTACTCGCAT
The DNA here is from genome assembly GCF_965207765.1 of Zootoca vivipara. Taxonomy (NCBI): domain Eukaryota; kingdom Metazoa; phylum Chordata; class Lepidosauria; order Squamata; family Lacertidae; genus Zootoca; species Zootoca vivipara. The sequence goes on along the minus strand of NC_142593.1, from coordinate 20,608,408 downwards.
AGAATAAAAATGACATTTACAGAGATTAGGAATATGGCACCCACAGAGAGGGAGAGACAGAAATGGAGTTTTAAAGTGTACTGGGACTTTTCAACTCCCTCCTGTTGCAGCCCCCTTAATAACACTTCTTTAAATCTCCAAACCAGCATTTGATGTGGCACATGGGGCTGCAGCTGGAAGGGAAAACCAGCCGCCCCCTTATGTATTTATGGAAAAATCAGACTCTTTGTAAATGCATAATTTCTTAAACAGCTTTGAGATGACTTAAGGGGAACGCTCTGAGGTTACAAGTAGTACACACAGAGAAGTTTTTGAGATATCAAGAGTCAAGTGCAAGGGGACCTCAAGAGTTGTACATCACAAACAGGGATATTCTTTTTCAGCATATAATCCTGATGCTCTGAAATGAGAAGTCAGCATCTATTTATCTGCGAACCGCTCAGCCTCTTGAAGACCCTGGCTAACGTAAGAGCCCATTCTTTGGAATGCAGTATATGTGATATAGCTGTCCAAGAATGCCTGTGGTCCTATAAATGTGATGGGTCACATTCTCAATCTGGTGTTCTCTGCCAGGTGGTGATGGCGGGAGAGATACCATGGAGAAATCACAACATGGTGGGGTTTAGAAGCATGGAGACCATAACACCTCCACAGGGATTGGAAACCAGTTAAGATTATCTGCCTGCAGAGACTGATGGGTTCTTGGGAGTCTTTACTCAGCTGGAGAACTGTGTTGCAAAATTTGGAAAAGTGTAAATTTCAGTAAGTACCGATAGCTGCATTTCAGTCTGCATATTTTTCAGGAAATGCAGAAAAATTGGTTAAGTTTCAGAAAATGCAGAAAATTTGGTTAAGATTGCCTTTAAATGTGAATTGTTTCCCTATTCCTAACACCAGCATATACGTGACATTTCACCGTCCCAGTAGTCAGCAGCTTTTGGTTTCAGGAATTCTGTCGATTAATGTCGGTGGATTTGGTGGGTGCTGTTTTTATTATTTGTTTTTCAACATTCATTCTCGTAACCCACTTTCATAGTCCTCACAGGATAAGAAGAAGAAGAAAAAGAGACCATGGATGTTATAGTTACTCTTAGAGCTTGCATATTTATTGAACAAATCCTACTAAAATAGCTAAAATACATTGGGTACTTGTAGTGCATTATTAAAGATCACACTGTTACAAAAGCCTACATTTTCAGCAGTACACAACTGCAACTATACATAAATGCCACAACTGCTGAATACTGATTCTTGCTATATGTATATACAGCACAATTGACGCTATCTAATCTACCAGAAAGAAAGCGCACAAGAATAGGGAAAGAGGAGGAAGAGGAGGAGGAGGAGGAAGTGGAAAGAAAACTAAGAATTGCAGTGCATGCATTGGTATTTAACAGTCAGAAGCTAAACAGTTCAGGTCAAAACCTGCCCAGTCAAAGGAAGAGCTGAAAGACAGAGTTATATAAAAAAATCAAGGTGGGCTTCCAGACTGTGTCTAACACAACAACATTCCATGAGGAGATGGTACAATTTTGTATTGTATTTTGTTTCCTAATTCCCTGGGAGCAAGAACAAAAATGTAAAACCCACACATTGGAAAGACTGTGGAATTCTAGTCATTGCTTTTTAAAGAGTTTGTATTTTATACATTTAAAGGAACGATTATGTTTTTTAGGGGAGGGGGGGGGGCACCAGCCAATTTTTATTGATTTTAAGAGGACATGAAAAAAGCATCCTAACCCCCCCTTTAAAAAAAGCCTTCCTAATAAATAAAAAAGATAAAAAAACATTAAGACCCCTAAAGACCGTATGAAAATTATTGCTATTCTTTACCCAAATGATATAAGCAGGATGGCAGAAAGGAACTCGTAGTAAATTACAGTTTTGTGATTGCTCCCACTTGCCATTTCAAGTTTGTGAGCACACCCAGGTGGGAATCGGTTCCGCACTTGCTGTATTAGTAATTACTCACCCTACAACACTGAATAAGAAAGCCACACTGAAGACACAAGGAAACAAGTCAGTCCAGTCTAAAGAACGAGAACGAAGTACCAACACCTTCTTAGAACATGGAAATTAAAAATAACTCCATCAGAGCTACCTTGCCAAGGAGCACGTTTAAAGTCCAAAATAGCACCATTCATCAGTGTCTCAAATCCCGTGGCAGCATCTCTGTCACTTACCACAAGGAAACCATGAGTTTCATACTACTTCTATACATCAAAAGAGTACATGGATAAAATATAGAGATATACAGACAATCGATGAAAATAAACTACTAGGCTTGTTACATCTAAAATGAAATAAAAGGGGGACTCTCAGCCTCTGCAAGAAGCAGTTCGGAATCATGGAAATGAAGAGGCAGCAAAGTTGCCAGTTGCATGCGGTCTGTTGAGTTTTGAGTAGTGGAAGACATTGCTGTGGTAGAACCAGGCCTGAAGGCCCACCTGTAGAGTTTGTAAACTTGGATTCACAGTGTGAAATTCTGAGAGCATTTACTTGAGTCAGAATGGTTATAAACCGGTTTCATGATACGTATTTCCCCCCCACTGTTATTCTCTATAGAAAGGCTCAGAGTCCCATAATTTTCTTCGTATGATTTACACAGAAACAATTCCCGATATATGACACCATGATGACCTCATCAACACCCATACATCATATTTAATACAAATGAGGAGTTATGATTAAAAAGAGGAGAGGTAATTTATTTTGGTGAAATGGTGTCCATAGCGATTTGCTGGTGCCAGGAACGGAGCTTCCACTTTATCGTTCTTTTTGCGATTGACTTCCTTTGGGATGGGTAGGTTGTCCTACACAAGCAGGGTGGGAGGAGAGAAAAGAGTTAGCTGCATTTCTACCATACCAATGTTGGATTTGTTTGTTTGGCTGTTTTAAAAAAATCTTTTCCCTTACATACATTTGACTTGTAACAGATTTGGTTTAAACATTAAGTATACACTACTTCAAGTTTAAAGTATTAGGTGGAAGAATGTTGTTTAGGATATTGTTTTCCAAACATGATGCAATCAACAAAACTATGATGAATGGAGAAAACATCACACACTACAATTTACTTTCTAGAGTTCTGGGTCTTGGTAGGTGGAGAAGCCATGCCTTGGGAAATTTCCATCTTGGCTGTATACCATGTCACTATGGTACACACAATTATAGCACCAGTAATCCCAACATACAGAGATTGCCCTTTGGCTAGTGTAACAAAGTGGTAGAGCATCACACAGCTTTTTCTTTCCTTGATCTTGGAAAGCAAAAGGGCAGTATTATTTATTAGTTGCATTTGTATCACACCCTGCTTCCAAGGAGCTCACAGCAATGTACATGAGATTTCTTCAGTATTAAGTTTCAGACTTCTGGCCGGAAGGGAATCCCTACCATTTTCATAGTTAATGGCTCTTCCTCTTTCTGCAACACTGAAGAGTATGGCCCCATCTGTTGGACAGCTCCTTCCCAATAAAATTTTCAAGATCACAGGGGCATTCTCCAGGTAAAAGAACAATACCTAACCCCAGCTAGCTGACATAGGAGCAGCTGTTAGTCTTTTTCTGACCCAGAAAACAAGATAGATTGTTTGCACAAGGTAGCACAGAGGGGAAGACTTCCTGTTCTTAATGTATCTGCAAACCTCCACAACAAGTGCATTCCTTATTCTGCATGCTTTGGATTTGTTTGGACACAGAGATGCGTTTGTGCAAGGCTGATGCTTAAGGCAGTTAGACATCTGGTTGCGTGCTCTGCACACAAATTGCCAAGTGTAAGCAAGTGTGCAAAAAATAAACAAGGTAAAATCTGCTTGCATAAATTTGAGGATCATATTAAGTGCAACTAGTAAACATCTAAGGGAGATAACTTACTGATAATAGCATGAAGAAGATTGCTTTAAACCAGGCATCCCCAAACTGCGGCCCTCCAGATGTTTTGGCCTACAACTCCCATGATCCCTAGCTAACAGGACCAATGGTCGGGGAAGTTGGGAATTGTAGTCCAAAACATCTGGAGGGCCGAAGTTTGGGGGTGCCTGCTTTAAACCATCACTCAAAGGCACAGAATATTAATGCTAACAAGTCTGCCTGCCAATGAATTCATTTGGGTGTTAATCAGAGGCTCCATTTTTACTGGTACTTCTAATTTAGTGCACAGAAAATCCATTTGTGCTGCAAAAAATTGCCTAGTTATTGAAATGTACCTTTTTGCTGCCTGGCTTCTCCTGCCTTCTTAAATGGCTTGTTTCTTAGGCTCCTGGCACCCAGTAATGAACCCTTTTCCTGCAATAATTTACTGAAAGGCATATTTATTCTCTCAAAGTGGTAAGGAATGGTAGTAGGCCATGCTGCCAGAAGCAGTGCTTTACTATCTAGATCGTCTTGCTAATACTTTCTTTCCCACACTGTCACTTCTAATGTTTAGTTCTTAGTTCCTATAATATATATACCAAGTGCTTAAGCCTGGCTCTAATTTTAAACCACTGTTTAGCCTGTTTACTATTTAATGCCAGCGAGATTTAAAGTAAAGCCCATAATTATGCACTTCCTTGAGCAGAGAGACACTGCAGAAAGAGAGTCCTACCAATAAATTCCACAAAGTCCTAATCATTATAGGTGAAATCCAGAACACAGGTAGGGCATAAATCTGATTGGTGTATGCAGGGTTGCAACCAAGATAGTTAAACAGATGGTTTTTTTGCTTTTCTGTGGCTACATGTAAATAGGCTAGACTCATTAGTCTTGAAAATTAGGATATATTAATTCCAGTAAGTATTAAATGCTCACATTTCTTTCTTGAAATTCTGCATCAGAAAGCAGTTTTCATATCTCTAAATGAACCTTGTTTAGTTTCAGTCTTCTAATAAATTTATTTATAATATTTCTATACTGATAATATTCAAAATCCCCAAGTGGTTCGCATACCACACAAGAAAACAATTTTTTAAAATGAGTATCTATATACACAACACTATAACAAAAAACACAAAGCAACCAATGAGATTCTTTGGGGGGGGGATTACCCTCCCATCCAAAACAGGTTGCTTCCGTCCATTCAGATTAGCAATAGCACCTCCATCTCATCCAGTTTACGTTTCAACTTGCTTGCCCTTATCCAAGCTTGTCTCATTTTCTTTAACTCAGAAATAGCAAACTCTTGAATAACGGCAGCCTCCCGATCAGAATAAAATATTGGCTGCAGAATATTTTCCTAGCCTCTATGCCAAGCAAAAATGGGGAAAAGGGGGAAGGGGAGCCCACAATCATATCTCATATATTCACAATTTTCCATATCCAGCATTTTTTAGCTGTGCTAATAATTATGTTACTCTACGGCCCTACTGCTGAGCCTGTTCAGGCAAAGCTATCTTGAAGCTGGAATCCAACTGTCGTACATTATCAATTCAAGCTGTCTCTGCAGTTATACATACTCAAGAGAATATCCAGCAGCCCAATGCCATTTTATTGCAAGACCAGCAAAGGGAGGTCATTAGCTGGAGCACAAAGCAACAGTAGCCTCTCTCTATGTCAGGGGCTGGCAGAAGGCAGATTGGCACTGGGTGGAAACTGCAGCATTCTGGGGCCCTTGAACTATTTCCGATGCACTAAGGCAGGGCTGAGGAACTTGTGGTTCCTTCAAACTCCACCTCCCACCAGCCCCAGCCAGCCTGGCCAATGGCAAGGGATGATGGAAACTGTACTTAACGCAACATCTGGAGGACCACGGGTTCCCCTTCCCTGCAGTGAGTCTTCCACCTCACCCTGAGATCATGCACTCCTGCCCTGACGCCATGTGGCAACTCTCCAGCAGGCCATTTGTTCTAAGAAGAATAGGGAGGAGAAAAAAATCTTGGCAGGCCAGACGTGGCATATGGGCCCCATGTTGACTTTCCTGTTCCTCGTGGATAAAATGGAGGAGATGAAGTGGCTCATTTCCTAGTATTTTGCTGTCTTTAACCACATACTCTGTGGAGATTGTTTTTCTCCCACAGCGGTCCCCTACCTCCAGAAGTACTGATCGAATATGACCCCACGCCAGGAAGTGAACATTGCCAGGCTGCCTGCATGGCAATCACAGTCAAAAATGCTAAGTCAAGAGAAAGAACCTGCTCATCTCTTGCTATAAGGAAAACCCAACAATTAAGAAACTTTGCCTTTAGAAGTAGTACACATTGTGTGTGCAATACAATTTTCTCTCCCTCTCCCTCACACACACAGCTAAGTTTTGTGCCATGATCCTGTCTACTCCTGAGCTGAGAACTCACAGACATATTTCAAATTTAAAATGATGTATGTGTTTACGTTAAAGCTCTGCTTTACAGTTCATGAGAATTAGGCCCAAGATCTTTAGAGTTCAAAGCTCCATTTGTTGCATTTTAGAGAACATTCCCTTAAATAAGTCAATTGTTTCCTCAATTGTTTTTGCTTGTAGTTTGGTTTTATTCATGGGTTTTTTTTTACTCTTAAGAGGATATAGGAAGAAAACTAAAAAATTTAACATGCAAGCAACAGAGACAGACAGACAGATGAAAGATCTGGGCAGGGTGCCAAAAGTATTGTGTTGTGCAGTTCCTTTTCAGCTGTAAAAACAATCTCAACCCTGAAATTCTGCCATACAGTCATAAGATTAAATATATATATACCATGTGATCATACTAGGATCTGCAAATACAGTCTCTCTGTTCCTTGCAAACCATTTCCACTTGTCTAGTCCATGAGAAAGAGAAAGGACTTTTTGTCTGTAATTCTGAATTCATGAATCTATTCTTTTTTTATTGCTCCTTCATTATATAAGGCTGTTTTAGATTAGTAAGAGGAGTTCATAAAATTGAAAGACTGAGCCTTTCTCTCTATTTGTCTGTTATGTTCCATTAGCTCTGATTGTATAAATCTAATTTAAGATTGTGATTATAAAGGTTCTCTATTTCTATATAATATTCTAACGATAATATCCAGAAAGACAAATTGCATTGATTTAAGTCTTTAATAACATCCATAAGGTTGCAATCCTAAACATACCTACTAAGAAGCAAGGGTCATTGGGCACGGTGGGACTTACTTTTGAGGAAAAGTTTGAGTAAAAGCTTGCACTGCAAGCTTCTTCCTTGGTTAATAAAACTCTAGCCATGATCCCAAGAGTTGTATTGGAAGAGGCAATTTCTGAAGTCTCCCTAGGCTTCAGAGGTGGCTCTTTACATTGGGGATGGGAGATAAGAATCAAATTTTTGAGACTGCAACCCACAGGGCACTTTGCCAGCCCAAAGCATTCACCAGAGCCTTCACTATGGAAATAAATGAGCAACTCAATCCTATTGAACTATTGCTGCAGTGGCATGCTAGCAATCCTCTATTCAGCTTTACTCCCTACAATGGAGACTCTCATCACACCGTGGGAGTTAAGAAGGCTCCTCCCCCTTGCCAACACCTCCTGATGCAATAGAAGAGCCCATCATTCAGAGGGAAAAAGAAGGTGGAGAGATGAGCAGAGAGGAGAATCACAAGGGTAATAGCATGGCCACAGAGGCAGCTAGCAGCTGGTTCTCCCCATCAGATGGTCCAAGAAGAAGGGAGAGACTGAGAACGAAAGATTTCTAAGCTATCTGGCTACCATAACCAAACATGACCACCCAGGCCCAGCAGTGTGAAGGGGGCAGGTTGGGCTGGTCTAGGGTGCTTCAGAGACCTAGGCCTTTGGCCAGCGCCTGACCTCCTGGATTCCACATGGTCAGAGAGGAAGCCAGAGGGGAAGGAACTGAGTGACCCTTCCCACCAGCCAAAGCCAAAAGGGATCAAGCTTTCCTCTATACCCAATGGACGTATACGATAAGGGTAATAAAGTGATATTCACAACCCTGGGAACAAGGCTTCCTGTCCCTAGACCATACTGCCTGTGCCTTACCATAACTATCATGTTGCACAGGGGAGGAAAGATCCAATGGATAGGATAGCACAGTGGCAGCAATAGACACTGGAATACAGTCGTACCTTGGATCCCGAACCCCTTGTGACTCAAAACGTTTTGGCTCCCGAACGCCGCAAACCCAGAAGTGAGTGTTCCAGTTTGTGAATGTTCTTTGGTACCCAAATGTCCGGCACAACTTTCACGGCTTCCGATTGGCTGCAGGAGCTTCCTGTAGCCAATTGGAAGCCGCGCCTTGGTTTCTGAACATTTTGGAAGTCGAACAGACTTCCAGAACAGATTCCGTTTGACTTGACAATCTTCAAACCAAAGCTTGCGAATTTTGTGTGACATGTGAAAGTACAGTGGAACCTTGGTTCTCGAACTTAATCCGTTCCAGAGCTCCGCTCGACTCCCGAAACCTTTTGAAAATCAAGGTGCAGCTTCCAATTGGCTGCAGAAGCTTCCTGCACTCAAGCAGAAGCCGCATTGGATGTTCAGCTTCCGAAAAACATTCGAAAACCAAAACACTTACTTCCGGGTTTTCGGCGTTTGGGAGCCGATTTGTTCATCAACTAAGCTGTTTGAGAACCAAGATTCCACTGTAGCTGTTTCTTAATAAACACAGGGGCAATTTGGTGACTTGAGAGGAGTGGGAGGCTGCTTTGAATGCTCTACACATGAGCATACAATTGACTTGTGTTTCTGTGAAACAGCTGTACTCTCACATTGTGCATCTGTGTACACTTGCCCTTCAAGTGAATGTATTGCTATTGTATAGCTATCTATCTTATCTATCAGATAGATAGATAGATAGATAGATAGATAGATAGATAGATAGACAATAGCAATACATTCACATCTATCTACTATAATTTTTGATTAAATGGACAAAAGTATGGCATTAAAAATGACCATATTATTACAGTACAGTGGTGCCTCGCTAGACGAATTTAATTCGTTCTGTGAGTCAATTCGTTTTGCAAAAAAATTGTCTAGCGAATCCCATAGGAGTGCACTGGGGGGGGGGTTGCCCATATGGGAAACCGCGATTCGCTAGACAAATTTTTCACAAAACGAATTCGTCTTGCGAGGCAACCACTGCTTGAAAAATATCTCCGTTAAGCGAAAAATTCGTCTTACAGGGCATTCGTCTAGCGAGGCACCACTGTACATATTAATTTTAGAACTCCTAGTGCTGACTTTAATTAAGTACTATAATTACCTCCATTCTGCATGTGGCCTGATATAGCCTCAGGTCCATGAGAATACTAAAATATGTCAGGCTATCATAAAACCACTTCCATGTCATAATATAAACCAGCATGCAGCTCAGAAATTCTCTTCAATGAAGTGCATAGAAAATGTGCTATTGCCTGAATGACAGATTTGTTTGTGGGAATCTTCTAGGACTCTAGCTGAAACTATTTTTCATCCGTTCACTGTTTTGCTTACTTGCCAATTTTGCTGCCAAATATCTGAGTCATCAGTAAAGAGGGATAAGAAAATAACACCAGTATGTTTTGTGGCTTTGAGGAAACCATTTTTATCCTGTGCAAATTTCAGATCCAATTCTGGATATAATAAAACAAAAGTAAGGCTGTTTAAACTTGTCAGGACAACTTAAGACACCTAAAGCCATTTTAACAATAGTATTACTATTGATCAACAATACAACCAAAAACTTGTATTTAATTCCACTGAAGACTTCAAAGGTAGTGAAGATATAATAACTTTAGGGGCCATATATGTCTTGCATGTAAATATGTGTAGCCACTAATATTTCGCCCCGTTTTCAATTACCGGTATTCAAAATGCTGTTGAAATTCTGTAACATGTGTTTGTGTGTAATTTATGTGTGGGAGTGTGTGCAGCTAGCCCTAAGACTCTATGCAAACACACAGTTCAAGCTTTAAAATGCCAACTGAGATATTTTGAAAAGTACCTGAAGAAACCCTCCATGCTCATGGCTGATTGGAATGTGCTTCTGGCTTTCTGTGAACCTTGGATGATAAACCTACAGAAATATTAATACAACGAAACAAAAATTAATCATGAGGTTGTGGTTGTTTGCAGAATTGCAGTGCATAATTTGAAACAAAATGCAAACATTGGTGCCCAGTGGTTCCACCAACCTTCGGTTTCCCCAAAGTTTTTTAAAGCAAATTTCTAGTTTTTCTGACTAGCAAAAACTTGAAACAGGGTGTACAAAAGGAGTCACTGCGACAAATGTCCCCCTCTCTATTACTAAAATGCGACACAGGAATCCAGAGGTGAAGCCACCCACACTCTTCTCCCGCCGCCTCCAAATAAACCCCTTTATTCTTGTGGGTTTATAAGTAAAGAGACTCTCCTTCCAGCTCACGTGGCCTGGTATCAAAGAAAAACTATAGGCTGTTTAATAGAATAACCTCCTGCCACCAGTAAAGGGCCTCTCTCCCGGCTTGATTCCCCCTACTGTAAAAGTTTGCCCTTTCCACGCTGGCAACTTGTTGACACCCCATGTTATCTTTCTAAGCCTCCTCAGTGTTACAGTGGTGCCTCGCTTAACGAATGCCCTGCTTAACGAAATTTCCGCTTAATGAAAGGTTTTTTCTAGCGGAGGTTGCCTCGCTAGACGAATTCGTTTTACGAAAAATTCGTCTCGCGAATCGCGGTTTCCCATAGGAATGCATTGAAATTCAATTAATGCGTTCCTATGGGCCAAATTTTTTTTTTAAAAAAAAAAATTCAATGCATTCCTATGGGATTCGCTAGACGAATTTTTCGTTATAAGAAAAGACCCGTGGAACGAATTAAATTCGTCTAGCGAGGCACCACTGTACTCTAAGACACAAACTTTCGCCTCTTTTCCTGAGGTAAGTTTTGTTCTCTAATGAGTTGCCACTTCTGTGAGTCCCGATACCTTGCTGGAAAAATAATGACGATACTTCTTGGCACAAAAGAGAAGAATTTTATTAACCTTAGAACATAGTTGTTTCTTTAACTTTTCATGTGTTTATAAGCTACGTTTCGGTTGTAGATAATCTCTTATCAAACATTTAACATCGAGCCTTCCTGAACCTCATCCAGATCCCCACTATCCTGGCCTCTCAACTTTCTTCTTCACACCTACCCGCTCCCTCTCCCTCTCCTCAACTGACAAAACCGCTGCTCCCTCCTTTTAAACTGGGGGCAGTCCCGCCCCCACCAGAAGGTTATGTCAGTCAAGCTGGAGGTGGATTAACTCTTTCCCAGCCAGGTAGGAATAAATATTTCAAAACCGTGCAAAATCCGTTACAGTCACTAACTGGAGGTTGTGAGGAATCTCCTAGAAACACTGTGCAATGCTCAAACTCATTTTTGTATGTTAAAAATCCCAAATTCAATGCCCTGGCATCTCCATGTAGGGCTCAGGTGAGGGACACCCTCCATCTTCAGCCCTGGAAAGCCACCAATGTTTTAGTATTCACTTCTTTAGACAAGAAAGGCTCCCAGATCAGCTTAGATTAGAAAAATAACGAGCGACATAGTCCTCACACTCAGCCTTACAGTCTAAAAGATACAATGCCCAAGGGGTGGGGGTGGGGGGAACAGGATAAGGAATGAAGAAAAAGAAACATCAGGTACCAGCTCTTAGAGTTAACAGCTTTGATGGACACAGTTCAAGTAGTCTGATGAGATGATTGCCACCAAGTGACAGCCAAGGGAGAGCCAGAGACAGGTGCTGTCTCTCGGCAGAAGCGATGCAATAGGCCTGCTTCCCTTCTCTCCCTCTGCTCTGTAAACTGATGTAATAACTGCCACTGTGTGGAAAATAGTTGGATCTGAATTATTATTTTTAGAATCAGTTTGTAGTTGTAGGGAAGGGGCGCAAAGGACAAGTTTTTAGTCGAGTTTTTCAGGGAGTTTCTTTGCACAATTCCAAAGTTCCTCTTCATTGCTTTTTACCTGAAGACCACCACAGAAGCAATAGGATTAAGCATTTTTTTGAGATGTTGACCATCTGTCCACAGACTGCCTGCTTCTTCCAATCACTGCTTCTGGGGAATAATGCTATGACTGGGCTTCAAATTTTGTGATAAGGATGATGCGGTGTGAAGCACAAAGTCTGGGAGGGGAGAGGTAGGTGCACAGGGCAAAGAGGGAAAGCCACTCTGTCACCACCTACTGGTCTAAATTGATATAAAGCAGTTTTGTACGTTCGTCGGACATCCCTTAACCCAGAGAAGTGCCCTGCACCATCTTATCCACACACCATTTTGCTCACCTAGTTTTGAACTAAGCTGATACTGGAATAAGTCTGCTTTTAATACAGTTTGACTGTTGCATTCGAATGATCACTATGCACAATGTATGTGACACCTGTAACTTAATTTGCCATGCACTCACAGAATCTGGCATCAGTGGAGCTTAATTTCAACTATGTGAGGGGGTAAACTCCTCAGGCAGCAAAGGGTCTTACTTCCTGCAATACCTGCTGCATGCTTGTATCTGAATATTTACAACTTTGACTACTCCAAATCAGAAATGAAACCTGTCTCCCCAAATGCCAAGTTATTCTCAGGCATACTGAGCTACCCTCAGAGAGGTGATGGCATGACACTTTCTTCATTCTGCTCTTAAATCCTTCACAACCATCATTCCCACTCAGTTGGGCATCTATGCATAGCAGCCATGTCTGCTGTTTTTATTTCATTCATCTACAAAACTTTGCCTGCCAATCTTCGTTGTTGTCCATCACTATTATGGCTTAATTTCTACCACTGGAAGAAAGCTAATGGTGTAAAAGCCCTCACCTTTGGAACAGAAAAAAAAGCAGAAATCCTGAAGATCCCAATCTATCTCCTTTTGTTTTGTTTCTGGTCAGATACCACAAATTGTGAACCTGCAACCCTTTGCACACTTACTTGAGGGTAATCCTCATTGAACTTGGTGGGGAATACCACCTAATAAATATGCATAGGGTTTCACGGCATAGTAACTTAACGTTTTCCCTGCATCTAAGCCAAAGTCTCATATGAAAAAAAGAAATGTGGCAGGAAATCAAATGGAAAATGCAAGTGGAAGAACTGAGGGTTGGGTTTTTGTAACCAACCTGTCTTTTTTAACAGGGCTGTGAATGATTCCCCCCAAATCACACCCTTTAGTTCACTGGAAGCCTACAAGCACCAGATTGGGAAAAGAGAAGGTGTAATACGATGATGTCTTTAGCAAAAGTAGCTTCAAGTACCATCATTGCCAGAGAGAAAGGATCCTGGATAGTTGGACTAGGAAATCGTAATCATTATGTAATTTGTACCCCGCCCATCTGACTGGGTTGCCCCAGCCACTTTGGGCGGCTTCCAACAGATATAAGAACACAACAAAACGTCAAACATTAACAACATCCCTAAACAGGGCTGCCTTCAGCTGTCTTCTAAGAGTTGTGTAGTTCTTTATCTCCTTGACATCTGATGGGATGGCATTCCACAGGGCGGGCACCACTACCAAGGAGACCCTCTGACTGGTTCCCTGTAACTCCACTTCTCACAGTGAGGGAACAGTCAGGCGGCCGTCAGAGCTGGACCTCAGTGTTGAAGCTGAACGATGGTGGTAGAGATGCTCCTTCAGGTATACAGGGCATCCATAACTCTTGCCAAATAGATTTGGCAGCTGTGTCTGGGGTAGATTGAGTTTGACACAGGGATGCTTGAAGAGTTCATCTGGTTCATATTCTGAAGTGAAATGACCTGAACTGAATCTAATGTATGGATTGGAATGCGGCTAGCTATCTTTCGGATCCTGTCTTTTTCTAAGATTCTGCTGGAGCATATAGTTGTGCCTACTGTGTGGCAGCGAAAGCAGCAAAGAAGGCCTACACCACTGCTTCCATCATGTCCTCAAGAGCTCTTCAGGGTGGTCCATAGGCAGTTGACACCTATATTAGGGAATGGAGCCTTGAGCACCTCAGAGATGGTCTGTGAGTTGCTTCCTAGGCATTTTGAGGGCAGCGCCGTCTTAAGCGCCCCTGTCGCCATGGTGCGCCGGATCTCTCCGGCGCCCTATGGCGCCCGTCGCCGTGGTGCGCCGGATCTCTCCGGCGCCCTTCCGCCCTGTTTCCCGGCGCGGTGGGCGGGGCGCTGCTGCGCGGCGGGCGGGCAGGCACAGCGCGATCTCTCCGGCGCCCTCCCGCCCCGTTTCCCAGCATGGTGGGCAGGTGGGCGCCGCGCGCAGCGGACCGGCCGGCCAGCGGGCGGGCGCAGCTCACGGCGCCCTCCTGGCGGGACGGCGCCATGGTGCCCTGCGCCACCGGGGGTCTACGACGAGCCGGCCCTGTTTGAGGGGTAAGTTGTTTGTCTCCTTAGTGATCTAGATGTCACGACTAATTCAATCCAAAGTGAGGTTTCCAGTGCTCCATCAACCCATTGGGAGCAGTCATTAGAGCTTTTGGAGCAATATGTCATCAGTACCCCGATGATACCCTACTCCATTTTTCTGTAACATCTGAACTGAGAATACTTGAGAAGGCCCTGAACCAGTGTCTGGATGCAGCAATGGGATGGATGAGCGCTAATAGTGTTTGAATCCTGGCAAGACAGAACCTCTGTGGGTGAGTAGTTCCTGGGTCTGGGAAGGTGGATGGGGGTCATGCTTTCCTTGAATGGGAGAGGGTGCTGTTTGGAGGTGCTCCTGGATCTATCTCTGTCTTATCTATCTCGGTGGTGGTGTCCTTGGTGGGTAGGAATGCTTTAACCAACTTTGGTTGATAAGGCAGCTACATACATTCCTGGATCAGGTTAGCTTGACCACAGATGTCCTTGCACTGGTAACCTCATAGCTGGATTACCACAACACACTCTATGTGAGACTACCCTTGAGGTTGGCCCAGAGGCAGCGGCTGGTGCAGAATTTGGTGGCTAGGTTGTTTGTGGAGGCAAAGCCACCACAGAACACCCTGCTTGCAGCATTTGGCCTAGAGGCCAATCTGCTACTGGGCCAAGTTCAATGTGTGAGGCCTCATACACCAGGTTATCTGAGAGACATCCCTTACATATCCCAGTAAATTGCTGCGGTCGAGCTTTTCCTGCAAGTTCCAACAATCACAGAAGCCCACTCTGCAGTCATTTGGAACAGGGCTTTTAGTGTGGCTGTTCTGTGAATAGCATTCCTGTTGAGATACAGCACAGCTGAAGATATTTCTGTTCTGACAGCCTTCCCAGTTGGTCTTTTCCACAAGTGTTTCCTTGTTAGGGTTTCAGGTATTTGCTATTTCGTGTTTTAAACTGTTTTTAATCATCTTATGTGTAGGTCGCCATGAAACAGTTGTTGAGGTGGTGATTTGTAAATCGATGATGAGGATAATCTTGCCTTTGAAAATGTGCAGTGTTATGAGGTGGCCTTTAAACAAAATGGCTGCATTATTTTTTCCCCATACAGCATCGCTGGGAAGGACAGCATATGGACATTTGTAGCAGTATTTTTAAAGTGTGTGGCTGTCACAGCATCAGCCAGGCTTTCTGGCCACTTGGGGAAAGCTGTTACTGGTAGAGTAAGATGGGAACTTTTTTAAAAAGCCAATATGAGGACCACCTTATAAAACTGCAAGTACAGATTTAATTTTTAAAAATCACATGGTGTTTTTTTCCCTCAACAGCACATTAATATGGAATTAGAAATAAGAAATGTGGAAGTGGCGTGGTCCAGAGAGAGACTGTTCTGTCTGCTCCTTGGAACTTTAAGTAAATGTTGAGGGACAGAAATTTAAAAGCACAGAAGCTTAAATAACAGCACAGCTCAGAAGAAGGCATCCCCTCGTATCTTTCAGTTGCCATGCTTCTGTTAAGACACTGTATGTGGCTTAAATTCAGTTGCAAGATTACTTTAATGCAATCAGGAGTGGCGCAGCAACAATGGAAGCTGAGAAAGGAAAGGGGCTAGGAAGTGGAAATTCAGAAGCTAAGATTGGAAACAGAGAGGTATCTTATGGGTGAGACAACCACATCCTGTCAGATTTTGAGGGAAACTGGGCAATATGTGAAGTGTGTTGATGCATTTCATGTATCTACTTTTAAAAAACAAAACAAAATGAGCAGCAACCATAAGGGAAGATCAGAACCAGGATTGTGCTGCCTCAGGTAGAAGTTAAGACTTTCACACAGAACCATGGCCATTGAGAAGCTTCCCTACCTGAAGCTGCCATATGTCTCAGGAGGAAGACCTCTAGAGCTAATGGTAGCTTCCCTTATGAGGGAAAAGTTACATGAAATATTTCACATAGCATCTAGTTTGGACCTTGGTTATAGTTTTCAGCTACAATAGACCAGAAATAATAATAATAATAATAATAATAATAATAATAATAATAATAATAATAATAATAATAATTTATTATTTATACCCCGCCCATCTGGCTGGGTTTCCCCAGCCACTCTGGACGGCTTCCAACAGAAAAATAAAACACAGTAATCTATTAAACATTAAAAGCCTCCCTGAACAGGGCTGTCTTCTAAAAGTCTGGTAATTGTTTTCCTCTTTGACATCTGTTGGGAGGGCGTTCCACAGGGCAGGCGCCACCACCGAGAAGGCCCTCTGCCTAGTTCCCTGCAACTTGGCTTCTCGCAGATGATTAACTAGTTTGGTAAGGCAACAATTTGAATTAAGTCCCATCCTGTCTTATATTCATTATCAGGTAGCTAGAGATGGCAATATCTTTGACTTTTCTACACTGATAACTAGCTAGGTAATAAGGAGGTCAACTTTTTCTGGTTAACAAAAACATAGGAAAAACGGTGCCCTTCATATTTACAGAATTCTGCAGGCAGGATAAGATCCAGCCAACCAACAGAAAGCATTTTGTTGCTCTAGTGCCCTAGTGTATTGCTGTGACATACTAAATTTATAAATAGAACTTGCCGTCAGCCTGCAGGGGCCCCTATAGCTTCTCAAAGCACTTCAGAGCTAGATGCTCGGGGAGATAGGGAAGGACAAAAACATGTTCTAACACAGAGCAAGATGAAAGGGAGTGCACTAGTCGGCTGGTAGCAAGAAGCAAACACCATAGACAGAAACGCCCAGCAGCAGCAGTTGTCATGTGAAACCTGCATTGTTTCCTGGAGACCTATTCACAAGATCCACATGGGGTGCACCCAGATGTGATACAAGTATACCTGCACACGAGCTGGCATGATATGAACTGGTGTTTGATCCTTCACAGCAAGGCTGTCAAGCCAGTAGTTAAGGTGCCAGGGCCAGTTTGTGTAAGCATCCATTCTGCCCAAACCTATTGTGGATCACTCCTTGGTATAGAAAGCTTTGACTGTAAGCAACTGGTGATGACCAGGATCACAGGAGAGGAAGGCAAGCAGAAGTGGAAGTCTTAGCAACTTCAGTATAGCCGTGTAGACTTCGTGGTTGCCAGCTAGCTGTTGTAAACAAGGATGCTTTTCTGTCGTAGTTTTCCTTACTGGAAATAGGCCAGCGTTCTTTTTGGCTCAACTTTATAGTAGTAATCAATGCCCAGCAGTGTGTGGCTAGTGATTTATTTATTTATTATTATTTTAGTTAAGGAGAGCCAGTAAAGGTAAATGGCATTGCTAAGGCCTCCACGAAAAAAAACCCTCTCGTTCTCATAGCCAAATTCTCTGGCGTTGCATTTGCGCTGGCACTCTATAGATCTTCTTTGTTCCCCATCCCCATACGAAGTGCCTGCATAGCTCAGTTGGTGGCTCAGTTAGT